>NW_022103896.1:70640707-70642018 GCF_000313985.2 Echinops telfairi | reverse complement strand
ATTCAAAATAATAGGGCTTCTAGAAGCTCATTTCTATAAAGTATAAGGAAATAAAATATGAATAAATAAATAGATCCCAAAAAGAGGTAAGTGTTGTTAACTACGGAATGGAATTTGTGTGGCTTTCACTTGTTGCTTTACACTTTTCTCTTTAATTCCACAGGTAAAATTACGCATGAACAAAGGGCAAAGAAGAAAATTAATTCAAAGACAAGAGGAAAGCCTTGCATTTAGATTCCAAAAGCAATATGTGTACTCACACTCCCACATTTATGTCTCACAAATTATTTTCAAAAACATGACTTAGATAGTTTATGCCTTATTTTCTCCCTCCAAAAACTGGGATTGAGGAGAACATGTATTTTATCTCTCACATATAATGCAACTGAAAAGTGTTGTGTATTGTCCAGTGATTAAATAAGAACCCAAATCATTACTATTACAAACAGTGAATGACAGCTTCCCTTTAAAATATTATAAACATATAAACAACATTATAAAACATAGCTGAAACTAATTTGGGCTTTTGGATTTTGGTCTTTTAGGCAAAGGCAGCCCTCCAAGACTTATGACTTCCATTCCAGGAATCTGTGGGTTGGTGTTTGAGAGTAGTTAGCATGGAATAGTCTCGCTCACATCCTTGCTATTGTTCCCAAAGATGTCCTTATTCCTTCAGAAAAAGATAAATGGTTGCAATTGTCCCTATTAGGATCCAGAATAATCAAAAGGAAAGCACTTCCTCACCAATTCCCATCTCCATAGAAACCGCTCTGTTCCAAAACCCTCTTGTCCACATGCATCAGTCAACAGAGGTTTCTGATATTAGGCAGTCTGTACCAGAAGCCTGCGTCCTCTCACATTGCAATACCTCGAAGGGCAAGTTGAAAGCCGAGAAAGACCTGTGCCAAGTTTGAGAGACCCCATTGCATCAAATTTAAATCCTTCCTCTATTTTTTTTCAGGTTTCCAGAGACTGTCCTGAACATAAATTTAAAGGGCCCCGTGAAAAATGGGCCTGTTGTCATAGTGCCTTCAATCCTATATATCACCAGAAGAATTTCC
This sequence comes from Echinops telfairi, assembly GCF_000313985.2. Taxonomy (NCBI): domain Eukaryota; kingdom Metazoa; phylum Chordata; class Mammalia; order Afrosoricida; family Tenrecidae; genus Echinops; species Echinops telfairi. Next base: position 70,640,957 of record NW_022103896.1, on the reverse strand, counting down.
TCTTTCCCTAGCTTTTTTATCCCAATGCTTCTCCTCCGAAGAGTGAAGGTGGCGAACGGGAATTTTTACGTTATACCACCCTTAATGTTGAAGTGAAAGAGAAGTGTGATTCACTGACCGGGCCCTTTTGTTCCTGTTCGGATCACAGTTTGGGAGCCGGGGGAGAGGGCAAAGTGTGTTATGATAAATAACCTAGTCTGGTTGAAAATCATTTAAACCAGTGGCTAAGTAGTTTTAGTAATTACACCAA
>NW_022103896.1:70637507-70639307 GCF_000313985.2 Echinops telfairi | reverse complement strand
CGGAGGTGTACAACATCCTTCATAGGCCACATGAGGATTCCATGTGGAAACCCCACTAAGTAAAGCAGGCTCTACTTCAAACTTCCCTGTAGCCCTGGGACTGGAGCTGAAATTACCCAATGTGAGAAGCATATGACTGCTATACAAAAGGTCTAGAACTGGTGGCAGTCAGACTACCATAAAGTTACCATAAAGACTACCATAAAGTTCTTGCTCTATTAAGATATGTATTAATCCTATAGGCCGAGTTCTGCCACTGTCAATGAATATTATTGAGAGTTTTACCTTATCAACAGCTCCCACTCTTTGTGTAAATAGTGTCCACGTCCTTAAAAATGTAACCTCTACATGTCAATAATTCATGTATTGTGGTTTGAACCCCACTTGTATAATCTCATTTTTTCAACTATGTTTTAAATTCTTTTCCTTTGGACAAATTAATGGCCCTATCAATAGAATGGCCTGATGCCCCATAATGTTTCCTCACAAAAAATGACAATGATGTCTCTAAGGTGAACCAGAGACAAGTATAAACCATACATATATGAATGGATTCTGGGCTTCCACTTAATTCTAGCCTTAATCTAAGAACAATCAGTTCCTGTGTCCTGACCCTGTTTGATACAATCCTGCACGAAAAGATAACTGAAGATCCAGGTGCTATGGCAAAATATGGTGCCCAGCTATCAGCAAGAATAGGATCTGGGTCAGGTCTTAAAGGCTTGTTTTCAGACAAGAAACCATCTAAGTGAGGCATCAACTAAGTCCACATGGAAGAAACACACCAGCCTGTCTGATTCAAGGATTGTAAATGATATTGTCCAAATCCGCAGGAGTGGAGGGTACCAGAGCTTAAGTTGTGAGCTCATGGATGACAGTGGAAGCCCCAAATTCATTTGCAGAATCCACACATGGATTAAGTTTCTGGTGATTTCCCTCTGATTATAGTGGAGGAATGTGAATAACCTTGTTATTAGAAAGAGAGTATTGTAGAAATGATTATAGTAGATATCAAAAAAACTCATTGTCATTGAGTCAATGCAGACTAATAGTGACTGCCACCCACCCACCCTTCCCCCAGTGGGTTTCTGAGACTTCAAATGTTTCCAGTAAAAAGTTCAGTCTTCCTAACCTCAGATCTACTGGTGGCTTCAAACTGCCAACCATTCAAATCAAAGCCCAACTCATAACCACTACTCCACCAGGGCTCAGCCATGTTAAAATGTAACAACATCTGATTTGATCCTCTTTACAATCATCAATTTAAAAGTTCTATTAGCATAATTTTTTTAAGTGAAGAGAAAATACGCATTGATTAATCCTCAGGTGAAACTCTTCTGAACATAGACCAGGAATGGAAATAGCCTTGTAATGAGAGAGTGCATTTGAAAGTGGATTATGGCAGATGTGGTTTTTAGTATTTTGTTTTCTTTTCAAATGGGTTTTTCTTTGTTTTATTTCGTTATTGTTGTTAGCTTTTTTGAGTCTTTATTTTTTTGTTTCTCTATGTTTTTCAGTAGATGAAATCCAGGATGGGTGACTCTCTTTTATAATGACAGTGTTTATTTGTCCAGTTGTGGGGATTTTTGCTTTCCTTACACTGAGTTATAATACATATTGAAGGCTGTAGCCTTTTTCTTTATTGATAAGTACTTCAAGTCCTCTTCAATTTCAGCAAGCAAGGCTTTGTCACCTGCATATCACATATTGTTAATAATCCTTCCTTCAGTCCTGGTGTCCACTGAATGGAGCCCCGAGATTTGTATTTTTGTAGTTATGCTAAATTACTTTCATAATTAA
>NW_022103896.1:70628213-70636570 GCF_000313985.2 Echinops telfairi | reverse complement strand
ATATAAAGCTCTCTCTTACACACATAGGAGTCTCTCTGTATTTGTTTCTCTAGTCTACCCAGAATAAGACACCCACTTTGTTTGTTTGTTTGTCATATTTCGATGGCTTGTGCATTGCTGTGACGCTGGAAGTTATGTTGCTGGTATTTCAAATTGTAGCAGGGTCACTCATGGTGAATAGATTTCAATTGAGCTTTCAGATTAAGAACAGAGTAGGAAGAAGAAGTAGCAGTCGCCTTCTGAGGGGTTAGTCTATGAAAACCTTAAACTGCAACAAAACATTGTCTGATACAGTTCCAGAAGATGAGCGCCTCACATTGGAAGACATTCAAAATATGACTAGGGAAGGGCAGCTTCTTCCTCAAAGAATAGTTTAAGGATGCGAATGGGTAAAGCCTTTAGGACTTTCATGTGCTGATGGAGCAATATTCACAATGAGAAAGAGTTTTTTTTTAAAGAAGCTGCAAATATCCATTAATAATCAGAATGTCAAATGTGCAAATTATAAATTTAGTAAACTGGAAGTCATCAAAAATTGAATGGAACAGAAAAATCAATATCCTAGGCACGAGTGAGCTAAAAATGACTGGCATTGGCTGTTTTGAATGAGAGTATCGTGTCGTTTGCTATGCTAGCCTCACCCAGAGGATGTTCAAAGTTTTGAGGCGCTCCACAATAAAGATTTCAGGTGAGGGGCAGAATTCACACAAGAGTCAGAGAAAAGGTTGGAACAAAAGAGTGGCTTTCCTGAAGGGATGCTGTGGAAAAGCAGTTCAAGGGGCCGTCGGCCAGTCTAGGCAGCCTGACAAACCTGGGGATGTTGGACCTCATATTTGGCTAATGGTGGACTTCCCGCCACAGGCTGCCTTTCTTTGGGGTCTTCTGCTGTTGGCTGGTGCTCTGTAGTGTCCCCGCTCCTTTCAGGTGTGCATATTCTGGCTTCCTATCGCCCCAGTACCCCAGACTTCAAACTGTGCTCTTGTCTCAGACCCCAAACTCAAGGTTCTATTCGGTCATGGTGGGGGTTATGTTAAGAGCCTGTTTTGCTTCCCACACCATTTCATTATCTCCAATATCTCAGGTCTTTCCCATGGAGAAGGAAGTGTGCTTTATTCTGCCTTTCCCCGTCTTTTGTGCTGGAGGAAGCCTGTCTCCACCTCTTTTGTGTTTAAATTCCTGCTAGTTTCCTTCCATTTGTCCCCCTGCCAGTTTCTGACTAGGGAACACTAGGAATGACAAATTCAAGATGAATAGTGTTGCATTTATCATCAAAAAAGAACATTTGAAGATCTATTTTGAAGCACAATGTTAGATGGGTAGGATAACATCAATATGTCTAGAAAAAAGACCAGTTAATAAAACTATTATTCAAATGTATGCACCAACCACTAATGTCAGTTATAAAGAAACTGAAGAATTGTACTAATCTCTTCAGTCTGAAATTGATCAAGCATGCCATCAAGATGCTTTGATAATTACTGGTGATTGAAACGAGAAAGTTGGACACAAAACTATTTAGTATTTTGAAAACGTAGCCTGGAAAATGGAAACAATTGTGCTCCCGTTGGCACCACATATACTAGACAAATGGAAACAATATTGAAGAGGACATGATGGAATTTTTCAAGATAAATTACTTCATTGCAAATATCTTTTTTTCAACAACAAAAAATGGTCACTATATAGTTTGTCTCACATTCTTCGAAGATGTTGTCAAGAGACACCAGTCCCTGGAGAAGGACATCATGTAGAGAAAAGTAGAGAGCAGAGAAAAAGAGGAAGGCCATCAATGAAATGCTTTGGCACAGTAGCTGGCACCATGGGCTGAGGCATAAAAACAATAGCAAAAATGGCACAGGAGGGGGCAATGTTTCATGCTGTTGTTCATGGGGTTGCTATGGGTTGGCACTGACTCCATGGCAACTAATTAATCCATGCATTTGGACCTTACCAGATGAAATACACAGGAAACAGAGAGAAGAAGCTCAATAACATCAACCAACAGAAGACCAGGGGCTAAAGTAGAACAGACCACCCATTTTTCATATGGGTCGAAGTTAAAGAAACTGAAAACAAACCCTAAAATGTCAAAATACAATTTGAATATACCCTAGAATTTAGGAACCATCTTAAGGACAAATTCGACACATTGAAGACCAATGGCCAAAGACTAGATGCACTGGGGGATGACATCAAGGCCACCATACACAGAGAGAGCAAAAGGTCATTAAAAGATAAGAGAGAGAGAAAAGACCAGAGTAGACGTCAGAAGAAAGCCTGAAACTTGCTTTTGAAAGCAGAGTAGTTAAAGCTAATGGAAAAAAAGTAATAGAACAATATAACTGAAGAGAAAATTATAAAAGACAGCTCAAGATGACAAAGTTAACACTATAAAGAAATCTGCAAATACCTTGAGTTAGAAAGCCCAAAAGAAAAGGACATGGTCAGCATATCGGTAGCTGAAAGAATTAAAGAAAAAATAAAGTCCGGAGTTTCAACTTTGGAGTCTATGGGTCGGCCTATCGAGGATGGTGATAGATAACAATAAGATAAACAAAACCAACCCCACAGGGTGGATTCTGACTCTACAGAACTGCTCCTTGGGGTTTCTGAAATTATCACTATTTATGGAAGCAAAAAGTCTCATCTTTCTCACTCAGAGAGGCTACTGAGTTTGAATTGCTGACCTTCCAGTTAGCAGTCTAACCCTGAACCCACTACACCACCAGAGCTCCTGGGTTGGACCTAATAGAGAACATCTTAGGGAGCCTTGGTGGCAAGGTGCTTACACACTGGGCTGCATAAAAAGCGGTCAGCAATTCGAGACCACTAGCTGCTCTCAGGTCAAAAAAACATAAGGCTTTCTACTCCCCTTTCAATTTCAGAAACCCACAGGGGCAGTTCTACCTTGTCCTATAGGGCCAATATGAGTTGGAAATGACTAACTGGCAGTGAGTTGTTTTTTCATGGGACAACTATTGAATGAAGCATCAAAAGAAAATTGAAGGAACATACACAGTCATTATATCAAAAAGAATTCATCTACCCAAAATCCATTTGCAGTATCTGCACATCGAGTAAGCCTCCAGTGATTTCCCTCTGACCATAGTGGAAGGATGTGATAGCCTTTCTATCAGACAGAGTATGGTAGAAACAATTACAGTAGATCCGGCCAGGTTAAAATGTAATATTGGATTTGATATCCATTTGAAAGTTCTATTACTTTGATTTTGTTTTAAAAAGTGAAGGGGAAATACATGTGGATTAAGCCTCAGGTGAATCCCCTCTGAGTATAGACCAGGGTGTGAATAGTTTTGTTCTCATACAGAGTGCACAAGAAAGTGGACTATGGTAGATGTAGTTAGGCTAAAATTTAGTGCCTTCTCATTTGATCTCCCTTTTGGCCCATTTTTAAATTGATCTAGTTTTTAATATTTCCTGGTTTCTTTTCAACTAGGGTTTTTCTGTTTCATTTTGTTTTCTTGTTAGCTTTTTTGACTTTTTGGTTTTTGGTTCTTTATGCTTTGCAGTATATGAACATACAGAAATCATACATAGTTCTTTATGTTTTGCAGTATATGAAATCCAGGATGGGTGAATCTATAGAAACAATAACTGGATTAATGGTTCCTTGCAGGGGGATTAGGGGAGCTAAATAACAATGAATATAAGATAGAAGAAAATGTTCTCAAATTGATTGTGGCGATGATTATAAAACTCTTTTGAATATGATTGAGCTGTTGTATGACATGCGAATTATATGGCAATAAAACTGTTATCAACAAACAAACCACAAAATGCCTACTTTAGAATAAGGGGAAAAAGAAAAACATGTTACGAAAGAAGTCCGAGCTGCCCTGAAGCCAGTAGCAAAAAGCAAAGTTCCAGAATAAATAAAACGCCAATTAAAATGTTGCGACCAACTGATGCAGCTCTGGAAGCATGGGCTAGTCTATGACAAGGAATTTGGACTAAAGCTATCTGGCCAAGCGACAAGAAGAGATTCACATCTGCACCCATTCCAAAGAAAGATGACCCAATAAAATGCAACAATTATTGAACGGCCTCATTATTATCCCAGATGAAGTTTTGCTGAAAACTATTCAAGAATAACTATGGTGGTACATCAATAGAAGACCACCAAAAATTCAAGTTGCATTCAAAAGAGACCATGAAACAAGAGATATCATTGTTGACATCAAATAGTTCTTGACTAAAAGCAAAGAATACCAGAAAGATGTTTGTTTGTGTTTTATTGACTCTCCAAAGGCATTTGACTGCAAGGATTATAGCAAACATTGCTGAGAATGCAGCATCTGCACATGGACCGAGAAGTAGCCATTCAAGGGCACAAGGGAATACTGCATAGTTTAAAATCAGGAAAGGTCTGTTACAGGGTTGTGTTCTTTCTCTGTGCTTACTGAACCTGTGTAATGAGGGGAAAATCCAGGAAGCTGGACTATATCAATAAGAATATGGCATCAGGATGAGAAGAAAGTTCATTAAGAACCTGCTATATGAAGATGATACATCCTTGTTTGCAGAAAGTGGAGAGGACTGCAAATACTTACCAATGAAGGCCAAAGACTACAGCCTTCTGTGGGGATTAACACTCAATGTAAAGGAAACAAAATTCCTCAAAAATGGACCAATAGAGAACATCAAGTAAATATACAAAAGAGTGAAGTGGTCGAGGATTTTATTTGGGGACCCGATGAGCCAAAGGCAGAGAGGCGCCATCATGACTGCCATCAGTCTTACCAAAGTCCAAGTTCTCTGTGGACATGACCTGTGAGGGCTGCTCTCATAGGATCACTGGAATGCTCAACAAATTAGGAGGAGCAGTGTGATGTTTATCTGCCCAACAACAATGTCTGTGTAGACTCTAGGCACAGAGTGGACAGTCTACAGGAGACTCCGAAAACAAACAAACAGGGAAAACTGTTTCCTACCTTGGCCCCAAATAGCAGGGGCCTAGACGTGACCTGCAGGCTGGCCCAAAGAGGACAGGTTTGCTGAATCTCTTCTCTCTGGGCTTCCAGAAAGACCAGAAACCTGGTAGTTCATAGTGTAAGATATGAAAATAATAGTAATTTTTCATTTCTCCAGGCTCATGAGGGTGGGAGGTTAGGGGATAAAGGGGAAAAAATGAGGAACTGATACCAAGGGCTCATGTAGAAAGAAAATGTTTTGAAAAAGATGCTGGCAACATATGCACACATGTGCTGGACACAATGGATGGATGGATTTTGAGAAGAGCTGTAATGACCCCCAATAAATTTTTTTTTAAAGGAACCTGGTAGTTCATCTCCGTGATGGGCGTTCTGTGAAGACCTCCACTTGCCCTGCAACTCCATTACTTTTATTTCCATGCAATACAGTCAAGTTGCTTTGCTTGACAAAGGAAAAAAGGTGGGAGGTGGGGGGAGGATTTCACTATAGATCCACAATTCATTTAACACTCAGGGAAGCAACAGTCAAATCAAATGAGGTACTCAAACTCATAGTCATTCGATCATTCCCTGAAACGGACATCACGTTTGGTAAAGTAGAAGGTAAGAGAACAAAGAGAAAGACCTTCAAGGAGATAGACTGCTGAGTAGCTACAGCCATGGTGACAAGCACAACAGTGATTTTGGAGGATGGCAGCAGACCTGACAGTGTTTCCTTCTATATATAGGAATGCTATGAGTCAAGGCCAACTCGAGGGCCCCTAGCAACTCCAACCTAAACTCAAGCAAGCAGCAAGGGGCAAAACTGAGAAAGGATTGGAGGTTATTGGATTCTTAGTCAAAAAAAACTATGCTCAGTTGTATCTGACCACTTGCATGTAACCTTTTTCTATAATTGTATATCACCATTTGCTTCTAGTATTGGTCCTACCACCTCCATCACCTTCAACAGCCAGATCACATCATATTCGGTGGCCCAACCAGTGGCAACAATTCATAGCTATGAAGGCCCTGAAAAGCCAAGCCCTGAGAAAGCTTCCATGCCTAAATTTATCTTCCTCCAGAAGTGTGACATTCCACACTTTCGTTTTCCTACTTGAGATTCTATTGCTTAGAAATGCATTTTGGTTAACTTGCTGACCTTTTTTGTTTCTTCCCCAAATATGCATCTTCTGAAAGGACTGCACCCCGTGGAAGATTTGTTTCACAGTTTACCTTAGTCTATTAGCACAAAGTTGAGAGCTGCAGAAAAACACTGTGATTGTAAAACAGAGTAAAGGGAGCTCAGGGTATCATAGAACAGTTGAAAAACTTGAACCTGAAAAAATAGGTGTTGTTGTTTTTATTGTTAGGTGCCATGGAGTTGGTTCTGACCCATAGAGACCTCTCCTTATGCACAACAGAACAAACACTACCTGGTCCTGCACCATCCTCACAGTTGCTCTTATGTTTGAGCCCATTGTTGTAACCACCATTGAGAGCTTTACTCTTTTTCCTACTATTTCATGGAGGGCCTTAACCTGTCTGCATTATCAAGTACGAGGTCCTTCTCCAAGGGCTGTTCAAACAACATAACCAAAGTACTTGAGACAAAGCCTCAACATCCTTGCCTCTAAGGAACATTCTGATCATACCTCTTCCATGAACGATTTGTTCGTCCTTTTGTCAGTTCATGGTACTTTTAATATTCTTTGCCAGGAACATAATTCAAATGCATGGATTCTTCTTGTGTCTTCCTAATTTAGCGTCCAACTGTCCATGCATGAGGGGCAATTGAAAATGCCCTGGCTTCTGTCAAGTGCACCTTAGTCCTCAAGATAACATCCTTATTTTGAATACTCTAAAAAGGTCATTTGCAACAGATTCGCCCATTGCAAACTGTCTTTTGATCTCTCTACTGCTTCTTCCATGGCCATTGACTTTGGATCCAAGCAAGACAAAATCCAGGACAATTTCAATCTTTTTTTCATTTATCTTTATATTGATTAGTCCAGTGGTGAGGTTTGTGGTCTTCTTGACATTGAGCTACAATCCATATTGAAGGCTGCAATCCTTGATCTTCATTAGCAAGTGCTTCAAGTCCTCCTCACTTTCAGCAAGCAAGGCTGTGCCATCTGTATACCACAGGTTGTTAATCAGTCTTCCTCCAATCCTGATATCACATTCTTCTGTATATAAGACAACCTCTTGGATGATTGGTTCAGCATACAGGTTGAACAAATACAGGGAGAAGATACAACCCTGTTGCACACTTTTCCTGATTTTAAACCATGCAACATTTCATTGTTTGGTCCCCACAACTGCCTCTTGATCCATGTACAAGCACAATGAAGTGTTCTGGAATTTCCATCTTCTCAAGGTTATCCATAGTTTGTTATGATCCACATAATCGAATGCCTTTGCATAGTCAATAAAACACTAGTAAACATCTTTCTGGTACCTCTGCTTTGAGCCAAGATCCATCTGACATAAGCAATGATACCCCTTGTTACATGCCGGCTTCTGAATCTGGCCACACTCTCAAAGTACTGCTGCAACCACTGTCGGATGATCTTCAGCAAAATTTTATTTGCATGTGCTATAAATGATATTTATTGTTGTACAGTTTGAGCACTTTGTTGGGTCACTTTCTTTAGATTGGGTACAAATATGGATCTCTTCCCCATTTGGCCAATAAGCTATCTTCTAAATTTCCTGGCATAAACTAATGAGTACTTCCAGTGCTTTATCAGCTTGTTAAAACATTTCAATTGGTATTCCATCAATTCCTGGAGCCTTGCTTTTGGCTAATGCTTTCAGTGCGGTTTGGATGTCTTCCTTCAGTACCATTGGCTCTTGCTCATATGCTATTGCCTGAAATATGGTGGAATGCCAACTAGTCCTTTTGGTGCAGTGATTCTGTGCATTCTTTCCATCTTCGTTTGATGCTTCCTGCATCATTCAACATTTTGCTCATCTTTCAATATTGCAACTCGGGGCTTAAACTTTTAGCTTAAGATATGATAAATGTGTTCTTACATATTTCATTATAATATTTAATTTTGTCTACTCAAGCTGCCCTTTGAAATTTTCTGTTCAGCCCTTTGACTTCATCATTTCTTCTATTTGCCTTAGCTACTCTACAATCCAGAATGACCTTCAGAGTCTCTTCTGACATCCATTGGACCTTTTCTTGCTTTCCTCTCTTCTTAATGACATTTTGCTTTTTTCATGAATGATCTTGATATCCTCCCATAGCTCATCGGGTCTTCTGTTAGTAATGTCAATGCAGCAAATCTGTGTTTGAGATGTTCTCAAAATAGAGGTGGGATAGAATCAAGGTCATATTTTGGCTCTCTTGGACTTGTTTTAATTTTCTTCAGTTTTCACCCAAACTTGCATATGAACAATTGATGATCTGTTCCA
>NW_022103896.1:70625457-70627165 GCF_000313985.2 Echinops telfairi | reverse complement strand
GTATTTGACAGTGCGTCTGTGCTGTGCATAAGGTTTTCAGCAGCTACCTCTTGCAGAGTAGGCAACTGAATCTTCATCGTTTGTTCTTAGTCTTAAAGCTGTGCTGAAACCCATTCACTGTGGCTGATCCTGCTGGTATTAGAAATACCAGTGACCTAGCTTCCAGCATCACAGCAACATACAAGCCACCACAGTGCACCAACTAACGGGCAGGTAGTGGGAAGAAACAGATAAGAAAGGGAAATTCAAATCAACTCATAGTGAATATCTTACTCTAATACTTTACTTGCGATAGCTTATGAAGAAATCAGGAAGTCAGGACTGGACAAAATTGTCCATCATTTTAGGGAAGCTACAAACCCCAAAAATCTTGGGTGTGTTTTTCTGGTCCTCCACCACACTTGCTTTTTTTTTTTTTTTTCATCTCGAGTTAGCAATTACATCTTATTGGTGCTGACATTTTATGACAGCTGACCCAGGATTGTTTTCATGTTATTATGAATGTTAATTTATTTCTATTAAAACTCAGAACAAGAAAAATCTTTATATTGATTACAAAGCACATCTAATTCATTTTTTAATTGGTTAGTGATTTCTGTAGGAACACCTCTATATTACTGATACGCACTAGGAGCAAGAAAAGCTTCACTATTTGGTTGTTTTAATACTAGTAAATGTTGTATTAAAATCATAACTATTATAAGTAATGACTTCATGCCTGGGCCAGCTTATTGATTTTTATTGATTCTTTGGAGAAACATCTTCCAAGTTCCTGAAGCCTTTTCTTTGTTTTCACCTGAAGAAGTATGGATTTGTCTTTAATTTAACAATAATGAAACCTTTCATGCTTTCTTTTTCTTTTTCTTTTGTTTGAAAATATTGAATAACAAAGGCATGTCAGGCATTGTTTTACCTTTCATTGACAAATGAAAGTTATTCTTGTTTTTATGGGAAACATATATGCTGATCAAAGACCACAAGTTCTTTTGTTAAATTCCAGATTGATGGCTTAAACAAATTGCTATGTTAGAGTTGAAAAAAGAATAATGAACTTATTCTACATTGAGGTAATCAGTAAAATTCACAGAGAGCACATGAGAAACTGATAAATCATGGGAAGAATTTACAGGGAAAAAAGGAAAAAACAGGCAGTAGGACTAGCATATGCAAAGTCAAAGACATATGATCAATAAAATGTATATACCATGAAATTAGTTGGAGATTGAGTTAGATTAGGTTGTCTAGGGAAACAAATCCAGTGACGCTCATCTATGTGTAAGAAACCGCTTTATGTAAAGAAGAAATTATGCGTGAGGGGATACGTCGGACAGTGTAAGACATGACAAAATATTAATAATTTATAAATTACTAAGGGTTCATGGGGGAGCGGGGCGGGAGAGGAGAAATGAGCTGATACCAAGGGCTCAAGTAGAAAGCAAATGTTTTTAGAATGATGATGGTAACAAATGTACAAATGTGCTTGACATAATGGATGCATGCGTGGATTGTGATATGAGTTGTATTAGCCCCCAATAAAATGATTAAGAAGAAGAAATTATTTTTTTAATCATTTTTGGGGGGGCTCATACAACTCATCACAATCCATACATATACATCAATTGTGTAAAGCACACTTATACATTCGTTGCCCTCATCATTCTCAAAATTCGCTTTCTGCTTGTGTTCCTAGAATCAGCTCCTCATTTTC
>NW_022103896.1:70621678-70623591 GCF_000313985.2 Echinops telfairi | reverse complement strand
CCAACATAAAGAGGGGGAAGGGAGGCAGATAGAGGGAGAAGCGGGGTGGGGAGAAAGTGAGTTGATAGCACGGGGGGAACAGGGCACTAACCCACCCAGGGGGAGAGTATTGGTTGGGTCCCCACAGAACTGGAACGTGCATACAGACCCCACGAGGACACACCAAACCAGGAGGGCAACATAACGCTCATAGGAACCCACAAAAAGACTGGACCATATGCCAGCCCTAACCAGAATTAGCCCGACCCCCACCATGGAAGGGAGTGCCACAGAAAATGAAAATAGATCGTCTGGTGTGAGAAAGGAAATTATATTAAGAAGGCATCCTAACCCAGTCCAACTTAAGGCCAGAAGTCCGATGCTTGTCCATAAGTCCCTCTTCCGACTCAAGTAGCTGGAGGCCTGTCGCACAGAACAGTGAAGCAGGAATCAGGATGATTACAGACTCATGCAAACCCATAGTCAGTGGTAACGTTGCAGGACACCAACTGCTCTTGGGTTGGGTGGCCCACGAGGGACTGGCCACCCATGAGGCAGACACAGTGTCCCAATAGGCACGTAGATCAAGTGGCACAGAGAGAGCATTCATTTCTGTTCTTCTTGCTCTTATACAAAAGATATATGACGTCAAGGAGGTCTCCTCAGGCCGTGACTTGACTGAAAGAATTGACTCCATCCCTCACAGGAGTGTCAAGTTAACACAATCCCTAACTACAGGAATGGAGTCAAGTGGGAAATAACAGGAATAACTCTGAATACAGTTCATCGGTCAGGAAAGCTGATGCTGGGTTCTGGTCAGTCTTTGCTGCTACCTCATTCTGTGGACCAGGAAGTCCATCAGAGATCTCTCACGCCAAGCTCCTGTTTCTCACTATTTGTGCCACTGTAGCTCCTGCCACATTATTTCTCGTGGCTTGGGTGGTCTTTGGTGTTATAATCCCTTCGTTTCTCATTTTCCATGCATCTCTCTAAAACTTCTTTCAGGAAAGCTGGTTATATAGCAATCTTCTTATCAATTTCAAGGCCTGGCCTCCCTTCCTGCGAGACCACAAAATAACCAATTTTCTACAAAGATTCTATGTACTTTGTTGCTTTCAGAAAGCTGTCAAATCCCCTCAGTGAGCCACAATAACCGTATTTATATAATTCCACCCAACATTTTGTGGGAGTTATAAGACCATGTCTAGACTTGCCATATTAAATCAATTCACTGCACAACAGATATTTACACATACGTCTATTGTAATCTACCAAAGACCCCTGAGGAAGATAAGGCTTCTTTGTAGTCTCTGTACAGATGTGGATTGAGATTTTAAATTGTTAAATTACTTGCCCAAGGGCAAGTAGCAGACTGAGTTCTCAAAGGAAATCTTGTGATTCTCATTTCAATATTCTACTAGTCTTTGACAAATTTTCTTTCTTGATTTAACAGTAGCTACAATTTTTGTTGTCAACTATGTCCTTACCTGGAACCCTGGTAGCATAGAGAGTTAAAAGTGGGGCTGCTGGTCACAAGGTCAGTAGTTCTAACCCACAAGCAACTCTGTGAGACAAACAAAGTTTTCTGCTCTGAAAAAAGATTTTTAGTCTTGGAAACTCATAGCGGCAGTTCCATAGGGTTTCTAGACCGTGGGTATGGTTTGTGTAGGTGACCAGGCATTGTACTAGGCACATTGCATTCCTTATCTTTTAAAAACCTCAATCAAATCTGGAATTATTATTTGCCCTAGGGCTTATATGTTATAACATAACTAGATAATAGCAGAGCTGCGATTCAAAACCAAGTCTTTCTGATTCCAGAGACCAAATACAACTACTAATATTGTTCTTGCTAACATCTGAAGAGAAAAAGAAAAACTTATCAGTTTGTCACGAGGGAGGCATTCACAAATGTTGGATGAATGTTGAATGAA
>NW_022103896.1:70619575-70620985 GCF_000313985.2 Echinops telfairi | reverse complement strand
AGAATCTATGTTTGTTCATGTTTCCATTTTCTGTATTAATCTTGTTAGGATGAGTAATGAAGAACTCCTGGAATTAATGTTCAGGTTGGGATCTCATCTTTTAGAATTTTCAGGAGGAAAGAGAATCTGTCCTGCCATCGCCAGATGGAACTTTTAGGAATCTGCAAGTAGACAGCAGCTAGTAGGGACCTTGGTGAACTTTTTCTTCCCTCTGACCCATCTCTGGGAGGAACAAAGACTCTTCTCATTACAGGTGCTGACCTGAGAAGCAGGGGCTGTGAGGGAGGAAGCATTCTAAAATTCAGACAGCTCTCTTTAAAATGCTCCTGAGATAAACTCATTAACTGACACTGAATATGTTTTATGTAAAGCATTTTTGAGATAATTTTGTTTTATTAACATTTAGTGGCTTATTAAAACGCTAAGAGATAAGGAGGGAATGCATTTTCCAAATTCCAGCCAGATTTTTTTCAACCTTTCTATAAAGTATGGGGTCTATGTACATTTAACTTATGTTTAAATGTACAACCTGACATCTTTCTTTCATACTTTCATCAGTACTTTGAAATATATATATTTCTTTGAATACTATAGTACTTTGTACTATATAGTACTTTGAAGTATATATATATACTGGGTATATAATATCAATACTTTCCTTAATTGCATATCAGAATTTGTTTCTGACCAAGGAGTTACGAAGATTTAGGTTATTTATTTTTTAATGTCAGCTAATTTTTCAATCTTCACTGAGGAAATCTGCAAACCAAAAAACTGTCATATGGTGACCCTTTATAGGGCTTCTAAGGTTATCAGTCTTTATGGGAGCAGGTAACCTCATCTTTCTCCTGCAAAGTACTTGGTAGTTTGGAACTGCTGATCTTGTGGTTAGCAATCCAACAATGCCAACTTTCCTAAGTTTGTAGCATCTGATAAATAGGAATTTCACAATAAGCCATTCTTGGATATGCAATACCAGCAGGTTTCAAAGGACTGAAGTCCTTACATACTTTCCTACTCAAACCCTCAAAGGAGGCCTGGTGGTGTAGTGGTTGCATTTTGGGTTGCTAACCTCAGGACAGCAGTTCAAAACCACTCTACAAGAGAAAAACAGGCTTTCTACTCTCATTACAGTCTCAGAAACCCACGAGGGTTATTCTAACCTGTCATATAGGGTCGCTCTGTGCTACAATGGAGTACAGCCTTTGGGACCTTTATTTGCTGACGGGGCATCACTCAAAATGAGAAGAAACCCTGCAAACATCAAGTAATAACCAGAACTTGGAATGTATGATGGAAAATTGGAGCTGTGAGAAAGGAAATGGAATGACTAAAGATCAACATTCTAGGTATTGTTATTCTTGCTATATGCTATCAGAGCAGTGCTGACAAAGCAACCTTATGCACAGC
>NW_022103896.1:70605811-70615531 GCF_000313985.2 Echinops telfairi | reverse complement strand
TTATATAGTGCCTTTGGCAGAACTGACATCTTGACAACATTGAGTCTTCCAATCCATGAGCATGGGATTGTTGAGGTCACTCTTGGTGTCTTGTCATAGTGGTCTGTAGTTTATAGATCTTTTGTTCTTTTAGTCAGGTATGTCCCTAGATATTTCAAGTTGTGTTTGCCTATACTGAAGGGTACCACCTTTTTTATCTCCTCTTCTGTGGTCTTATCTGATGTGTGTAACAGTCTGATGGACTTCTGTTTGTTGCTCTTTTATCCTGCCACTCTGCCAAACTCCTCTGTTGCTTCCAGTATCCCCTTATGGAACTTTTGGGATTTTCCATTTATAAAATCATATCATCTGCAAATAATGACACTTTCACCTCTTCCTTCCACAGATGAATACCTTTGATGTCTTTTCTTTGCCTTATATTGTTAGCTGAAACCTCCAGCACAATATTAAATAAGAGAGGGGACAAGGGACATCCTTGTCTGGTCCCCTTTTTCAGTGGGATTGTGTTAGTTTTATCTCCGTTGACTACCACATTGGCTGTTGGTTTTTCATATATAGCTTGTACTGTCTTGAGGAATTCTCCTTCCATTCCTATCTTCTCAAGTGTCTTAAACAGGAATTGGTGTTGGATGTCGAATGATTTTTCTGCATCAATCGATATTATCATGTGGTTCTCATAGTTTTTCATGTCAATGTGATGAATAATACTAATGGACTTTCATATGTTGAACCATCCTTGCATCCCTGGTATGAATCCCACTTGGTCATTGTGAATTATTTGTTTTATATACTTTTGTATTCTGTTGGCTAGTGTTTTGTTAAGGATTTTGGAACCGATGTTCGTTAGGGATATTGGTGTGTAGTTCTCAATTCTTGTGGGATCTTTGCCTGGTTTAGCTATCAGAGTTATACTAGCTTCATAGAAGGAGTTCGGGAGTTTGCTGTCTTTTTCTATGTTCTGGAGGAGTTTTTGTAAGATCAGTGTTAGTTCTTCCCTAAATACTTGGTAGAATTCTCCAGTGAAGCCATCTAGTCCAGGCGATATTTTTGTTGGTAATCCCTTGATAACCTTGTCTATTTCTTCTATTGCTATGGGTCTGTTGACATTCTTGACGTCCATCGAGGATAGTCTAGGGAGGGATTGTTTTTACAAGAATTTGTCCATGTCACCTAATGCCTGGGGCTTAAGTCCAGAGGAAATGTTTTGAGAATGATGAGGGCAATGAATGTACAAATTCGCTTTACACAGTTAATGTATGTATGGATTGTGATAAGAGTTGTATGAGCCCCTAATGTTTGGGGCTCATAATTAAATGATTAAAAATGATTTTAAAAAAAAGAATTTGTCCATGTCTTCCAAATTTTTTAATTCATTGGAAGTACAATCCTTCGTAGTACTGTGTAATTATCCTTTTGATTTCATTAGGGTCTGTTGCAATCTCCCCTCTTTCATCCCTTATACTTTCTATTGAAATTTGTTCCCTCCTTTCTTTGGTTAGGTTTGCCAGCAGTCTGTCGATTTTGTTTATCCTTTTAAAGAACCAACTTTTTTTTTTTAATCAATTTATTGGGACTCATACAATTCATCACAATACATACATCAATTGTGTAAAGCACATCTATACATTTGTTGCCCTCATCATTCCCAAAGTTCGCTTGCCTCTTGGAAGAACCAACTTTTAGCAGCATTAATTTTTCCCATAGTTCTCTTATTTTCCCTCTCCTGAATCTCAGGCCTGATTTTTATAATTTCTTTTGCTATTAGTTGGATTGTCCTGTTGACTCTGCTCTAGTTGTTGTAAATTTTGTACCAGCATATCAATCATGAGTCTCTCTTCCTTTCTCAGGTGTTCATGTATTGCTATGCAACTTCCTCTGATAACTGCCTTTCCTGGTCCCATAAGTTTTGGTACACCGTGTGCGCATTCTCGTTGGTTTCTAGAAATTTCCTAATTTCATCTCTGATCTGTGCCAGTATGCATTCCTTTTGCAGCAGAGAATTATTCATCCTCCAATTTTTGCTCTTGTTTTCTTCGTCTTCCTTTTGTTGATTTCCAGCCTTATTGCACAGGGGTCAGAGAGAGAGGTCTGTATGACCTCAATGTGCTTAAATTTATGTAGATTCGCCTTATGCCCCAGCTTGCGATCTATCTTCGAATATGTGCCCATGTGGGCTTAAGAAGAATGTGAATTTATTGTATTTGGATGAAAAGCTCTTTAAATATCTATCAGGTCAAATTGTCTTTTATAGTGTTTAGATCTCTAGCCTCCTTGTTGAGTTTCTTTTACTGTAATCTATCTTTCTCAGAGAGCAGTGTATTGAATCACCCACTATCATTGTTGAAGCTGTGGTTTCTTTTTTCATATTTTGGAGTGTTTGGTTGACATTTTCAGCAGGTCTCTCATTCGGGGAATATATATTTACAATGCTTAGTGGTTCTCTGTCTACCATTCCCTTGAGCATTATACAGTGTCCCTCCTTATTTCTTTCTATGGTTTTCACTTTGAGGTCAATTATATCCGAGATTAGGATTGCAACTCCTGCTTTTTTTGAATTGTTGTTTGCTTGATATGCCTTTCTCCAGCCTTTGATTCTCAGCCTATTTTTGTCTGTAGCCTTGAGATGTGTCTCCTGTAGGCAGCAGATTGATGGGTTGTGTTTTCTAATGGGAGTGGTCTGAAGGTCAGCAGTGGAGTGTGAGAGAAGAGGAAAAAGACAAAGAGGAGAAAAAAAATTTTTAAGGAAGCCCACTAAGACTGTGTGGGGATATAGTGAAGAGAGAGAAACAAAAACAACAATGTAGCTGAGTCCTGATCCCCACCTGTGGAGCTTCTAGGGCTTAGTCCCTGCCCGAAGAGACAGCGGCAGCAAGCTGTGGCTGTGCTGGAAAAAAGCCGCTGCGCAGCCCTCCAAGACTGTGAGGGGAGAGAGAGAAGATATGGAAACAAAATAACAATGTAGCTGGACCCTGATCCTTGCCCGAGGAGCTGAAAGTGTCCAGTCCCTGCACCAAGACAGGTGGTGGCAAACTGTGGCTGTGCTGAGACCAAGCCCCACTAAGGGCTCCAAATGGTCCCAGCTCCGGCAGAGACAGTGGCATCACCAAGGTCAAGCTCCAGCTGGCCTCCACGGAGGTAAGCCAAAATCCCCCAGCCCCTCAAAATCCCGTGGGTCTGTGCCTACTTATCTTTATGATGCTCCTCCTTCATCTGAGCAGCATTGAATTTCCCTCTAAGCAACTCTCCTGGGCTGAATTATGCAGATTCCCTCTGGTATGTGTCACTCCATCGCCATCTTCCTGGTAGTCCAACATCCTTTTTAATACTCTAGAGGTCTTGTGCAGCAGATTTACTTAATGCATTTTGTTTTTTCTTGCTTCCATGAGCACTGAGTGTGGATCCAAGCTATATGAAATCCTTGACAACTTCAATCTTTTCTCCAT
The DNA here is from genome assembly GCF_000313985.2 of Echinops telfairi. Classification (NCBI taxonomy): domain Eukaryota; kingdom Metazoa; phylum Chordata; class Mammalia; order Afrosoricida; family Tenrecidae; genus Echinops; species Echinops telfairi. The sequence goes on along the minus strand of NW_022103896.1, from coordinate 70,612,088 downwards.
TTATTATGATGTTAGTAATTGGTCCAGTTGGTAAGGATTCTGCTCTTTTTGACATTGAGTTGTAATCCATACAGAAGGCTGCAATCCGTTATATTACTCAACAAGCACATCAAGTCCTCCTCACTTTCAGCATGCAAGATTGTGTCATTTGCTTATCTCAGGTTGTTAATAAACCTTCCTCCAATCTGTTGCCACATTCTTCTTCATATAAGCCAGTTTTTCTGACTATTTGCTCAGCATACAGATGAAGTAAGTTTCGTGAAAAGATACAACCCTATCACACATCTTTCTTGGTTTTTTAAGCCATGCAGTATTCCCTTGTTCTGTTCTCACAACTGCCTTTTGATCCATGTGCAAGTTCCACATGAGCTCAATGAAAGGTTCTGGATTCCTATTCTTTTCAGGTTATCCATAGTTTGTTAGGATCAACACTATTGAGTGTGTTGGCATAGTTAATGAACAACAAGCAAACATCTTTCCGGTAGCCTCTGCTTTGAGCCAAAATCCATCTGACATTAACAATGATAGCCCTTGTTTCATAGCCTCTTCTGAATCTCACCCAAATTTCTGGCAGCTCCCAGTCAACATATTGCTGCAAACTATTGTTGGATGATCTTCGGTAAGATTTTACTTGCATGTGATATTAATGATATTGTTCTGTAATTGGAGTATTTTGTTGGGTCGTCTTTCTTTGGAATGGTACAAATATGGATCTCTTCCAGTCATTTGACCAAGTAGTTGTTTTCCAAGTTTCCAGGCATAGATGAATAATTACTCTCAGTGCTTCATCAGCTTGTTGAAACATTTCAACTGGTATTCCATCAATTCCTGGAGCCTTCTTTTTGGCTAATTCTTTCAGTGCAGTTTGGGTATCTTTATTCAGTACCCTTGGTTCTTGCTCATATGCTACCTCCTGAAATGGTGGAATGACAACCAGTTCTTTTGGGTACAGTGATTCTATGTATTGTTTCCATATTTTTTTATGTTTCCTGCATCATTCAATATTTTGCCCATAAAATCTTTCAATATTGAAACTCAAGGCTTCAACTTTTTCTTTAGTTCTTTCAGTGTAAGATATGCTGAGAGTGCTCTTCTTCATTACTTTCTAACTTTAGGTATTTGCACATTTTGTTATAATATTTGACTTTGTCTTCTAAAGCTGCCTTTTTGAAATTTCTGTTCAGTTCTTTGAATCCACCGTTTCTTCCATTTACCCTAGCTACACCACAGATAAAAGCAAATTTCAGAGTCTCTTCTGAAATCAACTTGGATCTTTTCCTTCTCTCAGGTCTCTTTAATGACGTCTTGCTTTCTTCATGAATGGTTTTCTTGATGTCTTCTGATAGCTCATCAGATCTTCTGTCACTGGTGTTCAATGCAGAAAATCTATTCTTGAGATGCTCTCAAAATTTATGAGGGTAGACTCAAGGTAGTATTTTAGCTCTCTTGGACTTGTTTTAATTTGTTTAGCTTCAACCTGAACCTACATATGAACAATTGATGCTCTGTTCCACTGTCAGCTTCTGGCCTGGTTTTAGCTGCTAATATTAAGCTTTCTCTAGCATCTCTTCCCACAGATGCAGTCAATTTGATTACTATACATTTTATCTGAAAAATTCCATGTGTACAGACAGGATTTTTGCTGTTAAAAAAATATTTGCTATGAATAACTCATTGATGTTGCAGAATTCTATCATGTGCACTCCAGCTTCATTTCTATTACCAAGTCCATATTTTCCAACTACTGTTCCTTCCTCTCTGTTTCCAACTTTTTCATTCTAATCACCAATAAATATCAATGTATTCTGATTGCACGTTTGATCAATTATACGTCTGAAGTTGGGAAATTCTTCGATTTCCTCATCACTAGCCTTTCTGGGTGGTACATAAAGTTGAATAATAATTGTATTTCTTGGATTTCCTGGAAGGTAGATAGATATAATCTTATCATAGACAGAATTGAACTTCATGGTGGATTTTTCAATGTCTTTTTTGACAATGAATTCTATGCCATTACTATTCATTTTGTTATTCCCAGCATAGTAAATAAGGTAATTTTCTGAATCAAAATGGCCAATACCATCCATTTCCACTCACTAATGCCTAGCATATAAATTTTTATGTGTTTCATTTCAATTAGCAGGTTTCTACAGCTGTTTCTCCTTACATTTAGCCATGCCCCAACAGTACATGAACATCACAAGGGCTCTAGTATAAGGCTTCACCTGACTCAAGTCACCAAGATTGACTCCACTCCAAGAAATCAGTTCCTCCTCAGTCATATTTTGAGTCCTGTCCGACCTGAAACGCCCATTCTCTGACATTATTTCTGACAATGTTCAGCTTCCATTTATTAAACATTCACATCTGACACTGTTTCGAAGCTATGCATAAGGGTTTTAGCAGCTAATTCCTCTTAAGGGTGAGGTTCATTGTCAAACATAAAAAATCATATGGTTTTCTCTTGCAGGAATGACCGATTCAAGAGGAATTGCATTCCATTCATCATCAAAAGGGACATTTCAAGATCTATCTTGACTTCTTGGAAGGTGGCACTGAGGTAAGGTCAACTGCATTGGTAGCTCCACATGTGATTGCTGGGTTTGGGGATTGAGAGTCTGAGTGGGAGGGTCCATGACACGTGTTCAGGCCTTGCAGCACAGTAGGGATTGGGTCCAGTGTGGGCACCACCCTTCACTGTGACTCTGGTCCACCCTGTCCACCTGCCCATACCACCAAGCTTTTGTGGCTTGCAGGCTGATACAACCTGCCACCCCAGCCTGTGCTGCTCTTCCACTTGCGCCACTGGTGATCCATAGCTGTGGTGCACTCCAGCCACCACCAGTGCTGCCTGCAGGGCCATAGCAGCCTGAAGATCCAGCCAGCTCAGCCTACACTACCCACTCTGCTCATCCCACCTGTGAATTTTGGCGATCGTGTACTCTGCCCCCAGCCAGCCTGTCTGAAGAGTCTGCATGCCCCACAGATTGGGTAGGCTCAGTCTGAGCCTCCTGCACCACTCACACAGCCTGTGACTGGTGGCAGCACCATGCTCCCCCCAGCCCAAGTTGCCTGGAGAGCCTGAGCAGCCCATTGATCCAGCCACCCCAGCCCAAAATGCCCACATCACTGGCGCCGCCCTGGGGCTCATGACTATGGCCTGTCCCACCCATCTGTCAGGACAGCCTGAGAGACTTGTGGAAGGCAGGCCAAATCTCATGCAGAGTGAGCCAACCATGAAATTGGGGCAGCCAGCAACCCTCAACCTTAGCCCTCCCCACCTCTCACAACTGGCACACCCTTGACATCCACTGCTTGAAGCCTTGTCCACCCCAACCTACACTGCAGCACTGCTTGAGCCATACACAAACCCATCCAACCCTGTCCCCTGCATAATACACACTGCACATGATGTACCACCTCCAGCTACACCAAAATGCCACACAGATAGCATCCCGCATCAGCAGCCACTAGAAGAAAGCAAGAAACAAATCTCAATGTCTGAAGATGACCCAAACCTAACAACATACATAAAAGAACCAGACATCAAGCCACCACAGAAAGAAATCTTCAGAATGCTGCTTAGAGTCATACAGGATATGAGGTAATAAACACGAGGGGGGTGGGGACAGGTTTTTTTGAAAAATTGAAAGGATATAGTCCACGTACCAAATGGATATACGCGCATTAATGGATGGAGCAGGAGAAACAAAGAAAACAATAAAATAAAATTAAAAATTTTAAAAAACCTCACCTCTGGGGAGCCAAATCAATGACCACAAAGATATCCAAGCAGAATATAACAAATGTGAAAAACACTCAAATGATACAATTAAAGAAGCTGAAGAAAAACTGAGAGCAATAAGTGACCCTATGAAAGGAAACAACATCTGAATAATTGGGATACTAGATCAAGATGTAATGAAGAAGCCAATAGCTAACATAGTGAGGGAATTCCTGGAAGGAAACTTCCCCAATATACTAAAGAAGGATTTGACAATAATTCTGGAAGCAGAGAGATCAATTAGGTTGAATCCCAAGAAGAACATACCAAGGTACATAGTAGACAATTTAGCAAACTTTGAGGAAAAAGAAAACCCTAACAGCATGGAGAGAAAAAAGTGCATTAGCACCTATAAGGGTAATCAGGATAAGAATATGCTCTGACTTATCAGCAAAAACCATGGAGAGTAGAAAATGGAATAGCATCTTTCAAAAGTCCCGCCAAACTCTTCATCAAAATGGAAGGTAAAATAAAAGTTTTCTCAGATAAGCAAAAATTCAAACAATACATAAAAAAAAAAAACTTTAAAACAGCACTACAGAAATCCAAATTAATTTTGGACAGAAGACCAAGATCAACAGAACACAAACATGAGACCACTTCATAGTGAAACACTATTCAGAAGGCATTGCACTGAAAGCAACACCCAAGACTTCTTTGACCCAACAAAGAAAAGAAGACAATAATGAATCTCCCACACATACAGAACGCACAATTAAGGAGAGAGGTAGGTAATTATCTATCACAAAAGGTAGGATATAACAATGAAGAATCCATAAATGTATATAATTACTTTGAATGTTAATGGTCTGAACCCACCCATTAAAAGACAAGGAGTAACAGAATTAAATAAGAAACAAAATCCATCAATTTGTTGTCTACAAGAGACACATCTCAGGCTCACAGACAAAAACAGGTTGAGGGTCAAAGGATGATGAAAAGTATAGCAAACAAATGACAATCTGATGAAAGGAGGAGTTGCAATTCTAATCTCTGACAAAATTGATCTCAAGGTGCAGGACATAACAAGAGATAAACATAGACACTACATAATACTTAAGGGATCAGTAGACCAAGAGCCCATGAGCAAAATACATATATACATGCCCAATGAGAGACCTGAAAAAGTCATTAACCTAGTCTTTCAAAGATGAAAATTGAAATCACAGGATCAGAGATCATAGCAGGGGACTTCAATGCACCACTCTCCAAGAAAGACAGATCAGAGGGGGGAAAGCTCAACAAGAGGCTACAGAACTAAACTTTACAATTAGACAACTGGACCTGATAAGTATACTCAGAGCTTTCCACCCAACTGCAAAAAAATACACATTTTTTTCTGATTGCTCACACTACATACTCAAAACCAGACCACATACTGGGACACTAGTCAAGCTTGAGCGAATTCAAACATATAGAGGTCGCACAGACTTCCTTCTCTGACCACCACGCCATAAAGCTTGAAATCAACAAAGAAAAAATAAAATAACACAAGCAAACAAATGGAGGCTAAACAACTTACTTATCAAAAAGGATTGTGTATTATGTCAGATTAGGGATGAAATTAGGAAGTTTCTAGAAACTAATGAGAATGAAAATACAACATAACAAAACCTATGCAAAGGCAGTTGTCAGAGGACCTTCAATAGCTATAAATGCACATATGAAGAAGGAATAGAGATTTATGGTCAATACCTTATCACAAAACCTTCAGCAGTTAGAACAGAGTCAACAGAATAATCCTTCTAATAGCAAAAGAAAAGAAATTATAAAAATCTGGGCAGAGATAAATGAGTGGGGGAGAGGAATGGAAAAATCAACTCACTAAAAAGATGGCTCTTTGAAAAGATTAACAGAATTGACAATGTGCTAGCAAACCTAACAAATGATAGGAAGAAACAGACATCAGTATCCAGTATGAAGAATGAAACGGGGATAATTGCACCAGATCCCAATGTAGTTAAAAGATGAATTACACAATATTATGAAGAACTATACTCAAACGAATTTAACAAGTTGAAAGACAGGGACAAATACTTGCAAAAATAATCCCTCCCAAAATTCTCTCATATGTACATCAAGAACTTGAACAGAGCCATAACAAAAGAAGAAATAGATACATTTCTGAAGGACCTCCCAACTATAAAAGCCCAGGCCCAGAAGGTTTCACAGAAGAATTCTACCAAACATTCAGAGAAAAGCTAACACGAATTCTCCACAAACTCTTCCAGAATGTGGAAAAGGACAGTAAGCTACCAAACACATTTTTTTAATTTTAATAAATCATTTTATTGGGGGCTCTTACAGCTTTTATAACAATCCATACATCAATTGCATCAAGCACATTTGTACATTTGTTTCCCTCATCATTCTCAAAACATTTTCTTTCTATTTGAGCCCTTGGTATCAGCTCCTCTTTTTTCCCCTTCCTCCGCAAGCCTCCCACTTTCATGAACCCTTGATAATTTTTTTTAAACTTTTTAAAAAAATCAT
>NW_022103896.1:70603206-70604198 GCF_000313985.2 Echinops telfairi | reverse complement strand
TGGGCAATAAAGAAGTGAAATTATCCCTATTTGCAGATGATATGATTTTATATATTAAGAACCCCAAAGGATCCACAATAGGATTACTGGAAATGACAGAGGTATATGGTAGAATGGCAGGATATAAGATCAAACAGCATAAGTCCATTTGATTGCTATATACTACAGATGGGATTACAGAAAAACAGATCAAGGAGGTACTATCTTTCACAATAGCCAAAGCATGAATCGAAATGTCTAGGAATATTTCTACCAAAAAAGAAAAGAAAAATATCTGTATGAGGAAAACAACATTATTACAAGAAACCAAAAAGGACCTACACAAATGGAAGAATATCCCATGCTCATGAATTGGAAGACTCAATATTGTAAAGATGACAATCCTAAGGTACTATATAAATTCAAGGCAATTGCAATACAAATTCTAGCACTATTTTTCACAGAAATGGAAAAACTGACTGCCAACTTCATATGGAAAATGAAGAAGCCCAGAATTGGCAAAGAACTCTTCAAGAGGAACAACGTGGGTAGGCTTGCTAGGCCTACCTGACTTTAAAACCTACTATATAGTCACAGTTCCAAACAACATGGTACTGGTATAACAATAGATACTTGATCAATGTACAAGAATAGAAAATCCAGAAATAAAGAGTGGCACATAGACAACTGATATCAAATGGGAGGCAGATGCTCTTTTCAACAAACAGTGCTGGAAAAACAGATATCGGTCTGCAAAAAAATGAAATAAGACCCTTACCTCACTCCATGCACAGAACAAATTCAATGTGGATCAAAGACCTAGAAGTAAAACTCCAAACCATCAGGATCATCAATGAGAAAATTGGGACAAACTAAAAACCTTGGTGCAGAGGATACATGGGCTATCAGAAATAAGGAAGGATACACACCCAAAGGAAGATAAAATAGACGAGTGAAGATAAAATACTAGTGTACATCTAAAGACTTCATCAGGAGAGTAATGACAGCCCACA
>NW_022103896.1:70601493-70603106 GCF_000313985.2 Echinops telfairi | reverse complement strand
TGACTGGTCAATAAACATATGAGAAATTGTTCCAGATCATTAGCCATAAGGAAATTAAAATCAAAACAACTATGAGATACCACCTAATACCCACAAAGATAGCCCAATTCAAAAAGACAGACAGTAACAAATGCTGGGGGTGGGAGGGTGGCTGGTGGTAAGGGGGTTGGCAGATAAGAACTCTTAGTCACTGCTGGTGGTCTTGTAGACACGTACAGCCACTGTGGAAAGTGATTTGGCATTGCCTAAAACAGATGGAAATCAAGCTACCATATGACCTAGCAATTTCACTACTGGGCACATACCCAGAAGAAATAAGAAACAGACCATGACCAGACACTGGCTCTCCAATGGTTGTTGCTCTGCAGTTCACAACTGCAAAAAAAATAAATAAATAAAATAAGAAGGAAACAGCCTAAATTTCCATCAATAGACAAATGGACAAAGAAATTCTGGTGCGCACACACACAACGAAATACTATGCATCCATCCCTAAAAAAAACAGTGATGAAACTATGAAGCACCTCATCTCATGAAAATATTAGAAAGATATTATGCTGAGTGAAATTAGCCAAGTACAAAATTTCAAGTACAACATGAGTCTACTGAGGTAAGTTCAAACAGCAGAATGGGCACAAGGGAATGTAAACAACACACAACCCCTGGGCTGAGGACCAGATAGTCTGGCAAGAGTCAGACCCGTGCCAATGTCATAACACCAGACTCAGATAGCACTTGTGTTGAAAGGTCTCTCCCCGCCCCTGCTCATATATCTTTAAGGCCCACAGGGATGCGGGGTAGGAATAATAATGGCAATGTGGGGGTCAGAGCACTAACCCACTCAAGGAGAGGGTCTTATTTATATTTACACAGGAAAGGGAGAGCAAGAGTAGACTTCATTCTGGGGTGCCAACTCACCAAGGGCAATGTTACTGTGTGCAGTAGCTCCCTTCCCAGCGATGACTGTAGGACCAGTCTAGGCTTGAGATGTGATGTTCTCTTCCTTGATGACAGTGCCACAGTTCAGGGAGAGCAGCCAGCCTGACCTGTCCACCTGAGGCCAAACCAAGATGGGAGTGCAGCAGTCCAGGGATGTGTGCGAAACCATGAATTCCTCGAAGAATTCTGAACGTAGACTTCTGACTTGGGGGGGCCGGCACCTGGCATCCTCTGAACTGGAGGTGGATTAATCACCAGGGGCCACACTGGAAGACTACAGAAAAGCAGCCACCTAGCAGAAAAGCAACAAGCCCACATGGAAGAAGCACACCAGTCAATGCGATCACGAGGTGTCGACGGGTCAGGTAACAGGCATCATAAGACCCAAAACATACAAAAAACATATTGAGAACAAGGGAAGCCGGAGCACAGACCTCAAACCCATCTGTAGATAATGGGACATCTCCTCCCAGAAGGGTCACAAGGAAGGGATGAGTCAACCATGGTGAAGTATAGCACTGATGAAATACACAATATTCATCTGGTTCCTTGAGACTTCCATAACCCCCAAATCATGACCCCAATCCTGCCTTTCACTGCAGGCTAGGCCAGAGTATGTACACAAGTACAGATATAAACTGTAATTCAGGTCAGATAAACCCCTCAGGTACAGA
>NW_022103896.1:70599317-70600933 GCF_000313985.2 Echinops telfairi | reverse complement strand
GGTAAGAAGGACCCTGGATAGGTAACCCTGAGAGAAATGGGGACTGGAATCATGGTTTTTAACATGTCCTTTTCTTTTTTGAAATGTAGGGATATTTATCTGCTCTGTGCCATTATTCTTATGAGATTTGTGACTATTTGTAGGGTTTTTAGTGTTTCTCTATACAAGTAATCCAGGATAGGCAACCTTATGGACACAGTGACTGGACTGATGGTTCCTAGGAAGCATGGGAGGGGAGGGAGGAGAAAGGGCAGTGAGGAGCCAACAATGATGGGTACAAGAGAATACTATGTTCTAAAATTGACGGTAAGGAATGGGTAGCTTTTCTTGATATATTTGAACAACTGAAATGTATCTGAGAGGCATAACTAAAATGCAAATGATGGGTAAACATAACAGTTGGGTAGGAGGAGGGGATATATATATATATATATCAAGGAAGCCCATGAACTTTGAGCTTCTATGTAATTCCTGCTTCAGCACAAGAACAGTTTGTTCTAATAATGTGGTATTGTACGATACTCACCTTCCTGACATGATCCCTGAAGACAAATTGGTTGCAAAAGCAAATGTGAAGAAAGTTGATGGTGTCTGGTTATCAAAAGATATAGCACCTGGGGTCTTAAAGGCTTGTATTTAAACAATAATCTAGCCAGGAAGCAACAACGCCCACATGGAAGAAGCACACCAGCCTGTGTGATCATGAAGTGTCGACAAGAAGAGGTATCACAAGTTCAAAAACATGCAACCAACTCATTGTGAAGGGGTATGGAGCAGTAGAATCCCAAAACTCACCTGCAAGGTAACGGGACAGTCCCTCTCATAAGGGCCATGTGGAAAGCATGGTAAATCCAGGGTTTGTTATGGCACTGATGAACCACATAATTATAGGCTAGTTTTTTTTATTATTTACTCCCCTTACTATTTAGGCTGCTATTTGTTTTACCCCATGAATCACGTTAGATTTGCATATGTTCATTTGTATATTTAAGATTGATCAGCACATGAAAGTCAACATAGATACCCCTGCAGAAACAGTAATAGGAGTCATAGTTCCCTGAGGGTACAGAAAGAGAGAGTTTCGGGGAGAGGGGAATGGGGAGCTGTTAGCATTGATGATTGTATAACTCCATTAGATAGGATTGAACAACAGAATTGTATGTGAATTGTGTAAGATATGTCAAGAAAATTATTATATATATTTTAAAATATCTATCTTAAAGTACAATGCTGTCAATGATAGGATAAATTCTGCATACAAGGAAATCAAGTTAATACAACTAGTAGCATTCAAATTTATACAGCAACCACTAAAGCTATTGCTACAAAACTTGAGGAATTCTATCAACATCTTCAGTCAAATTGACCAAATACATATCAAGAGACATTGATAATTATTAGTGATTAGGATGCAATAGTTGGAAACGATGAGGAAGGAAAAGCAGTTGCAAAATATGGTCTAGGTCAGTGGTTCTCAACCTGTGGGTTTCGACCCCTTTGGGGGTCGAACGACCCTTTCACAGGGGTCACCTGATTCATAACAGTACCAAAATTACAGTTATGAAGCAGCAATGAAAATAATTTTATGGTTGAGGGTCGCTACAACATGAGGAACT
>NW_022103896.1:70595344-70599217 GCF_000313985.2 Echinops telfairi | reverse complement strand
GCAACCAACTCATTGTGAAGGGGTATGGAGCAGTAGAATCCCAAAACTCACCTGCAAGGTAACGGGACAGTCCCTCTCATAAGGGCCATGTGGAAAGCATGGTAAATCCAGGGTTTGTTATGGCACTGATGAACCACATAATTATAGGCTAGTTTTTTTTATTATTTACTCCCCTTACTATTTAGGCTGCTATTTGTTTTACCCCATGAATCACGTTAGATTTGCATATGTTCATTTGTATATTTAAGATTGATCAGCACATGAAAGTCAACATAGATACCCCTGCAGAAACAGTAATAGGAGTCATAGTTCCCTGAGGGTACAGAAAGAGAGAGTTTCGGGGAGAGGGGAATGGGGAGCTGTTAGCATTGATGATTGTATAACTCCATTAGATAGGATTGAACAACAGAATTGTATGTGAATTGTGTAAGATATGTCAAGAAAACTATTATATATATTTTAAAATATCTATCTTAAAGTACAATGCTGTCAATGATAGGATAAATCTGCATACAAGGAAATCAAGTTAATACAACTAGTAGCATTCAAATTTATACAGCAACCACTAAAGCTATTGCTACAAAACTTGAGGAATTCTATCAACATCTTCAGTCAAATTGACCAAATACATATCAAGAGACATTGATAATTATTAGTGATTAGGATGCAATAGTTGGAAACGATGAGGAAGGAAAAGCAGTTGCAAAATATGGTCTAGGTCAGTGGTTCTCAACCTGTGGGTTTCGACCCCTTTGGGGGTCGAACGACCCTTTCACAGGGGTCACCTGATTCATAACAGTACCAAAATTACAGTTATGAAGCAGCAATGAAAATAATTTTATGGTTGAGGGTCGCTACAACATGAGGAACTGTAATTAAAGGGTCGCAGCATTAGGAAGTTTGAGAACCACTGGTCTAGGTGATAGAAACAAAACTGAAAGTCACATGATAGAATTTTTCAAGATCAAAGATTTCAAAATCATAAATACCTTTTTTCAGCAACATGAAAGACAACTCTACACATGGAATCCTGCAGGTAGAATACGCAGAAATCAAATTGACTACTTCTGTGACACAATAGAGAAGTTCAATATCAGTAGCTAAGACTAGGCTGACTGTGGAACAGAGCATCAATTGCTCATATGTAAGTTCAAGCTGAAGCTGGAGAAAATTAAAACAAATCCACAAGGGTTAAATTAGACATTTGAATAAGGAAGCCTGAGGAAGAATTGATGCATTTATATTATAGTATTAGCAAAGAATATTGAAGGTACCGTGAACTACCTAACGAACAAACAAATCCATCCTGGAGGAAGTACAACCAGATTGCTCCTTAGAGGTTCCGTTGGAGAAACTGGGTCTCACGTGCTTTGGACATGTTGTCCAGAGAAACCAGTCCCTGGAGAAGGGCATCATCCTCGGTCACATAGAGGGGCAGAGAAAATGAAGAAGGCCATCAACAGGACGGATTGACACAGTGTATCATTCTTTGTCTGTAGTGTCACTCTGATCAAAAGCGACGAGCTGCCACCTAAAAACATGATGAGGCAACATCAAGTGTCCCTAGTTTAATCTCTTCTTCTCAACTGTTCAGCAACTATTGTATCCCATACATACTCCTGTATAAGCCGAGTTTTTCAACACAGTTTTAATGCAGTTTTTGTGGTAAAATTAGGTGCCTTGGCTGATATTTGGGTTGGCTTATACTCGAGTATATACGGTACCTACTTGTAATTTTTCTCATTATTTGCACTTTTCTTAGGGGGAAAAAACCCTCATCCTTTTTTTCATGATGGAAATTCAGTGAATTGATTATACTCTCAGCCTGAGAAGATGTGGTTATAATCCATTGAGGATAGAGTGTATTAATAAACCTAAAAATAGTCCCTCTGCTGTTTCCGTACCACTTATTTTTCAGAGCTGTACCTGGGTTTTAGGGGGTCCCTGGGTGGAGTAAACAGCTTTTTGGCTACTGACAAAAATGTTGGGCATTAAAGTCCACTTAGGGACCTCTAAAGAAAGGCCTCCTGATCTATTTTTGAAAAATCAGCCACAGAAGCCCTGTGGAATTCAGTTCTACGCTGACACACATGGGGTGCCATGTGTCAGAAACAACAGGACAGAGACTGCCACTGGTGATGAAGCCGGACCGTGACAACTCTGAATCAGAGTCTACGAACTCAAAAAGTATGGGAAAACTTCTCATTTTATCTCACTTTTTATGTTAAGTGCCAGAAAGCAGAGTCATAATCTCCAGGCTAGCCTAAAAAACTGATTTTTATCAGTCTTTCTGCGATGTACTCCTTAAGGCAAGATTGTTCTGTGGAACGAACGGTCATGTGGATCCTTTAAACCCAATAGAAACACTGACCCATAGCATTTGTGAGCATGTTGCTGTAATTAACGCCTATCCAAGCTTCTGTCTTTTTCCAGGAGACCCATGGAGTTTACAGATTCATTCAATGCAGAGTTAGGATGCTTACTGTGATCCTCTTTAGGGAAATAAAAAAGGCAGAGCCCTTTTGGCTTACACTGCCAGAATAGGGACTATAGATCTTAATGAAGTTCTTCCCTCACCCCCCCTCCTGTTTGAATGACTATTTTTTACATCAATCCAGAAAAGTTTCACAAAGGATAAGTAAAGAGATGCTTTGTTCTATAGTGGACAAGAATGTGCTTGATGGCTTTGGGTCAAAACTATCACAAAAGTCGGGTCTTTGAGCAAAGGGCTGAATTTCAGTCTAAAGAGGGTGGTTAAGAGACTTACAGAGAAGTGGTCTGATTAGATTATTATTTTCCATTTTTTAGGTTTATTAATCCACTTTCTCATCAAGAGATTAGACTACTCTTTTAGGCTCAAGCCATAAACTGTTCACTGAGCTTTTCTCATGGAAAAAAAGTATTACTTTTTAAAAGATCTTTTACTTTATCTTTTTTTAAGCCCTTTTTTCCTTCAAAAAATAAAAAAGTAAAAATAATAAGGCAAGTTACATGGACATGATAGCTGACAAACAGATATTAACTGACATTTTTTTTCTTCTGAAGTCAGGATGTTTATGTGGCTCTAAACAATTCAAATTTTTGCTACTTACTACATATCCCCTACACTACAATGTCTTTATTTACCAAATCCAAACAGAGAATTCCTTATACTCTCAGGGTTTTCCTACCTATAAATGTATCTATTAACTACTTTTCATTCATGAACATCTCTGGTTAGACACAAAATTTTCACATAGAGTTTGACAAAACTTAGTATTAAATTTAATTGATTTAAATCTAGAAGTCAAAGTCAGTCATAAATTAAAAATGATTTTATTCTTCAATCCATCTTCTAAGCATTGTGATTTGGTTTCTTATGATGTTCAGATTCTTAACTTTCAATTTTTTCATTCATTTTCTTTTTAACTGTGTTTACAAGTCTAAAGCTTAATAGGAAATGAACCTCTGATTATGATTATTTTAAAAACCGTTTTATTGGGAACTTTGTCCACATATAATACAGTTCAATAGTTCAATCATATCAAGATGAGTAGTATAATCATTACCACAATCAATTTTAGAACATTTTCTTTTCCTCATACTCATTGTTATTAATGCAATTTTTTTCCATTTTGCAAAATATACCCAGCCCTCATCATTTTTAGCTCACAAAACATTGGTTGTAGATTTGCAATAAGAGCTAGTCATCTCATATCAATGTGAATGAGGGGGAGTACACAGTGTAGACCCAAAGCCCATCTGTAGACAATTGGACATCCCCTTACAGAAGGGTCACAATGAAGAGATGAGCCAGTCATAGTGCAGTATAGCACCAATGGAACATACAACTTTCTTCTAGTTCTTTAATGCCTCCTGTCCCCATCCCCCCTG
>NW_022103896.1:70591350-70594454 GCF_000313985.2 Echinops telfairi | reverse complement strand
TTCATGAAGGAGGGAGAGTATGGGGGAAAGCCAGCCCCTCACAACTATATCACAGGTCCAATAGGCACAATTGTATGGTTATGATATACAAAGATTATAGTAAAGTCATAAAGCATAGGAGAGAGAGTAAAGTGAAGGAGTCAGACACATTTCATGGTAGCATGCTCACCTCCTAGTCAGCCATGACCTCACCAGGCAGATCCACACACAGTGTGGGCAGAGAGGACAGGAGGAGTCTCTCTTTATTTCTGGCTAAGGCCCATATATACTTAGGGGGCATGATTACAGATAACCAAACACGTCAGAGGAAGGGGCTGTCCAATAGGCATAAGAGTGACAGGAAGGGGATGAACTAGGGGTGTACACGTAATACGAAGGGGAGGGACTAGGGGTATACATGTGACAAGATGGACAGACCCTAGACTCAATATGGTAGCCTAACCTTGGTCACCCTTGAGTGCTTGACCTCCTTAGGCTTTCCTTTAGGGAAACAATTTACTATCCTTATCAGAAGGGAGTGGGCCCTACTTAGGGTGGAACAAACTATACAGTCTGATTGCTTTAGATGGCTGATAACCCTTAGGGATCATAACCTCTGACCTACTTTCATTGACAGTCAAGTGTATAGCAAGCAGCTAGGTTTGGCATATATTTGGGGGAGACAACTTGAGAGTAATCTTTCTCTATCCCACAGGAGGTTGGGAGAGGGAGGGAAAAAAATGAGGAGTTGATCTGAAATATAAAAGAATGATTCAGCCTTATAAATTTAGTCTAACTTTCACATTTTAGTTGATCTATATTAAACTGAAGGGAGAAAAAAGGTGCACACTGATTATCAGAACATTAAATGTGCCATATGATTGGTGGCTTCCTGTTCCCAATGGAATGGAGTATTGGGCACCTTTCCAGTGTGAGTTCCTTCTCCTGTGACAGAGAACTCTTTGAGAGGTCAATGTGATCCCCAACCCCTTTCCCCAAACACACCTCCCTCTGTCCCTTCTTCAAACGTTTGCTCATCTCAGAGGAAAGAAGTACAGCAAAATACTGGAGTGCCTTAATTGTCCGGGTCTTGCAATTTTCATCTTTGATGGGGTACACTCTCACTATTTGTCTATCAATCTCTATTAGTAGATATATTTGAATTTTCCTTCTCTAACATGTATGTTCCAGTTTCTCTAAATGCATAGCATTTGCTGAGCCCTTATGTGTACATTATCTTATACTCGTTATTCTACCCAAAACCCATCTGCCAGTTTTGTGGTGGCTTGCGTGTTACTAGGATGGTGGATACTATCTCAGCAATATTACAAATACCAACAGAATCAGCCGCTTTAAGATAAAGACAGACTAGGGAGAAAAAGCCTAATGATCTACTTCAAAAAAATAGCCAGTGAAATGCCATGGGTTACAATAGAATATCACCTAATATAGTGCTAGAAGTTGGAAGGCACTCAAAGACTTCATGGCTGCCACAATGAGCTTGAGCATATCAATGATCATAATGATGGTGTGGAGCTGGCCACACGTTGATGCCCATGAACTGACTCCAAAGCCACTGACACCCGCAGTTATTTTAATACATCGTGCTATTTCATGTCCCCATCAACCTCGTGGAAGACGAATCTCTACTTTTACAACTAAAGGAAACTGAGGCGGAGGAAGGTGAGCTTACTTGCTCAGGGTCACAGAGCAAATGAGGGACAGAATAACACTTTTTTTTTTAATGCAGTAAAGTGTTGTAGGTGTTAAATATTGGATATGATGGGGTGTGCCGAGAAGTTGGGGGACCTGGTGGGAAGGAAATAAAGTGAGGGGTTAGGAAGACACTACAAGAGAAATGACAGGAGATAAACCATATACAAATTAAGAAAACTTCAGATTTTTAAAAAATGCAGCTGCTTCCATTATCCTAGTTTGTAACTTGTCACTCTTCTTTGTCTATTGAAATTTACCTGTCCTCAAAATATCCTTGAAGTATTACCAGTCTGAGTTTATATTCCACTTCCTTCATTAAAACTTGCTGATTGCCTCAGTTCTTTGAATGACTGAAGCAATTAATCATTAGGCATTATAATTGATGAATAGTAATGTGTTGCCTTACAAAATTCCTTTGGCATTGAAGCTTTTACATTAAAAAGAAACTTGTGTGTGTTTATCTAATTTGTGGCCCATCAGGTCAAATAGAGGGCAAGCTTCCTCCATGTTTTATGGTTTTTCCTACAGTGCCTTGTCAATTGCTTCAAAATTGTTCGATGCTTAATAGATAGTTGCATATTATTTGAAATCTTTCTCTCTGGCCTCAATCAAAATTGACAACTGCTCTAGGGGTAGTGGATTATTTAGTGGGGCTCACCTAGCCAAAGCCTCTAACTCCCACTGTAGCAGTTACACAATTTATGTCAACTTGAGGGGGTGGTGGGGTAGGAAGGAAAGGTGGGGGAGAGAGATATGTGGTGGGGGAATAGGGCACTGACCCACCCAAGGGGAGGGTATTGTTTGTGTCTCTACAGGGAAAGAGGGACCAGACTCAAAGCCAGTGTTCCAGGATGCGAATGCAGCATGCCGGCCTGGAGAGAGGAGCCAGTGCAGGAACCTGAGGGCTCGGCCCCCATACCAGCTATGTGGACAACTGCCCCTCCCCCCAAAAGAATTTTCTTCAGAGGACAGCACTGAAGCTGCAGCTCAGGGAGAGGGACATGTCTGATCACAGCACAGGGGAGCAAATGAATGGGGAGGAAGAGAGAGTGGAGCACATCCTGGTCCACCAGGCCAATGCACAGAGTGGACCACATGGCTGATCCCACAATGAGACACGCCATCCCTCACTGGCCCAGGGTCCTATGAGGGACAACACTGGAGACTCAGTGTCTGGACTGGCCCAGACTGACCCCGTGACACTAAAGCAAAACACTAAAGGTGTGTGGCACAGCAACTGGGGCGGGGGTTGGGGGTGAGGAGCAGAGCAGGGAGCTCCCGAGAGAGTACAAAGGATAGACTCAGGCCAGAGCGTGGCACCCCATTGGACTTGACTGGAGGACACGCCTACAGCTCAAAAATCAGACCTTGATCTATTTATAGGTTTTCCTTTCTTTTTAAAATTTTTT
>NW_022103896.1:70583004-70589266 GCF_000313985.2 Echinops telfairi | reverse complement strand
ATATATCACACATGAACAAAGGAAAGATAATCAATAAGCACAAATAAAGAAAATAAGCTGACAATCACAAACCTCACTTTTGCAATTGTTCACATGGTTATAACTGATAGGTAGAACTACCTTCTTCTACCACCCATTCTGTATTACTTTTGCCCTCAGCAAGCACCTCAAGCTGACTATAGCTTTTTGCCTGTTGGGGTGACCTAGACCTTCATTCCTGAGGGGTCTGGGTCATTAGACCTACTGTCAGGATTGGGTTGCTGTAATTTACCATTTACTTTAATCACAGGGCATGGTAGTACTAAGAGACAACCTACGGGATCTCCTAGATCCTAGACATATTCTTCTTTACCTCCATTTTGCAGTACCAGTCCAATTTCTCCTTGGTAATCAGGATCAATCACACCACTCAGTACAGTGAGTGACCTGTTGTTCCAAAAGCATGAGAAGCCCAATGTGGCCAGGGGGATCCAGCTGCCAGTTCAGTGGAATCTGTGCTGTGTTTCCAGGTGGGAGAGTTCCTTCCTTTGGGACCAGGACCTCCAGATCTGAAACACATAGGGTTGCTGGGACAGGAAGCAAAAGTGCTGCAAGGGGATCACTAGTAGTAATGGCTACTGGTTTAGAGATTATACAGCCTCATGGAGAACATTGATATAAAACTCTCTCTTACACATATATGAGTGTCTCTGGATCTGTTTGTCTAGTCAACCCTGTCTAACACACCCACCAAATGACTGTACCTTGTATGGCATTGGTAAGAAGATGGGGAGGGTAATGATAGGCTTTCCCTGTAATTATAAACAGGATTCTCTGAAGTGCCATCTTGCCATGTGTAAATTGAGCCCTCTAAGAAGCAGGAGAGGGAGTCTTGTTAGCAGGAATAGCCAGGAGTGGAGCATGTCCTTTGGACCCGAGATTCCTGCACAGTGAACTGCCTAGATCCAGATGACAGTTATAACATCAGATAAGCAGCAATAGAAGCAAGAACCAGTGCATGTAACAGAGTGATGGACTTCTTAACCCACTGAGAAGGTGAAGAGATAGCAATACTTCCTTTGTACATGTACATAACCAGATGGAGGGAGTGTTGAGAAGCAATAACTTTGTTTTCCTATTTTTTAAATAAAGGTTTCTATGATTTTGTAGCAATACTTTTTTTACTTACCCTTGTATGTAGTAAAGGATTTGTGTCCAAAATATATTAAAGAACTGCTTCAAAATCCTAATATTAAAAAACAAGCAACCCAATTATTAAAAAAACAGACAAAAGATTTCAGTGGGCACTTTAGTACAGCTATTCTTCACTGGAAGATGAAGCAATGTGCTTTCAAAAAAAATAACAGACTGAAAAAAATCTATGGGCAATTCTACTTTGTATTGTATTGTAGGGTCATTATGAATGAGAATCAATTCAACATATATATGTTTACTCCTCTCTTACTATCTCATTATACAACATTCCACATTTGTAATAGTAAAAAGTTCTATTCAACTACTGTACTTTTATATAAATAATGTGCAAGTTGTATGGCTTCTGCAAACCACACTACTGTATTAGATTCTGTGTGTGCTATGTGCACAATGAGTGGGCAGGTTACATGCAAAAATAATGTAGTTTGTGCATTAATGATGTCCATCTGGCAGTAACAAGTGGCGAGGGAAAAGTTATACCCCACTTTGAGTAGGCCACGATTCTCAGTGGTTTGGCAATTATATAATGATGTGATTTGGCGGTTATATAATGATGCTGTTATCCTTCATTTTGTGATCTGATGAGGTCACCCCCATTTTCACATAATGTTAATTTTCATATCACAACCTGGTCTGTGTCAGTAAATGTGAAGTAAGTGTATTGAAAATATGCAAGAGGCAATTAAGCACCTAAAAAGATGCTCAATGCAGTTCACCAAAGTAGACATTCCAACAGCCAACAAACATATGAAGAAATGCTTGCAAGCATTAGCTAGATGAGAAATGTAAATCAAAATAATGATGACATACCATCTCACCTCAATATTTATAGCAAATGTCAAAAAAATAAAAAACAACAGATGCAAAGTGCAGAGATATTGAACCTTCATACACTGCTGGTGGGAATTTAAAACAGTACAGCTACAGTGACCCTGAAAACTGTCAACCTCAAAAGCTGTGATCTTCAAAACCTTGGGAATAGAAATGCCATAGGACCCGGCAACCCCTCTCCTTGGTATATACCATGGAGAAATTAGAGCTGTGACCCAGATAGATACATGTAGACCCCGGTTCATTCAGTCATGAAAATATGGGAACAACTAAATGCCCAACAGTGGAAAAATGGAGAGATACAATTTGGCATATGCACACAATGGAGTACTCCGCAACAGCAGACACTAACGTCGCATCTGTGAAACACCTCGATGCATGGAGGAAACGAGAAGACATTACACTGAGTGAAATTAGTCCAGCACAAAAAGGCAAATATTCTGAGACGCCTGCTTTTTCAAAGCAAGAAAAGGTTTTCACAGTCAAAGAAGCAAGACTTTGGTGGTAACCAGGGCTGTGAGGGGAAGGAGGGGAAGGGAAAGGCACAGTGCAGTGGACAGAGGGGTGAACGGAAAAACAGACACAGAAGACAGAGATGGTGGGATTGCATGGTGGGATTGGATGAAAATTGGGCAAGAAAATGGGAGAGTTGGTAAATTATTGAATGCAAAACAGGTGGACTGCTCGTGAAGCTTTGCCTATTTCATAACAAATGGGTCTTTTTTAAGACACTCAATGTTATTTGTTACTAAGAAAATTCAAATGGAAGCAGTCATGAGATACCATTAAATGCCTTTTTGAAAAAAATTCTTTTAAAAAAAAATCATTTTATTGGAAGCTCTTACAGATGTCATAACATTCCATAGTTCAATGAAGCAGGATTGTACAATTGCTACCACAGCCGTTTCAGAACATTTTCCTTCTTGAACTCATTGATATCAGCTCCCCTTTGACCTCTTCCTCCCACACTATCCTAGGAACTGTTCTTTATCCATTTATTTATTTATCAATTTATTATTATTATTTATTTTTTGCCGTCTCTTACACCATCCACGATTTCCGTTCACATAATTTTCTGTTGTTCACTCTCATTGAGTGGGGTTATACCATCATCAATGCTATCAACCCCACCCCACCCCTTGTCCTCCCCTCTCTTCCTATAACCTCAAGGGGGTAATTCTGATGTTTAGGGTTGGAAGGGGGCGCAAGGGCGGGTAGTTTGACCGCCTCGCTGCCATCATCTGAGGATGTCCTTGGAAACCGACTTAGCTCAGTATCCACAACCAAGAGACAACATGGGTCCGGCTCGCTCCAGGGTCTCCGACCTGCTCACAGGTCTTCAGCCTATGCCTGATCACCGGCCTGCTCCGGGTCTCCAGCCTGCTCCAGGGTCTCTATCCTGCTCCGGGTCTTCAGCCTGCTCCAGGGTCTCTATCCGGCTCCGGGTCTCCAGCTTGCTCGGCATTTCCGGCTAGCAGCCACATGCTCTTGATTTCTGATCTTTAGTTCAGCACTGTCTGCCATCTTCCGTCCATCAGCACAAGTGCACTGAACCTCGCCTCCATTAGTTCATATTGTGACAGAAAACTGACACCACTTGCTTGCTGTAGAGTGCCAGGTGAAGAGATCGCCCAACCCGAGGAGGCACGGGGCAAAACGGCACTGCAGGCGGCGACGGCAGCAGGCATGCGCCACCGCGCCATCACACTGCCGCTGAAAACATTCTTATTATCAAGTTTAGACCCTTGTCAATGAGAACTCCCCTACAATGCTGGTTAGAAGGCAACATGATATGGTAATTTTGGAAAATCTTGGCAATTTTTAAAATAAAGGTAAATATGTGCTTATCATACAACAATCCTATTTCAACATATTTACAAAGCAAAATGGAAATACATGCTCACGTCTATACACAAATGTTTATCGCAACTTTATTTATAATTGCCCAAACTGGGAACAACCCAAGTGTGCATCATCCAGTGAAGTGATAAGCAAATTGTTTCTTATAAACCCGTACAATTAAATACTACTCATCAATAAAAAGAGACTGATAGTGCAAGATAAATGCAATAAAATAGAATCTGAAAAGCATTGTACTAAGGGAAAGCAGAGAGACGTGGGGCATTATATTGTATGATTCCATTTATCTGACGTTCTAGAAGAGGCAGTGTTCTGGGTGCAGACAAGAGATGAGGGGTTTCTAAGTGGTGGAAGGTTAAAGGGACTATAAGAAGCATAAAAAAACTTATGGGGATTCACAGGGAAAATTCTTTATCCTGATTGTAGCATTGATTAACAAATATCATATGTGTCTCGTAACTCATAAAAGCACACATCTAAAACAAGAAAAACAGTGGTGCAAGGCAATTACTTGATGTGGCTTTTCCATCCATAGTCTTTGTAACACCCACCAAATGACTGGGTGGGGCCATGAAAACACGATGTATGGAATCATTGAGGGATTGGTTAGTTTGCCATCTTATTGTGTGCAAATGACCGGGATCTCACTCCCAACAAGAAAGAAGGTAGGTCAGAGATGCTTCCACCCTCCAACCTTCTCACTGATGTTGACACCAACTGCCAGGAGCAGCACACCTCCTTTGGGCCGCACGCTCTGCACACGGAATCGCTGTAGCACCAGAGAAGTAAGTGGCCGAGCAGTGCCTGCGGGGCACCGAGGGCAAGAGGAAGAATGTTGGGCTTCCTGTCCGATGGCCTGAGTAAAGCCGAGTGTCTTTAGGCACTTGATTTGGGGTGGAGCTAGTTTTGCTGACCCACAGAGCTATATCTAATGGAGTAATAAACCCTTTGGGTATTTATGGGCAGCACTAGTTTTCTAACATTTGCTTGAGCAGATCAGAGGCCGGGGGGCTGCATTTCTGGAAAGAGGCCCTCCTGCTGGCATAGTGAGAGGAGGAAGTCCAGATCAAAAGAAATGTATTCTGAGTTTTTCTGATCCTGAATTATAAAGTGTTAACATTCCTAATAAATCCCACAATTGTGAGTAAGGTCTGTGAATTCTGTGTGGCCAGTGCAGTGATTTATTAACCCAGTCGAGAAGCAGGCAGTGCTACGAGAGGGACAGTTGGGGTCAATATCAGGGAGAGATGGTTGGAGGGTGGAAGCATCTCTGACCTACCTTACAGTCTTAGGCCAGTGCTTGAGTTTTCATCTACCTCCTTGTGGTGTCAGAAGTGGTCAGATACTATTTTTGTATCATTCTTATAATACCTAATTTTTTCAAAAACAAAAATGTGTCTGCTAGAATCCTTAATAAAATGAGAGCAAGATTTAGATGATACTAATCCCTAGTTTTGTGTTGGTTGCCACCAAGTCGATTCCAACTCATAGCCAACAGATTATAATTGCTACCCTGAGAAGAGTAAAAGGGATTCTCTCTATTATAGTTATATGGTCATGCTGGGCCAGCAACACTCTGTTGTCCATCACCATCTCTGAACTCAGGACAGCTTGAATAGTGGAGATACTATTTCAAGCAGATGGCATGGCATTTAATGGTTTCACAATAAAAGAACACATTAACAATGGCAACCAAAAGCATTTGATTCACCCCACAAACTATCTGGATTCGAGCTCTGAAGGTTTCCCCCATCTTTATCCCCACCCACGCATGATACAAACTAAAGATTGTGGTATATGTAGTGTACATTACCCCCATAAAATTTCCATACAGTCAATTCCAGCTACTGGCAATCCCATGTACACCAGAGTAGAACTGTGCTTCACAATGTTTTCAGTGGCTGGTTTTTTTGGTTTGTTTTGTTTTCATCATTTTATTGGAGGCTCATACAACTCTTATCACAATCCATGCATACATCCATTGTGTCAAGCATGTAAATATTTTTATATATGCACATGGTGATATTTAGACCTCTAAAAATGCCCTTCGCCTCTGAGTTCTTTCCTCTTTCCGTTTACTTTCCTCTTGTCCCACTATCATGCTCAACCTTCATTTGGGTTTCAGTAATTTCTCTCAGCTACATTGCCCTTGATCAATCTCTACCATGTCTTTTACACCCTCCTCACCACTGATTTTGGATCATGTGTTGTTCCCTAGTCCCTAGGTTGGTTAACACCACTTCCTTTCCCCCACCTCCCTCTCTCCCATGTCCCCCCGGAACCATTGGTCCCATTGTTTTCTCCTCCAGATTGTTTATTGCACCTATCTTATCTAGATAGACCTGCAGAGATAGTAATATGCACAAACACACACACA
>NW_022103896.1:70580298-70582753 GCF_000313985.2 Echinops telfairi | reverse complement strand
TGTTCTGTTGCACGCCCTTAGTGTTTCGCCTCCGTGTGTGGGGTCATATCGGGCTCAATTCCCACGCTGTGTCTCCAGTGTTGTCCCCTGTAGAACTATGGGTCAGTGAAGCATGTGGTCCTCTCTGTACATTGACTACTCTGAGCGGAGATAGTGTCCTCAAGGCTTGGTGGGCCAGGATGTGCTCCACTCTCTCTTCCTCCCACTTCATTTGCTCCTGTGTGCTCTGATCAGACATGTCCTCTCTCTGAGCTGTAGCTTCAATGCTGTCCTCTGAAGTAAATTCTTCTGCAGGGACGGGCGGCTGTCCACATAGTTGGGATTGGGGCCGGCGCCTCAGACTCAATAGCTGTTTTTAACAAAGTCAGTAGTCAGACCTTTCTTCCAAGGTGCCTATGGGTAGACTCGAAACACCAAACTTTTGGTTCATATTTGAGCACAGTAACTGTTTACAACACCCAGGAATTTCATAGTATACAGATGTAATTGTAATTCAACACATTCAATTATTGTTCCCAAACTAAGCTATTAACCCAGGTAAGTTTCCAAGGAGACCCCTTACTATCCTTGGGATCCTCAGTTCGTATCTGTACTGTTCTGGAGCCCTGGTGGCATAGGGGTTTCATATTGGGCTGTAATCCTCAAGTCAGCCATTCAAAACCACCAGCAGGTCTACAAGAGAAAGACTGGGCTTTCTACTCCTATGAACAGCTACAGTCCCCAAATTTAACAGGGGCAGTTCTACCTTGTCCTATAGGCTCGCAAGGAGTTGATATCGATTTGATGGGAGTAAGTTGGGTTCTTTTTATCATCTGCACTATATGTCCATGTTGGGTCATGGGGTCAAAGTGACATGACCAGCAGTTCATTTGCAGCCAGGCTATTCAGACCATATTGATACCACATTGCAAATTACCCTTCCTTTATTAAAAAGATATGATTCAAAAAGTAGAAAAGAATTCTTAAAATATTTATCTTCTTTGGATGATACTGGCATATACATTCTGAAGCAGTTCATTATACACTATGGTGCAGACTTTGAAAGTGAATCAGATTACCTAAAAAAATATGTTGAGAAATGAGAATACGAGTCCCAGCAAGGAGTCTTCAGAAACATAAATAAACAAAATGAATGTAGTTAGAAATAAGAACAAAAACAAATGTTCTCAAAGGCAGGAGAATCAGGTGCAATCACAGAGCTCATAATTGTAACTGAAGCATTTCAAGGAGTTATCAGTCCACCATAGTATTCAAATCCATCAGTGAGATAAGGATTGAGGAGTGTCCATTAGCTGTGGCATGTGGTGGAAGGGAAGGTAACATTTCCTGGAGTCTATTTTTGGCTGAATAATAGAGTCAAAAGTAGGACTGCTGCTGAGGGAAAGGGGAGATAGTGAGTTAGAGACAATTCTCAAAAGAAACGTGCCTACATGGTAAGAAGAGAGATTAGATCATAGGTACAGTTGATGTGATATTGAAAAGCAATCGTTAGATGCTGAAGACAAACATGCTGATAGGCTTGGGGTAAAGTGCCAATAAAGAGTGAGAAGTTAGAAGAAAGAGAGGATTGATTTCTAAACCAACGTCCTTGGAAGAGACTGATGGGTTAGGATTGGATTAAAAACAGAATTTTCATATTTTCATATATGAGAGTACATCAAATCTACTGCAAGAAAAGCATCATCGTCGTTGTGGTTGGGTACCACTTTGTGACTTCTGACTCAAAACCGTATGCCCAACAGAGTACAACATTGCTCAAACACTGCAGTGTGAGAGGATATTGTTGCAACCACTTTATCAATCTATCTTCTTAAGAGTCTTCCTTTCTTTCGCTGACCCTCTACCAAGCATGCTGTCTTATTGAGGGACTAGTTCCCTCCCAGTAATATGTCCCCAGAACAAGGGACAAAGTTTCACCATGCTTCCTTTTCAGAAGCATTCTGACTGTTCTGCTTCCAAGATGGATTTGTTTGCTCTTCCAGTAATCCATGGTATAGTTAATAGTTTTTACCAATACCATCAGTCAAAGGCATCAATTCTTCCTTGGGATTCCTCATTCATTTCTAGCTTTCACAGGCATATGAGGTGACCAAAAATGCTATGGCTTGAGACCGGCCCACCTTAGTCCGCAATGTGTTATCTTCGGATTTTTTTTTTTTTTTTGGCAGTTTAAAACCTTTATTAGATAACCAGCCACTAGTTTTCATCCACGTTGACTGTCTGCAGGTTTTTGAAAGTTGTGACAGGCAGTAGGTAACCAATGTGTAGAGGTTGCTTGGGGAAACGTCATCCTCATTACGTTTCCTTGACAACCGCACATGGATACGGTATGGAACATTCCTGATTCCTTTGGCCCACACAGCTTTGTTGAGCCTGGTGTCCATTCGTACATCGGGTGTCCCCATCTCCTTCATAGCAAACTTCCGAATCTCCTTGAGCACCCGAGGGGCATGCT
>NW_022103896.1:70577259-70579645 GCF_000313985.2 Echinops telfairi | reverse complement strand
TCAAGATTTAACTGTTATGCAGCAATGATATTCTGCTTCCCACATTCTCTTCTGAACCCAGCTAGAATCTCCAACAGTTCCCTCTTGATGTATTGATGTAACTATTTTGAATTATCTTCAACAAACTTTTATTTGTGTGGAATATTAATACAATTGTTCAATGATTTTTACATTCTGTTTGATCACCTTTCTTTGGAATGGTCACAAATATAGATCTTTTCCAGATGGGTGTCTTTCAAATTTCTTGGCATAGCTGAATCAGCATCTCCAACACTGCATTTTTCTTAAAAAAGCTCAATTGTTATTCCAGCAATTCCTGGACCCTTGGTTTTTGCCAATGCCTGCAGTTCAGCTTGGATTCTTTCTTCAGCACCATTAGTTCCTGGTCTATGCTCCCTCTTGGAATGCTACTGTGACTTGGTGTATTTATCACATCTTCTTTTGATTTTGTGCATAGAATATTTTGCACATACAATACTGCAAAATTGCAACTCAAAAACTGATTTTATTTTTCTTCAGTACTTTCAGGGTGAGAAATGCTAAGCCTAATCTTTCATTTTGGTTTTTTAATTCAAAGTCTTTTTGCATTACATTCGAATACTTTGATTTGTCATCTCGAGCTGCAGTGAATTCTTCTGTACAACTCCTTTACCTCATCATTTCTTCCATTTGCTTGAGCTACTCAAGAGTGAATTTCAGCCTCTTCTGACATTCATTTTGGCCTCTTCTTTCATTCTTGTCTTTGCAATGACTTTGTTTTCTTCATGTATGATGCCCCAGATGCCCTTCTGCAATTCACCTTGTCTTTGTTTATTAGTGTTCAGTGCATCAAGTCTATTCGTGAGGTGGTCTCTAAATGCAGGTCGGATACACTCAAGGTTGTACTTTGGCTTTCATGGATTTGTTTTCATTTTCTTCCATTTTAATTTGAACTTTCATACAATTAATTGGTAGTCTGTTCTGCAGTCGGCCCCTGACCTTGTTCTAATTGATGATATTGGCCTTCTCCGTCATCTTTTTTGCACAGATGTAGTGAATTTTATTCCTGTGTGTTCTGTCTAGTGTTGTCCATGTACATAGTTGCCTTTTCCAATAAGTAGGTTGTATGTCACTGGTCTTGAAAAATACTACAGAATTGTTTCTATCGTCAAGATTATATTTCCCAACTGTTGATTCTTCTTCTTTGTTCCCAACTCCCATATTCCAGTCAATATTATGAATGTATTATGATTTCATGTTTAATCAATTTCAGACTAGAGAAATGGTTAAACTCTTCCATTTCTTCAGCTGTGGCATTAAAGGTAGGTGCATGCATTTGAATAATAGTCAGATTAGTTGTCTTCCTTGTTGGGGTATGGATATTATCCTATCACTGACAGCTCATCTGTATTTCATGTAGATCTTGAAATGTTCTTTTTGATGATGAATGCAATGCCATTTCTCATGAATTTGTCATTCCTTCATAGTAGACTCCCTTCATATGATTGTCATTCCCTTCATAGTAGATTCCCTTCAGATAATTATCTAATTCAAAATGGCCATTATCAGTTTATTTCAGTTCATTAATGCCTAGGATACCAGCCTTTATGTGTTCCATTTCAATTTTGATGACTTGCAATTTTCCTAGATCCTTGCTTCATACATTTCGACATTCCAGTTGCTAATAGATATTTGCTGTTTCTTTTCATTTTCAGTCATGCTCCATCAGCAAATGTAGTTGCAGGAAGCTTGTACCAATACAATCATTAAGAATGACTCTACTTTGAGAAGGCAGCTCTTCCCATTGTATTTTGAGTTCTTTCCAACCTGGGTGACCAGTTTTGGGTACTGTATCATACAATGTTCCACTGCGATTCAAAAGACCTTCATTTTTCAGAGCCACATCCTTCTTCCTTATCTTAGTCTGGAAACTCCTCTGAAGCCTATCACTATGCATGAGCCTCCTAGTATTTCAATGCAGATGGTGGATCTTCCAGCATCACAGCAACCACCACAATTTACACCAAACTGAGAGAGGAGTAGTTGCTAAAATCATAAAATCAATATTAAATAAAAACAGCAAATGTTAAGCTATTATTTCTCCACTTAGCCTCCATTAAGGTCCATATTTTTGCAAAGGCAGCATTGACATCTCTTCAGCCATTCTCCCAAAGAATCCTGCACTTTGTTTTTATACCATGTCAAAATGGCAATTTGGGTATCCCTACAGACTCAAATCATTGTCCTTTCTAATGATCTTTGAATTTTACAAGCAAAAAGAAATCTGAGAGGGCATTGCTCCACAAAAGTAGTTCTAAAGATGGGATGAGGTGTTCCAGTGAGAAATGTCTAAGACAGCCCGTGAGCTCTCGAGTCCTTGCTTCTGAGATGGCAAAGGAGTAAAAAC
>NW_022103896.1:70574139-70575603 GCF_000313985.2 Echinops telfairi | reverse complement strand
TCCATGCTGCCCAAGCTGTCCGTGAAGCCACATGACTGTGAGCTGTGCCATTCACAGCAAGGTGTCAGGAACCAGTCATGTGAAGCCCCGAAAGACCCAACCACCCCACCCCAATTTAGACCTGTAGATGCTGCCCCCAACCTCCTCCAAAGCCTATGTGAAGATATGAAGCTAAAGAAAACAAACTTGAAAGAAAATAAAATGGAAATTGTTCTTAAGAAGAAAAAAAGATAGTCTGTGATACCATTGAGGAATATGCTGGAACCCTAATTTGGTAGAAAAACAAGCCTTATCACAATTTCCTGTCCATTTTTTACCGGTGCAGATTTTGTCAATCACAGCCCAACTGTAACCACTCTGCCCCCAAGGTTCCTTACCAGTGCAGTTTTTAATTTTCTTAAGTGGCTTCCTAAGAAGCTCCCATAATCCTCCTGTGTCCTTCAAGAAAATCTATCAAAATTACCCGCTTGGAATCCAAAAATTCAGTCATTGCAACCTTCTCATTTTACCTCTCTGCCTTGAATTTCACTGGCTGACCCAGTAAGCTCTCCTGGAAGCTATTTTTTAATACAATCTGTTTTTGCAGGCACTCTAAAAGACAAGTGTTTTACTGAGAGAACTTCACATACTGAAATGCATTCATTTAGAATAAACCCAGGATCAAGTAGACGGCCATGTATCTATGACCTGGATTTGGTCGGGGTTTTTTGTTGTTGTTGTTGTTTTTTGTTAACTTACTTTCGTATTTTCAATCCTTCATTAGATTATAAATCCCTTTCAGTTAGAATCTTATGTAAACTATCTTATATGCATATTCACAGAACTTGACCTTAGAAAGAATTTAACAAACAAATGCCTGACGAAGGTAATAATGTCTTCTACCTTTTCCTTCCCTTCAAAGTCAACAAGTCTAAACTCTTTGAGCAAACTGCCTTTTCTTCGATCACTTTTCATAGCACTGACTTTAACTATTGATCAGTTCTGACTTTGTGTTCACACTAATGGTAAGCTGAAAGGGACGTCAGATATGTGGTTTGGTGGACACAAAGTCTTACCTTTCTCTGAAGCTTTAGATGGTCCTTGTACAAGAAACCGGCTGCAGTCAAGTTGATGTTGACTCTTGGCTACTCCATGAAGGTCGTCGTAGAACTAGCTGCACGGGGGGTGGGGGGGTGTTGGTGGTTGAAATTTTGAAAGTAAAATCACTAGAGTTTCCTTGGTAGTTGTCTTTGGATGGACTCAAACCTCCAACCTTTGAGTTAGCAACCTGGATCCTTAACCATTTGCACCATTCATGTTCTCCCTTGTATGAGAAGAATATTTCATTGGCTGTGGAACTCTATAGACCTGCCTGGATTTCCACAGGCCTTATAAAAACAAGACTGTTTTCTAGGACTAGAGCAACACTGCACATGCCCAATTTAAGAACTAACTGTGCTGCCAAGATGAGTACTAGATGTGCCC
>NW_022103896.1:70556634-70573377 GCF_000313985.2 Echinops telfairi | reverse complement strand
TAAAAAAAAAAAAAAAAAGAACACACCAAAAAAAAAAAAAGATGAGTAGCTAAACTCATGAATGTGTGATTCAGAGAAATGCGTGGTATGGCGTTTAACCCAGGGTCACCTTCTCTTGGGACTTTGCAACCAGTAGAGTGCTTTCTGGTCTGTGTCCAGCACTCCAAATAGCTCCCCTTTAGTCAGACACGACTTGTAACCAAACTTGGGGAGATGCTCCTAAAACAAACAGGCTTTCTCTGTTCAACCTCTCCTCCTACTGCTATTCTTTTCTCGGGAAAGTATTATGAGTCATCAAAAACAACCAGAAAAAGAAATCTTTGCAACAGTGGCATGTGCCAAATGGGAAATTTTTCATCAGCTCTTTATCCTCCGTGATTAATTTCTACCAGTTGCAACAGGAAGTGCTTCTGCTACTGGGTAGCCTGTTTGGCAGGTGACTGTGTGGCGTGGGGAATATGTTCATGCTTGATACGGCCTTTGGTAAAATAGTAGTGGCTGCTTTCTAATACCCGGAGGGAAATATCAGTTTTGTTCTTCTTTAATGTTATTCTGTCATGTTTCTGTGATATGACAGCAAAATGGTTTTTCCTTAAGCAGCCCATCTTGACGTTGTTTTCTAGTTTCCACTTTAGTGCTTAAGACTGGAGAGGAGGACAGGCCAAGGAGCAGTGATTCTGTCTGCAGAATAACCTGTAAGGGCGTTCTGTGAGTTTCCCAGGGCTACCTAAGCAACATACCACACAGCAGCTTTAAGGAAATGTCCTGTCTTCGTTCCGCCGGATAGGAGTCCAGATTCAGACTGTTGGCAGGACCGTGCTCTCTCTGTCCCTTCTAGGGGAAAGTTCCTCCTTGCCTCTTCCCCTTCCCGATGACCCTGGGCCTTCCTTGCTGCGTGTAACTGTGCACGGTGTCTCTTTTCTCCCCTTGTAACTCTGTGTCTGTTCTCCACTTTTATAAGACACCACTCAGGATTAGGAGCCACCCTCATTGACTTAAAGGATAAGATTCAAAGAAAAACCTTATTTGCAAACAAAGTCACAAACACAGACACAGGTGAGGACTTCAATATATCTCCACACGGCAACCCCCACCCCCGACCCCCATTGCCCCCACCTGGGGACACTAGTCCATCCCTGATAGCAAGTAAAATGTCTACTTTGGTCAATTGGAAATCATCCTCAATTATCTCAGAATTTTCTGTAGTTAATTTCTTTGCCTTTGAATTTTTCCACAATAATAAGCAAGCCTATGTACATGATACTAATATCACTAATGTGGTAAAAATTCTAAAACTTAATATATGGACCTTGTGAAATGGAACCACTTGCGAAAAAATTTATTTAATGTCCTATATCTCTTTTTATTGATTCCCCTCACCCAAACTGACCTTAACTCAACATGATCGATCCAACTGAGAATTTAAAAACAAAAAATAATTGATAGATGTCCAATAATCATTAAACCATATATTTTTATTATTAACTGCAAAGCTAACATCTTACGGTAATAAATACAATAAGAATAGCATATTATAGTTTCTTTGTATTATCTGGAAAACTAGGATTATATTCACAGAAAAACAAATCAAAAGCCTTCACTACTAAAATCAGAGATTATGGAAATAAATCAATTAAAAAACATAAAAAGATGCTCAACCTAGTAAGTTATTTTAGTTCTTGAATGCTGTCAAATTAATTCTGACTCACAGTGACGCTGTGTGACAGAGTGGAGCTCCCTCACAGGGTTTCTAAGGCTGTAACCTTTATGGGAGCAGGTTGCAATGTCTGTTCTCCTGCAGAGCAGCCGGTAGGTTCAAATTACTCACTTTGCAGCCAAGTGCTTAACTGCTGTGCCCCATATCTCCTCCATAAATTATTAGAGATTTGCAAATCCGTCCACAAGGAGATACCACTTCATCCCTTCTCCAAACTCAAAAGAAATCCCCACTGCCATGAAATCAATGCTGACCCAGAGGCTATACATCGTTCCAGAAGTAGACCGCCTTATCTTTCTCCCAGGGAGCAGCAGGTGAACCACGGACCTCACACTTCACCAACCAGCACTCACCGGGCAGTGCCACCATGGCCCCTCAGACAGACAGACGACAAAACGTGTCAGGTAAGATGTGAAGACATTGGGATGCTCACTCATCATTGATGCAAAAGTAAAATGATGCAGTCCCTTGGGAAAGCAGCTTGGCGATTCCGCGTTATGTAAAACACAGAGTTACTCTATGACAGCAATTCTACTCCTAGGTATGTATCCAAGAGAAATG
Source organism: Echinops telfairi (assembly GCF_000313985.2). Lineage (NCBI taxonomy): Eukaryota > Metazoa > Chordata > Mammalia > Afrosoricida > Tenrecidae > Echinops > Echinops telfairi. The sequence continues at coordinate 70,571,099 of NW_022103896.1, read as the reverse complement.
CAAACACATGTCCACAAAAAACTTGTACACGTGTACAAAGCAGCACTGTTCGAAATGGTGAGTAACTGAAAACCACGCCAATGATTTCCACTGATCCATAAAAGTCAGTGACATGGAGTCGACCCAGTCCTGTGCTGAATAGAGGATCGATGCGTATAAAGTAGTGGGTTTGTCCACACAAAACATTATTCAGCCATACAAAAGAATGAAATCTTCATACGTGTTACAACATGAAAGAACCTGGGAAATGTGAAAGAAGCTGACACAAAAGACCACGTATCACATGATTCCATTTATATGAAATGTCGGAGGAAGCAAACCCATAGAGAGAGGAAGAAAAGTGTTAGTTGCCAGGGATTGGGGCTGGGAGATGGGGAGAAAAAACTTAAGAAAGACTAGAATGGATACGAAATTTCTAATTCTAAAAACTGATCGAGTTAAGGGCTGCACACTTTTTGACTCTACTCAAAACAGTTGAATCACACCTTTTGTTGTTCTTTGTTTTGGGTTTTTTTTTTTAATCACACCTTTTAAATAAGTAGATGGTGTGCAACGTGAATTATATCTCAGTAAGACCATTTAAAAATAAGCATGCAGACAAGCTCAGAACCAAATAAAGAAAAAGCGTATGTGACTCAAAAGAATTATGTTGGGGTGTTGACCCTGGATGCTGGGGAGACAGACCTGGAGGCAATTAAATGACTGAAAGTGAAAATAGGAGCTTCAGTAAAATAAACACATTTTAAAATATATATGCATTTTGTTCCAGCCTTTTAAAGCAATTTATTAGCACTATCATGGGTGAGAATAGGCTTGCTTAGTGATCATTTGAAGGCAAGTTTATAGATTAATCTGCTCAAATTCAGTAAGCTCCCTGCAAAGTAAAACAATACTTCACCATTTTGGCAGCACTCCAGCCCAGGATACTTGATGTAAAGAAGTGTATTTTTAAATCTCAAAGTGGACTGATTTTTCATGGATGGCTTAGCACAAACTCACGACCACTTATGAAAAGACACCTGAAAACCATCCTGTTGACAATGGGCCAGTAATGCTTTACTTCTGTTACACAATAGGATTTCACCGAGGATTTGTAAAAGGAAGATTACAGAAGACTATATTCTAATTCTTTAAAGAGCTCACTTAACTGTGTAATCAGTAGCTCCTATGACACTGCTAGGTAAGCATTGAGCTGCTGACAGAAAGATGGACAGATCAAACCCATCAGACAGTCCTTAGGGAAAAAATGAGGTTGTCTACCCCCATAACCATTCACAGTCCCAGAAACTCCATGTAGTCTTGTTATGAGCCAGAATAGACACACTGGCAATTGTTTTGTTTTGTGTGTTCTTGGTGGTGTTGGTGTGGGTGTTGGTGTTTTTAACTATATAACACCCAACCATATGGTCCTGACCTGTAACTCTTCCTAAACAAATGCTGGTTTGTGTTCTTAAAACACCGTAATGTTTCAGGAAATAATTTCTTTTGTTGTTGTTATTGTTGTTTTTCACAGTCTTGTTGGCATGTAATTCATATACCATACAACTCAATAGTTCAATCATATTAATAAGAGTTGTTAATAAAAATCATCACTACGTAAAAGGGAACAGAGGAGATCTAAGAAGCAAAGCTATGGATAGAGGTATAAGCATAGGTGTGTACATATGTAAATACATTAATTCATAAAAATAGAGGTATTGACCTATGTACATATATCTATATGGCAATACACTGAGGTAGTGTAAGAACGTTGAGCCTCTGCTCAAGCCCTCCCTCAATGCAAAAACATTGTTCTAACACTTGGAATTCTGTGATGCTCACCCTCCTGACACAATCGCTGAAGACAAAATGGGTGCACAAACAAATGTTGTGAAGAAAATGGATGGTGCACAGCTATCAAAAGTTATAGCACTGAGGTATTAAAGGCTTGAAGTTAAGTAAGTGGCCATCTAGCAGAGAAGCAACAAGTCCACATGGAAGAAGCACACCAGCCTGTGCAATCATGCAGTGTCAATGGGATCGGGTAACAGGTATCAGAAGCCCCCAAACAAACAAACAAACAAAAACCATATGGTTGAGAATGAGGGGCCTTGGAACAGAGACTGAAAACCCATCTGTAGAGAATAGGGCATCCCCTCACGGAAGGGTCACAAGGAAGGGGTGTCTCAACCAGGGCGCAGTATAGCACTGATGAAACATAAAATATTTCTCTGGTGCCTTGAGGCTTCCTCACCCCCCCACTATCATGACCCCAGTCTTGCCTTTCACTGCGGGCTAGACTGGAGTATGTCCACAGGTTCAGATGAGATAAGAGCTCAGAACACATGGAATCCAGGAACAGGGATGGGAATAGTGATATCAGGAGGGTAGGGGGAAGGTGGCGAGAAGAGATGAAGGAAGGGGCAACTGATGGCAATGATGGACACATAACCTCAACGCCCCCCCCCCCAGGTATGAACAACAGAATCCATGGGGGAAGAGGAATAGTGGTCAGTGTAAGATATGAAAATAATAATTTAGAATTTATCAAGGGGTAGCAAGGGAAGGGGGGAGGGAAAAAAGAGGAGCTGATACCAAGTGCTCAATAGAAAGTAAATGTTTAGAAAAGATGATGGCAACATATGTACAAATATGCTTGATACAATTGATGTGTGGATTATTAGAAGAGGTGTAAGAGCCCCCAATAAAATGATCTTTCAATAAAAAAAATCATCACCACAATATTAGAACATCTTCATCTTGCTTGTTCTCATTGTTGTTCCCAGTTTCCCCCCAACCTCCCTTACTTTACCCCCAAGAAACCACTCATTCAATTACTGTCTTTGTAGATTAACTTATCCTGAATTTCATACACAGAAAAACAAAAAAGCAAACAAAAATATTAACCACAATAACAAAAATAAAATTAAGAAATCCTCTATTGAAGAGAAAGCAGAAACTAGAACACTTTAAAATGGGGAAAACATTTTTTCTCGTTCAAAGATGTAGATGGTTAGTTGATGGCCCACCAATATGGCAGCTAGTCTCCAATTACACTGAAGGGAAAAAAATGGCTGAGTGGGATCCACCTTTTGGACTTAAGTGTCTGCCTCTCTGGTCCCTCGGGACAGCATGACTGCTGCCGTGTGAGCAGTGGTGTTCATCAAACCCTGATTTGCGATTTGAATCTGCTGGCCAGAGCTGTCCTCCATCAGAGGAAGAATGGAAACTGACACCGCTCCACAGCAATGTACGTTTCAATGAGGCTTCCATTCCTCACATGGTCTCCTGTCTGCAGTCTATTCATTTCCCCTCTCCACTCTCACAATGACACCCAGAGGAACATAAAACAGTCCTGACTTCGTCCTGAGAGTAAGTACCTATTATGGTTGTGTGAGCATTACATAACTAACCCCAAGGACAGTAGTTCAAACCCACAAGACACACTGTAGGAGATAGTTGAGTCTATCTCCTTCTATGAAGATTTACAAGCTTAGAAAAACTACATGGGCCAGAAAAATGAGGAGCTGATACCAAGGGCTCAAGTAGAAAGAAAATGTTTTGAAAATGATGATGGCAACAAATGGACAAATGTGCTTGACACAATGAATGGATAGATGGATTGTGATAAGAGTTGTATGAGCCCCCAATAAAATGAATAAAAATAAAAACTACATGGGCCAGTATGAGTCAGATTTGATGGCGGTGGGCATGCCCTTGGCATGGAGTACAGCCTCTGGGATGTGGACCGAGAGAAGCTCCTCCTGAAGAAGACGAGGACGTCATCAGCAAGCTTTTTCCAGGGCACATTGGGAAGAAGCAAAAGCGTCAGCAAACAAATCAGTGCAAATCTGAGCACAAACATAGCAACACTGTCAGAAAGTGGCACTGATGACCAAAGACAGAGTTCCCATAGTACCCTAGTTCACTTGACAGTGATTTCTCTTGACTCCTCTGATTCCTGATAAGACTGCATTTTTTGAGAGTAGGAAATGAATCTCTCTCTCTCTCTCTCTCTCTCTCACTCTCGCTCTCGCTCGCTCTCTTTCTCTCTTTTCCCTCTAAATACCTAGGGTAGACTTGAAGGAGAACAAAAGCCAATTACCATTGAGTCAACTCTGTCTCATGATAACTCCACAGGTGTCAGTGTAGAACTACATTCAATACCATCTTCAAGAGCTGACTTTTCAGAAGTTGGCTAGAAGCTTTTTTTCTGAGGTGCTCTATGTGGATTCAAACTGCTGTCCTTTCACTGAGCATGTTAACTATTAACATTACCCAGGGACTCCAAGGGTGTAATAGATGCCTAATAAATGTTTTGAAAACCGAAGCAATGAACAAATTAGTTCGCCTTCCCTCAACTCTTCAGTTTGTGAAGGTTTTGTTGTTACTGTTGTTGTTGCTTTTTAATCACTTCTTGAGAAATGAATAAATAAATGAAGTCATAAATGAATGAATAAAAAAAGCTAGACATTTGCAACAAGTCAGCAATCTTTAGTATATAGAGTTGATTGTACATATTTAATTCTTTATGCATAACTTAACCTGATAGGAAAATACATATAGTTTTAGCTTATTTAGAGTTCAGATATCTTCAGAAAATATATCAGTTCATAAAAAACATATACAGAGGTCAACATTCTGAATCCCAGAGTGAGTAAAACTAGATAAGCAGTCTGTTTCTTTAAATCTCTTGCTTTAACAAAATTTAATTTTGTCTGGAAAAGTCCTATTTTCCCACAGTACCTAGCCTCAGTGTAATTTTCCATCCTCAAATTCTAATCCTGACCTAGTTCTATGGGGCTAATATTTCTGAATAGTCTCTGGACTTAAAAAGCCTGCAGAGGAGTCCTGTGTGGATTAAGCCTGCAGTGAAGCCCTCTGACCATGGACCAGGGACGTGAAGAAGCTTGCAGTCAGACAGAATACATTGGAAAGTGGATTCATGCAAATGGAGTTGGGTTACAATTTAGCACCTTATCATTTGTTCTTTCTTTTGACCCATGTAAAATTAGTTCTCGTCTTTGTTATTTTCTTTTCTACTGAGTTTTTCCTAAGTTTTATTTTATTATTGTTGTTGGGGCTTTTTTTATTCCTTTAGTATGTTTTTCTTTATATGAAATCCAGAATAGATAAATCTATACTGATAATGACTGGATTAATAGTTTCTTAGGGTTATGGGAGAGGAGGTTGGAGAAAAATGGGAAGCTAATAACAAAGAGTACAAGAAAGAAGAAAATATTCTAAAATTGATTGTGGTGATGATTGCAATACTCTTTTGAATATGTTTAAACCATTAATGATATGACACATAAGTGCTATGTTAATAAAAACTGTTAATATTTTAAATAAACTAAATTTTTTTAAAGCTGGACTCTTGGGGTTACTGTGGGAACATGGTGGAGGATGGGTTCCTCAATGGAGACCCAGGGAGAACATGACAGTTCAAGAAACTCACTCAAGTTCACTGCCATCAGGGCCATCCAGGGACCTTAGGGGACCCTGATCTTCCACACATACGCACAGACATCTGATTTCCAATCCATTCTATAAAGAGCTTGAAAGGTGTCGCTCCTCATAGCTAGAAAAAGATTGAAAATCAACAATGCTTCGTAAACCCACTAGAGAATTGGAATCACAGGGCAAACCACAGCCTGAAAACTAAAGAAATGGGATGATAGAGAAAATTAAAGCTGCTCCGTAGCAGAAACCACTGCTGGATTCAGGTATGTGAAGGGGAATTGCCTGACGGGCTGGAGACTGCGAAAGAACTAACTTGAGCGAAGCGTTCTGGCTTCCAGATGTAGGCAGGTTCCCCAGCTCCCTGAATTTTATCTTCAGAAGCCCCACCAGCTTCTCTGTGAAGCTCAAAGCGAAAGCCCCTCATGCTCCTAGCAGTAGAAAGGTAAACATTTAGAGCAAGGAAAAATTATCTGTTCCCCTTAACCACAACCTACCCCTCAAAGACAATTATTTTACCAGAATCTAATATAGCGGTTATGCGAAGCCCTGAACTGCTAACCACCAGGGCACCAGGGGCTCCAAGGGAGAAAGAGGAGGCTTTCTGCACCCATGATGACGGACAGTCTTGGATACCCACAGGAGCAGCCCTGCCCTGCTGTATGGAGTTGCAGTAAGGCAGCATCAACCCGAGGGCAGGGAGTTTGGTTTGGTTGGAACCAGCAGGTGTTAGCAGAACCTAACCAACGCCGGGAAGGAGAATACCCAAATCTAGCCCTCTGGGACAGTCCTGTCTCACCTACAAAAAAGCAAACTCATGACCATCAAGTGCTACCTCATGGTGCCCCTATAGGACAGGGTAGAACTGTGAGTCTTTAAAGAATAGAAAGTCCAACTGCGTTGGGAAACATGAAAGGAAAAAAAACTGAAAAATTGTAAAAGACCCACTGAACGATATAGGCTCACTGAACTACTAAAAGACTGAGCTTCATCGTAGGATCGTAGATTTCTTACCCTTCCTCCTAATCTTCCCATCACATCGATAAAGCCATTGAAGAGAACTGGAAGACTCAGACCTTATTAATAAAGGAGACTCTAGGGCAGTGGTTCTCAACCTTCCTAATGCTGTGACCCTTTAATACAGCTCCTCATTTGGTGGTGGCCCCCCCAACCATAAAATTATTCTCCTTGCTACTTCATCACTGTAATTTTGCTACTGTTATGAATCGGGCGACCCCTGTGAAAGGGTCATTCGACCCCCCAAAGGGGTCACGGCCCACAGGCTGAGAACCGCTGCTCTAGGGAAACCCAGAAACAACAGAACAACAGGGACTATGAAACAAGACAAGACAGGTACAGGGACACCAAAAGACATTTTTAGTCTCTGACACCTACAACTGCAGCCAATGAGAAGCACGGTCTTAGTGTGATCATCAGAAGCTCTGGCGGCATAGTGGTTACACACTGCACTGCCACCTGCAAGGTCTGCAATTTGAAACCACTACCCTCTCGTAGGGAGAAAGATGAGGCTTTCTACTCCTGTAAACATTTACCATCTAGGGAACCCCCGGGGCAGTTGTGCTCCGCCCTATAGGAGGCTATGACTTACAATAGCTGGCAGTGAGTTTGGGTTTGGGAGGTGATCCCTGTCCACAGCCTTAGCGAATGCAAGTTGCTAGATAATGAGACCCCAGATATCCCACCAGCGCATGCTCCCACCCTACTTCTCCTCTTCTATCTGCTTTATCTAGTAAACTCTGTCTACTCTTGAGCCTCCTCTCTTTTCTTTATCCTCCACCCCCACACCTTGTCTCCTCCCATCAAAGACCTATTTTGATTGCTTTGGCAAGCGCCATTTTTTAAAGACCCATGGATCTGGGACTGGTAGGTCTATCAGGGTGCTTATGGGATCATCTACATTTCACGGCTTTAACTCCATTTCACCGAGTTTGAGCTAATGTTTTCCCAACTGCTATTCCATTCCAGCTTCTGAAACAGTTACTAAAATTGTAATGGAGGGAACTAGAATTGACATTTTGGTTTCTCCCACCTGTATCATTATCATTAATGTCATAATCATTATCATCTCAGCAAGGAAAGTGACATTGTCTGTTCCTAGAGTAGAGTGGGCAGCAGTGGGTAAATCATTAATGACAAAATTTCTGGGACCCCTCTTTCAGCCCAACTTCATTCACATTGACCTCAACATATACATAAGTCACTTGGGGGTTTAGATAATGCTAGATCCTATCTTCAGAGAGTCTGATGTTATCAGTCTGGGATGTAGCTTGGCACTGGGATTTTCTAAAACAGTCCAGTGATTACAAGGTGAAAAAAGTTTGAAACCCTCTGAATCCATAGGTATTGAAAGAGACTAGAGAAGTCATTTGACTCTTCCTGAGTCAATAAGCAAAAGCAGGAAGTGAGATACTGCTATCTACTGAGCCCCAGTGGAGCACCTAGCTCTCTCTAATATTTTGTATACATGATCTTATTTTGTCTTTATGATATCCCAATCAAATAAGATATTACCACTTCTTACTTTACCTAAGAAGAAACAAACTTAGGGAGGATAAGTAACAACTCAAACTCACATTGCTAGCTTTAGAGTTGAGTCTGAAATCGTCATGAGTCGTTGCCTACAGTCCTGACCCAATTTGCCCGTAATAGTCTTTTTCTCCTCAGATCTATTCTTCTTCAAGAGAAAAGAGAATTATATCTAAAACACTCACCCTCATGAAAAGATCATTGACGATATGGGTGCTAGAACAAAGTATCGTGAATAATATAGATGGTGCCTGGCTATCAGAAATAACATCTGGGGTCTTAATGGCGTTAAACAAGCAGGCATATAAATAAGACATCAATTAAGTCCACATGGAAGAAGCACATCAGCCTGTGTGATTCAAGGATTGTAAATAATATAATCCAAATCTAAAGGAGGGATTAATATCAGAGTTTAAATTGTGAACAACTGGTTGTCATCCACCTGGTTGACTGTGGAAGCCTGAAATCCATTTGCAGGATCCACACATAGATTAAGCCTCCAGTAAACCCCCTCCAATACAGCCAAGGGATGTGAATAGCCCTGTTCCAAAACAGAGAGCACTGTAAACTCAATTATGACAGACATAGTTAGGTCAAAATGTAATATCTTACTGTGATAGTTACCTAATCTGGTGTCAATTTAAGGATTAAGAGTGTAGGGGTGGAAACTAGGCTGTTGATCTGGAGTAGCCAATGAGACTTCTGTATGGGCATGGCCTTCTCCTGAGAATTCTGGGAAATCTGGTACTTCCTCCTAGGAGGTGGAAGAAACCTCTCTCTCTCTCTGCTACTCCCTGGGAGACAATGCAGAAGACAAGCCACATGGACACAACCAGACCTTGGAAGCCTGAGAAGCCACAGAGAGACCCCTGCCAGCATTGAGATGCTTACAATGTTGCCACTGGATCCAAAGACTTTCTGCCCACTGGCTTGCGATCATCCTGCATTTGGCTTCATTGCATGTGTTTCATGAGTCTGAAGAGGACTTTATAGATTGGTATCAGACATATGGGCTAATATCAGACTTACGGCCTTGGGCTGAACTAGGTTGGGATGTTTTCTCAATGTTCAATTCCTCTTGTATATAAACCTCTCCCTTGTATACATATGTGTGTTTATGAATGTTTAAGTCTACCCGTACTATTTTATCTTCCCTTTGACCTATCTTAAAACTTTTCCAATTCTTTTTTTTTTAATGAAGGGAAATACACATGAACTGGAGATGTGAATAGCCTTGCTCTCATGAAGAATGCATTGCAAAGTGGACTGTTGCAGATGCAGTGAAGTTAAAATTTAGCACCATATCACTTGATCTGTTTAAGTCTGTTTTAGTTTTTAATCGTTTCTGCTCTCCATTTTATTGAGATCTTTATCTGTTTTACTTTATTATTATTGTTGGTTTTTAAAAATGTTTTGATGTATATTAAATCCACAATAGGAAAATCTATAGAGACAGTAACTGAGTCAATGATTCCCTGGATATATGGCAGGGAAAGATGGTGAAAATGGGGAGCTAATAATGATGAGTACAAGAATGAACAAAATGTTCTAACACTGATTGTGATGCTAATTGTACAACTCTTCTTGAAGTGATTGCATTATTAAATTGTATGATATGTTAATTATATGCCAATAAAGCTATTGAAAAAAGAATCATATCTAAAACATAAATTGGACTATATCCCTTAATGACTCTGTATTGGGGTATTAGGGTTGAAATCATGCCTTCCTGGGACCTCAGAATATGAATGTATTTGAAAGTAGGGTCTTTGAAAATACAACGACAAACTAACATCAGATCATTCTGCATTAGGGTAGATCCTCCTTTTATCCAATCAATAGTGTCCTTATACCAAGCCCCAAACGAACTTTGTTACTGTAGAGTTAACTCCAATTTGTAAGAAATTTTGGACATGAAACATACAAACAGAAGTCTCTATATGGACGGAGACTGAGGCCGATATTGGGGTGATGCATCTAACAAGCCGACCATTTCTGGCAATCACCAGCAGCTAGCAGAGACGGACATTTTCCCTCTAAGCTCCCACAAAGGAGCCAACCTTGCTTATAGACATCTCGATTGTGCGTTCTGGCCTTCAGAACAGAGAAATGCATTTCTTCTCTCTCAACCACATCATTTGTGGTATTTTTTTCTTTTCAGTAGCCCTTGAAAATAAGATTCTCTAGCCTGCAAGGAACAAAACCCCAATCCAAAATGATGTGGACCAAAATTTGATTGACTGGTTTGTAACTCCTACCCATGAGTTGTGTCTTGTCTCCTCCTCTCTTGGTTCCACTTTCCCCTTAGTTGATGTTCATATTCAGTTAGCCCACTAGCGTTCATTCGGCACATACTCTGTTTTAGGATTGTGGTGGTCACTAGAAGTTGGGTGGTAAACAGGATTTTTTTCTGAAATGATGAAAGGGATTGTATCTAAACAATGATCTGATTCCTCAGCATATGTCTTGCCAAACCCAAGAACTTCTCACACTGTGTAATGGTCGCATGATAGGTATAATTATAGTTATTGATCAATTGATTGGACTGTAAACAATCTGAGAGTTCCTAAGGGAGACTTTGCTTTATTCAATTGCCCTTCTTGTGACTGCCCCTCCCCCAGGCCACACAGTCTTCACTTCATGAGAGATCTCTACCGGTTATATCTCACTCTGGGTGTCATTCATATTTCTCCTCTTCACAAACATAGATTTTCCTTCGATCCACTTCTTATCCAAATTTTATTAATGCTTTTAATGTCATAATGCAACTCAACCTTGCAAATACATGCTTCACAGAACTCTTCCATCTTCCAAATGGTCTATAGTTCTTACAGGATTTATCATCTTCTTTAGGATTTGATTAAATATCTTGGGATGCTCTTTACTTCCCTTAGGATTGTATATGCTTCATTTCTAAGGCACTTAGCTCATCGTTTTATTTTATTATGTACCCAGACTGTATTTTTAAATTATTTATTTAAATCAAGTATTTTAGTTCAAATATTTCCTCCAATAAATGTACAGGAAAAGTTCGAGGTGTGACTGGAAATCATATTGAAGTGAGACTAAGGATATGCAAGAAATAAGAGACCAAATAATGGTTTCAATATTACTTATCTAACTGAACAACCATGTTTTAGATATTTTAATGTCATTTTAAATAGACTTAAATGTGGCATGAATTTTCCTTCATAACTATTTTTCTATGTATGACTCTATATTCAATGATTGAATGTTACCTAGTCCTAAGGGTTCTGCTACTCTATACCTTCTCTTGTTTTTTATTGGTTTCCAGTAGTTTTCTCCATCAAAGTTATACAAGCAATATATCAAGGGGTACCCCCCCAAAAAAATAGAAATGGAAATGGAAAGTTCCCTCAGGGGAGTTTTCTTAGTATTCATTTTTCCCACTAGGTGAGCATCAATCTGAGTTAGCACACCCAGTGGCGTCTCCTGGGAAGGTTCTCTTGTCACAGTAAATTTTTTTTGTAAAATCAGTTTCGCTCAAACATCATGTTTGTGATGGCTGATTTAAGAGAACAGCAGGTGGCTGTGAAATTTTGTATCCTGCTCAAGAAAAATGCTACAGAAACGGTTGTGATATTGAATACAACTAACAAGGACAGCACCATGAGAAAAACTAAAGTGTAACAGTAATTTTCTCATTTCAAAAAAGGTGAAATGTCAATTGATGACAAACCTGGTTCTGGATGTCCCTCAACTTCCCAAGCGGAAGAAAATGTTAACAAAATCCATGCACTTATGCTCAAAACCTGACGACAGACCATTGAAGAGATGGGGAAGTTCTCTGGACTATCTTGGAGCTTGGTTCAGGGAATTTTTTTTTCTTTTTTTTCTTTTTGGTTCAGGGAATTTTAACAGAAGATTTGGGAATGAGAAGATCCCTGCAAAATTCATGCCTCGGGTTCTGATTGGCCAGAAAAAATATAGCTTTGAGTGGAAACATGCCCTGCCTGCTTTGAAAGAACAGCTCCAAAGTGACCCAGATGTTTTTCCAAGGTCATAACTGGTGAGAAGACATGGTGCTAGTCTTACAACCCCAGAAGCAAACTTCCACCAAGACAGTGGAAGACGTCATCATCACCTTGCCCAGAAAAAGTTCATCAAGTGAAATCCAAGATCAAGATGATGCTCATTTGTTTTTTTTTATATGAGGGAGATAGTGCATTTTGTGTTCATTCCACCAGGTCATAGAGTTAATCAAGCTTTCTATTTCGAGGTTCTGAAAAGATTACATAACAGTGTGTGACAAGAAAGGCCTGATTTGTGGCAGACTGGGGACTGGTTTTGCCACCACAACAATGTACCTTCTCATGCAGCCATCTCAGTGCGCCAGTTTTTGGCAAAAACCTCTCTGCCTCTCTTGTCCCATGCACCTGACTCACCTGACCTCACTCCATGTGACTTATTTTTGTTTCTGCGAATGAAAAGGGACATGAAAGGACAGCAATTTGACCATGTAGAAGAGGTAAAGAAAAAAAATGAGGGAGGTGCTATCAGCTATCCAAACAAATGAGTTTGAAAAAGGATTCTAAGAATGGAATCATAGATTTGACAAATGTATTAAGTGTAATGGAGAGTATTTTGAAGGTGATAAAGTTGTTTGTAAAAAAAAATTATATACATAGCTTTGAAAAAACATTGTGTTTTCGGGGGGGCACCCCCTCATATACACAATATGCAATATATAAATATATATTTAAGCAATTGTTATTCTACAAAACGTATTATTTTAAATACATATAATATCTCACTCTCTCCCTACCATCAAGTTGATTCCAACTCAACATAATCCTACACCACAGGGTAGAACTGCCCTTTGGGTTTTTGAAACTGTAAATCTTTACAGGCATGCAAAGCCTTGTGTTTTTCTCTTTCAGAGCAGCTGGTGGTTTCAAACTTCTCACCATGTAGTTAGCAGTCAATGCATAGCTACTACACCACCAGGGTTCCTAGAAAATCTCTACTCAATTCCAACATTTGGTTCAAGATTAAGCAAATGGAGATCAGAGCAGAGTTCAAAAGATACTAAAAAAAAATTCTAGTGAGAGATGAAAGGTTGAACATATGTATTTAAGAATCTTTCTTCTTGAAACATCTCTACACAATTTTTTTTAAAAAGACGTGCATCCACAGGCATAAAGAGAATGGGAGAGGAATTGAGACCAACACAATCCTGGAAACTAGAAAGCAGAAGGAGTGGCAATTTAATTAAATTAACAGTTCTAAGAAAATTGAATCCTTTGCCAGCAGGGGAAAGCCAAGAAGTAAGCCAGTGTTCACCACAAAACAATCCCAGAAAGTCTTAACAATTGGAAACACCAAGTACTTCTGGAAATGATGATGAGCTGGGACTAAACACTTCAAGATCCATTTTAAGAACTGAGTCCTATATCCCTACGTTTTGGGTAGTCACCATGAGCCCTTTCCCCACTTTGTCAGAAAAGTAAAGGTCTAATATCTTGAAGGTGGTCCTGAATACACCAGGCATAGCTGAGCACTGGAATATTGTTCAGAGAAGAGAAGGAATGTAAGTGAAATGCATTGGAAGAGGTGATAGGTTAGTGGTGAAATCCTTATTTTCATACAGGAGAACAGGTTCTATCCCTTAGTACTTGATGCATCTCACGAGCAGCTACCACTCACCTATCAATGGAGTCTTGAAGTTGCTATAAGGCAGAACAGATTTTAGCAAAGCTCCCAGACTAAGACACACTAGGAAAAGCACCTGGAGATCTATTTCTGAGAATCAGCCAATAACAAAGCCCTATGGATCACAGCAGACTGATCCACTGTAATCCTGATAACAGTCCGGGACTTCACAGCATTTCATCCTCTTGATCACAGGGACTCCATTAGTAGGAGCTGTGTCTATTGAAGCTAATAAAAACAATACAAAAGAAAATTTACATGACAATTGTGGGGATCCTTGGGCTTCTTCCTCACCCTGGCATATTTCCTTTTTACTACTGTTATGCCTGTAATTTCTGTAGTTGTATTTCCTCTTTCATTCTATTTTTAGGTTATTTGTATTTTTCCATTTTTTAAATGAGTTTTGCTAGGAGTATATCCATTTGGTAACTTTTACAAAGTACTTTGCTTAATTTTCTGTTTTGTAAGACAAATACTTTCTATTGTACTGATCACTGCACTTACCTTTATTATTTTGGCCTTCCATTTTGGGGGGGTTTAATTTACTCTGATAGGTCTCAGGGGCCGACCTCAATCGCCACTTTGTGGACAGCCCCCCACCCACCCTGAAGAAGAATTCACTTCAGAGGACAGCACTGAAGATACAGCTCAGGGAAAGGGAGGTGTCTCATGAGAGCAAACAGGAGCAAATGAAGGGAGATGAAGAGGGAATGGAACACATCCTGGCCCCACACCAAGCCCTGAGAATGATATTCCTTCCCAGAGCAGCTAAAGCACAGAGAGGACCATAAGACTGGCCCCACTTA
>NW_022103896.1:70529678-70548480 GCF_000313985.2 Echinops telfairi | reverse complement strand
GGTGTCCTTCTTCCATGTGGACTTGTTGCTTCTCTGCTACATGACTGCTTATTTAACTTCAAGCCTTTAAGATCCAAGATGCTTTACCTTTTCATAGCCAGGCACCATCAGTTTCTTCACATATGCTTATGTACCCTTTTTGGCTTCAGGGTTTGTGTTGGGAGGGTGTGCATCACAGAGTGCCAGGTTGTTAGAAGAAAGTGTTTTTGCATTGAGGGAAGTCTTGAGCAGAGGCCCAAAGTCCATCCACTTCCTCAATTTATTGCCATATAAATATACATACATAGGCCAATACCTCTATTTACATATGTACACACCTATGCTGGTACCTCTACCCATAGCCTTGCTTCCTAGATCTTTCCTCTGAACACCTCCTGGCCCATCATCACGCTTGCCCTTCTTCTGCCTCTTAGTAGTTCCTCTCAGCTAGATCTCTGTTGCTCCAACACCACTGGGATCTCTGCATCCTCCTTGCTTTTGCTTTTAGTTTTTCCCCTGTCTATGGTGCTGTTTACTCACCGCTCCTCCCTACTCTCCCTTCAGAACCTTCGGTCCCATGTGCTAGCCAACAGAATTGTCAGGAAATAACTTCTGTTCTTTAAAGTCACCCCTTGTGATAGTTGCATTATAGCAGCTCTCGGAAACTAAGACAGGAGAGAACTTGACTCTAGAGAAAAGGTACCTATTTCTTCGCTTAGAGACTATCTGCTATGCTTCAGACTATTCCAAACCAACTTGGGAAATGCCTGTCTCCTTTCCAGCATCTGGAACTTCTACCATTGTGGCAGATGGCCATGTTCCAACCATGACTGCAATCCTACCTCTCATCCACATGCTTTCCCGAACATTGTTACTCTGACACATCCCCCGAGTGAGGTGTGTATTCCCTCCCCTTGAGTTTGTGGGCATGGTGGAAGTGATGCTACGTGACTCTGGGGTTAGGTCATCAGAGGCAATAGAGCTGCCGCTTGGGTGTCTTGGGTTGCTTGCTCTTGAAAACCGTCTTGTGAGACTATTCAAGAGACCACATGGAGTGGCCAGATGTAGTCACAGTGGAAAGACCTACCCAACAGTAAACATCACTTGCCAGACATGGAATGAAGACACCTCCAGATGATTTCAAGCACTACCCCATGAGGAGCCCCTATCTTTCACAAGCCTTTCTTTCCTGAGCCCTTTCCAAATTCCTATCCCTCACAATCCTTGAACATAATAAAATGATTGTTTTATATCACTAAACTCTAGGGTAGTTTATAATGTGGCAATAATGACTGGAACAAGCATTCACCCATTTCCTTTTAAAATGTATTGAGTTCCTCAGATACGCTAAATTTTCAACATATTCCCAGAACATTAGGTCCTTTCCTCTTGAAATCTAAAAACCTCTTTCGGACTTCAGAGGGTTTGCAGCTGCCTGTTCTACTCTTCCCCCCAGTTTATTTGGCCCCAATCCTCAGAACGTGTTTCCGCTGGCCCAGTTCTCTCTGTACTAGGTGTTGTTTGTCTACAGCCCAATAACTGTGAGATTGTTAAGGATGGGAACACCCTCCAATGACGCTGGGATTCTTGACTTATTGTTCTAAGTCAGTGTTTTGGCCAAGGGTGCTGGATGCCATTTGGCCCATATGAAGAAACTCTCTTCCCCAAATTTTATTTGTCCAGCATGTTGCCTCAACAGTTTTTAACCTCACTAGCCCTCCTCTGACTCTTTGGGGGGTTAGTTACAACTACACAATAAAATTTGAGAGTGGGTAGTAAATAAAACATATAGGTTACTTATAACATTTGCTGGTTAATCAATGTATGATCATTTTCCATGATCCCTCCTCCATGGATCAAAGAGCCCTCAGTTCCTTTAGGATATTCCAGCACAATCTTATTCCTTCTGAAACATATCCTAAATTCAAAGTCCATTTTCAGAGCCAAAATGATTGTCATTCTCTGTAACTAATATTTACTTGATCTGGATAATGTTTTTCAATTTAAGGTCTTCAAACATATTTCCAGATGTCTGCAAGTTTACCAGTATTTATAAATATCAAATTTTCAGCACTGTTACAATCTTTAAAATAAACTCTTTTAAAGTGTCACTGAAAAATTCAGAGAATTATTCATAAAATTTATTTTAATTTGGTCAGATGATATTTCTCATAAAATGGCCCCAAAAGTTCACACAAATGTTCTCAGTATCCTGAAGAAATTATTGTTTTAAAATAGATCGTGTAATATTTAAATTTAATTTTGTTTCAAATTCTGTATCATTACCCCTTGAGGGATCAAGCCAAGAGGATTCTTCAATATATAAAGTTCACAAAATTTTGGATTGGATAACTGCAAGGGTAATCTAGGGTAGATGATAGATAGATTGATAGATAGATAGATAGATAGATAGATAGATAGATAGATAGATAGATAGATAGATATAGATAGATAGATAGATGATAGATAGATAGGATCCCTGGTGACATAGTAGTAATGCATCGGGCTGCAGTCCGAAAGATCAGCAGTTCAAACACACCAGCTGTCCTGTTCAAGAAAGAAGAGGCTTTTTACTCCTGTAAAGAGTTACAGTCTTGAAAACCCATAGGGGCAATTCTAGCCTGTCCTTTAGAATTGCTATGCGTCAGCATTGACTCAGTGATAGTGAGTTTGGTTTGGGGTATATATATACAGTGAACCCTCGCCACTTCGCGCTTCAACTTCCGCGGCTTCACTCTATCACTGTTTTTGCGTAACAGTGCATGCTCTGTCATTACTGCCACTGATTGGCTCATACTGTACACGCTTCTGTCTGCATCGCTACGTATCAGAGCTACGTATCAGATGCATTTTTGCTTTTGTACAGTGTACTGTAATTGTTTGCGATTTTTAAGAAATTTTATCTAAGCCCTATGATGGCTCCTAAACGAGCTGCTTCTTCTAAGCCTTCTGACAATAAAAATAAGCGCCAGAGGAAGATGCTCACCATCCAGGAAAAGGTAAAACTTTTGGATATAAGGAATCCTACTTCGTGGAATTTCATTTATCACGGTAGGGTCTAGAACCGATTAACTGCGATAAACGAGGGTTCACTGTATTTCCTATGGTTCCAGTTATACATGCATGGGTTTATTCAAATAAAACATGATTTCATATGTCTCTCTAAGCAATGGAAGGCTGCAGACTAGTTACACATTGGTCTTAGTCTCATAAAGATGCCTTAAATAAAAGTTCAGTCAAAACAGTAACTTCAAAAGGGGTGTGCTGGACCAGTGCAATTCGAGGCAGAGAGGTCCACTCAGAGATTATGACAACTAGTTTTTGAGAGACTTAAGGGGCAATATTGATAGATTTTCTCAAAAGCACAGAACAATCCCAGGAATTTGGGGGCAAGAAGTTTTAAGAATATTGAAAACTACATTGGTGACTAAAAAGGGCAGAAAAATCACACCAGGATTTTTTCCCCCGATCATAAGAATACACATTCATCAAGTATAACAAGAAATGTCCTATGAGAATTTTACTGGGTGACCATAACCAGTCCAACCAACACTCTGATCTTGGCTCTTCATATTTTTTTGTTCCCCAAGTTCAAAAAACTTTTCAAAGGAACATGGCTTGAGTCACTTAAGAAGGCAAAAACTGTTGCTCTAATGTGGTATAAAATTCTTCATGGAAGCGTTAGAGAGATGTAAATATCACCTTCAGAAGTGTATAGATTTTTATGGAGGATATGCCAAGAAATAATAGTTTCACATTTTGATGGTCTTTTTTAATAAAGGTCCCCATGATTTTTCAGCAATACTTTTGACTTCCAGTCATATGTTGCAAGTTTTTCAGTTGTCCCTCAAATGTATTTAGAAGTTATGTTCAGCTGGGTTGTCTAGAGAACATAACCACTGACATTCATATATGTATAAGAAGGAACTTTATATCAAGAAGTAACTTCATCAAGAAAGCATCCCGGCCTAGTCCAACTCAAGTCCATGGGACCAATGCTAGCAGGGTCTTCTTCTGACTCATAACTGCAGGCCACAGATACAGAAAGATGAAGTGGGAAGCAGAAAGATCACAGGCCAGTGAGTGCAGAGTAACACAAATCCAAGGTCGGTGGAAACATGGCAGGGTGCCAAGAGCTTGACATTGGTTCCCATGGTCAGCAAACAGCCCATGTGGGGCTTCCCCTGGAGGCAAAGTTCAAACAAGATGAAGGCAAAGGGTGAGAGAGGTGGGGAGGGGTCCCCAGCGTCTCTCTTATAAAAAAGACTACACCTCCCAGGAGGCATCATCAGGCTGTGACCTGATGGATAGATTGGACTCCAACCCTACATTTTCATACCAATTCAAGTTGACATCAAATCTAACCACCACACATGATATTGCTATTATTAACTTGTTTATATAAGTGCTGCAAAATACTTTCATAGTAGCTTTACCAAAAGTGCTACTACCAGCATAGTAACTATGATCTGGGAATACAAAAAACATATATTTTAATGTTAAAAAGGGGGTTTCTGACATTTCAGTCATGTGATATCATGTGGTTCATAGGACTAAGTTTTTTATCCTAGTTTAGTGAGTAGTGTCTGGGGTTTTCGCATGTGGACAGCTAAGATGCAGCTGTAGACATATAGTTTTGTAGAGCAAAGGAGAGAGAAGGAAGTCAAAGACTCAAAGAAGAAGGTGGTCTATAGGCAGATAGTCTACATGAATCATGGCCTCAGCTAACCTGGACCAAAAGAACAAGCTGATGCCTGGCTACTACTACCAACGGCTGTAAGCAGGTCCACAATAAATGAACCCTGAAAAAATGATCGCGAAATGTGCAACAGAACCGAAAATTACTAAAGTCAATGAACAGAAAAAAGGAAAAAAGAAGATTTACTGGACTGCTTGAGACCCTGAAATAGACCTCACACCATGAGTGAAAACTAATCCCTGAGATCATCTTGTAGCTAAGTAACAAACTGGCTAAAAAAATAATGACTATTACCCAAAAGTACTGTGCTCCTTAAAAAAAAAAACTGTATGAGACTAAATGGTCAAAAATTACTTTTAAAGAAAGATAAGAATGTAAGGGAATAGAAAAGGTAGAGCAATAGAAATAGAAATCAGATCCGAAATAATGAGAACAATTACTTATTAGAGTATAACTAGTTATCAGTGAACCATTTGTGTAGAAATTGTTAAATGGGGACCTAAAAATCATCAAAAACACAATACTTTTTTTTTTTTTTTAAGAAAAAGATCCTTCTGACATTGGGCCTCTACTCGAGTATTCCCTCAATGCAAGAACATTTTGTTCTAATTACCTGGCATTCTGTGATGCTTAGCTTCCCGACACAACCGCTAAGACAAAGCTGGTGCATAAGCAAATATGGTGAAGAAGGCTGATGTTGCCCGCCTGTCAAAAGATATACCGTCTGAAGTCTTAAAGGCTTGAAGATAAATAAGCAGCCATCTCTCTGAGAAGCAACAAAATCCACATGGAATAAGGACACCAGCCTGTGTAAGCATGAGGTATTGATGGGATCAGGCATCAGGCATCAGAGACCCAGAACTAAAAATCATATCAACGTGAATGAGAGGGCGGGGTGTGGAGTGGAGACCCGAAACCCATCTGTGGACAATTGGACATCTCCTTACAGAAGAGCCACAAGGAAGAGATGAGCCTGGTAGAGTGCAGTATAGTACCTATGAAACATACAATTTACCTTTAGTTCTTTAATGCTTCCTCCCCACTCGCCCACTATCATGACCCCAATTTTACCTTATAAATCTAGCTAAACCAGAGCATGTACATGGATACAGGTAATCCTGGAAACACAGGTAATCCAGGACAGATGAACCCCTCAGGACCAATAATGAGAGTCACGATACCAGGAAGGGAAGGGGACGGAGAATGGGAGAAGAGAGGGGGAACTGATCACAATGATCTACATCTAACCCCCTCCCAGAGAATGGACAACAGAAAAGTGGGTGAAGGGAGACAGTGGTCAGTGTAAGACAGGATATAATAATAACGATTTATAAATTATCAAGGGTTCATGAGGGAGGGAGGGTAGAGGAGGGAGGGAGAAAATGAGGAACTGATATCAAAGGCTAAAGTAGAAAGCAAATGTTTTCAGAATGATGATGGCAACAAATGTACAAAGGTATTTGACACATTGGATGGATGGATGGATGGATGGATGGATGGATGGATGGATGGATGGATTGCGATAAGAGCTGTATGAGCCCCCAATAAAATTATTTAAAAAGAAGAAGAAAATGGCAATGGCAACAAATGTAGAGATGTGATTGAGACCACGGATGTATGCATAGATTGTGATAAGAGCTGTACAAGCCCCCAAAAAAATGATTTAATAAAGAAAAAGGTCTTCTGCCCCCAAATATTTGAGCATCATTTCTATCCATCTTTCCATCTGTTGAAGATGATGAATTCAGACCACTTCCCTATGCCTCAGGAAACTAATTAATTTCAGAATTACAGCTTCTAATGTGAAGGTTACTTAACCATTTATAATATTCATGATCTTCACCCAGGGAAAACAAAGGTTATTTCCAAACATAGTTTACATTATAATGCAGCAATCCAGCTGGTGTGTGTGTGTGTGTGTGTGTGTATGCACGCGCTTCATAGAGGACAAAGGCTGTGTTTTGCAGAGATCTGTGATGTAGCAATGCAAAATGCAATAGTGAACTTACTGGGACACATTAATCGGTCTGTAACCACCACGCCAACACTAAGTCAAATAATATTCTGTTTCATAGAAATATATGCATTTCAAATATGTGCATATATTAATGATAGAACAAGTATGAGCTTCGGATAATTTCTATTTTCCCACAGTTACATAACTAAGAATTTAGCTCATCTTTTTCTATGATATTTCTGGGCTATTTCTTAGAAGTATTCCTGCTTCAAGAAAATCTATGAATGTCCACTTTCCTTTTGAAAACCTCAGTGACCACTACTAAGATTTCAATTTCACTAGGCTGTAAGAATCACGTAAAAGTAATTGGTTCAATGCCATTATAATGAAAACCAGGTGTTGGGGGGAAATTTTACAGACATACACCTCTCTGTGGACGTAACTTCTAATTAAAATTTCATAAGTCTTTTTTGAATAATGAACACAACTTTGAGACCTAGTTTAATTTTATTATTCCAGAAATGGACATGAGAAATGTGTTTGGGATTGGATTATTCCAGTTTTGTTACTAATGTAGCAGGAGAGAACCCTGGGGAGAGGAGTACATGTCGGGGGAGGGAGGCAGAGTTGCGTTCCTTCTTGTGCTATACACCTAACATCAGGATAAATAAATAAACCCATACCCATTGCCACCAAGTCTATTCCAATTCAAGAACATGCCTGTGGCTTGCAGAGTAGAACTACTCCACGGGGCCTTTGAGCGCAGCTCACCAAGCTTCTCTCCTTCGGAGCTGCCGAGTGGGTTCTATCTGCAGACCTCCAGGTTAGTAGCTGGTCACAAACCATTTGGGGCCTCAGATTATCTTTTTTAGGCACTGAATTTAACTAACTCATCTGTCCAGGAAATGAATATGTTTAACCTAGACAGACTACACATTATGTTGAATGAAAAATATCTGAGCTATGCTTAGAAAACAGCTCATGGTAGATGATGCTTTGTCAGTTCAGAGAATGAAGTACATACTGATCAAACTAGGATCTATTCTGGCCATCCCGACATCTCAGCCAGTCAGAGTTGCCTCTCAGGCAACTCTGTCTAGCCAACCCCAATAGTACGAACAAATTCCAGGAAGGAGGTCAAGTGGTTCCCCAGAGGAAGACAGATTTAAAATAAGGGCAGATAAATAAGGCTGCATAATTCCAGTTTAAGCCAAATATTGAAAGCACTGCATGAAAGATGACAAAAATATTTCCTTTTCATTACAATCAAAAAGAGAGAACAATAATTATATGGCCCTTTATAATTACATGCCGTCTTTGTAAGAGCTACATCTTCTCTTAGTTGGATGATATCAGGGATGTTATTAAGCATGTTTAATCTATCAGTTCAAATGGAGCACTTACTCTGCCCTAATAATGCTTCTTCCTTCTCCTGAAAGTCTTGGCCAATCAGCAGGTATAAATCACTATTAAAATAAAGTGATACTAATAAATCTATTGCTTGCCCCTTTGCATTAATCATCAGCCACGGGTATTCCCTAACAATAATTGATAGAAAGTATAAATGATGCTTTTACTAAATCAGAAATATTATCTAACCATAGGTCATGCAGGTGATAAGTTTCCAGCACCAGCCCCACTAGAAAGCATACGTCTGCCTCTGCGTCCATTCAAATAGTATTTTCCTAAATGTACCTAATTTTAAACTACCATTGGATACTATTCCCTTTCAGTAGTTTAAAAAACGCCAGTTAGTCGATGCGTATGCACTTTAAATCCAGAAAGCTACATCAGACAAGCTTATCAGTTCATAACAACATATCAGAACCAACATGAGATGGATGGAATGCTTTAAAAAAAATAAACTTACAAAAATCAGCCTGGACCTTTGTTGTAAATTATTTTGACAATCTGCTTAGAACATCTAAGGCCGGCCCTATCAAAGCTCTTTCAAGACCTTGCATTGAGGCCTGGCCTTTATGTCACAGAGCTCAAGCTGCTGGCTACAACAAGGACTCCCGCATTATGACGAAGGGAGGGTACCTAAGAGTGATCATTCTTCGCAAACATCTGCAGCCATTGAAGAGGCGATCTGCTTACAGGGCCGGGCCGGGAGGCGGGCCATTACGGACTGGCCCTCTGTGTCCTTTCTCAGCTGCAACCGCACTGAAGTGCCAGGTGCAAAAGCCTCGCTCAAGAGGAGACTATAGACGAGGGTAATGGTCACAGTGATTACGAACTGATCATTATTCCCTCCCTATTTCCTCGTTTCTACC
This sequence comes from Echinops telfairi, assembly GCF_000313985.2. NCBI lineage: Eukaryota > Metazoa > Chordata > Mammalia > Afrosoricida > Tenrecidae > Echinops > Echinops telfairi. The sequence continues at coordinate 70,539,569 of NW_022103896.1, read as the reverse complement.
AACTGGTTGCTGCACTGATTATTTTCTCTTTATTGCTGAAAATGGTATCCTATGGCTAGGGGCTGATTATATCTTTCTTTCCAGCAAGATCTTTATTGCAAAATTATGTAGAATGTAATTTGTTAGATTGTACCTATTAACCACAAATCTGAAGAAATCCCCCTATTGAATATTTCACAGTGGAAGGTTGGAGAGTTAATGCAAAATATTACACTCTTAGTACTCCTTAAAAATAAAAAGAACCCTATAACTCCGTATGTGGTCCACTTGATGCTTTTCAGTCTGTGTGAATTGGCTTGGCAGAGTTGTCTTCTTATTCAGTGATAGAGATTTGAGGAGCTGTATTTTATTTCTGGGCACCTCCTAAATAAAGCATGCCACTGTGCTTGAATTCACAAGTGTGGCACAAATTTTATAAGGGACAATAAAATACGTGTTTGTATAGCTGTGCTCTATACGGTCAGATACTAATTAAAAGCAGGATGGAGCATTTATTTCCCCCATTAGAGATATTAGAGTCAAAGTGTTTTAGTAGAACAATGGTTTGCATTGCTGTGCAGCATAGTTATTAAAGGCTGGCTGAATGCAAGCGTTTCAAACGAATGTTGTGTAAGTAACAGGGCCTACTTGGTGGTGGTAGCCTGAGGGAACAATGAGCCAGAATTGAGTATTTTTTAAAGCTAGAAAGTCAAAATTAGATATTTTTAAATTAAATAATTGAACATTCTCAAATGGACACAACCCTCTCATACAAACACATACAAATCCTTTCCTCTAAACTAGGTAGGAGATTACATTTCAGATCATTAACTTTGTATTCAATGGTTTCAACTACTAATCCAGCCCCCAATGTTTCCCCCTTCCCACCCCTTGAATTCACCTCTCCCACTGCGGACTGCTAGCTTCCGCTTCACCTAAGTAAACCCCAGTCAACGGTCTAGCACGTTGCTTTATTTTCCCTCCCATTACCTCCCCTGACTGGCAGTCTACAAAGTCTTTATCTTGTTTTGTTTTTCCCTTATAACAGTGGTCTCATATAATATGTGTCCTTCTGTGATAAGCTAATTTTACTCTGCATCATATTCTCCAGTGCATCCACACCATAAGGTATTTTGTTGCTTTGTCGTTGTTTTTCAGTGATGCATAGCATTCCACTGTGTGGCTGTAGGAGGGTTTGTTTTTTATTATGATTTATTTATTGTGAGTTAGGTGGGAGGTTTACATTACAGATCATCACTTCTGTATTCAACAGTTCATATCACTTGTTCACCCCTCAGGAGTCTACCCCATCCCTCTCTTCTGATTGCTGGGTTGACGCTTGTGGCGCTCCGTCCTCCCTTTAATCCAAGTGAATGCCTGTCACCCCTCTAGTCCATGGCTTTATCCCTTACCCTCCCCACCTTGGGAACTTCCAGAATCTCTTCTCCTTGGAGTGACAGGCTCTTTTTTTCCTTATAATATTGGTTTAATACAATTCCAAAAGGCCTGGTAGTGTAGTGGTTACAGGTTGTGCTGTTACCAGAAAAATCCAGGGTTCGAAAACCACCAGCTGTTCCTTGGGTGAAAAATATGGTTTTCTATTCCCATAAAGAGGTTTAGTCTCAGAAACCCACAGGGGCAGTTCTACCCTGTTCTATAGGGCAGCTATGAGTTGGAATTGGAATTGGTTTATGGAGCATACAGTATTTGTCCTTTGGGAACTAATTTTGCTTAGCATAATGTTCTCCAGGTCTATCTTTGCTATAATGTACGTCATGATTTTATTATTGTTTCTTAGTGATGCATATTCCATTGTATTCCACAGTATTCAATGGTGTGTGTGTGTGCCAAGTTTCTTTATCCATTCGTCTATGGATAGGTAATTGGGCTGTTTCTGTCTTCTTGCCCTTGTGACCGGTGCTGCAATGAACAGAGGGGTAACTATGTCTACTAGTGTTATGGGATGTCTTTTTGTGTCATGGGATATTTATTGCTGGATCATATGGAGTTTTTGTTCGCTGTGTTTGAGGTAGTACTGTATTGTTTTCCACAATGCTTGTACAGTAGCAGAGTTTCATTATCCATTCTCCTACTGAGCATTTAGGCTGTTTCTATCTTCTTGCTATGGTGAACAGTACTGCAATGAGCATTCTTTTTTAAATTAAAAATATAGTGTATTTTGCAAAAACATGTATCTCACCAGGCTCGGAAATAACAAGTTGAAGTTTTTCTTAGTTATTCATTCTTTTGCCCTCATCATTTTCAACAAATAAGAAAATACTTTTTAAAATGTTATATTTACCCTTATCACAAAGATAAAAATATCTCTGGCTCTAGATCCAAAATGGGTCTATCCAAAAATCAAACCATATCCACTGCCATGAAGTAGATTCTAATTACTAGCAATCCTATGTAGGGTTTGTGAGGATATAATTCTTTATGGACACAGACCGCTTCATCCTTCTCTCATAGGGCAGCTGGTGAATTTGAACTACCAACTTTGAAGTTAGCAGTGCATTGCTTACCGAGCAGCACAATGAATTCATGTAGCTTTCTCTTGCAGAGCAATGCGTGTCATTTCTAGGCATAAATGCATCAGCCAGGACAACCTAGACCTTTCTTTCTTTTTTATGCTGGGATTCACTACAGGTATTATTTAATTATCTGAAACCAAAGATTATATTTAAGCCACGTATTAACGTGTGGCATTTAGACATTTCTTTTTTGTTACTCTGTTTAACGCCCTCATTTCCTCACTTTAAAGTAACTGGAAATAAAATACATTCAATTCACTCTGCCAAAACCAAACCATCCTCACAATGATTGTTATATTTAAGTCCTTTCTTGGAGACACGGGGTCAGTCCATCTTATTGAGAGGCTTCTCCTTTTCAACTGGCTTTCTGTTTTACCAAGCCTGGTGTCCTTCTCCAGGGACTTGCCCTTCCTGAGAAACATGTTCAAAGTTCATGAACTGAATCTAGTCATCCTTACTTTTAAGGAGTATGGTGCCTGTACTTCTTCCAAAACAGATGTAGCCGTTCTTCTGTTGGTTCAATATGTTTTCCCAGCACCAGAATTCAAAGGCATCAATTCTTTAATCTTCCTTATTCATTGTCCAGTCTTTCCCATGCGTACGAGACAGACCATGACTTGGGTCAAGCCCATTTAGACCTCTAAATGGCATCTTTGCTTCTCAAGAATTTAAAGAGGGTTTTGCAGCAGATGTGCTCGATGCAATCCATCATTTAATTTCTTGACCACTGTTTCCATGGGCATTGACTAGGAATCACAAAAATGAAAAAATTAAATCCTTCAGAATTTCAGCCTTTTCTTCAAATGCCAAGTTCAATTCTCTTTCCAGGGCATTGCCCTCACTATTCCTCACTGTCTTGGTGGCTCCTCAGTGACTTCAAGCAATATCTCTTAAATATATTCAGCTTCTTGTAGTAAGAGGGTTTGTCTAAGTTATTTAGTTTGAGAGTGTCAAAAGCAGAAACCCCACATATGTTTTCTATAATACTGTACATTTCTGCGAAGGTATGCAGGAAAGTAGAAATGTGCTTACTCTGTGGAGTAAGGTAGACGTTCAAGTAAAGCAATTTCTCACCTTGAGCATACAACCCTTTCAGGTGGAATGTCTTTTGATTTTGAGAATGCATTGCTTTTCAGTTTAAATCTAGTTCATAAAATGATCATCTGAAAGTTTAAAAAAAAAGGTACTCATCAAATACTGATAACTGGGTAATGTCTATTTAGTAGTCACTATGTGAGAACTGTATCTGAAGGCCAATCGAAACCGTAAATTAGGAACTAACATGTACTATCCATTTATACAGCTAAAATGCACACATCCGCAACGTGAGGGGATGAGTAGAAGAGGGCAAAAGGAGTCAGAAATTTTCATACATTTGACATCTTAACAAGGCTCATTAACAATCTTCTATATGCAACTGACACCACTGCGCTGGCTGAAAGTGAGGAGGACTCGAAGCACTTGCTGATGAAGATCAAGGATCGCAGCTCTCAATACATATTACAATCATTCAATGTAAAGAAAACAAAAAATCTTCACAACTGGGTCAATGGGTAACATCCTGATAAAAGGACTGAAGTTGTCCAGTAGTCTCTGCTGTTTGGATCCAGAATTAGTGCTCATGGAAGGCCGAAGTCAAGAGATCGAAAGACAGATGGCATTTGGTAAATCTGCTTGCACTTGACTTCTTTAAAATGTCGAAAAGCAAGAAAGTTACTTTGAAGACCAAACTGTGCCTAAACCGACCCAGGGTATTTTCAATGATCTCATTTGCGTGTGAAAATTGGTCATTGAATAAGGAAGAATTGATGCATTTGAATTGTGGTGCTGGAGAAGAATACTGAAAGAATCATGGACTGCTAAGAGTACAAACAGATCTGTCTTAGAAGAGGTACAACCAGAGTGCTCCTGTAGAGGCGAGGGTAGTAGGACTTTGTCTTACTAACTTTGGACATGCTGCCAGGAGAGACCAGTACCTGGAACAGGATAGCATGCATGGTAAAGTGGAGGGGCAGAGAAGAAGAAGAAGAAGATCTTTGACAAGGTCGATGGACACAGTGACTGCCACTATGGGCTAAACCATAAGAACAATTACGAGGGGGGCGCAAGACTGAGCAGTGTTGTGTTCTGTTGTACAAGGGTTTGCTGTGAGTCAGCACCAACTTGAAGGCACCCAACAAAGATGACAAAAACAACAAGGCTCATTACCATATATGTGTTCTATCACCATTTGTGGTTAATGGATAGAATTGTCGCCATGTTGTTTAATATTTCAGGTATGCAACATACTTTCTCATCACTGAGGACTTAACATTTATAAAACTGGAATGACTGTCTTCAGGACAAAATAGGAAGCATAGAAACTTCTTAGAACTGGCAAATCATAAAACAACAATGAGATATCAACTTTCACAAACAATTACAGCCCAATTCAAAGAAACAGAAAACCGCAAATGCTAGAGAAGGTGTAGAGAGATTGAAACTTTCATGCACTGCAAGTGGGCCTATAAATATGTACAACCTTTGGGCATACCTTCTCAGACATGTAGATACATTATAGAAAGCATATGTGAGGTTTCTGCTTTTGACGATCTCAAACTAAGTAGTTTAGACAAACCTTCCTACTATAAGAAGCTGGTTATATTTAAATTATATTATTTGAAGTCACTGGAGAGCTACCATGACAGTCAAGAACCGTGAGGACAAGACCCTGGACAAGAGCATTGAACTTGGGGGGGAGCGGGGAGGGAGGGGAAAAATGAGGACCTAATGTCGGGGGTTTAAATGGAGAGAAAATGTTTTGAGAAACTATGTACAAATGCGCTTTACACAATTGATGTGTGTATGGATTGGGATAACAGTTGTATGAGCCCCTAACAAAATGTTAAAAAAAAAAAAAGAGCATTGAACTTGACATTTGAAGGAAGGATTGAAATTGAAAAGGATTTTTTTTGATGCATAATCAATGCCTATGGAAACAGCTATTAAGAAACTAAGTGATATATTATTGCAAGGTGCACATCTGCTACAAAAGACAACTGGGAATAAAAAATCCATGTTGCTGTTGACAGGTGCTGTGGATGGGTTCTGGCTCCCAGTAAGGATGAACAACAGACTGAAACATGCCTGGTCCTGGGCCATCTTCACAATTGTTCCCATTGAGCCAATTGTTGCAGCCACCGCGCAGTTCTAACAGCCACCTTTCATAAGGCGAAAACCGAACAATGGGGGAGGGAGCATTAGAACTGATTGTAATGATGCATATACAACTCTTTTTAAAATCAATTTAACTATGGAAGTGTGTGATGTGTGAATAATATTATCCAGAAAACTACTTGAAGAAAGAAAGAAAAGAAGCCAAATGTCCAATGGTTCCCAAGGGTGAAAGAGGAATGCTTAGGGGGCATTGAGTTTATGTTAATGATGGCAGATTAATTTGGAAATAGATGTACATTAATTATACTTATGAAGAGTATAATTAAGGGCATTGAATTATACATGTAGAAGTTGTTGAATTGGAGAAATTTGTTGTGTATATTTTTGCTATAATTTTTTTTAATTACATGAATAATAATGAGTACCAAAATGAAGAAAATGCTCTACAATTGATTGTGGTGATGATTGTACAACTTTTCTTGATATGATTGAATTATTGAATTGTATGACATGTGGATGAAGTGCCATTAAAACTGTTAAAAAAAAAAGCAAAGCCATAAATCAGACATATTCATTGCCATGTTCATTCCCATGTTCTTGTTATTCACAACAGCAAGAAGTTAGAAACATCCCAAAGTCCATCAGTAGAAGAATATGTGAAGAAACTTTGGCGTGTACACACAATGGAATACCATGGATTTCTACAAAACAATGATGAAACCATAAAACACCTCCTGGCTTGGATGGATGTGGAGAACATTATGCTGAGTGAAGTTAGTTAATCCTTAAAGGACAAATGTGTGGGGCCACAACTAAAAGAATAAAAACAACAACAAAAAAAGAATAAAAACCAAGACAGTGTCTTGAATGACAAAGAGAACAGACTTGGAGTTTCCCGAGACAGGGAGGTCAATAATCAGACGGTGACGCAATGGACTAGAAGGTTGACAGGTATTGAGTTGGGTGAACGGGAGGCTGGAGATCAGTAAGAGGGAGAAATCAGTCGGAATAGAATATGGGGAGGGGGATGTTGAGTAATTTGAACAATTGAATGCACAGTTGATGGTCTGAAATGTAACCCCGCTCCAGCTAATGACAAATTTTAAAATATTTTTTTAAATTAGCAAGTGACTAGAAAAAAATGCAAAGTGGTTCCTACAAATATCACATCGTTTTTACCTGAAATATGTACAGTATTCTGCACTATTGGACATTCCTGGTAGACTTAAGAATCCAGCCATTTGTCAAAACCAAGAAAAATTATGTGTTAAGTAGATAGTGATGGTTCTTACCATTTTACTCTATTTTAGATATCTGAAATCCACCAAAGCACAAGAAATTGGCCTTTGCAATAAATACTTCAGAAAAATACAAGGTTGATATTACTATTCAATGGAAGTAAATGTTTACAAATATCCATTGTCTGTTAACAAGTTTAGACTAGGAATTTATATCAAAATGGAAAAAAACATAGAAGCTGATAGAAAATACCTAATTTGCACAGTTGCCCACAGAAGATATCTACAAAAGTTGGAAGAACAACTCACAGTTTTCATTCAGGGAGTGGACTGTTTCATTTTCAGCTGTCCTTTACACCTCCAGGGAAATTTGCTTTTAAAGGAAAAAAAATTTTTAATGAGGAGCTAATGTCAAGGGCTCAAGTAGAAAGCAAATGTTTTGAGAATGAGGGCAACAAATGTACAACTATGCATAACACAATGGATGTGGGTATAGATTGTGACAAGAATTGTACAAGCCCCCAATAAAATGATTTTTTTTTTAAAGAAAGAAAGACTAACTCAACATGAAAATGTTTTTTCTAACATCTTCTTTCTCTATGAGATAGTGACTAACCAACTGATTGAGGCTCATTTCTCTCTGTTCTAGTCAGACTATCTCATTTCGATAACGTATAAGTCATACTAAATGACCAAGTACCACTTCACATTCATCCCATATTGAGTAGAAAGGAAAGGAAAAAGAGGAAATGTATAGATAAGCATTTCTGTATCTATCAGATCAATTGCTTCAAAGTGGATAAGTTGTTTCAAAGTAGAATTGCACATTGGGTTTTTAAGGCTTGATTTTTTTGGAAGTAGATTTCTTCCGAGTCACCCCAGAGTGGATTTGAACTACAGTCCAACAGTTAGTAGTCAAGATCAACCATTTGTGCCACTCACTCTCTAAATATTTTCAAAACAATTTTATTGGCATATAATTCACATGCCATACAATTTTTCAGTAGTTCAACCATATTAAGAAGAGTTGTATAATCATTACCAAAATCAGTTTTAGAACATTTTCTTCTTTCTTGTACTCACTGCTGTTAGCGCACCATTTCCCCCCAACTTCCCCTCCCATGCCCCACAAGAAACCATTATTCCAGGTACTATCTCTATAGATTTACTTAGCATGGATTTCATATACACAAAAATGGACCAAAAAACTTTATCTATCTATCATCTATCTAGCTATCATCTATCTATCATCTACCATCTATCATCTATCTAGCTATCATCTATCTATCATCTATCTAGCTATCATCTATCTATCTAGCTATCATCTATCTAGCTATCATCTATCTATCATCTATCTAGCTATCATCTATCTATCTAGCTATCATCTATCTAGCTATCATCTATCTAGCTATCATCTATCTATCTAGCTATCATCTATCTAGCTATCATCTAGCTATCATCTATCTAGCTATCATCTATCTATCTACCATCTATCATCTATCTAGCTATCATCTATCTATCTACTTGCTGCCATTGAGTCAATGCTGACTCATAGCAAAGCCCCAGTGGGTTCTGAGACTGTCACAGTTTATGAGAGTAGAAAGCTCAGACTTTCTCCCACAGAACTGCTGGTGGCTTCAAACTGCCAACCATGTGACTCATAACCACGACACCAACAGAGCTTACATATATATTACATACAAAAATGTGTATCTGAAACCAAGGAGGTAAATGTAAAAGATAATATTTATCTTCATTTCTTGAAATTCTCATGAAAACATAGCTGATATTTTTATAATTTTATAAATCCCTACTTCTGTGCTTGTACCATTTCCTTTGCTGTAGAATATATTTCCTGTTCATAATCAATATTAAGTGAGAGACCAGGACAGTGAAGAAGATATGTAGTGATATGAATGTCAGAAATATGGAAAGTAGGAAAGGCAAATACCTATCTAAAATAAGCATTCTAATGAATGCAACTCCTCACCACCTGTCCTTAAGGGAACAATTACCATGTTGGGAAACAGATATTTATAACTCGTAATCACATTGCAATGTCATGGCAGTGTTATTAATGTGCTTATGGTATGTTTTTTAATATATGAACAAATAACTAATAAGAATATCAATAATTCTCCACAAAAAGATACAGTATAAATGAAGATTTCAGGAATGAGTGAGAATGGGTGAGGTAGAGCAGGAAAAGAGCATTTCCACACAGGAAATAATAGATTCAAAGATATGGAGACATAAAGGAGAATTGGATGTTCAAGGAATTGTTCATAGCATATAATTATAAAAAGTAGAGTTAATTCATATCATAAATAGTATTCAAAGCATTAAGAAGGAATTCAGACTTACCTTGTATGAACCAAGAGTCAACCAAATCTGTATTGGAGAAGGAAAGATAGTAAAATATGATTATAATAGTATTTTTTAAAGAGAATTGAAACTAAAGATACAGAGGGGAAATTTAGGTATTAATACTAGTATATTTTAAAGATATTTCAAAGAAAAAAATTGGAAAAAATTTAATAATCAGTAAAATGTGAAGGTAAAAGAGAGTAAACAGTTGAATATGCCATAAAGATATTTAAGGTGGATTACATCAAACTAAGGGAAGAAATACTCTTGAGTTGAATTAATGAGCTTAATTTTCCAAGGCTAATATTTGAAAAAAATATATTGTATGTCTTGTGACTCATCTAGTCATTGGTTCAAGTTACAAGAAGTTATAGAAAGATGTTAGCAGCATCCCTCTCCCATCATGTCTCCTAATAAGTATATGGCACAAAAAAAAAGCTATTCATAATATAAGAATAATGGTTTGAAAATTTTTTTAATAAATAAATTTTTTTTAAAGAAAAATGGTTCCAAAAAATCATATCATTGTAAAGGTGGGCGAGTGCAGAGTGGAGACTCACAGCCCATTGGTAGGCAACTGGACACCCCCTTACTGAAGGGTTGTGGGGAGGAGATGA
>NW_022103896.1:70514767-70529337 GCF_000313985.2 Echinops telfairi | reverse complement strand
GAAATGGGCAGCTGATATTAGGAGCTAGAGTAGAAGGCAAATGTTTTGAGAATGATGAGGGCAGCGAATGTACATATGTGCTTGACACAATGGATGGATGGATGGATTGTGATAAGACTTGGACGAGCTCCCAATAAAATAATTTTTTTAAGTGTTGTGCAAAGATCAGCTAGTTCAAAAAGTTGACTTTCTGTTATTTTGATGCATTTCTATTTCCTCAATGAAAATTATAGAAACTGTTCATATTTTTAAAAAAGAAAAAGAAAAAGGGTTCCTGGGGGTATAGGATGAGGAGGAAGAGGATAAAGGGAGCTGTGATCAAAGAGTTCAGGAAGAAACAAATTTTTTGAAAATCATGTTGGCAGTAATTATACAATTATGTTTGATCTAAATGAATTATGGGTTGCTATAATATCTGTAAGAGCTCCCCAAAAAATGATTTTTAAAGGGGAAAAATAACAAAACAATGATAATATTTGAAATAATTTTGCCATTCATTTTGAGGTACCAACAATGCATTTGGGAATTTGTTTTGATTTGTATCAGTCAGAGACTCCAGCACAAAATATGTGGTGTCCTCAAAAAAGGTGACTGAACAGACTTTAAGGAAGAAACTATTTACACAGATAGGAGCAGCACAGAAGAGACTGGCAAGAGATGGTAGAGTAACTCAGGTCAACTAATATTTGAGAGGTAAATGTCTATCACCCTAGATGGGAGGCATAAAGAAAGGCAGCAGTTACAAACCCAGAGACACCTTTAGCTGTATCTGAGGCAAGAGTTCTGGGCATCAGAGAGATATACATACTTACTGAAAACTAATTTTTCCAAAATAAAAAAGACCCTCATTTTTCAGGACAGACAGAGCAAGGGGATGAATACATTGCGTTTTCTTTCCTCCCTCCCTACAATCTGTCCCCTTAAGTTTTATTGGCCAAATATAATGGAAACCAGAAGGCAGCAGCCATGCCTTCCAAAAAGTAGACCCCTCCTGTAGCCCAAAGCAGACTGGAGATAAGTAAAGGCAGACCCAGAGATCCAGAGAAAACATTTAAAGTATCTTGGGTCAGATGGTGATCCCACCTAGCGATCTAGTTTGAGGATGCATCAACATATAGCATATAATTGATATGTGAAGTAGTAATCATGCCATTTCACAGATTTTAAACTGCTTATAAGTTGTCAGCTAATTCATCTAATAAACAAAGACTCTGGTCTTCTAAAGTCCAGTCTACTATTTTTTTTTAACACCGGTAATCTTAATACAGATGATAAATCGATGCTCCCTGAAATCAAAGGGGATGTGAAACACTTGAATATCAAAGACTTCAGCCTTCAGTATGGATTGCAATTCAATGTAAAAAAATAAAGTCTCACAACTGGAACACATTGAACAAACAACATTATGAAAAATGAAGAAAAGATCAAAGTTGTCAGGATTTTATTTTGCTTGAACTACAATCAATGCTGATGGAAAAAAAATAGTCAAGAAATCAAATTTACTTCACAAGACTTTAAGTGTTGAAGAGTGAGAATGTCAGTTTGAGGACAAGATACACCTGACGCAAGCCATGATATTTTCAATCACCTCACACATGTTATACATAAGGTGTTCAGTGCAGCATCAGGATAAGAGGAAGGCTTATCAACAACCTTTGATATGCAGATGGCACAACCTTACTTGCTGAAAGTGAAGAGGACTTAAAGCTCTTGTTGATGAAGATCAAGAATTGCAGTCTTTAATATGGATTACAACTTTATGTAAAGAAAACCCAAATCCTCAAAACTGGATCACTAGGTAACATCATGATAAATTAAGAAAAGATTGACGTTGTCAAGGATTTGACTTGCTTGGCTCCACTATCAATGCTCATGGAAGCAGCAGCCGAGAGATCAAAGGATGCACTGGTACATAAGATTTCTTTAGAGCACTGAAAGGCAAGGATGTTACTTTGAGGACTAAGGTGTGCCTGAACCAACCCAGGGTATTTTCAATTGCCTCATCTGCATGTGAAAGTCGGACACTGAATAAGGAGGAATGAAGAAGAATTGATTCCTTTGAATTGTGAGACGACAAAGAATATTGAAAGTACTATGGACTATTAAAGGACAAGCTGATCTGTCTAAAAGAAGTAAGGCCAGAGTGCTCCTTAGAAACAAGGATGGCAAGACTGCTCATGTTCTTTAGACATGTTGTCAGGAGAGACTAGTCTCTAGAGAAGGGCATGATGCTTGATAAAGCAGAGAGGCAGTGAGAGAAAAGAAGGCCTTTGACAAGATGTATTGACACAGTGGCTCCAACAAGGGGCTCAAACAGGAAACATTGGGAGGACAGAGCAAGACTAGGAAACGTTTCCATCGTTCATTGAGTCACTATGGGTCAAAACTGACACAATGGATCTAACAACAACAATGTATACTTGTTAAAGGTGGACAAGGAATAAGGTAAACTGCAGAACTTATGCATATGAATTACAGTGTGGGTCGGGAAGGTATCATGAATCATCCGAGGAAGCATGGGCTGCCAGAAGAAGGAGCAGATCTTTCTTGGAAGTACAGCCAGAGTTGGTGAGAGTCATCTCACCATCATTTGGACACTGTGTTAGGTGGGCAAACTAGAGAAACAAATCTAGGGAGATGCTCATATGTGTATATGAGAGCACTTTATATAAAAGAGCAATTGTACATTAAGAAAACATCCCAACCCAGTCCAGATCAAGTCCATAAGTCTGATAGCAGCCCATATGTCCGATACCAATTTATGAATTCCTCTTCAGACTCACACAACACATGCAATGATGCTGAATGCAGAAAGATCACAGCCAGTGGGTGGAAAGTCGTGTGGATCCAGTGGCAGTGGAAGCATCTCAACACTGGCAAGTATCTCCACGTGATTCCTCCAGCTCCAGGGCTCTAGCTCATGGAGCTCTAGCATAGCTACATGTGTCTTGTCAGTGGAAGATGAAGCAGAGAGTGCATGTGTGTCTGGCCTCCGTGAGCTTTTTATCTCCCTGGCACCTCCAAATGAGTTCATCAAGCTGATACCTGATTGATAGGCTAGATTCCATCCCTTCACAAGTTGGCAGGAGATGATGTAACTACCACAGAGACATCATCAGACAAAAGCAGTCCCTGGAGAAGGGCATCATGCTTCATAAAGTAGAGCATATTAAAAAAAGAAGAAGCTTCTCAAGGAAATGGATTGGCACAGTGGCTGCAAAATTAAGCTCAAACAGCAACAACTGTGAGTATGGCCACAGGACCATGAAGTGCTTAATTCTGAGCGGAGATAGGGCTTCTATGAATCAGAATGCACTAGAGGGTCCCTAACGATCTTCATCTTAATCACTGTGGGTCGTAAAGGATCCATGAAAAGGAGAAAGACCATTACTGAGATGAATGAACACAGTGAGTGCAACAACAGTTCACACACAGCAATGATTATGAGGGTGCCTCAAGATAAGGGCCTCTGCTCAATTGCACATGCGCTCCTCTGAGTGGGAACCAACTCCATAGCACCCAACAACAATCTGACTCCAAACTCTAAGCGGCTTCAAGTCATTGCTGACTCAGAATGACCCCCTGTGCGTTTCTGAAACTGCCATGGTTTACGGGAGTGGAAAGCCCAGTCTGTCTCGCACAGAGCTACTGGTGGTTTAGAACTGCCAACCATGGGGATGGCAACCCAATGCATAACCATCCACCAGGACTCCAACAGTATTAATCAGTGATAATTTGCCAAACCTATGTACTGGCTTTAGCGATGAGCCTATGTCCCAGGCTTGGCTCATCAGATTAATCCAGCCTTCTGAACATGGTGATTGATTCATAAATGACCATAGGTCCGAAATTCTAGCAATCAGAAGAAATCTGTGAAAGCATTGCCAAAGAAATTTTCCCCCTGATGTTGCTCCACTATCCAGTAGTAAGATAAAAACTCAGAATCGCTGATGGTCTTTTGTGCCATGCCACTTCTTTTTTTTTTTTTTTAATGTCGCAAGTATGAAATAAAGCAGAGCCACAGGAGAGGCCCAGCCCTTTGGACTCTCCTGCCATTTCTGTAGCATTCATTCATTATCTTGGAAATAAGTACAAAGGAAGCTACCAAGAAGGTTTAAAATGCTGGCCATGCCACTTCTGTGGTGGCTTTCACCTAAGCCAATGTGGCATCTTTCACTGAAACTGATGGTTAAAGTAAGAACAGTTCCGTTGTCAGTTACCTTCAATAAACAGCAGTTGTCACCAACTCACAGGAGCCCTTGTTGTGTCTTGGTTACACATTACGCTGTGATCCTCCTGGTCTGCAGTTCAAAACCATCAGCAGCTCCATGGGGAAAACTCTGGGTTTTCTGCTCCTGGAAATAGCTACAGTCTTGGAAACCCACAGCATTGCCTCATGGAGTGAGTTTTGGAGGGTTTTTTGGTTTGTTTGTTTGGATTTTGGTTTTAACTGGGGAAAGTCTACCTATTATTGAAGCGACATAAACACCACCCTCCAGAAAAGAGGAGAAAATAACTAGTCTCTAGATTCAACAATATCTAAATTCAAGTAAACTGTCCTTTACATGCCAAAGGCAGTTTGAGTTGGTTTCTGTCACAGGACTACATCAATGCCAGCTGCCATATTTACCATATGTTGACTTTAGTTAATGTGAAAAATGGATTTCAGATTTTATTTGAACTTGACCATTTGTAGATCGTCTTTCAATCCAAGGATAGCTACATTATTATATTTTAAGAGATTGTCAATAATTACTGAGTCCAATAATTATAACTCACATAGGGAAATCCTTTGAGCCAAAGTGAGCTATCCCTAACCTTCTGGGCCTGCATGTGATTAAGCATTTTCATCACATCCAGATGGTTCTGTGGATTAGGTGCTAAGCTTCTAACCTCAAGGTCAGCAGTTCAAACCCACCAGCTATTCCAAAAAAATATGAAGTTCTTTAATTCTGTAAATAGTTAGTCTCAGAAACCCTGTCTAGAGTCTCTGTGAGCCAGTATTGACTCCATGACAATGGATTTTTCGTCTCATTTAGGCCAACTGAATAATAGAAGAATAAGTGAAAATATATATTTAACACTTTAAAATATTTGGAAAAATATTTCTGTGTTTTGTTGATGTTGTTATGGTTTGTATTTATTTAGTAATGTTTATGGCTTTGCTTTGTTTTGTCTTGAAAGGTCATGACTAAGAACTTCAAAGTCTAAAACTGAAAGCAGAAACTGAGGTAGTAAAATTCTGTATCATAAAAGCTGGGTGATGTGTAGATTGTGATAAGAATTGTAGGAGCCTCCAATAAAATTATTTTTTAAAAAGCTGGGTGATACCCTGAAACTATTGCCCTTTAAACCATAAATCAAAAATACCCTTGACGTCTTCCTAAAATAATTAAACAAGTTTTAAAAAAAGTCTGTGTGAGCATTATACTCCTTTAAGAAATATCTATACAAGGTCTCAAGGAGCCCAGCTGGCACAGTGGGTGGCGTGTTGGGCTGCTAATCACAACCTCAGCAGAAAAACCTCACCCAGAGAGATAGATGAGACGTTCTGTTCCCATGAAAAACCAACAGAAACTGCTCTGCTCTGTCCTAAAGGGCCACGACGAGTCAGCTTTGAGTCCATGACAGTGAGTTCCAGAGAGCATATAGGATCAAATTTATAATAACCACTTGGATGATCAGATAGGGACCTTAAGAAGCAGTATTTTATGTTAATGAGGGAAGAACAATTCAGTTAAGGAAGGTAAGAATGGTTGCGCATCTGTGTTAGTCTGGGTAGACTAGAGAAACAAATTCATAGATATATGTGTATAAGAGAGAGATTTAGATAAACGGTAATTTTTTAACTCATTTTATTGGGGGCTCATACAACTCATCACAGTCCATCCACCCATCCATTGTATCAAGCACATTTGTACATTTGTTGCCATCATCATTTTCAAAACATTTTCTTTCTACTTGAGCCCTTGGTATCAGCAACTCATTTTCCCCTCCATCCCCCACCCTCCCTCCCTCATGAATCCTTGATAATTTATAAATTATTATTTTTTCATGTCTTACACTGACCGATGTCTCCCTTCACCCACTTTTCTGTTGTCCAACCCCTGGGAGGGGCTCATATGTAGACCATTGTGATCAGTTCCCCCTATCTCCGCCCACCTTCCCCTTACCTTCATGGTATGGCTACTCTCAATATTGGTCCTGAGGGGTTTATCTGTCCTGGATTCCCTGAGTTTCCAGCTCTTATCTATACCTGTGTACATGCTCTGGTCTAGCCAGATTTGTAAGGTAAAATTGGGGCCATGATACTGGAGGTTTGGGGGGAGCATTAAAGAACTAGAGGAAAGTTGTATGTTTCATCGGTGCTACACTGCACCCTGACTGGCTCATCTCCTCCCCGCGACCCTTCTGTAAGGGGATGTCCAGTTGCCTACAGATGGGCTTTGGGTCTCCACTCTGTACTCCTTCTCATTCACAATAATAGGATTTTTTGTTCTTTGATGCCTGATACCTGATCCTATCAACACCTCGTGATCACACAGGTTGGTGTGCTTGTTCTATGTGGGCTTTGTTGCTTCTCAGCTAGATGGCCATTTGTTTATCTTCAAGCTTTTAAAGCCCCAGACACTATATCTTTTGATAGCCGGGCACCATCAGCTTTCTTCACCACATTTGCTTATGCACCTGCTTTGTCTTCAAGGATCGTGTTGGGAAGTTGAGCATCCTGGAATGCCAGTTTAATAGAACAAAGTTTTCTTGCATTGAGGGAGTACTTGAGTAAAAGCCCAATGTCCATCTGCTACCTTAATACTAAACCTATAAATATTTGTATATAGATCTATTTCCCCATCATCACATATAAATATATTTACATATGTACATGCCTGTACATTAAGAAAGCATCCCAACCCAGTCCAGTCCAATACCATAAGTCTGACATTAGCCCATATGTCTGATACCAATCTATAAAGTCCTCTTCAGAGTCATGAAACACATGCAATGATGCCAAATGCAGGACTATCACAGGCCAGCGGGTAGAAAGTCTTTGGATCCAGTGGCGTTGTAAGCATCTCAGTGCTGGCAGGGGTTACTAAATGGCTTCTCTGACTTCAGAGGTCTGGTTGCATCAGGGTAGGTCCATGTGGCTTCTTCAGCTCAGGGCACATGATAGTTCCATGTGTCTTGTCAGCTGAAATGTCTCCCAGGGAGTGAGCAGAGGGAGAGAGGCGTCTCCCACCTCCAAAGAGGAAATAATGGGATTTCCCAGAATTCTCAGGAGAAGGCCATGACCACACAGAGGCCTCATTGGCTGCCACCCGATTTGCAGACTAGACTCCACCCCTTCACTCTTAATCCTCTCAAGTCTCAAATTGACACCAGATTATGTAACTTAACAAACATCTCCAAGAATGAAAGCAATGTCACTAAATTATACATGTAGAAAGAACTGAATTGGTTTGCAAGGGGGCTTCAAGAAGTTCATGAAAAAATTCATTACTGGGAGGGGGAAAGGAGCATTATAACTGATTGTGATGATGTATATACAACTCTTTTAAAAAGTGATTTAACAATGGAACTGCATGATATGTGAATATTATATCAAGAAAACTACTGGGGGGTGGGGAAAGGAAAGAAACCAAACTTGACCTTTGGTTGCCGTGGGGAAAGGAGGAAGAGTTTTTGCTTTGCTTTGGGGACATTGAGCTCATCTTGGTAGTGGTAGAACCATTTGGAGAGGATATCAATAATGGTTGTGCAACCCAAAGAGTGCCATCAATGACATTGTAGTACACATATAGAAATTGTTGAATTGGAGAATGTTTTGTTTCATATATTTTTGCCAAAATTGAAAAAAAATTACATGAATAACAATAAATACAGGGGGAAAGGAAGTATTCTAAATTGAGTTTGGTAAAGATTGTACAACTCTTCTTGATATGGTTGAACTGTTGAATTTTCTGTAGATGACGTGCCAATAAAACTGTTAAAAATGTTTTCATTACTTGTAATTCTATTTTCAGTGCATTTTTTAAATCCATGCATTCCCTTGCATGTTTTCCTGTGTAATTCTCAACAACAGCAAAACTAATTCTATTTTGGGAAAAAATAATGATGAACTCTCAAAATGTATTTTAACAGGGAGCGATCAGGAAGATGTGTTGAATGAAATAAATAAATCACAAGAGGACAAATTCTCCATGATCTCACTCAAAATATAAATTCTCTATGATTAGATGTTACGTATAGAATATTTTTAAATTCAAACAAGCTAATGTCTCTCAGTTTTCCATTTGATTTTATGTTTAGCAAAGTATGAATGGGTTTGAGTCATTGATATGTAATGTATCATTTATTAACTTGTATGTAGAAATAATTCATGATAGCCAAAATTGAAATAAAATGGCTGATAGAGCAATTCTCCCTACAGAAAAATCACTCTAGGTTACTGAGTTGCCTTTTCAATTTTCAGTGGAAAGTTATTTCCAGTATTATAAAAATAGAATTTTATTGAACTTGGGTAGAAGTACTTCTGGCATTCATTTGAACTGAAGTCAAGAATTAGGGGAGGGAGAACAAATGTTTCATTAGAGATATTTTGCTTCCAATTTTAATAGTGACAGCATTAAACCTGTCCTTTGCAAAGGGGTCATCTGGTCCTTACTTGAAAAGACCTATTCCTCTATGGAAATGTTCCATGGGTCCAGGGCAGGCTAACCTCACCCTTCACGGCTGATTTTCTGAACCAAGCCCATATGCTCTGAGGTGTATAAAGTGCTTTACTTCCTTTATTAAGACTTGACATAAGTGTCCCCGGAATAGTGAAGAAAGGCATCAACAATCAAATAAACCACTCTTGGAGTTTCATGTTTTTGTCATGTAGAGTTTCTCCCTTGCTTCCTTGTGTTCTTGTTTTTGTTTTTGGTATTTTTCCCTGTGTTCTTTTCAAAAACTTTTTTTCTTAAAAACAAAAAGTCTACAAACAGCAGGGGATATATAGACCCTGAAATCACCAGAAAATGAAATGTTTCCGCAGTTCTGAAATGCACTTGGTGCTCAGATGGATATGTAGGCCGTTCTATTGTCCTTTTGTAAGAAAAAGTATTTGGAAACAAAAATGAAATGGAAATAATGTCAGGGTGATGGGACAACCCCATCATTCAGAACAATTGTTTTGTTTTTTTTTTTCATGTTTAAATTTCTTGATGATAAGAGAAAAGGAGCTAAAGGGGGAAATGTTCTAATCAGAGTTCCATCAAGGAAGTGGAAAAACAAGAAAAAATGGTCACTTTTATATTTATTAAAGGAACTTTTCAAAGAGGAGAAATTTCAGATTCAGTAATACTGATAACTTTTTGTTTTATATATTTTTCTCTTCTTTATTCTTCTTCCTTCTGTAACTTAGCTTCCAATATGTACCTACATACCTACATATGTATGTACATGCACATATGTACAACCACCACTTGTCTGTCAGTGTGTTGCACTGTGGTGGCTTATGTGTTGCTGTGATGCTGAAAGCTAGGTCACTGGTATTTCAAATACCAAGTGGGGCATCCAAAGTGAACAGGTTCAACAGAACGTACACACTAAGAACAGACTACAAAGAAGGAACAGGCTTCAGAGGAATAAGCCACTGAAACCTCATGGATAGCATCAAAACATTGTCAGCCCCTGAAAACCTAGCAAACAGAAGCAGAACTTTGTCAGAGAGTGCCAGAACATGGGCTGCTCGGGTCAGAAAGCACTCAAAATAGGACACAGGAAGAGCTGCCTTCTCAAAGTACAACCATAAAGGCAGGGATGGATGGGGCACATCTCAAAACGAAAAGAAATGGCTGCAAACACCAGTCATTGAAAATTGCATGAAGTATGAATCTAGGAAAATTGGAAGTTGTTAAACATGAAATGGAACACATTAAGATCAATATTCTAGGTTTTAGTGAGCTGAAATAGACTGATAGTGGCCATTTGGTATCAGAAAATCATAAGATTTACTACACTGGAAATGAAACACACAAGAGGAATGACATTGAACTCATCGTCAAAAAGGACAGTTCAAGACCTGTCTTGAAGTATGATGCTGTCTATGATAGGATAATGTCTATTCCCATACAAAGACATCCAATCAATACTACTATTATTAAAACTTACACACCAGCAGCTAAGCTAATGATGCAGAAATTGAAGATATCTACCACATTTTTTATCTGAAGCTGATCAAACATGCAATCAAGATGCATTGATAATTATCAGCAATTGAAATGCAAAATTTGTAAGCAAAGAGAAAAGAATAGTAGTTGGAAAATTTGGTCCTGGTGATAAAAATGAAGTGGAGATTGCATGATAGAATTCTGCAAGACCAGAGACTTCTTCATCTCAAATGGCTTTTTTCCAACAGCACAAAAGGCTATACAAGTGTCGTTTTCCAGGTGGATTCTTCAGAAATCAAATTGACTATATCTATGGGAAGAGAGAATGGAGAGACCTTACATAGTAGAAATGCCCTTATAGTTGTCAGAGACTCTTTAGGCAAGAAAACAACTTGATCTTTCTCCCACAGAGTGGTTGGTAGATGCAAACCCCTGACCCTGTGGTGCAGTTCACTTCATAGCCCACTGTACCACTTGGGCCCCTAGTTTCAAACACAGTTAACTAATAAAATCCTGCAGGCCTGGCTCTCTTTGTCTGGCACATTTCCTAGAAAACCATAATAAAAGTACTTACCCATGATCTTTCTGAATCTCTACCTTGTGGCTGTCCCTACTATGAACATCAGCAACTATGAGTATAAAAACCTTCAAATGTGTCTGGCCTTCTACTTGATTAATGGCTGACCTTACCACATCTCAAAAATCTTACTATTATGTCAAGGTAAACCCAAGTATATATATATATTTAAATTTTTCATCATTTCTAGAAATAAGCATTCAAGCTTTTTTTGGCGATGAGATTTAGTCAGACTGCTGTTGACAGACCTCATTGTCCCCTGTCCCCCAAAGTGACTATTCAATAAAGTTATTTGATCACAAAAAATAAATAATCATTCCCAAAAATACAGTATACTGTATGTATTCGTGTATACGCCGAGTTTTTCAGCACATTTCTAATGTAGTTTTTGTGGTAAAATGAGGTGCCTCTGCTGATATTTGGGTCGCCTGTATATAATAGTCATAATACAGTTTTAGTCACTAGTAAAATCATTCTAAGAGTAAATTGCTTTTCTTTCAAGAAACTACTTAGGATGATTGCAGCCAATATAATTTTCCTACTCAGTAGTCGTGTCCCCTTTCCACTGCAGTTTTATCCCTATTTGCGCTATCCCATGTGACTCACCATTAATCCATGCTATCCACCATTTGTCTGTCAGTTTGTCATACTGTGGTGGATTTCATGGTAGAGTATGGCATGGTTTAGAATTAGGAAAAGTGTTCATCAGGGCTGTATCCTCTCACCATACTTATTCACTCTGTATGTTGAACAAATCATCAGAGAAACTGGCTTATATGAAGAAGAATGTGGCATCAGAATTGAAGAAAGCTTACTAACAACCTGCAGTATTTGGATGACAAAACCTTGCTTGCTAATCTCAAGGAGACAGCAATGGGACCGACGGTTGGTGGAGGAGGGTGGGGGTGAGCATGGGAGAGGAGGAGATGTGAAGGACTGTATTCTAATGAATTCAGAAACGTGGAAGACATGAATAAATACTTGGAAAAACAGTCCCTTCCTAGATTATCTTGGACAGAGGTCAAGAACCTCATCAAACCGATAATGAAAGAAGAAATAGAGAGGGTCATTAAGAACCTACCAACAAAAAAAGCCCCAGGATTAGATGGCTTCACAGCAGAATTCTACTAAGCATTCAGGGAAGAGTTGACAATTCCTCCCCATAACATAAAAAAGGATGGCAAACTCCCAAACTCATTCTACGAAGCCAGCATAACTTTGATACCCAAACAGGGCAAAGACCCCCACATGTATAGAGAACTATGAATCAATATCTCTAATGAACATAGATGCAAAAATCCTTAACAAAATATTGGCCAATAGAATACAAAAGTATATAAAACATATTATCCACCATGACCAGGTAGTATTCACCCCAGGAATGCAAGGGTGGTTTAACATCTGAAAATCCATCAATATAATACACCACATAGCTAAGAAAAAGTATAAGAATCACATGATAATATCCATAGATGCAGAAAAACCATTTGACAACATCCAACACCCATTCCTAATTAAGACACTCAGGAAGATAGGAATGGAAGGTAAATTCCTCAAGCTAATACAAGCTATCTATGAAAAGCCAATGGCCAACATCATAGTTAATGGAGAAAAGACAATAACAATCCCACTGAAAAAAGGGTACAAGACAAGGATGCCCCATGTCCCCGCTTCTATTCAATATCGCACTGGAGGTCTTAACTAACAGCATGAAACAGCAGAAGGACAGTAAAGGTATCCAAATGGGAGAGGAGGAGTTGAAGCTATCGCTATTTGTAGACGACATGATCCTGTACATTGAAAACCCCAAAAACTCCACAATGGGAGTACTTACAGTGATAGAGGAATATGTAAGAGTAACAAGATAAAAGATCAACAAACAGAAGTCTAGAGGTTTGCTATGCACATCGAACAGGATCATGGAAGAGGAGATCAAGAAAGCAGTACCCTTCACAGTAGCCAAGAACAAACCGAAATACCTAGTAATATATTTAACACAAAAAAAACTAAAAACCAACACAGGAAAACTACAGGAAATCAAAAGAGACCCCCACAAATGGAGGAAGATCCCATGCTCATGGATTGGAAGGCTCAACATAGTAAAGATGTCAATCTTACCCGAAGCACTTTATAAGTTTAACACTATTTCTATTCAAATACCAGCAACCTTTTTCAAAAAATTGGAAAAACTGACTACCAATTTTATATGGAGAGGGAAGAAGCCCAGAATTAGCAGAGAACTCCTCAAGAAGAAGAACAAAGTCAGAGGACTTCCTTTACCTGATTTTAACAGCTACTAGACAGTTACAGTGGTCTAAACAGCATGGTACTGGCATAATGACGGATACTCAGACCAGTGGAAAAGAATACAAAACCCAGAAGTAAAACCATCAGTATATATACAACTGATCTTCCATAAGAGTCCCAAAAGCATCAACTGGGAAGTAGATGCCCTCTTTAACAAGTGGTGCTAGAAACAATGGATATCCACATGTAGAAAAATGAAACAAGATGTTTACCTCACCCCATGCACAAGAACAAACTCTGTGGCCAACAAACATATTAGAAAGTGTTCCCGTTCATTAGCCTTAAGAGAAATGCAAATTAAAACAACCATGAGATACTATATAACACCCCCGAGGATAGCAAAATCAGAAAATCAGAGAGCAACAAATGTTGGAGGGGATGTGGTGATATAGAAACCCTCCTCCACTGCTGGTGGTAGTGTATACATGTACAGCCATTGTGGAGAGAGATCTGGTAATACTTAAAGAAAGTGGAAATTGATCTACCTTATGACCCAGCCATCCCTCTACTGGGCATATACCCAGAGTAGGTAAGAAATAAAACATGACCAGTCATCTGTGCTCCATTGTTTATTACAGGACAATTCATGTTCACAAAGAGTTGGAAACAACCTAAATTTCCATTGATAGATGAGTGGATTAGTAAACTGGCACATACACACAATGGAGTACTATGCAGCACTAAAAAGCATGGATGATCACATGAAACGCATCGTTTCTTGGGAAGAGTTGGAAGGAATTATGTTAGGCAAGGTAATTCAATCTCAAAAGGACAAGTATAGCATGAGTCCCCTGAGGTAAGTACAATCAGCATAGCAGGAATAGAAGAAAAGACATTTATCTAAGAATATATGGGTGGAAGCATAAGCAGTTGGGGGGAAGTCAAACCAAATCCAGGGAGGTACATGTGAATCCAACATAAAGAAGGGGAAAGGCAGAAGGAGGAGGAGAATGGGGGTGCAGAAAAACTGAGATAATGACATGGAGGGTACAGGGCACTAACCCACCCAAGGGGAGAGTGTTGGTTGTGTCTCCACAGAATTGGAGGGTGCATACAGATCCAACCATGGTGCACCAAACCAGGAGGGCAATGTAACACTTGGAAGAATGCATGAAAAGACTGGACTACAGGGCCAGCCCCAACCAGAATCAGCCTGACCCACCCCTGGAAGTGCGTGCCACAGAGAACAACACCAGGGCTTCTGGTGGGGGGAAGGAATCGACCTACCATACCCAGCCAGAAGCAAACCAAGATGGAAAAAGAGAAAGGAGCAGTTGGCCTAGACTCCATATAGGCACGCCAAGCCCAGAGGATGAGGTCCCTATTTGGAGGATGAGGTCCCTATATAGAGCTGCTAACGCACAGAGAGGACTCAAGACATGTTGTCCCCTAACTGGAGAATATGGAGATAGGGGACAATAATGAGGATACATGGCAAGGAGAAAGTGTGGGAATGGAGCATAACAGATCAGCAATCAGAGTAAAGCCAAGCCACAGAGACCCTGAGGAGCTCCAATAATGGACTTCGGGTA
>NW_022103896.1:70512686-70514111 GCF_000313985.2 Echinops telfairi | reverse complement strand
CTCAATACAAGAACACTTTGTTCTAACAAATTGGCATTCTGTGATGCTCACCCCCACACACACATGCTCACTGAAGCAGTGAGCAGATGTGGTGAAGACAAAGGATAGTGCCCAGCTATTAAAACACATTGTGTCTGGGTCTTAAAGGCTTGAAGTTAAACAAGCGGCCATCCAACAGTGAAATAACAAACGCATGTGGAAGAAGCACAGAAACAAACAAAAAATCATTGGTGAGAATCGAGGGGGGTTAGAACAGAGACCCAAAGCCCATCTATGGACAATGGAACATCCCCCCACAGAGGGGTCGCAGGGAGGAGATGAGTCAATCAGGGTGCAGTAGAGCATTAATGGGTCACGCAATATACCTCTGATTCCTGGAGGCCCCCTCACCCCCCCACTATCATGACCTCAGTGCTGCTTCCCAATAAAGACTAGACAGGAGCGTGTACATGGGTATAGGCAGTAGATAAAACTCACAACACATGGAACCCAGGAATGGGAATAGAGTTACCAAAAGGGTAGGGGGAAGGGGGGAGAGGAGGGAAGGGAAGGGGGTCACTGATCGCTATGAATGACACGTAACCACACACCCCCAGCCAGGGGGAAGAACAACAGAAACCAGAAATGAAGAGAGACAGCGGTTGGTGTGAGATTTTAAAATAATTAGCAATCTAAAATCTATCAAGGAGCCATGAGGGTTGTGGGGTGGGGAAGGGAGGGGAAAAAAGGAGGAGCTGATCCCAATGGCTCAATGGAAAGCAAATGTCTAGAAAATATGATGGAATATAAGTCTGAATATGTTGGATACAATAGATGTATGGTTAGTAACAAAAATTGTAAGAGCCCCCAATAAAATGATTAAAAAATTTTTTAAATAAATAGAAAGAAAAAATAATTTTAAAAAAGAGATTACACAAAGTTTTATTAGGGATTGAGTAGTCAGTGCAATGAGTGTTCTGAACCACATTTTTTTTACTTTGACTTCAGTTTTCATAACAAAATTGGCTCTCCAACAGCATTCTTCCCACTTTCTCCATATGTTTATTGGTTCCATTCATTCTTCTTTCCTATAGCTTTCTGCCTCCTGAACTTTATCCCTGGGTAGATGCTACCCTTTTGATCTCATGTGGTTGGTTGTTCTAATAAGTGCACACTTCCCTGGTAATACTATTCACCTTACAAGTCACCCTATTGTTTGGCTGAAAGCTGAGCTACTTGTCTTTGCAATATCACTCCACCAGAGACTATAGGAAATATGAAAGTAAGAAAGGATATTGTCATTATACATCAGAATTACAAAATATCTCATTTTTATCTAAGTTTACGAATGCTAGAGCATGTATTAGTACTTCATTTGTTTATGGCTGACTAGTATTGCATCGGTGGTGTAATGGCTACTCAATGGGCCATTAACAGAGGTCACCA
>NW_022103896.1:70508515-70511377 GCF_000313985.2 Echinops telfairi | reverse complement strand
CCACATTTGCTTATGCACCCATTTGTCTTCAGTGATAGATCCACTAGGTTTTGAGGAGCTGTAGGCTTTTGGTTCACCACTGTGGAGGCCAGCTAAAGCTTAACCTTAGCCCTGCCACTGTCTCATCCAGAGCCAGGCTCCTATGAGCAGCCTAAGGGCTTTACGTCAACACAGCCACAGCTTGCTGCCACCTCGGTGCAGGGTTTAAACCCCTCTAGCCCTATACTCATGCAATTGGGGTTCAGCTATATCTTCACTTTTGTTTCTCTCTTCTATATTTCCCTCCACTGTCTCAGTGGGCTCAGTATATTTTTTTCTTCTCTCTTTCCTCTCACACATCACTGCTGGACTCCAGGCCACTCCCCTTCACCTATGACAATTACCCTGCCCTCCACCCACTTGGAGAGTTCTGCCCTCTATGGAATAACACATGGCTGGGGAAATCCCGCCCACCTTCCACTGCAAGGGAACTCACACCACCCCTCCAGCACACATTAAGTGGCTGGGGGAAAAGTCGCTGGCTGCTTTCTGTGGCAAACGTGGTTGGGGAAATCCCACTCACGTATGCCACAGGGGAACTCACATCTACCCTCCAAGGCCCTTTAAGCAGCTGGGGGATGTCCCACCCACCCTTTGGGGTGCTCCACTTAGCTGGGAAAAACTGCTTGCCTTCCACGGCACTCCATTTGGCTGGGGGTGGGGGGGGCGGCCCTTCCCATCCTCCACAGTCCCATGTGGCTGAGGGAACTACCTCACATCTCCTGTAGTGCCTCACACAGCATGAAGAAGCTCCACCAACACTCTCCAGAGATCCACAGTGTTGCAGGAACCTCTGCCTGACCTATATGGTGATTTAGCCGACTAGAGAAATTCACCCTACTATCGCTGGTGCTCTACATCAAAGTGGGCACACCCACCTACCCTCCATGGCACTCCAATTGCATCAGGCACCCCCAAACACCCTCGGAGGTGCCCAAAGCCACCATGGGGCACACCACCATGGCTTCAGTGTAGCGCTATCACCATGCATCCACAACCACCCAACCAGCATCCCTTGAGAGGCCCATCCAACTTGACCTCCAAATAACAGAATAGAGCTAGGGAAGATTGAAACAACAGGAGTATAAAGTTGTAGCCTGACTCCACAGTGAAATTAGCTGCAGTAAGAGCAAAGAAGCATTCCTACAAGTCTCCAAAAGAGAGAGTCCAGTGTTCTATGACTCTGAAGAATGATGTCAAGCTCCTCTAAAACAACACAATGCAAACAGCAATCAGCCCCAACAACCTCAACGAAAAAAACAGGAGAAACAAAAAGTAATATCAGAAGAAGTCCTGAACTTAATGACATGCATCGAAGAAGCAGACATTGATCTGCCACAAAAATAAATCTTCAGAATGCTGCTTGGACTCATACAGGATATGAGGGAAACAATACAGTAAAAGGATTAAATGATAGAGAAGATAAAGGGCATGCACCAAAGGGAAATACAAGATCTAAGGGATGAGATAACAAAAGCCAGTAGCAAATTCACAGACTTCGCCAACAAACTTGAGGAGGAAGAGTATCGAGCCAGTGACTCAGAGGATAACCAGACAGACTTCAACAAATGGAAAAGACAGTCAAATAAGGTCAACAGAGAAACTGAAGAAAACCTGAGAGACATGTCTGATGCTATGAATAGGAACACATTAGAATAATTGGACTCCAGGAGCAAGACCCAACAAAGAAGTCAATGACAAAAATAGTAAGGAAATTCTTAGAGAAAAACTTCCCCACTTTAATGAATGAAAATCAGGTAACCATTCAGGAGGCGGAAAGAACACCAGTTAGACTGAGTTTGAAGAAGAAGTCACCAAGGCATATAATAGTTAAACTATCCAACTTTGAGGAAAAGGGTCAAATAATGAGAGCAGCTAGGGAATACCAAGCAGTCACATATAAAGGTAACCATATAAGAATATTCTCAGGCCTAGCAGCGGAGAGATACTATGAAAAAAAGGAGAGAGTGGAGTAATATATTCCAAAAATTGAAGGATATTCTATCCAGCCAAATTATCTATATTAAGATAGTTGGAGAAGTAAGAGTCTTCCTGGACCAGGAAAAATTCAAAGAATACGTGAAAAGAACCCAGCCCAGGAAAGATCCTTGCCAACCCAGTATGAGCAGAAGAACAGCACTCACCAGGCACAAATAACAGACCAACATATAGAACAACCAGACCCAGGGAGCAACAAAGAGAAAACAGCCCTCAACATAGCACTAGCTCAAGAATGGAAAGAAGGAAAGAATAAAACACACACACACTGATAAGAAATGGAGATAGGGAAAAAAACACAAAATGTACAAGATGAAATGACAGAGTCCACAGATGGACGTAATATCACTGAATATCAATGGACTGAACTCAGGCGTTAAATGGCAGAAGTTGGCAGACTTGCTTAGAAAACACAACCCTTCAATCTGCTGCCTACAGGAGGCAAATCTCAAGATTACAGAGAAAAATAGACTTAGAATCAAAGGCTGGAGAAAAATGTACAAAGCAAATGTCAATTCAAAAAAGCAGGAGTTGCAGTCCTAATCTTAGACAAAATTGATGTACAGGTGCAAAATTGATGTACAGGTGTACATAAAAGAGATAAGGAGGGGCCCTATATAATGCTCAAGGGAACAGTAGACCAAGAACCAGGGAGCATAATAAATATATATGCACCAAATGAGAGATCCATCAAATTCATCAATCAAACACTCCAAAAGATGAAAAAAGAAGTGGCGATACCAGGAGGGAAAGGGGGTGTAGAAAAGGGGAATTGATCACAGGGAGCTACATATAACCTCCTCTCTGGGGGACGGGCAGCAGAGG
>NW_022103896.1:70489100-70506832 GCF_000313985.2 Echinops telfairi | reverse complement strand
AAGATAGGAATGGAAGGAAAATTCCTCAAAGCAAATGTTTTGAGAATGATGATGGCAACAAATGTACAAATGTGCTTGACATAATAGATGGATGTATGGATTATGATAAGAGCTGCATGAGCCCCCAATAAAATGATTTTTTTTAAAAGGAGTTGGAAATAGCTTAAATACCCATCATTATATTAATGGATAAAGAAACATTGGTACATACAGATGATGGAATACTAAATATATATATAAAATGCTAAGCCTAAACATCCCCCTAAGCCTAACCCTAACCTAAGGCCTAACCCTAACCCTAATTCTAAACCAAACCCTAACCGTAACCCTTACCCAAACCCTAAACTCCAACCACAAAACCCCTTATGATATGCTTGGGCCTGGAGATCCTTAAGCTGAATGAAGTTAGTCAATCACAATAGGACACGTACTGTATGAGACCACTACTACAAGGCTAAAAAAGAAGTCAAAGACTTGCATACCGAAAGTAATAGATTTTGGAGATTCCCAAAAGTAGAATTCCTAACGGAGGGTCAAGGTTGGAAGAGGAAGCAATGGACTACTAAACTGAGTTATTGACTTGAATAAAAGGGAGAATGGAGATCCATAAGAAGGATGAAATAAATCAAGGGAAGGGATAGGATAGAATCAGGGGGAGGCATGGCAGGGCATATGCATGGTTGGAACCTTTGACTACAGAGTTGATGGTCTGAAATTTAAATCCCCTCCATCTAATTTACAATTTAAAACTCATTTTTATAAGAGGGAAGAAGGCCATCCACTTTAACAAACAAAGAAACTATGATGGTTGTCCAGAAACTGGTAGAAGTTACCATTAATGGTCAAGTTACCAGGAATTCAATAGCTTCTGAAGTTAGGCCCTCACATGAGTCAGCATTTTGAATTTGAAATGAATGTCTTGTCCTCAGTAAGTTTTCCACTTGATCAGTGCCAAAAGCATTGCGCAATGATTAGCTAGCCCAAAGAACTGGATTTTCCTTAATTATTTAAGCAGGATTTAAGCTATTGAAGTCAATTTTATGGAATAACTCAGGACTGAGGGCAAATTTTGTCTATCAATATGATCCAGAGAGCAAGATCCTATCAAAACAGTGGGTCTTTTAAACCAATGCATAGAAGTCAGTTCAGAAGGTATAGCAACCCTTTTCTGAGATTCCCCAAAAAAGGACACCAGACAATCACAAGGGGTTAGAAGGAAGAACTTTGAAGAAAACGGAAAACTGCTTTGGTGAGAAAAAAGTCAGAAAGATTGCACTAAGGAATCACCACCCCCACCCCACACACAATATGCACAATGCACCTGTTCATGTTTAGAAGGAAGTAGCAAAAGCTAACCTGTGAGAATTTCTGTGGGAAACTTTACCCCTACAGTACTGATATGGTCTCCAGATTTCCATGTTTTTTCCAAAACTCATAGGACATTTCAAAGGAACATGATTTATAAAGTCTAAATCCAGAGGAGGGAATGGTATCAGAGCTTAAATTCTGAACACCCAATTTGCAGAAGACTAAGGATGACTGTAGACTCCTAAAAGCCATTTGCAGGGTCCCCAGGTGGATTAAGCCTCTGATGAATCCCCTCTGTTCACTGTCTAGGGATGTGAAGAGCCTTGCTGTGAGACAGAGAGCATTGTAAAGTTGATAATGGCAGATGTAGTTAGGTTAAAATGCAACACCTTATCATTTAGTCTCTCTTTTGAACCATTTAATATTCTCTGCTTTTTTTACCAATCATTTTATTAGGGGCTCATACAACTCTTTTTTTTTTTTTTTTTTTTTGCTCATACAACTCTTATCACAATCCATACACACATCAATTGTGTAAAGCGCATTTGTACGTTCATTGCCCTCATCATTCTCAAAACATTTCCTCTCCACTTAAGCCCCCAGCATTAGGTCCTCATTTTCCCCCTCCCTCCCCGCTTCCCCCTCCCTCATGAGCCCTTGATAATTTATAAATTGTTATTTTGTCATATCTTGCCCTGTCCAACGTCTCCCTTCACCCACTTTTCGGTTGTCCGTCCCCCAGGGAGGAGGTCACATATAGTTCTCTCTGCTTTATTTTAAATAGAAGTTTTTCCCTGATTTATTTTGTTATTGTTGTTAGGGTTTCTTTGTCTCTTGTTTTATTTTGTGGAGTAGAGCAGCAAAAAAGAGGAAGACCTTCTACAAGATGGATTGACACAGTGACTGCATCCCTGCCCCTCTACTTTCATAAGCCTGATGTCCTTTCCCAGGGATTGGTCTCTCCTGAGAACAAGTCCAAAGTACAGAAGACAAAGCCTTCCTTCTTTGCTTCCAAAGAGTGTTTTAGTTCTACTTCCTCTGAGACAGATCTGTTTGTTCTTCTGGCTGTCCATGGTGCTTTCAATATTCTTTGACAGCACCATCATTCAAATGCATTGATTCTTCTTCAGGCTTCCTGATTCAATGGTCAACATTTACATGCATATGAGGCAAATGAAAATACCATGGCTTAGGTCAGGAATTCCTTAGTCTTCAAAGTAACATTCTTGCTTTGCAACACTCTAAAGAGGTCCTTTGCAGCAGATTTGCACAATGCAATATGTCATTTCATTTCTTGGCTGCTGCTTCCATGGGTATTGATTGTGTGAATCCAAGCAATATGAAATCCTTGACAACTTTAATCTTTTCTTCAGTTATTGTCATCTTAACTCTTGGTCCAGTTGTTTGGCTTCTGTTTTCTTACAGGGTTGTAACCCATACTGACGGCTGCAATCCTTGATCTGCATCAGCACTGCATCAGCAAGTACTTCAACTTCAAATCCTCCTCACTTCTAGCAAGCCTTATATATATGTGTATGTGTGTGTGTTTGTGTGTGTGTGTGTGTGTATATATATATATATATATATATGTGTGTGTCATATACATATCCCAGGTTGTTAATAAAATAACTTCCTCCAATCCTGATGCTGCATTCTTCTTCAGATAGCCCTGCTCCTCTGATTCTTTGCTTAGCATGCTGAATAAATAATTACAGTGAAATACAGCCCTGACGTATACCTTTCCTTATTTTAAAACTTTCAGTATTCCTTTGTTCTTTTCCACAACTGCCTTTTGAACCATGTGCAGGTTGCTCATGAGCACAATGAACTGTTCTGGATATTCCCATTCTTCTCAAAACTATCCATAATCTGTATGGTCCATATGGCCGAATGGCTTTACATAGTGGATAAAACACAATTAAACATCTTTCTGGTATTCTTTGCTTTCAACCAAGAT
Organism: Echinops telfairi; assembly: GCF_000313985.2. NCBI lineage: Eukaryota > Metazoa > Chordata > Mammalia > Afrosoricida > Tenrecidae > Echinops > Echinops telfairi. The sequence continues at coordinate 70,503,567 of NW_022103896.1, read as the reverse complement.
CCACCTGACACCAGAAATGCTATTTCTTATTCCATGTCTCCTTCTACATCCAGCCTGAGTCTCTGGCAGCTATGTCAATGTACTGCTGCAACCACTGTTGGATAATCTTCAGCAATTTTACTTTCATATGATATTAATAATATTGTTCTATAGTTTATACATTCTGTTTCGTAATCTTTCTTTGGAATGAGCATAAATATGGATCTCTCCCCACTATTTGGCCAAGTAGCAGTATACAGAAAAATCCAACTCCATTGTCTTCATGTCAATGCTTACTCATAGTGAGCCTATATAGGGTTCCTGAGACTATAAATCTTTATGGGAACAGACAGCCTCATCCTTCTCCCAAAGACAGATTGGTTGGATGGAAACACCTATGTTAGAGTTAGCAGCTCACAGCATCACCAAGACTCCTTTTTTTTTACTACACCCAAACCCCACTGAATTGAGTCAATTTTGTTGTTGTTAGGTGCTATCAAGTCAGTACCAATCCCTAGTGACCCTATGCACAACAGAACAAAACGCTGCCCAATCTTACGCTATCCTCACAATTGCTCCTGTGCTTGAGCCCATTGTTGCAATCCCTGTGTCAAGTCAGCTCCTTGAGAGTCTTCCTTTTTTCTCTTCCCCTCTACTTTACCAAGTCCTTCTCTGAGAGCAGGCCTCTTCTGACAACATGTCCAAAATGTGAGACAATGTTTCACCATCCTTGCCTCTAAGGAACACTCTGGCCATACTTCTTCCAAGATGGATTGGAATGACCCTTTAGAGTCCATGGTACTTTCAACATTCCTCTCTAGTACCACAACTCAAATACAGTGATTCTCTGGTCTTCCTTATTCATTGTCCAACTTTCACATACATATGAGGCAATGGAAAATACCATGACTTGGTCCTCAAAGTAACACTCTTGCTTTTCAGTACTCTAAAGAGGTCTTCTGCAGCAGATTTACCCAGTGCAATGCATCTCTTGATTTCTTGACTGCTGGTTCCATGTGCATTGATTATGGATCCAAGCAAGACAAAAGCCTTGACAACTTACATGTGGGAAGCTGAGAGCCTAGAAAATCTAAATTATTTGCTTAACTTTATGGAAGACCAATACCTACCACTTGTGTTTCTCCTCTTGAGGACACCGTCTTTCCCACCATCTGCACTGCATTAGGACACTCTGAAATTCAGTGATGTCTAATTAGAAAATTAAAGTTGCCAAGTTATCATTAAAACACAAAAGTTCTGAATTGGCTGAGATTTTCTTCATGTCATCAGAAACAGAAACATCTCTCTCTGCTAATCAAAGCTAATGCCTGTTGAGGATGCCTGTATATTATATAAGGATCCCTGCTGGCCCTGTAGGTTAGCTATTGGATCTCTAACTGCAAGATCCCCAGTTCAAACTCACAAGATGAGGCTGTCAGTTCCTGTAAATATTGACAGCCGCAGAAACCATATATAGGGTTGCTATGAGTAGGAATAGATTTGTGTCACTTTATTTGATTTCTTTATATGCCATATGCTAATTTGTTATGCATTGGGCTGCTAAGCATTAGATCAGCGGTTCAAAACCACCAGCTGCTCTGAGAGAGAAAGAGGAAGCTTTCTACTCCAGTAAAGAATTACAATCTCAGAAACCCACAGGAGCCAGTTCTACTGTGTCCTATTGGGTCACTATATGTCAGCATCAACCCAATGGCAGTGAGTTTCATACTAATTTATTTGACCTATTTAATTTTGAATACAACCTCAATTTAGAAATAAGGAAACTAAGACTTAATAGTGAGAGGTGACACGATTTAAACAGTGAAGCTGAAGTTAAAAGCGTTTCACTCTACAAGACTTCTTGACTGTTGCTCTATGCTGATAGGAGCAGGCAACACCTGCTAGTTCCCTGCCCTTTCCATTCCCGGGTGCTCTCGCCATGGTTTATGAAGTTCAAACAACCTACAAAAAGAACATTTGCAAATAGGGAATGTTTTGTAAACAAATTTATAATTTTGCTTATGCAAAATATGAAACGGCTGGCTTTCTAAATAAAATCACATGTGTCATTCTCCAAAATGTTCAACATCTAAATTGTTAAACATTTTCTTCATCAACAGCATGGGTTCCCAAATGTATTTGACCTGACACCACCTTTTGTGTCAAATAAAACCATTTATACAATAGCCATAATCCAGGATAATGTGCAGGTGTCTGCCTTTGCAGCCTCATTAGATCACTCTAGCACCCCATGACATCCACTTTGGGAAACACTGATATAAAGTCAGGATGGCAATTGTTGTTGTTGCTGTTGTTGTTTCACCCAAGTGCAAACACCAATCAGTTGCTAGTGGTTCCTGAAGTCCTGTGTGGAAAAGCATTTTGAAGCCCTGGCCTGGCTCACAGGAAGATTTTCGTGAGTTAGCCCATGAACTTCCGTTGGTGTGGACCTAGGGCCACATGAAGCATGCATTTGCTGTCTCTGATTTCTTTTTTTTTTCAATCCTCATGTCAAGTGTGGACAGCAGAATGTTGATGTTGTGTGTGCTCCTTCTTAAGGCTTCTGTCTCCATAGGTGTAATGACTTGTTTATTTATCTGAAAGAATAAGATTCAACTCGTGTTTCTTTTGAAGTGTGGTACTAAATAGTGAGGGACAACACAAAAGTAAGGGTTGGGAATTTTAAGTATAATTCTAGATGTGACTGTGTTCACCAAATGAGGCACTCACTCTAAGGTGAAAAGAAGAACAATCTAAAGGAAAAGTCTTTTTCTTTCTTTCCCCAAACCATTTTATTGGGAGCTAATACAGATATCATATCATTCCCATAGGCCAATCACAACAAGCAGTATCATAATATTTCTACCACAATCACTTTCAAAACATTTTCCTCGATATCAGCTCCCCTTTCACTCCTTCCTCCATTGCACACCCCAAACTTCTTACTCTGCTTGTTGTCTCTGTAGGTTCATCGATCCTGGGTTTCATATACTGAAAACAGAAAAGTTTAACGAAGGTTCAAAAGGTTCAAGAGCGCTACTTCCAGTGACAAAATAAAACCAATATGAAAAACAGAACTGAAAATGCTGAAAACCAGCCCAGGCCCAATGTACCTCAGAGCGGGATCAGCTGGCAAAGTTTTCATCGTTTCAGTCAGGTTTATCATTTTGATCGCTAAAGAAAAAATCTTTACCAGCATAACTTTGATAGCCAGAGGAAGTTCATGAGCTAGTATAGTGACCATTATTTTCAAAATCTAAATTTGACTGTATAATCCTATATTTTAATATCTAAATGACTGAATTGCATTGATATCAAGATAATTTACAGAGATATTAAAATGAAATAGCAGTAGAAGGCGCTTTAAATAAGTTGCCTTAATGTACACTGGTACAAATAGGAACTGGAAACACAGGGAATCCAGGACAGATGATCCCTTCAGGGTCAGTGGTGAGAGTGGCGATACCGGGAGGATGGAGGGAAGGTGGGATAGAAAGGGGGAACCGATTACAAAGATCTACATATAACCCCCTCCCTGGGGGACAGACAACAGAAAAGTGGGTGAAGGGAGACATTGAACAGTGTAAGATATGACAAAATAATAATAATTTATAAATGATCAAGGGTTCGTTAGGGAGGAGGTGGCAGGGAGGGAGCTGAAAAAAATGAGCTGATGCCAAGGCCTCAAGTAGAAAGCAAATGTTTTGAGAATGAAGATGGCAACAAATGAACAAATGTACTGAACACAATGGATGGATGGATGGATGGATGGATTGTGATAAGAGTTGTACGATCCCCCAGTAAAATGATTTTTTAAAAAAATAAGTTGCCTTAAAAGAATATACAATTATACACCTTACACATACATATATAAGGCAGTCATTTTTGAATTGTCTTGGAAAATCCGACTTTTGAGGTGTGTGTGTCTGTGTGTGTGTGAAATTATATATACTCGTATAACAGAACACTTGCCCACTCAACATGGTTACGATTCAGCAGCATTGGCTATGTTCACCACGTGTACAGCCATCATCAAAATTTGCTTCCTAATTATTCTACCACTGTTAACAGCAAATCAACGTCCTCTAAGTAATGACTCCTCCTTTCCCCCCTCTTCCACCTCTGGTGGCCACTAATATACTTTGGTTCCTGCACATTGTATCTATTTCATAGAAATAGGATCATACAAAAGAAAATTTAATGCAGCGATTTTGATTTAAACTTCAGAGAAACAAGTTTGGAAATGTTGCTCTCTGACTTCTTCAAAGCCAAGTCCTCATATCGGGCACCTGAAATCCCCATCTCCTTTGCATGACTGGCTGTAATACTCGGGTATGAAATCAACCGTTCCTGTCAGCTAGAAATGTATGCTCCGCTTCAGAATGAGCAAAATGTCCATGGGATTTGAGAGTTCGATTCCTGATGCTGTTAGGAAGCCACTTCCTGTATTAGCTGTAATTGCAGGGTCATCCCATCATGATTCTAAGTCCTCTCCCCTCCACCCACCTGAAAGCCGCTTTCTAAACATTTGCCGAAGGAGGCCCAGTGGTGCCACCGTTCAACAGGAGGCAGTTAATGGAAAGGTCAGTCGGTTGAAGGGCTCCGCAGACTGCTCTGGGGGAGAAAGATGCGGCAGTCTGCCTCTGCAAACACTGCAGTCTTGGAACCCTACAGGGCAGTTCCATTCTCTGCTACAGGGTCTCTGTGAGTCCGACCAAACTGCACGGCAATAGGTGATCATTTGCTTATTCTCCACGGAAGGCTTGGTTTTCTCTGGTGACGAACATAGCAGTTATTTTCGTGACGAAGAAACCTAACAATTCTTTAAGAGAGCATAAATTCTGTCAAATTCCAAGCCCATCATTCTTGTTTACAACTGTTAGCCTCAGCTTCAGACTTTTCGCATCGTCTCCTGCATCTAGCTTCAGGAGATGCTTAGCATCTCTTGCCATCCTTACCCTAGATGACTGCCTCTCGCTCTTTCGCACAACAAATAAGTAAACGTGAAAAGAGGCAACATCTAACCTCTAATGTAATGTAAACCTCAGCATAAACCAAATCCCCTTGCTTCAATACCCATCAAAAATCTTTTCAATTTAGCATGCTTTCTGGCCTTTCCCTAACCTGTCAGATATTTGTGCTTAACGGTTAAACGTCCCTGCTCCTCCATTTTTCTCTTATTCTTTGATCCTACATTGAAATCATAATGGCGGGTTTGTGACGTCACTCTCGATTGTTTCCAGATGGTTTCTCAGACTGATCAAAAAGAAGGTGAAGCCAATGTACGTTAGTAAAAAAGTAGATCTTCAAACAGGGAAATGGTTCGAGGTGGGGAAAAAGTATAACAATAATACTGAGAACACAAAACAACTATAGGTAAAGTAAATTGCCTTTTCTCTCTGTCTTAAAATAAAGTCTTTGATCAATTGTACCACTGTATGAAAATTTGAACTTTAAAGGGACTAGGCAGCTTTCTAAGCCCAAACATCAAAAGCTTTGCTTCCATTAGAAAAATTTAAACCCATGATACTTTGAATGGATTTGAAATTCTCTAAAATGAGCTCTAATAATAACCTTCACTAACAGAAAGGAAAAGAACAGTAGGTTATGTGGCTTCGTGCAACCATTTTCTCTGGTACATTAGTTTTCCAAAGATGCCATTTTGGCTTGTACCAAATAAAAGGGCAAAGGTTACCAAATGCAAGCCTGGGGAAGCCAGGAGCAAGAACAGCTATTACAATGGAGGGGGAAACCCTAGCTGTCAGCTCTGAATGGATAGAAATTGCATGTGTGAAATTGACAACCAGCAACAGCATGGCACCACAAGAAGGGGCAGGAAATTAATGCTCCCAGCATTCCTCTTCACTCTATGAAGGTTGCAGTTCAGCAGAGGTTTGTTTAAGAGCCACCGAGAAAAATATCGGCTCTTTGATTTCTTCAGTCATATTCAATTGTTCTTTGGAAAGCATTTTAACCAATTAAAATATCAGAGTGGGAATGGTAGGGGGGGAATGACACATAGAAACAAAGCATTAAAAATACATCCACCCAGAGTTATCATCAGCAGTGTAGTACATTCACCCCTCCTTTGCACATTGTTCTACAAAGTTAAAATCACCTTGTATATATAGGTTTTGTTTTGGGTTTTATTTGGGGGGGGGGTGTATATATGGTTTTGATTTCTCCTGTTTAATCTAGTTTTATGCCAAAATAATTTTCCTTGTCATGAAAACGGATTTATAGCCATTGTTACTAATGTTTGTGGAAGAATACACAGATCTTAATTTCTTGATCATAATTAATTCAATAATTTTTTCTTCATCTCTTTGTCTGTGCCAATATATTCGCCATTCTACAACTGGAAAGCTCATAATAATAACTGATAAATTATCAAGGGTTCGTGAGGGAGGTGGGGTGGGGAGAGAGGGGGAAAATGAGGAACTGATACCAAGGGTTCAAGTAGAAATAAAATGTTTTGAGAATGATGATTGCAACAAATGTACAAATGTGCTTGACACAATGGAAGTATGTGTGGATTGTGATGAGAGTTGTATGAGCCCCCAATAAAATGATTTTTAAAATAAATAAATAAGTAATAAAATCTAGAATTGATCTTGTCACGTTCTTTTGAGAACTCTTCCAATAACTGTTCGATGCTCTCAGAAAATATCAACATCCTTAGCAGACTTGTGGGAGCTTAGAGTCTTTGTTAGATCATCAGTCAAATCTGCTGTACAAGACCTCTTTCAATGTTAAAAAAAAGGGGGGGGGGATTAAAAATAAATAGTTAAAACAAAGAAGGCTGTCACTTGAAGACTAAGGTGGGGCTGACCAAAGCCATTGTATTTTCATGCATCTCATATGCGTGTGAACGCTGGACAAACAATAAGGAATATTTAAGAAAATGCTATGTTTTTTCTTTACTGTTTTGTGAAGAATATGAAGTATAACATGAACTCCCAAAAGAATAAACAAATCTGTCTGGGAAGAAGTACAGCCAGAATGCTCCTTCGAAGCGAGGGGGGCGGTCTTTGTCCTGGCACTGGAGAAGGGCATCATGCGAGCTAACATGGAGTGTCGGAGGAAAAAGAGGAAAACCTCAACACGGTCGATGGTCACAGTCGCGGCCACAGTGGGCTCAAACAGCCGCCCCGCTGGGTGGTTCTGTATCCAACGGCGTTTCGTTCTGTTGTAGCAACGCTAGGATTCAAGCCGACTGGATGGCACCGAACTGTGTAATTGGGATTGCATAGGGGCTGCCTGGAAAGCAGGCTCTCTGACCCCCCTTGTGTTCCTGTTGGCTGCTCTCCGTTAGTCTGACTCATAGAGCCCCCGCAGAACTGCCTCATACAGTTGTCTTGGTGGTAATCTTTACAGAAGTGTGTTCCCAAATTTTTCCCACCAAGAGCTGCTGGGGGGGTTCTAACCACCAAACTTTCCATTAGCAGCTGAGTACCTACCTTGTTTCACTAGGGACCCTTAGGTCTTCCGTAGACCGATTGAATGAGAGGCTGCATGTTTAGACAGGCCCAGGTGACTCCTGTGCACACGAGAACAGAGATGGAATGATCTTCAAGATCTGGCTCCTACCCCGTTTGCATAAGGCTATGGAGTTGATGGTCATTGGGCTTTAGTTCAGATCGCTTGCTTTGAGGATACTGAATGAATAGAGGCTTGGGACTACCATATATTTACTATTTTAATGCTTTCTTTGCTTTCTTATGACATATATTAGTCTAGTAGCCATGGTCCTGCCTTTGTGAATCAGGGTTCTTGAACGTTTTGACACACCCCCCACCAAAACAGAACCCCTATTGTTCGTGTAAATGTCCAGTCACTTGAGTGCAATTTATACACGTCAACAATATGTATTGTGGTCTGCAGCTGACCTGTACAGGAATCATTTCCTTTTCTCAACAGTGTTTTAAATTCCATACCATTGGCTAAATTAATGACACTATCATTAGACACTATCACTATCATTACCATTAACTTATGTCCCAGGGAGAAGATTGACAATATTCTCTATCATAAAATGATAATGATGTCTTGGAAGTGAACCAGAGACCTATATGAACCATACATATGTGAATGGATTTAGGGCTTACACGTTTAAAACAATTAGCTCTGATGACATGGCCCTGCGCAATGCTCACCCCCATGAAGCGATTACTGAAGCTATGAAGATAGAAAAGTGTGGTGAAGAAACTAGATGGCGCCCAGCTATCAGAAGGAATAGCATCTGGAGTCTTAAAGGCTTATCTTCAAACAAGTAGTCATCTACGTGAGGCATCAACAAAAACCACATGGAAGAAGCACACCAAACTGTGTAATCCAAGTGTTGTATATAATAACATCCGAATCTGGTATCAGAGTTTAAATTGTGAGCACCTAGTTTGGAGAAGGCTATGGATGATAGTGGAAGCCCAAAATCCATTCGCAAGGTCCCCACAAGGAGTAAACATCCAGCAAATCCCATCTAAACGTAGTCCAGGGACGTGAATAGCCTTTCCATCAGACACAGGACATTGTAAAATTGATTACGGCAGATATAGTTAGATTAACATGTAGGTAATACTTTATCATTTGCTCTACCTTTTGACCCATTTTAACATTGTTTCAGTTTTTAATATTTTCTATTTTCTTTTTGATTGAGGTCTTTCTATATTTGGCTAGTCATCGTTGTTGGGTTTTGTTTGTTTGTTTGCTTCCTGTTTGTATTTTGTATGATTTTCTGTATATGTAATCCAGGCTAGGTCGATCTCCAGAGACACTACCTAGACAGATTATCACCTAGGGCCATAGTAGGAGAGGATGGGGGGAAACAGGGAGCAACCAACGGGTCTGAAAACTAATGTTCTGAAATTGAGTATGGTGATATTTGCACAAATATCTTTAATATGATTAAATGAATAAATTGTATGTATGTGAAGTATATGCCAACAAACCTATTAAAAATGTACCTAAGTGTTCACAGCAATACTATTCACAGTAGTAGAAGATGGAAACATCCCAAGAGTCCATACATTGGTGAGTGGATAACCAAAATGAGGTATTTGCATATAATTTTTATGGTTCCATTAAAAAAAGGATGAAGTTCTGATATATGCTACAACATGAATAAACCTTGAACACCTTAAGCTTAGTGAAAGGAGCTAGACACAAAGGGCCTTATATTGTATTCTTGCTTTTATAGGAAATGCCAAAAATAAGCAAATCCATAGGGACAGAAAACAGAATCGCAGTTGTCAGGGATTGGGTAAAGAGGGAAATTGTGTAGTATGGGATTTCATTTTGGGGTAATGAATATGTCATTGAACTGGATAGTGGTGGGGGGTGCACAAAATTGTAACTATACTACTTGCTACTATGTGGGTTACACCACCACCCCCCAAAAGGAAAAAAATGTCGCTGATGTGAGGGGGATAGTGCATTTGGAGTTAATTCCACCAGGTCAAGCTTTCTACTGAGAGGTTCTGAAATCATTGTATAACAGTGTGCAACAAGAAAGGCCTGGTTTGTGGCAGATCCGGGACTAGTTTTGCCACCACAACAAAGCACCTGCTCACGCAGTTGTCTCAGTGCACCAGTTTTTGGCAAACACAGCATGCCTCTTTTGCCCCGTGCATCAGACTCACCTGACCTCACTCCATGTGACTTCTTTTTGTTTCTGCGAACGAAGAGGGATATGAAAGGGCAACAATTTGAAGATGTAGAAGAGGTGAGGGGGGCGGGGGGAATGAGGGAGGTGCTGTCAGCCATCCAAACAGATGAGTTTGAAAAGAATAGAATCGCATATTTGACAAATGTATTAAGTATAATGGAGAGTTACTTTGAAGGTGATAAGGTTGTTTTGTAAAAAATTTAAATTCATAGCTTTGAAAAAATCCCATTTATTTTGGGTATCCCCTCATAAGATGATAAAAATAATAAAGTGTTTGTGTATTCCACCAAAATTTGAGGACTCTCTGGATGACACAAATATTGTGCATTTGAATACTAACTAAATGGTTGGTAGTTCAAATCCACCTAGTATGTCAGAAGCAAGGCCAGGAATCTAGTCCTAAAATATCACATCATTGAAAACTCTATGAAGTGCAATTTTACTCTCCCCATATAGGGTCCCCATCAGTTGGAATCAACTTCAGAGCAACTAGTTAACATGCTACTTAATTTTTAAAAAATAAAAATAAAGAGTTGTGTGATAAGCAGAAGGGAAGGGATGTCCCAACAAGGAGAAAGCCACAGAAATAAAGAGGCCAAGCTAAAAAGAAGATTCTAAGAATCATTTTGATGTGTTTTGATTTTGCAACTCAATATCTGACACAACTTGCCTGAAGGCTCCTTTTAAAGTTTTGTCCCTAAATTCTCCCATGCCAAAAAGAAGTGTTTCTTGGAAACTTAGTGCTTCAACATAAACTTGCTGTTTTAACCTCCTCTCGACTTTCCCTCTGCGGTCAGTAAACTTGTGTTTGTAGTCCTCACCTCTCTCCTGAGTCCAGAGGGGTATTTCCACGTACTCCGAATAATTCAACTTGAATGTCTCGAAATTACCATGTGGATAATTCCACACTGAAAGGGGCTCCAATGGTCACTATTCTCTTGTACCCTTTTGGTGAATCATCTTCATTTATGGACTAGGGAGCTTAAGAGATGTGTGTGAGTCACTGAGAGAAATCCAGGCAAAGCCAGCTCTAAAAAAGCTGCATCCATCTTTCATTCACTCCTTTCCTTCAGCCAGATGCTCGGTTAGTCACCAAATTGTGTTGATCTTTCCTTCAAGTGGTCTTTGTATCCACCTGTGTCCTTCTCTCCCCATTGCCAGCCCCTGGATTCAGGCTTTCAACACCTTACGCCCCATTGGAGGTGGTGGGATGCATCCTGCACATCCTGGCTATAGCTTGGTCAGCGGCCGTTTGTGTTCAGAAGGTCATGAAATGTGTTGCAGTCAAAGGAGGAAATTTATGAGCCAGCATGAACCTTGGTATCCTGCTGACTTCCACGTCTATTCCCTGACTACTAAAATGTGGGGAAATTTGCAGCCTTTTAAGCCAACTGTCCTCCTTCTTGTGGGGGCCAGTGTGCAATGGCTGTGAACAGGAGACTCCTTGGTAGTGAACGAAGCCTGTTGGCAAGTCTAGGCTGCCCTAAGGGACCTTGGAGACAGCCCTCTCCTGTTCTTTAATAGCTCTGACCTTGATAATTTCTGCTGTGCCAAACTAGGCTCCGAAGTGGGATGTGAGGTGCTTTGGGGAAACCCAAGGGATGATGACTGGAGTCCACATCAGCCAGGTCATCATGTCTATCCACACCAAGCATCAGAACAAGAAGCATGTGATTAAGGCTTTATACAGGACCAACTTCTGGTTCCCTAAGCACCAGAAGATCCAAGGAGTGGGGGTTTACCAAGTGCAATGCTGAATTTGAAGACATGGTGGCTGAGAAGTGCCTCATGGCCAATGGTTGTGAAGTCAAATATTCCCCCAATCACAGCCTCATTAGACAAGTGGTAGGTCCTACATTTATGAAGGTCTTGATAGCCCTGTGTTACCCAACTGCCAACCAATCAATTGAATTTCCTGACTGATGTGGACCCCACATTTAGATGTGGGTAAAGAAGCAGTTAAGGATGAACTTAATATAATCATGGCCCCTAACAGGAGTCCCTGCATACACCAACAGGTGTATTAAGAGCACAGCTATTAATTGAAAGGTTGGTGGTTTAAAGGCACCAGAGGGAGTCTCAAAAGAAAAGCCTAACAATCTTCCAAAAGTTCACAAGCATTGGAAACCCTGGGGAGCATAATTCTGCTCCCACATACATAGGGTCAGTATGAGTCAGAGTCAACTCTCAGCAACTGGTTCAAGTACACGAGCAGAGATATGGCTAATATGGATAAGAAAGGTATCCTTAGCTCTGTCTGCCCTCCAAAACCAAAGCCCCCACCACAGCACCAGTTCCAATCATCGCATCCCTACATAGGGTCTCCAAGACTGTAAATCTTTATAGAAGAAGACAACCTCATATTTTTTTCCAGTGGAGATAGATGATGGGGGTCTGAACCACTGATCTCAGAACTAGCAGCCCTGTGTTTATCCTATAGCACGACCAAGGCTCTGTCTACAGAAGGTAGAAAAGGTTTTAGAGGTATGTGTTAAGGTTCTCTAGAGAATCAAAACCAGGACACTTATGACTTTACATATATATGATAGATAGATAGATAGATAGATAGATAGATAGATAGATAGATAGATAGATAGATATAGATAGATACAACACAAGAAATAAACAGCTAATTAATCCATAGGGCAATACAGAGGGCTCAGTTCAACTCACTTCCATGAGACAGTTAGTATACTGGCAGTCCTTCAACTCACAAGGGCTGCTGGGTGCAAGTCAAGGAAGCAGACAGCTGAGTCTTCTGTAAAGCAATATAGGCAGTCCGGCCACAGGAAGCAAACAGCAGGGCAGGTCAGCAACAGTCAGTCAGATGACAGGGTCCGACAGTCCCCAGCTCAAGCAGACACACCAGCGATGTGGTGACGCAGGTCTCAAAGGAACCTCAAACTATGGTGATATGGTCCACAGGTTGGGTGTCCCACAGGCAGTACAGCTCAAAAGTTAAGGCAGAGAACTAGCTAAGGCAGCCACACACTGGTCTGATGATCAGAGAGCAAGTGACAGAAAGGTGAGCCATTTATCTCTTTGCCCTTCCATTAAACTGAGACCTTATTAATCCCACCTGTGTTTATTGGCCAGGTTGGCCCAATAAACTTACCTATCGCAAGGTGACAACTGAGCATGATTTTCCAGAATAAGTGTGTATGTCCTTGAAAATGCCAATATTTTCATCTTTCCAGGTCCTGCAACTAGGAGGGCTCACTGAAGAAGAAAGCTCACAGCTCTCTTGGAGAGCTCCTGCTCAGGTTGCTTCAGTATGTACAAAAGCTCTAAGTCCGCTTAGTTGTTATCTACTACCTTGAAGAAAAGTGCTTAAAATGAGGGCAGAGAGAAGGCCCTGGCTTAACAAGCCTCGTGTACTCCTTAGGTCAACTCATACACCTGCTCTGGATTCTGCAATGCTTTTCTAGTCTCCCACTCCAAAACATTGCTTTTTTTCCTCTTCAATAATTGTAAATCCCAAAATTCAATCCAATCATGTATATCAAGGCTCCATTCCCTCCCACCTGGCTTTTACCGCTAACTGATATCTTGGCAATCCACTTGACTTGAACCTTGGTTCTATTTTCCAATTAGTGAGACTTCAAACTCTCTCTTTTTCTTTTTTCTTTCCTACTTCTTTTCTTTCCCCACCCCTTTCTCTCTCCCTGCTCTACTCTCCTCACCCAGCCTGCCCCTGGCTCATGAACACTCTCCTCTAGCCTCCTTCCCCATTTTGACTTTTCCCATAAATCTTCTTCCATTACTGTGAATGATCTGGTTCGGCTTTGTGCTCAGGACTTGCATCCACAAAACGACTTTTGTTGCTATCATCCATAAAAGAACTTTTGTTGCTACCTCGAAATTCGATTATATTTGCATACCCAGAAATACTCTGAACGTAATGAAAAAAGATGCCTGTCATTCAACTTAAACATGTCTTATAGTTCCGTCTGATGAATTTGAGGCCATGATGTGTACTAGGAATGGCTATTTTAAATAAATCTTATAATCATTGTGTGAGTGATACTATTCTGTTTCATGTTATACTGGTGGGTTACAAGCACTTATTATAGACCACACAAATCTATATTAAGTCATGACAATCTCATTTTCTTTCAATATGCCAGAAAGTTCTCTCCAACCTTTTATTTCCTTCTGCCCAAAATATTATTAAAATAATCCACACAATTGGGTCCTTGAAGTGATATCAGGAGGGTAGGGAGGAAAGAGGAACCAATCACAATGGTTGATGCATAACCCCCGCCCCAGGGGGATGAATAACAGAAACATGCGTGAAGGAAGAGAGTGATCAGTGTAAGATATGAAAACAATAATAATTTATCAAGGGTCACGAGGTGGGGAGGAAGTGAGGGAGGAGAAAAAGAGGAGCTGATACCAAGGGCTCAAATAGAAAATATATGTTTAGAAAATGATGGCAACATATGTACAAATATATTTGATACAATTGTTGTTTGGAATGTTAAAAGAGCTATAAGAGTCCCCAATAAAATGATTGGTGGGGGGATGGTTCCTGAAAGCAACTTCAGAATTGAAAGTGAAAGTAGAAAGTGGGCTGGCCCCAATCCCACCCCCCACCCTAGAAGAATTCACTTCAGAGGACAGCACTGAAGCTACAGCTCAGTGAGGGGGAAGTGTCTGATTAGAGCACATAGGGGCAAACAAAGCGGGAAGGGAGAAAGAGTGGAGCACATCCTGGCCCACCAAACCTTGAGGATGATATTCCTGCTCACAGCGGCCAGTTCACAGAGAGGATCATAGGACCGGCTTCACCACAAGACATGACGTCCCACACTGACCCATAAC
>NW_022103896.1:70485519-70487329 GCF_000313985.2 Echinops telfairi | reverse complement strand
ACTAATCTTAGCTTATATTGATAATAGTAGAGTTGGTAGAGAGTCCCTGGGTGGTGCAAATGGTTAAAGCACTCTACGGTTAGCCAAAAAGTTGGACATTTAGTCCATCCAGAGCTGCCTTGATGGAAAGACCTGGCAATTTAGATTTGAAAAATCAGCCATTGAAAATGCTATGGAGTGCAGTTCTCTGACACTCATGGGATTGCCATGAGTCAGAGCTGACTCAATCTCAACTAGAAAGGAACAAGAAAGTACAGAAAGCACACAGTGGGCTAGTATTTTCTAGAAACCAAGAAACAGTTTGCCAATGACTCGGTACTCTGAATTTGGTTCTCTTTGACACAAGTGACAGAAGCCACATTAATCCGTGTTGTTGTTGTTGGATGCCAGCATGGCAATTCTGAATCACAGCACATAACACAGTAGAACATCCAAGGTTTTCTTGGATGTACTCTTCATGGAAACAGGTTACCAAGTGGTTCTCTGGTGGAGTCATGGGGTGGGGTGGAACTGACAACCTTTCCATTAGCAAAGGAGCACTTAACCATTGCACCGCGGGGCTCCTGTATTCTAGGCCTAAGTCGTTGTGTGGTTGTGTGCAGTCAAGTTGACTCCCCTCGTGTGTGACAGAATCAGGGTTTTCTTGGCTAGGATCTTTATGGGAGCAGACCCTGGTGTCCTTTTCCAGTAGATCTGCTGGGTGGATTCAAAGGATCAGATTTTCAGCCTGCAGTTACACTTAACCATTGTATCACCAGGACTCCTCCCATTAACCCCCAGGCTTCAGGCTGGTTCAGTAATTGCCTTTGGAAATAAGGCTTGCCAGGCATTGCCTGGCAACCCAATCTCTTGCGTATGGTAGTATTTTGACCAGGATAGGGAAAAAACAGCTGTCCCTTGCTCAAAGATGGTGATCAAGTGCACAATTTCAAAAGTGTGTTGGTCTCCAGAGTCTTCCATGAGGTTTCTGAAAGAACATTCAGGACAATATTTTGTGGCAGGACTTTTGGAAAACAGCATTATTGGCAGGAGGCTAGAGACCAGCACACCTTCAAAGAAGCTCCCCCAGCCTCTGTTTGGAAACATGCTGTTTCCTACCCTCATCAAAATAGCAGGAAAACAGATTTAGTTGCTATGCAACTCGGTCAACCTTTATTTATGAGGACAATGACTGAACTATTTTGAACCAGTTCAAAATGATGATTAACCCATAAACAAAAACGCTCTGCTATTGGGTCAGTTCCAACTTGCAGCAATGTGATTGGGCAAAACAGAAGCACTGCTCCATGGGGGCTGCGGGACTATCAGTGTTTATGGGAGCAGACTGCCTAGGATTTCTCCCATGGGATTAATTCTTATTTAATGAAATTATAGAGTACTGAGGATTGAGCCTGTGTGTTACAAGAAGTCTAAGAGATGTTCCTTTGCTCAGGGAAAGATCCATTCTTTCTACCTTTTCATTATACTCATCATGAGTTGGCAAATTTCTTCTTTGAAGCAAAAAAAAGTAGAGCTTTTTTTTTTAAGCTATACCTATTAAACAGGATACCTCTCCATCAGAGGGATAATGGATAATGTGAGGGAGTTTTCTGTCAGGACCTGTTCTTCTAAAATTCCACTTTATGACTCTCAGATCATTTAAATTCCAAGGGTTCTCACAGCATTTCTCAGGCTCCAACTTAAAACACTTGCGGATGGTGCAGAAGGATGCTCAAGGAGAAAGCATGTCAATTTCAGACAAGAAGGTTCCAAAGTTAAAGACTGTCTAAGCTGTCTTCCATCCCTGCCCAAGGAAACCCAAGAAGGCTAC
>NW_022103896.1:70483044-70484449 GCF_000313985.2 Echinops telfairi | reverse complement strand
ATATGGGAGGGCAGAAGAAGCTGTCACAACAGCATGATTGGCTACAGACCAACACATCACAGCTGCAAGTGGAACAACAGAAGCAGGAATGGGACCGTGACTGGAACGCATACATTATGTTCGACAGAAGAGCTTAGGGAGTGGTTCAGGGCCTCCCAACCAAGCCAGCCAGGGCATGGCACATGACTATAGGACCCCACTGAGCCAGTCGGTATCCAGAACACACCAAGGCAAGGCCCTAAGGCAGTGGTTCTCAACCTTCCTAATGCCGCGTCCCTTTACTGCAGTTCTTCTTGTTGTGGTGACCCCCAACCATAAAATGATTTTCAATCCTACCTCATAACTGTAATTTTGCTACTGTTATGAATTGTAATGTAAATATCTGATATGAAGGATATATTTTCATTATAACAAACTGAAAATAATTACAGCATAGTGATTAATCACAAAAACAATATGTAATTACATATTGTGAAAATAAATTTCTAATTACAAATAAATGAAATTTTGTCTTGAAGTATGGTATAGCATGGATAACAATCTTAATATAATAACAGTAAACTACATTGCTACATTTTGCGACAGTATGCATAACAGACCAATGTCAGATTGAGATAGCTTCTTTCACCAGGTAAAAGTTCTCGGGGCAGTCTTTGCACGAGCACAACGAAAATCATCTTCCACAACAAGTCTACTTCTGCATTTAGACTTGATAACCAACAAGCTGGAAAACCCTGTTGCACAAAGATATATTGTTGGAAATGGAAGAAGAAGGCACAGCACAGTCTCAGACAGAACAGGATATGACTGCAAACACTTGATCCAGAATTTTGTAACCGGCATTGTAGAGAAATCAGTTCTCGCTGCATCGCTGTTAATTAGTTCAATGAACTCCTCTTGTGCTGTCTCAGGAACATCTTCAACTTTGACTGTGAATGGGTGTCTGGCAAGTGCAAATGGAGTGTCAGGTAGATTTGGAAAGTATGATGAAATTTCGTCTGCAAGCATGTACAAGTGTTTTTTCACAGAAATTATCATCATAATCCTTTGCTCTGGTTCCATGTCATGTTCCTCAAAGAAAGCAGATAAGGTAGGCAACATGTACATTTTATTGTCATCTAATTTTTTTTTTGCCGAAGCTGAAGTTTCATTTGGAATGTTCTGATCTTTTCAGACAAATTGAGGCATGTTACATTTGGTCCTTGCAGTGATAAATTCAACTCATTCAAGATGGCAAACAAGTAAGCTATTTTCTGCAGTTCACTTTTATCACTGAAAAGTGCTTCAAATTGCAGTCTTGCTTTCTGATTAAAAAACGTTTTGAGGCGAGGGTATTGTTTATATCTTCACAGGGAAAGAGGGACCAGACTTCAACCTAGTGCTCCAAGATGTGAATGCAACATGC
>NW_022103896.1:70471132-70479571 GCF_000313985.2 Echinops telfairi | reverse complement strand
TATGTGGGCGTATCTGCATGTAGGTGGATATGCCTGGAGATGGATAGAGCAGCGGTGTCTCAGGTTCTAAGACCATCAGAAAACACACTTCCAATGGTCTTAGGCAACCCCTGTGAAAGGGACATTGGACCCCCAAAGGGATTGCAACACACAGGTTGAGAACTGCTACCCTAAAGGAAACTGCCCCTCCTTAGGTTGGTCACTGGGCGAAAGTGGGAAGTTGGGGGATGGAAATAATCCACTTTCCAGTGTACTTTGCTTGAGGGCAAGATTGCTCACATACCTGGTTCCCAATCGGAAGAAATGCAATGGAGCCTTAAGGCACTCCGCAACTCTGCAAAGAGATCATGACCTTTCCTTGTTATCTGCAGCGGTCGGCACACAACATAGTGCTCCGAATCTCAGCTCGAATGGCGTCTATTTTGAGCTCCTGGGTGCTGTAAATGGTCACTGTGCTCCGTTGTTAAGAAAACAGTTGAGAGTTTGAATTCTCTCAGAGAAACCTTGGAAGGAAGGCTTGGAGATCAACTTCTGAACAATTGGCCCTTAGAAACCCTTTGCTGACATCAGGAGGGTCACCGTGAATTGAAATTGACAAGACAACTGGCTTTGTGTGTGAGTGTGCATGCCTCTGTGTGTGTGAGTGTGTGATTTACGAGACATATGACATGTCTAAAGTATACTTTCCTAAAGCCAGTGATATACTTCCCACATCAGGATCCCGATCAGCTCTTCTTGGGAAAAAAAGATGTGTAAGCATTTTGTTCAATAAGGGAGCCTGTGACAAGGAAAGCATTTACTCCGGGATCGTTAGAATCAACATGCAGTTTCACCCATCTTTTAGCTTGCCTACACAGCAGGACAATAAAAGTGGAAGGTACCATGGCATAGCAAATGTTCTTTTTTTATGCCCTTAAGCCATCTATTAAAATATATATATTTCTCAGGAAAGAATACAGTAAATGATCTTTAAAAAAAAAAAGAATGCTTAAACCTTCACATGTATCCTGTGGCTACTTATAAATCTAATTTCTATTCCTATAATTAAGTTCACAGAGATTTAAACCACTATCAAACATCTTTTGGGGATTAGAACTCACTTCTGTTTCAAATGAAGCATCAGAAAATTATGCAGAGTGTTGTCTGGAGCAAGTAATGCACATCAATTTAAACTCCCCTGGGATTAATTAACAGAGATGGAAATGATTGATTAAGAATGGTATTTAATGACTGCCATGGGGATATTGACTATACTTTAAAAAATTAAATACATGTGGCTATTGGGCGCTGTAAAAGAAGTAGAAGCTTAAAGGAATGGAAGGAAACCAAAGCTTCATTGCAGGGAATGCAGGTGTGACTAGTGGATTTCTTGGCCCTAGCCCTATTTAATATGATCCCAATCTCTGCTGAATCCTAAGAGTCCCACTCAGTTGAAATAGGTAAGAGAGTAGGTAAGAGAATTCATTCCTCTATGAATGAAAGAGGTTGTTTCATTATATGAAAATTCTTCTTTAGGGTTCATTTATGTCTCTCATTTGCAGGGCGAAAATGGAGAGTCATTTCCACAATTTCCCAGAAACCTCCCCGGTTAGGAAGGATCCCTCTCCTTCATGAACACACATATAAATGTGGGCACAGTTCAGAATCACAGCTGTCCAGTAGATGCTGACTCATAAAGACCCTAAAGATTGGGGAGAACTGTCCCTCGGAGTTTTTGAGATTATAACACTAGACAGCCTCATCTTTCTCCTGCAGAGTGGCTGATGGTTTCAAACTGCTGACCTTGTGGTTTACAGCCCAACTTGTACCCACCCTGCCACCAGATCTCCTGATTAGATAGTCCACTTTTCATCACAGCCAACTTGTAAGAGTCATGGGAATGGAGCCCTGGATGAAATAGATGATAATTTGTAGTTCCAAAGCTCTCTTTTCTGCAAACTAGAACTAACTGTAATTAATATTCCTCGTCAGGATATTGTGATGGTTACCTGTAGTAAAGTGGCCAAAACTTTTGATTAATGATCCTAAATAACCAGTAAAACATTGATTTGATTGGTAAACCAAAAGTTGATTCGGACTCCTGGTAACCCTATCTGGATCAGAGTGGAGTAGCCCTTCGCCGATTTTCAGTGGCTAATTTCTCAGAAATAGTTGGTGAAGTCCTTATTGTGAATTGGCTCTGAGAAGACTCACATGTCCCACCTTTCTGGTAAGTAGCCCAGCCTGTCCCCCGCTTTCACCACCCAGGAAGGTCCCACCCCCTTAACATTTTCATCCATCAGGAGGTTGTGAGTTGAAGCACAACAGCACAGGCCTGATGACTTAGTGAAATGCACTCTGAAGATAAGATTTCAACCCAAACCCTGCTTCTTCCTGGTGGTTTGACCTAGAGTAAAGCCCATTCTCAAGGTTAGTCCTTGACTTCCAGGTATTCCAGTTACCAGGAACCTCACTTTTTGTGTTGTTGCTTGTTTTACTTTATCTTATCTTTAGTAAAATGTATTACAAACAATGTAAATGACGGTAATTTGCCTATCTTATCATTCCTATGACAACGCCCTAAGACAGAGTGGAGGTCTGGTTTACAGAGACACTGCTAATAAAAGACAAGGAGTAGTGAAAACATGTTTTGGTTTTTTTTAACATTTTTTTAAAAATTAAGTATTCCACTTCCATCAGAGTCAGTTTATAAGTGTCATGGGAATGGGCCCTGGCGAAATTCAGGACTATTTGTATTCCCAACCCTCAGTTTTTGTCTGTAAAATGGAGAGCTAATTGTGGGATCTTCCTCATCAGGATTTTGTGATAGTTAATTAAATCAACTGGAGTTGATCTTTAAAAGTCTCACTTGTAGTGAGAGTCGCAAGATGATTAAGTACTATTATTTTTTAATCATTATTTTAGTTTTAAAAAATGGAAGAAGAAACAATTCCTTTAATGGAACAAGTCAGGAAAAAAGGCCAAGACTAAAAATAATTTTTAAAGGTCATCGAAAGATACCCCAGTGTTTGCAGGGTTTACTGTTGTAAGGGAAAATTAAACACATTTAAAAGATAAAATGTAGGATCATTCATTTTCATGGAGTTTATTTTTCTAATTACTTGCATTTGTTTTCCAAATAAATAAAAATCATGGTAGTTAATCTCAAGAGTGTATTGCTTTCTAACTTCTAGCTTTCATAATGTAATTGGGGACATTAATGGTAATTAAACCATTCATTAGAAATCTGCATTGATGCAAAGCAGTGAGGAAATAATCTACTTTGATTTTACTTCTACTTTGATGTTTACACTTGAAACCAGAGCTTTTGTCAAGTAAAACCAGAAAGGACTGTTTAGCATAAGAAAGGGTTAACAATGTTTTGGGATTGTTCTATTTTGAAGAAAGGTTTGTTGGAAAATACTTACTAAATCTGTCTTTTACAGGCAACTACAAAAATATTGTGACTAGTCTTTCAACGGTCTGACTGGGAAGTTTAATTGATGCAAAGAAAATCAGAGATGTCAAAATAATAAGTAAATTACATTTTACAACTCTCAAGTAAAAAAGAACTCAGAGTTGCATAGTCCAATGTGTTGTGTAATGAATAAGAAAGTCTATGAAACTCTAGGATAAAGACAGGCCTTTAATCGTGACCTCTTGGATGGTTTGCTAAATAAAAGTAACAAAAAGCTTTTATTTAGCTTGTAGAAATTACATTGGCCTATTCAGAAAACAACCAAATAAATATTGTTACTTGCCTAAAGAACTAATTCTATATATTAAATAAAACGGACAATTTTTGTATTCACATCTGGTTTCTTGGAGATTATAATGGTAAAAAGAGTGAGTGTGCAGCTGTTTGCCATCTGTTACTCAGAAACTTTTAAACAAGTACTCGCCTCCAAATAATGCTAAGTACTAAGACAGAGCCATATTAAAGCGCCAAACCTCCAGAGTCAATTCCGCGGACTCATAGCAACCCTATAGGGTAGAATGGAACTGCTCCATAGGATTTTGAGAACTGCAATCGTTTTGCAAGGAGCCCCTGGGGGCACTGTGGGTTTTGAAAGATTAGTGGTTCAAATTCACCAGCTGCTCCATGGGAGAAAGAAGCAGCTAACTGCCCCCCACAAGCACTCCTAATCTCAGGAGACCCTATATAGCTGCGGCACCATCTCCATGGGAGTACATATGGATTGGGGGCATCTTTACAGGAACAGATTGCTTGAGAAGGGGCTGATAGGGTCAAACCACCAACTTTTTTAGTAGCAAGCACATCCTTCTTCAAATAGAGAGAAAAAAGCAATGCAAGGACGTGTACTCTGCTTTTGGACCACTGTGGCCTCAGCAGGTCGGTTTAGTTAGAATAAGGGCCTATAAAAAACTGATTTCAAAAACTCCTTAGTCTCATAATAATGGTTTTTATTATTTTATAGCAATATAGTTTTACTCATTCCTATATAAGCAGAGCAGGAGTATAATTCGAATTGTAGTACACAAAAAATAATGAAAAAATATAAAAGACTGTTTATGAAGCACTGAGTTTTTATTTATTGGGATGAAAAACTTGCCAGTGGATATTACTAATGGTTCATGTAATTGGTGTCAATAAATTGCCTTGACAAATTAATACAATAAATTTTATTTAAAACAAACACACAAACAAAAACTACTTAATCTCCTCAGACAAGCTGAAGCATATTGTTTAAGAAGTAGCTCTTGTACATGCTTCAAGATAAGTTAACCCACTCGCACTAGAAATTTCTTGATGACCTATTATGTTAAAACACTATATAAATTCTGTCAAGAAGGGATACAAAATTGAATAAGAAACAGTTTTATTGCTCTTAAGAGTTTATGTTTTTAAAATAGATTGGTCTCTGGCTTTCATTGTTTTTCTTTAACAACAGTTTTTAAATTTTATTTTGCCCTCTGTGGGTAAATCTACTGTACAAAACCTTTTTAATGGGTTGCAAAGCAAGGATGCTACTTTTAGGACTAAGGTGCTCCTGACACAAGCCAGGGTGTTATTAATTGCCTCTTAGGCATGTGAAGGTTGGACGTTGAATCCGAATAATCAGTCTGTTTGAATTATGGTGCTGGTGAAGAATATTGTAAAGTACTGCACACTGCCAAAAGAACAAACAAATCTGTCTTGGAAGAAGTACAGCCAGAATGCTCCGTAAAAGCAAAGATGGCAAGATTTCCTCTCATGTACTTTGGACATGTTATCAGGAGAGGCCAGTCCCTGGAGAAGGACATCATGCTTGGTAAAGTGTGGGGGAAGTGGGGCAGAGAGAGAGGAGGACCTTCATTGAGATGGATTGACACAGTAGCTGCATCAACGGGCTCAAACATAAGAATGGTTGTGAGAATGTTGGAAGACTGGGCAGTGTTTCCTGCTATTATACATAAGGTCACTATAAATCAGAACCATATTGATGGCACCTAACAAATAAAATCCATTTTTAAAAATTATTTCCTTTTATGTTAGTGCAGTGATTTTTTAGTCACTTTTTTCTCCTATTTTAGAATTTTTTAAAGTAAATTCAGAAAAGCAGTGAACTATTTTTTAAAATTTATTTTAGATGAACACTTTCATAGCAAATTAAGGTCCCACTGAGCAATTTTTATAGAAATTGTTCCATGACATTGGTTACAATTTTTATATTGTGTCACCATTCTGGTTATTTCCATTCTGTTTGTTTGGTTTCTATTGATCCAGCTTCCCCGCCCCTGCTTGTCCTCTCATCTTTGCTAATGGATAGAGGCTGATGGCATTGGGCCCCATATAGTTGACTGTTTAAGGGCATTCTTCACGGTTGATATTATGTATTTTAGAAATTGTGAACTATTTAAAAATCTCAATCCTGGTTGAGAATCAATATGTCTTTGAAATTTTCCTGGATGAGGCCTGGTAGGGCTTGATCAAGGGCAATGTAACAGAGACGAATTACTGAAACCCAAATGAAGGCTGTGCATGATAGTGGGACAAGAGGAAAGTAAAAGGAAATAGAGGAAAGGGCATTTACAGAGATCTAAATACAGGTACGAACATATGTAAATATATTTTTATATGATGATGGGGAAATAGATCTATGTGCATATAATACTTGTAGGTTTAGTATTAAGGTAGCAGATGGACATTGGGCCACCATTCGAGTATTCCCTCAATGCAAGAACACTTTGTTCTATTAAAGTGGCATTCCGTGATGCTCACCTTCCCGACATGATCAGTGAAGACAAAGTGGGTGCATAAGCAAATGTGGTGAAGAAAGCTGATGGCGCCTGACTGTCAAAAGATATAGCATCTGGGGTCTTACAGGCGTGAAGATAAACAAGCAGCCATCTAGCTCAGAAGCAACAAAGCCCACATGAAAGAAGCACACCAGCCTGTATAATCACCAGGTGTCAATAGGATCAGGTATCAGGCATCAAAGAACAAACAATCATATCACTGTGAATGAGGGGGAGTGTGGAGTGGAGAACCAAAGCCCACCTGTAGGCAACTGGACATCCTCTTAAAGAAGGGTCTCAGGGAGGAGACAAGCCAGTCAGGGTGCAGTATAGCACTGATGAAACATGCAGCTTTCCTCTAGTTCTTTAATACTTCTTCTGACCCCACCCCACCCCCCACTACCATGATCCCAATTCTACCTTACAAATCTGGCTAGACCAGAGGATGTACATGGGTACAGATAAGAGCTGGAAACACAGGGAATCCAGGACAGATAAACCCCTTAGGACCAATAAGGAAAGTAGTGATACCAGGAGGGGAAGCGGAAAGTGGGGGAGAAAGGGGAAACCAATTACAATGATCTACATACATCCCCCCACCTCCCTGGGAGACAGACAACAGAAAAGTGGGCAAAGGGAGACATGGGACAGTGTAAGATGAAAAAACTACAAAAAACTATAAAACTATTAAAGCTCATTACTGATTCATTAGGATACGCCTAAACTCAATGACCATCAACCCTATCACCAGCCACCAAGTAAATGCAATAAGATCTCAAATTCTGATGGTGCAAATTCTCATTTCCATGTCTCATCAATTTAATTGACTGCTCAAATGAAATCCAATGTTTCAAATCCTAGTTTCCACAAATGTGGGTTTTAAATGGATATATATATATATTTTTTTTACTATACTATCTACCATAGTGATTTGGCCCTACACCCAATCCAGTCGAAATGCTTTACAGGGCAGCTAGGCAGTACTTTTCCGCATACTTCGGGCTGGTGCTTGCTTTGCACCAGTGTAGTGATAAAGCCATGCGTCTGGTGTGAACGCTGGCCCTGACTCCCACGCCATCCCCTGTACAGCTGGGTCGTCATTGAAGCCATGAGCACATGGAATGCTTGTTGTAGAGCATGTGACTCCATTAAACAGGCGATCATTTCCTCCCTCTTTCTGAGAATGATTTGATTCCATGTGAATGAAGGCAATAAAGTTAACTTGAAGGAGAGAGTAAGAGACCATCTGAGGCTGTGAAGTCCTGAGTAATTTAGAAGTGCAGGATGTTCCAAATTGCAAGATTTATTATGCCTCTATAGATACTTTATGACATGAGTGGCAGCAGGGTAATTGTTATACATATTTCTAGTGTCACGGGACTGTATATGTCACTTGCCATTTGTTTTAAAGGCAAACACACACACACACACACACACACACACACACAGAGAGGAATGTTACCATCAAAGGAAAGAATCGGTTTAAGGAGCTGCATTGATTGATTCCCATATGCAGAATAATATCTGTGATAGAAAATTCATTTTTACTTCCAGTACTCATATTGTACATAAAAACCAACCTCAGAAACGAAGAATAAAACATCAGCGTTCGAGGAATAGCCTCCTTCATCATTATTTCCAGATCAAAATAAATCTTGGGGAAATGGTGGTAGCAGAGAATATGAAAAGGAGAAATCCGATTTTTCCACTTCAACATCCTTTTACAGAGATTCCACCTGACCATCGTCAA
This sequence comes from Echinops telfairi, assembly GCF_000313985.2. Taxonomy (NCBI): domain Eukaryota; kingdom Metazoa; phylum Chordata; class Mammalia; order Afrosoricida; family Tenrecidae; genus Echinops; species Echinops telfairi. The sequence continues at coordinate 70,471,602 of NW_022103896.1, read as the reverse complement.
AGACAGACTTGTGTGCTGTTAGCGGCTTCTCCAATCTTATAAATAAGGCACGGATTACCTCAAAGTAGCCCTGAATTAAAATTGAGCTGTGGCCAGAGGAGTCAAGTCAGCAGAAATTCTTAGAGAGCCCATGCCTTGCTGAGTTCTTACAATGCCAAATATTTGCTGACAGACCCCTCCCCTCCCCCATCCTACAGCGGCTGCTTCTGCAGTCAACCAGGGTGGATTACCCCATCAATGAGCAAGGTAAGCACCAACTGACTTGTGCTTACTCACTAATCTATAATAACCAACTATGCAGGGTTTCACCGTGGTGAGAAAAAAAATGCCTAAAAAACAAAACAGAACAAAACAAAAAACGTGAAATCGGTCACTACAGACTAGTCAATAAGCACCAGGAAGCCCGTGTTTCCCTTCTCTTCTGGGTACCCGACCCAGTCAGGGATTGTCCAAAAAGGGGTTGCTGCTCA
>NW_022103896.1:70469138-70471032 GCF_000313985.2 Echinops telfairi | reverse complement strand
CTTGCCAGTGGATATTACTAATGGTTCATGTAATTGGTGTCAATAAATTGCCTTGACAAATTAATACAATAAATTTTATTTAAAACAAACACACACACACACACACACACACACACACACAGAGAGGAATGTTACCATCAAAGGAAAGAATCGGTTTAAGGAGCTGCATTGATTGATTCCCATATGCAGAATAATATCTGTGATAGAAAATTCATTTTTACTTCCAGTACTCATATTGTACATAAAAACCAACCTCAGAAACGAAGAATAAAACATCAGCGTTCGAGGAATAGCCTCCTTCATCATTATTTCCAGATCAAAATAAATCTTGGGGAAATGGTGGTAGCAGAGAATATGAAAAGGAGAAATCCGATTTTTCCACTTCAACATCCTTTTACAGAGATTCCACCTGACCATCGTCAAAGACAGACTTGTGTGCTGTTAGCGGCTTCTCCAATCTTATAAATAAGGCACGGATTACCTCAAAGTAGCCCTGAATTAAAATTGAGCTGTGGCCAGAGGAGTCAAGTCAGCAGAAATTCTTAGAGAGCCCATGCCTTGCTGAGTTCTTACAATGCCAAATATTTGCTGACAGACCCCTCCCCTCCCCCATCCTACAGCGGCTGCTTCTGCAGTCAACCAGGGTGGATTACCCCATCAATGAGCAAGGTAAGCACCAACTGACTTGTGCTTACTCACTAATCTATAATAACCAACTATGCAGGGTTTCACCGTGGTGAGAAAAAAAATGCCTAAAAAACAAAACAGAACAAAACAAAAAACGTGAAATCGGTCACTACAGACTAGTCAATAAGCACCAGGAAGCCCGTGTTTCCCTTCTCTTCTGGGTACCCGACCCAGTCAGGGATTGTCCAAAAAGGGGTTGCTGCTCATGGAAGAGGCTGTGGGTTTGGGAGAGCGATAGTTAGCAGCCATCTAGCTGGAAGCAGAAACTTGGATATGGTACGGGGAGTGTGGTGGGGGTGGGGGTGGAGTGAAATTGTTCCCGACAGATGGTAAATAAGCACAGGTTCAACCCGTCATCTGAGGCTAGGAATCCTAAAAGTTAGCTGGGACTCCGAGGGCTTCCTTCATCCGTCTCAGCACCTGGGACATCCCGCCGCAGATTCTCCTCGCCCAGTTGGCTGCTGCGGCCGGCGGGCTGGGGCCTTGGCCTTGCTGATCACTTGTTTGCTGTGCTCAAGTTGGGATTCTTGGCCAACTGGCAGCACAGGGCGAAAGAACCACAGTGTCTTAAGTGCATTAAATCTTCATATTAGCCCCCTGGCTTTGTTCTCTTTTTTCCAAGCATGACAAACAAGTGGTTTTTCTTTTCCACTTTAATGGCTCTTTAAACAAAAAAAGGGGTAGTTTAGGGTTTTCTCTGAGGCTGATAGGTGTTTCTGTTTAATGAGGTTTTTATTATACTGTATTGGCTTCTCTGAAAAGAAATTACGAACAGCAAACAGCTGATAATAGAACAAGACTGGAAGAAACAATAACCAAGAGGAGGGGAAATTAGCGTGGCAGCAGATGCACGCGTTGCGGCGTGGGGATTAAATGCGCTTCCATTCTCCATTGGCCAAGCATTGTATCTGTAATAAAGTGCATGTGGGCACGATGTGCACGCGGAGATGGGGATACAGATCTACCCGCCGCGGAACCGCCATCTGTGGAGGAAGAAGGGTGGTGAGCGCGGTCTAGACAAAGATGAGCCAAGCTCAGAGTGCGGGGTTTATAAGGGCTGGTCGGTTACCATGGAAACTAATTGGCGCTAATAAGTAAAGGGACATTTTAACTGTGGGAACAGAATAGGAGGGGGCTATTTTTCAATATCCCCGTTGCCTACAATTAATCTTTCATTTTAGGAGTGTGCTGCCTTCATTTCAGCGAG
>NW_022103896.1:70450856-70468814 GCF_000313985.2 Echinops telfairi | reverse complement strand
AACTTCTAAACTGACACAGTGCTTGAGAACTAAAGCTGGCTCCAGCGAGAAGGCGAACTGGGAACTTAGCCTGTAGCACCAACTTCAGGTTTTTGTTTGAGTTGATTTTTCCCAAACTCAGCCATTTCAGCCCAATCATCTGTGTACATGCCTGCACACACGTGTGTGTGCGTGCATGCGTGATGCAGCACACATTTTGCAATACTTTTGAAAGGTAATTTTTGCAGACACTACACGAAGCAAATACTCAGATCGTAGTCAATGAGTATATACCATGCACCTTGGGTTTTTATTTTTTTGTTTTGTTTTTTTTATTTTTAAGCAGTGCACAGTAAGTAGTGGTGTCAATTGCTGCAGTTATCCGTAGCAGAGAAGGTGACGCAGATTTAATGGGAAGATTTACAATGAAGACGAGAATAAAAATGTTCACGTTAAAAAGTAGTTTACACAATAACGTTGATCAGAGCCAGGGCCACGTGACAAATGTCTTCTAGAAGATGTGTTTCAAGCACTGGGCTGCTAACATTTATTGATCCAACACCTTTCCGGTTTCTTAGCTTTTACTTTGGTGACTCGATTTTAGAGTTTAAGAGAATGCAAATTACTTTAATAATGTCCCCTGGGCCTTCAAAATCTATGCGGGTGAGGTAATCCAGATATTCAGACATCGGTCTGGCTGGATTAGCCAAGGGGTGAGAGTTGGATAGAGGGTGGACTGCCTTACAATAATTGGTGCTATTCAAAAATGTTATGGTGCCCAGGGGAAGTTTTAACCCTGCCATGCCACTTCCCATTTTTGAAAATGGTTCTGTGTTGATTATTTATCTGGATTTAGATGATTACTAGTACTGGTTCAGTAAATACATGATCTACTGAAAATTAGACGCATCACAATCATTTCTGGGAAGACATTGAACAAATGAGTTCGGATGCCAACACCTTATTTTTCTCCCTTCTTCCCAACCACCCAACCATAGAAAACAAAAATCCACCGCATAACTCTGATTTGGTGCTTCCGAAAATTGTACCAGAAATGTTTTTAAAGTATCTCGATAGATATACCACCACACACTCAGATTATTAAAAAAAAAAAAAATAATAAGCTCGTTCCATCATTATGTGCTAGATATGGAAATACTTATCCTAATGATACTGGTACTCTAAGTGTTGGATATCAATTTATAGTTTTGATTTTAGTACTTTCAGCAAATTTTTTTTTAATTGTCGAGTCAAGTCTGACTCACGCTGACCCTACAGGACAGAGAACTGCCCCAGAGGGTTTCCAAGCTATAAATCTTCATGGAAACAGATTGGCTCTTTAACCAAGGCACCTAGCACTCCTCACAGAACTCCCAAAGGTGCAAGATTTAAAATGTTACCTTTCCAGAGTTCGGTAATACTCATATTTAAATCCCTATTTTTCTCTCCCAGATTATCAACATTCTTTAGAGGTCTGATGGGACTTTTTTTTTTAAGAGTGAGATTTGTAGCAGTTCATTTATTTCTAGATATCTTTAAAAGTTCTGTTTAAAGTATAGTCCTTCTCTGCCAGCAGCGTAATTACTTTGATACAACACTTCAGAAAACTAAAAAGAAAAAAATACATGTAAAAAGGAGGTATTGAAATGACTGAAAATGGAAAACATTTCAAAGCAAAATTGTTAATGAGCTGTTTGAGCTATATGGGCATTATGTGTGCAATTAACTAGAAGCCAATAAAAATAATCAATGACAGAGGGCAGCCCTCTGGTACCAAGTGCTTTTACAAAGAGCTGTCTGTGAAACAGCAGCAAGGGATGAAGAAACCCTACCTTTATCTCTGGGGAGCACGTGCTATTTCAGAGGAGTAGAAGGGAAAATGATTTGCATCGACTCTTTCTGAAGTTCAGCCTGCTGTAAACACTGAAGAGCGGGCACGAAGTTTACGCTCCTAGCTGCGCCCCCACCCCCCACCCCACCCCAGCTCCTTCCTCGCAGGAATGTTGGAGGCAGCCGCAATTTCATCAAAGGAAGGTAGGAGTTTAGATTTCAAAATGTAGACGTCCCATCTCAGTGCAAACTACTCCTCCATCAACACTTTATCAGCGTGTCCAGATGCATTTTTTATCTTCTTCGGGGCTGGGGGTGGGGATGGGTGGATGGGTGAGGTGGGGGTTGGGGGGTGGAGGGAAGTGCCTGGCTAAGATTGCCCTCCATCGATGGGCAGTAAAAGCTTGTTAGTGTTTTGGCTGTGCTTCTGTGCATCCTCCTCAAGGTCCCGATCGTCCCCCCAAGAGAGTTCAGGAGTTGTGAAAAGTAACACACCACGGGCCACCGGGATAATTCGTTCCCTCCACCTTCTCGTTAGCACCGCCCACTTCTCCCTTTTTTTATAGCAGTCCTTGCTCTCGGCAAATCTCAGGTTACTTGGCTGGGAGGGAGTGCTCAGACCTCCAGTTCCTGTCCTGCCCTCAGCCTCCAATCCTTAAGAGACATCCAGCCCCAGCAATTGGATTGGGCAGCCCGTCTTGACACACCACTGTGCTGAGTGCTTGAGGACGTGTTTCAACAGATGGTTGGGGTTAGTGTGTGTCATCACGTTCGAGTGGGGATTAGGCGCAGGAAGGCTGCCGCGCCTGAGCTGTGTGGTCTTCTCCAGGGGAGAGTTGCAGGCAGTAGAACTCCTTCGCCGGGGGAAGAAGAGAGAGAATTCATCTGCTGCAGCCTCCGGAGAAGCAGTTTTTCCAGGTAAAGTACCAGATACCGAATGCTTTTCTCTCCCCCTCTCTAGCTTGATCGCGTACTTTTGAGTGGAATGCTTGCTAGCCCAGCCCACTTGTCAAAGCCGCTGGGTCGCTGTGCCATCAATGCGACCATTGTACGGCTGACAGATAACAAGCAACCTAGCTGGATGCTCGGCTGTCTGTTGAGAACTAACACCGCTTGCTCATGCCTTGCTTTGGAAGGTGTAGCTAAAAAGATGCCTTTGGGAGTGTTGCTTGTGCCCTTTTAATATCCCCATGACCTACGCAGGACCGGGAGTTCGATTTGCCCATAATGAATGCATCCGGCCAAGAAGGCATTTATTTGAGCTTTCAAAATCAGAATTCACTTTCAAACTGTTCCATTTCACTCCCCAATCTATAAAGATTCTCTTAAGAGTCTATTACTCCGTCGCCAGAAGAGATGGGCATACTGCTTTAACTGATGTTTGCAGCGTCGATTATGACTGATTTGTGGTGGAGCAGAGGGCTTTTAACATTTGGAGGGGAGCGGGCGGGTCGGGAGGAGGGAGATGGATTGTGAAGTTTGGAAACTGCTCTCGGGACTGGGTTATCCTGAACACACTGAGGAAAGGGCTCGGCATTAAAACAAAAATGCTTCGAGCCTGGAGGAAAGCAGAAAGGAGGAAGTTGGGAAATGCTCTTTAACATATCCCTCTTGCAGCTGTAGGGGGAGCAGATGGAGGTAATTCATTTGCAGATTTGTTTGTGAAAGTTTTACAAGTCATTGAAAACTAAAGTAGTATCCCTGTAATGGATCGTTAAAGTCACTACATTTATAGGTTTTAAACAGGCGATCTGAAGTGTTAACTAAATGTAAATAGATTTTTTTTCAGCCCGGATTATAAACAGCCCCCCACCCCAACAGCATTTAATTATAAATCAGTCATTGGAAATTGATGGTCATCTGGTGCCTTAGCAGTATGAAATGAATTGTCATCAGATACATGCGCAGATCCATTGACTAAGCACTTTGCCGAAAGCCCCACGGTAGAACATTGAATTGAACTGGTTGAAACATTGAAGATTAGCTGTTCTTTTGATGTGTGCGTTAAAACCGGCGGTTCAAAACCTCATGCTGTATTTTTGTGTAGACCATAACAGTAAGTGTTTTCTTTTTCAAATTTTCCCACAAGCAAGGTGAGTCACAGAGATACTTCTTTTGATACTGCAGCAGACTTGTGATCCTAGAGCAGTGCTTAGTCCTGACTGCACTTGCACGTTTGGTAGAGAAACCCAACGCTGTCCTCGCCCTTTGCAGGGGCGAGAGGGTCTGAATAATCCTCTCGAGAAGTTCCTCTGAAATGAGATCTGCGAAGAGGTTGAACACCAGGATTTCTGGCTATTGCTTGGTGATGCTTAGTTTTCGTCATCGCAAAGATGCCAATGAAATTATGTTTCTAGTTCCGTTACCTAGTTTTTGGAAGTCGGTTGATATTTTTTAAGCCTCTTTTTCAAAAGTTAAGATGAAAACAATTTTGTAGTATGGTGTTAGTTGCTAGTCAGAATGTTATCAGCATATCATTTCAAAAACCTTTTTCAGTCAGAAAACACCCTCAGGAGCAATGCCCAGCAATTTTTCCAAGTGAGTATTATCTGATTCTCAATATTACATAACCAAAATAGCACTAGGTTCATAAGCTTTGGGGATTCCAGTCATTCCATCTTGGCTTTTCAGTGGCATTGGAGTTTCAATAAATAAAGGCAGAAAGACAAACCAGTATCTGACGCTGTATCAGGACTGGAACGGCATGTACAGCCTGGAGCAGGGATGGTGCTTCACGGCCATTTTTCACAATCACCGAATATTTGAGGAGAAAGAAAAGTTTATTCTCACAAATCCAAGTGTGTCCCCCAATGGCATTCTAACAAAGACAAGGTGCTGTTTAGTGATACATGCTAACCGCATCGTTAGATTCCCAGGCTGCCTACCCAGGAAGGACTGGCTAATATGCGCGCGCGCACACACACACACACACACACACACACACACACACACAAGAAATGCTGAGAAATACGGTGAAAAGGCAAAGTTTGTGTTGGTTTTCTGCTCCTAGTCAACCTTAATTTAAAGTTACTGAGTGACCCAGAAAGGCCTGTTAAAAGACAGTGCCCACAGGGCAATCCCCGACTCTTGTCAAAATCTAAATCTACTGCTCCAGATGGCAAACATCCAGAGGCATATTTATGGTGACTTCTGCATACCTCGTTTGACATTTGGATTCTTCCTGACCACACTTGTGCTGGTGTGCCGCTCACACACATGAAGTTCCCATCAGTATCCTAACAGCTGGGAAAGTGTTTGAGCGCCCAGGCTGTCCCGCCTAGTCAAGTTAAAAATCATTGTGGGTAGTGAAGCGGTAGAAGATCTCAGCTAGCCATGTTGATGCATATTCCCCAGCGCAAACACACACACACACACACCTAGGCATGCATTAGGCTCTTGGGACCAAAAGATGATCTGAAAGTTTGGTTAATGGAATTAATAACATTCATTTTTATGATAGAATGCAATGCTAAAATACACTGCCAGGTAATGATGACTTGTTTCACTGAACTTGGGGTACCTTAAGAGTGAGGTCCTACATCAAGGAACTAAATTAGGTTCTAACCTGTTTTTCCCCAAGGAAATCTGTGTAACGCTAGGCAGGTGGTCCTGCCCATTTCCATGATAATAGTAGACAAGTCACAAATGTGCATAAAATGTTTGCCACTTCCTTCCTTAATTACATACCCTGTTGAATGGATATAGGGTTAGTTCAGATTCCATCTTTACCAGGCCATCAAGTGAATTTCTGAGAGTGAGGTACTAGTAAGGTATCAGTAGGGTTTCTCCAGCCATTGCGTAACACAGCCATTGGGTCAAGTTGGGACATCTGGTTCTTTCCCCCTCTGCAGCATTTTTGTGGGGAGAATATGGAGTAAATGTAAGGAGATTCGGATGTTTAAGGAGCTGATACAAACCTTATATTTTTTATCATCTATAAGAGCCCTGGTGGGTCATGTGTCAGCAGTTCTAAACCACCACCACTTCACAGGATAAAGACCTACAGTAAAGCTTTAGCCCCATAAAGATTTAGTCCTGGAAACCACAGCTCTGTTCTGCTCTAGAGGGTCAGTATGAGTCAGAATGAACACGGTGGCAGTGAGGTTTGAGTACATTGACTTTCAAGGAAGAGAACATCACGTGTGAAATTAATTCTGTGGTTGTATGGTAAATTCACATGAACTGGGGGTCATGTATTTGAAAGAAGTTATCTTTTGGGAAGAGCTTGTTCTAAAATGATTTAAAATAGTTCCAATTTTATCCCTGTGCGCTGGGGATCATGCATATTAGCACGTTGTTTTGTTTCTCTTCTTCCTGATATCCTCCTCTATAGTCAATCTGCCATCAAATCCCGTGGGTCTTTTTCTTTTAAAATATCTCCCGCATCTTGCCCATAGCTACCTTCCCAGTGCAGTGAATCTTTCACACTTGGGCTGTGACAACAGTCTCCTAACCTGTCCACCTGTTCTCATGACACTCGTGTGTTCACCACTTCCAGAGTGAGCTTCCAACCATAAACAGTGGTCATTCCAACAAAGTATTTCTAGGATCAGGACTAGTAAATAGACCCTAAGTACCCATAGAATGATGCCATTCTGACTTCTTAGTCGGACTTGTTGACATGGTGTTATTTGGGCCCAACTTTCCCTTTTCACGTTCTCTCACTATCAGAAGTTTATTCCCCTCTCCCGATCTTTATGCCCCTCCTAGTGTCTTCCCCTGCACCTCGCCACTCTGGTTGTCTAGAGCATAAAATGAGACTAAATATGTGCAAGGTTCTTTCCAGTTCTGTAGTTACAAATCTGGGTGTATCATCCTCATTATATTTGTAGCTTCACTCTAAAGTTCCAACTGAAGTTCTACCTCTCTCTGAAGCCTTCCTTGCCTACCTTGCCTTCTGGTGCCCCCCGCCCCCATGATTAACCTTTAGTTATCTGCAGGTGGCGCTTGGCACAACTGCGCTGTGTTTTATCCTGTTTTATCATTTTTTTCTTCATCCCTTGACTCCTTATGCTCTAGCGCTATAGAGCAGACAATAACCAGTCCACCATTGTACCCACTAGAAGACGGAATGAAGTTGTGAATAAGTCACCTGGACATCTAAATGCTCAAGGCACCTTTAAAATCATTAACAAGTTCTAGTAGCCTTTCCATCCATGAGAAGAGACGGGGAAACTCAACTGATTTTAATTTGGGGGAGCCTCCAAAAAGTGACAAATGGAGGGTGGAGGGAAGGTGGGGGAGAAAAGGGGAACCAATCACAAGGGTCTACATATAACCCCCTCCCTGCGGGATGGGCAACAGAAAAGGAGGTGAAGGGAGATGTCGGACAGTGTAAGACATGACAAAACAATACTAATTTATAAATTATCAAGGGTTTGTGAGGGAGGAGTGGGGAGGGAGTGGAAAAAATGAGGAGCTGATATCAAGGGCTCAAGTAGAAAGCAAATGTTTTGAGAATGATGATGGCAACAAATGTACAAATGTGCTTGACACAATGGATGGATGTATAGATTGTGTTAAGTTGGAGCAGCCCCCAATAAAAAGATTTTTTTTAAAGTGACAAATGAAATGTTAAAATTTTTAGCCAAATTGCTTTATTTATTTATTTATTTATTTATTTTTTATTAAATCATTTTTTTAGGGGCTCATACAACTCTTATCACAACCAAATTAAGTTTTAATGTAATATGAAGCATTCTATCTATTTTAACTTTCAGTAAAACAGAGTTTCTGTCTCAGAAACCCACGGGAGCAGTTCTCTGCAGACCTACTGGGTCCCGATGCGTCAGAACTGACTCAGTGGCAGTAAGGTTGGTTTTGAGTTCTCTCTAGATGGTAGAAATGAGTTGCTTCTCTACCCTATCAAATTCCAAAATCACTGGGGAAGCAAGAGAATAAAGCCTTTAGATTCAGACAGAAGATCTGTATTTTTATCCAAGCAGATCTTCTTTCTAGCTATATGAATAAGTGATGTAACTGTTCTGAGTTTCAGCTTCACTCTCTGCCCGAAAGCGAGAGGACCACTTGCCTTGGGAATCGTGATGGAAGCCTATGAAGCACCTAGCTGAGTGCATACCCAATGCCTATGGTCAATAAGTGGGAGGGTGAAGATTGATAGGTACACAGAAAACAGAGATCACGAGTACAAGGATGTTTATCGCCATTAAAGTCAACCATTAATTGTTTGTGGGGCGTCTTTAGCCTGTTGTCTACCACTAAAGAGAATGGGGACAGGGGGAGAGAGAGCCGACTAGGAGAATGAACTGCATTGGGCATTTAGGAATTTGGAGCAACTGAGGTAATGGGTCTGCAGGACAATGATGACAGTTGAACACACTTTGCTGGGAGGATCTGAGCTCTGGTCCTATATGAAAAGTTAACAAAAAGCAGGCATAGGCCCCAGTGCTGTTGAGGAACAAAGGGCCCAGGCAATGGACCCACAGCAGGGAGTTGGATTGGCGAAGGGTCATGTGCTCCCCTTCCTTGCTCTAGGCGCACTACTTAGAAAGATGAACATGGCAAAACACTGGAGACCCAGGTCAAGCTTCCAGAAGCCATTGGTCAAGCAAGATACCACTGAGAGAAAATAAGGGGCTGCCCTTGGCCCTCCTTCACCTTCAAACCAAGCATAGTGAAAAGCTGAAAACAATCAGCTTGAGTTCTTGCCTGGTCCCAAACTCCACCCACCATCAAACTTTGAACTTTCCGTTTGTGCCCTTTTCCCAGAAGGGCGACAACCTGAGAAACTGTCTGACAAAGCACTGCCAGACACTGAACAAATGTCTTTGGACACTGGACATTCAACTCCAATGTTTATGATCTTGTGATAGATCACAGGGCATTTTACCCAGCGCTGATCATCTGGTCTGCACCTGCCCTGGGCCAGGCAGCGGACAGAAACGGAAACTGCCTCCAGGATGAGACCAAAGGCAATATTTCTGGAAACCCCTTCTTCCCAGAAAACGCGTTCATAGAACTTTCAAGGAGATGCTTGGCCTCGTCTTCAGCTGTAGCAACGAAGCGCATCCTTTGCCCTCTCAAACTACATGGTCCATGTATTGTACTTATTTGTGAATGAAAAGGGGGAAATAAAAGTAACTGTCCATTTTCCTTTGGAAAGGAAAACCCTTTCTTCTATATGTTTTTACCACTCAGGGACAAATCAGTAGGAAGCAATTTCTACATTTTCTGAAACTGGCATCACAGGAACTTGGGCGTGCTGTTATTTAATCGTAGGAGGTATAGTGGATCATGAACAGATAACATGAGGAAATGAAGAGAGATGCTATGGTTCTGAATTGTAAAAAGTAGATTCTCTCAGAATTCATTGCCACATTTCCTGTAATCATAATCAAACTGTAACAAAAGGCTGATGTGGGAGCAGAGTGTGAGGATGGCAAGAATCTTGGGGAAAAAATGAAAAACCAGACAAGTCAATGCTCCCCCGTAGCACCCCTGTCGGACAGGGTAGAACTGCTCTTGGGAATTTCGGAGACGGACTCTTCACAGGTGTAGAAAGCCCCATCTTTCTCCTGCAGAGTGGCTGGTGGTTTCGAACCGCAGACTTTTGGAGTAGCAGCCCGATGTGTAATCACTACGCAACTCATGGCTGTTATTAAATATTAACAACAACAACAACAAAAGGTTTGAAAGTTCAGCTGGCCTAAAAACCAAGTCTAAACATTTTTGTAAGAGAAGAGTTCTATAGTAAGATGTGAGCTTGTATAAACACCTACACATTCATACACACATAAAAATATTTAATGCATGAAAGGGCTTCAAAATGTTCATGAAAAGATATCAAATCCTATGCATTTGACTATTCTATATATTTCATACAAGCGAAATACATACATTCAAATAACGTGTGTATTTTTAATCATTTTATTAGGGGGTCGTACATCTTATCACAATCCACATGTACATCCATTGTGTCAAGCACATTTGTACATTTGTTGCCATCATCATTCTCAAAACATTTGCTTTCTACTTGAGCCCTTGGTATCAGCTCCTCATTTTTTAAAAATCATTTTATTGGGGGCTCATACAACTCTTATCACAATCCATACATACATCAATTGTGCCCAGCACATTTGTACGTTTGTTGCCCTCATTATTCCCAAAACATTTGCTCTCCACTTAAGCCCCAGGCATGTTCTTCATTCCCCCCTCCCTCATGAGCACTTGTTAATTTATAAATTATTATTTTGTCATATCTTACACTGTCTGCCGTCTCCCTTCACCTACTTTTCTGTTGTCCATCCCCCAGGTAGGAGGTTATATGTAGATCCTAATAATCGTTCCCAATCTCTACTCCACCCTCCCTCCACCCTCCCATTATTGGCACTCTCACCACTGGTCCTGAAGGGATCATCCGTCCTGGATTCCCTGTGTTTCCAGTTCCTATCTGTACCAGTGTACATCCTCTGGTCTAGCCGGATTTGTAAGGTAGAATTGGGATCTTGATAGTGGGGGGCAGGAAGCATTTAGGAACTAGAGGAAAGTTATATGTTTCATCATTGCTACCCTGCATGGTGCCTGGCTTGTCTCCTCCCCGCGACCTTTCTGTAAGGGGATGTCCAGTTGCCTACAGATGGGCTTTGGGTCTCCACTCTGCACTCACCCTCATTCACAATGATATGATTTTTTGTTTCTTGATGCCTAATACCTGATCCCTGATCCCTTTGACACCTCATAATCACACACTTCTTCCATGTGGGCTTTGTTGCTTCTGAGCTAGATGGCCGCTTGTTTACCTTCAAATAACAGGTGTTATTTGTCTGACTGTTTTGCTTGGGACAGTGTTTTCAATATTCACTTCATTGCATGTTATCAGTAGTTCCTGTCTCTTTATAGCTGAATAATATTCCATATTATAAATCTATCATATTTTGTTTATCTACTCATTTCTTGATGGATATGGATTATTTCCACCTTTTCTCTCAATGTTTACTGGAATTTTTGGTGTCAGTGTTCCTCCTGGTGAGGCCATCTGGCCCGAGACTTTTGTTGTTGTTGAGATGTTTTTGTTTTTTGTTTTGTTTTGTCCCCTCCCCCAAGATGTTTTTTAAACATGAATTGATCTCTTTATTTCTTATGGTCCTGTGCCACTAATACCATATTCGAATGCATCACTTCTTCTCCTATCTTCCTTATTATTCCTTGACCAGCTTTTGCATGCACCTGTGGTGACTGAAAATACCATGGTTTGGGTCAGGTACACCCTTGTCTTCGACATGACATCTTTTGCTTTTGAACACTTTAATGAGGTGTTTTGCAGGTGACTTGTTCAAGCAGGCTTTCTGTTTCCTCTTGAGTCAGTTTGGGTAAGTTATATGCTACTAAGAATATGGCCATTTCATCTAGGTTATCCCATTTGCTGCAGCATAATCCATACTCCTGCATCATTATTTTCTCTGCTTCTATAACGTTCGTCATGTCCTTTGCTTCTTTTAGTTATTCACATTTTTGTGTGTGTGTCAGGTTTGGCTATTTTATTGAACTTTTCTAAGAACTACTATTTTCTTGTTGTATTAATTCTTCCTATTTTCTCCAATGTTCTTTACTTCTGCCCTGACCTTTGGTTTCGTTTACTCTTCCCTTTCCAGTTCCTGAAGTTGTTGATTAGACTGTCAATTGAAAAGCTTTCATATTTTTTTATGTAAGCATTTATTGCTATACATATTCCTCTGAGTACTGCCATCACTGCGAGTTTTGGTATAGTGTGCTGTCTTATTTGACTCTTAAGAAATTTGTGATTTCTTCCTTGATACATTGGAGATTTGTTTAGTAACATGTTTTATCATTTCCATGTGCTGTGTATTTTCCAGTTTTGTTTTGTTTTTCCTTCTTGTGTTACTGATTTCTAGCTTTACTCTGTTGTGGTCAGAGAAAATACTTGGTGTGAGGGGCTTCAAAAATTTTGCGAAAGGATGGTGTTCAAAGATAATAGAACCCCTCCATAAAATTTTAAAGCCCCATTTTATTATTTTAATTAATTGAATTGAGAGTTTGAAATTATTGGTTTTAACCTTTTTAAAAGGATCAATATTTGATTTGTGATCCAACACAGGCTCTATCTAGAAAATAGCTCCATGCATTAGAGTAAAATGTATATTATTCTGTTGTTGGGTGGAGTTTAGTTGCCGTATAGTGTTATCTCGACCCTCTGTTTTCTTGTTGATCTTCATTCTACATGTTTTGCTCAATATTGAAAGTCGTGTATTGAAGTCTCCAATTATTACTGTAGCGCTATTCATTTTTCCATTCATTGCTTTATATTTTCAGCTGCTCTGATGTTGGGTGCATATATATTTAAGTTGGTAAACTCTTAACTATTTTTCCTCCCACCCCCACCCCCCCGTGTGCACACCTACACCACATTTACTAACTGTCTTGCTATGTAACCATTTAACGTTTCACATTTATGACAGGTGTGGGGCCCAGGACATCCTTCACAGGCCACCTTGAATGATATACTAGAGATTAATCTAGAGACAATTGGCAACTACTTGGGGGTTGCCTTTTTCACTCATCCTTGACATCTTTTGGTCTGGCCACAAAGAATGTGAGGTAGGATAATGAAAGGGTATAAGCATCCAGGGCAAGGCTTGGCTAGGCAAGGGCCTAAAGGGTCCAGGGAGGCAGGAACAGAGAACAAAGGAAAATGATCTTGTGGGGTTATGAAACTGGGGTGAACAGAGGATGAGTGGGCCCCCCACTTAGATTAGAGGGCAAACTGGTTCTCCACTCAGGGTGAGCAGTGAGAGGTGGCAAGTAGTGGGTAGCAGGCAACACCCAACCACTACCATCTCTACTCCATACCATGGGCTCCTCCACGGTACAGAGTTCAGGATGAGGAAGGCATCAGGGTCAAGGGCTCTTGACACACCACTGCTTCTTGAGCTATGTTGGAGGCACCTGGTGGGTGGTGAGCAACCAGGAGGAACACTGACACCAAAGCAAGGGCACAACCACAGGCTCTCGCATAACACCAAGTGTGCATAGTGTCCTGGTCTTTGGAACCTAATCATGTCGATAACAGAGGCTTACAGTTATCTCTTCTGACAGATGCTATCTTAAAGTTTATTGTATTCATTTTGATACCCCAGTTCTCTTTTCATTATAATTTGCATGGAATATTTCCCCTCATCCTTTCATGATCAATCTAATTTTGTCTATGGGCCTAATGTATATCTCTTGTAAACAGAATAGTTGGACCATGGTTTTTGTCATGCATTCTGCCAATCTGCCTTCTGACTGCAGCATTTAGATCATTTGCATTCATTGAAATTGACTATAAGAAGTGACTTACTTCAACCATTGTGTTACTTGTGTGTCTTGAGCCTTCTTTGTCTTTGTCCTTTACTGCTGCTTGTGTGTGTGTGTTTTATTGGTTTATTCCAAAATTACTCAGCAACCCCCTGGCAATTAAAAACCTTTGTACTAAAGCTTCCAATCCAGGCTAAAGTGTAGGTATCTGCTTTTGAAGCCTACCTCCTTTTGGCCATGGATTGTTCCAGTGCCCTCCAGGAGTGGTATTGCCCACTTTGGGTAACATCGTTCTAGGATAAATTGGGACCAACTTAACCAGTAATATACAAGAAGTTCTGTATCTATGTCAGTCATCTCCCCACTTCTGTTGTTATCACTAAGTATGTATTTAGAATGTCTGTGCCCTGTAACTATTTTACCTTGGTTTTTACATATTTGTTATTAGGAAACATGAAGGGCAACATAACTTCAGTTATCAAGCATGAATACTTCATTACTAGCCCTTCTTTGCCATGCATTTCCCTGTACGGTATTGGACAACTTTTAAAAAGATGGTGCTCTAATGCATGGATGATGCCTGCTGTAATTATTTGAAATAAAAGTGAAGGTTAAACTATTCTAAGATCCAAGCTATATTAGAGTCATAGTTTGAAAAGATTAATTGAATTCAGAGTATGGAGTTATTGATGAGTTAATTTAGAAGTGTGCACTATGGATATCATCTTTGAGCTTCTATTGCTAATATGACTTCGCACCAAATCACGTGTCCGTAATACAACATGTCCTCTGAATAGACTTCCTGCCAGTTGAAAGCCTCCCCGTTAACCTTCACCTGCCAATAATCAATCTTCCCCTGAATAGAATGTCCAAGTAAACAGATGTGCTTTGCATTGCATCCAGAAATCCTTGAAACTTCAGCTTTTCACTTTCATCTTGTGAGAAGTGCATCCCAGAAAAGAGAGGCCCCTAAGAATTATGTTCTCCTTTTTACCTCTTGAGAACATCATGCTGGTAAGAACATGGAAGGTCTTCTGAATCGGGCAGAAAAATAAAAGCACAGGATATGTATATGTTTAATTTGAGATGCCAAGAAGTCCCACACGTGTTACCACATTATTTTTCTGTAAGTGATATTTACATCCAGTAAAACAAATTTGGAGGCTATACCAATATCAAACAGCTTTAGTTGTCTTACTTTGTAACACTTGAGTTGATGTAGTATAGGAGGGATCACAACATGCCTTCTAATTAGAATCAGAGCCCAAAAGAACAGGTATAAGAAAAGTATGATTGTTTTATCAATTTGCCAGATATATTTAATCTTCTGTATTTGAGTTTCCTGTATATATTTCTGTTCTATGTGCTGAGGAGAATATACAATAAGTGTAAGACATCATCCTTGCCCTGAAGGAATACGGTATCTACTTTAGCTATGAAGCAAGAAATACATGCAAAAATTACATGAGATCATAAATACAAGATCCTAACAAAGATTCTAGGACATAGTAGACAAACAAATACATTTCAGTGCCAAGATGGAGAAGGGCACAACTGTGGCTAAAACTTGCAGTTAAACCAGAGAATGTAATTTTCAAATAAATATGGCATTTTTCATTCAGAGGGTTTTCATACACATAGTTTGGGAAAACACTGAAGGGAGGCCCCGAGAAGAGGAAAATGAAGAAAGAAAACAGATGAAGGAGAGAAAGGAGTAATAGAAGAAAAGGAGAGATGCAAAGAAGGGAATGGAGAAGGGAGAGGGGAGAGTCTGTTCTCTGGGAGCATCGTGGGGAGAGGAGGGTCCCCAACAAATCATCACAGGTCCGGTAGGCGCAATTGTACAGCGATAATAAGTAAAGATCATAGTGAAGTCATTGAGATCATGAGAGGTAGAGGAGAGATTGAGTTAATGGAGTAAGACACAATTCATGGTAGCATGCTCACCTCAGCCCCGCTTGGTGGTCCTCGTGGGGGGAACCCGGCCATGAGAGCAGGAGAAAGCCCTGGGAACGAGAGCAGGAGAGCCCTCCAGGTGAGAACCGGGGAGAGCCTCAACTCTGTTGCTAACCAAGGGTTAAATCTCATTAGGGGGACATGATTACAGGTAACCACACGTCACAGGAAGGGGCAGTACAATCGGCATACACATTGTAGGAAGGGGATGTATGATAGGCATAAGCGTAACAGGAAGGGGATGAGCTAGGGGTGTGCCCATAGGAATGGGAAGGCCTAGGGGTATACATGTGACAAGATGGGCGGACCCTAGATTCATGATGGCAGCCTAATCTTGGTCATCCTTGGGCGGTTTGACCTCTCCGGTGTCTCCTACAAGGAAAACAGAAGGGAGTGGGCCCTACTTGTTGTGGGATAAACAGTGATGTCTGCTTGCTCCAGATGGCTACTCCTGATGACCTCCAAGTGTAGTCATTCTCAAGCAGCTAAGTTTGGCATATATTGGGGGAGACAACTTGGGAGAAATCCTTCTGTTTCCCACAGGAGCATGTTCTCTGTGTCCTCTCGTAGTGTGTCATGTCATGGCTAAAATAGGCCAAATTTTATAGCTAAACACGTGTTTGGAATGTTCACGTGCTGTGATTTTTCAGGTGTTTGTTAAAAGAGAGAAAAGACATTTTGGGGAAGAGAATGAAAAATCTAAAAAAGGTGTTTATTATCATTGGAGACAGTGAGAATGAAAATGAAAGAAAGGGCACTGTGAAAAAATAAATAACAAAACTTGCCAATTGGTCAATTAGAGGGTGAGCGAAACTGTCAGTACTATCCAGCATCAAGCTCATCTATTATCGAAGGGAAATGAGGGTGCTGAAAATGGAATTTCATTTTGTTGTTGTTGGTGCTGCCAAGTCAGCTCCGACCCATAAGAACCTTAGAATGAAATGCTGCCGGGTTCTGTGCCATCCGATTTTGAAACATCATAAATTTCCAAAGAGAAGGTAGTCTTTATAGAACATGTGCATCTGTTACTGGTAAATTAATAGACTGTATTTTTTATAACTTTTTAATGCAAACATGGGAAATCTTTCTTTTTTTATCATTTTATTAGGGGCTCATACAACTCTTATCACAATCCATACATACATCAATTGTGTAAAATGCATTTGTACATTCATTGCCCTCATCATTCTCAAAACATTTCAAGCCCCCAGCATTAGGTCCTCATTTTTCCCCTCCCTCCCTGCTCCTCCCTCCCTCATGAGCCCTTGATAATTTATAAATTGTTATTTTGTCATATCTTGCCCTGTCCGACGCCTCCCTTCACCCACTTTTCTGTTGTCCGTCCCCCAGGGAGGAGGTCAGATATACAGTAGTTCCCTGTAATCGGTTCCCTCTTTCCAACCCATTCTCCCTCTACCCTCCCAGTGTCACCACTCACACCACTGGTCCTGAAGGGATCATCCACCCTGGATTCCCTGTGTTTCCAGTTCCTATCTGTACCAGTGTACATCTTCTGGCCTAGCCAGACTTGCAAAGTAGAATTCATATCATGATAGTGGGAGCGGAGAGGAAACATTTAGGAACTAGAGGAAAGTTGTATTTTTCATCGTTGCTACATCGCCCCCTGACTGGCTCATCTCTGGGAAATCTTTCTGTGTGTGTGTGTATATATATAATGTACATATAGACAAATATTATTTTATGAACATTGATGGACATTAGAATACATACTGTATATACTCGTGTTTAAGTTAAATTTTTCAGCACATTTTTAATGCAATTTTTGTGGTAAAATTAGGTACCTCGGCTGATATCCGGGTCAGCTTATACTCGAGTATATACGGTCATCATACTTTATAAGATATATTCTTCCTCAGACAAAAATGATACTTTCTCACATTAAGAGACAATGGTTGGCCAAATAGCAACAAGAGTGTTTTCAACCCACCAGTCCCTCCACAGGAGAACACTGCGGCTGTCTGCTTCCCTGATGAAGATTTGCAGTCTTGAGAACCCTATACAGGGTTGCTGTGTGTCCAACCAACCAGATGGCAATGGGTCTTCTTTTGTTCTGGGCTCCGAGTTGCTTTCAATAAGCGATCCACTCTTTTGTCATATCCTTCTACTACACTCAGTAGATAGTTGTCAGGATATGATATAATTTTTATTAGAAGTAGAAGAATGTGCTTGCATTGAAAGTTCGTGAGTTAGAAGTTGAGAGCTGCATGATGGAAAGAATTCACTTAAATTTTAAAGATGAGCGATTGCTGAAGTGTTCTGTTAGAAGACGTTAGCATTGACTGGTGGAGACTGGACAGCATTTTAGTTCTTCAAAAGAGATTGGGATTCTGTTCAAGTTTGTTTTGCAGACTGGCTTATTTCTATATTTCCCAATTGAATTTTCTACAACATGTTCCCTGGTTTGAGGGTGAGAAATGCCAGCCTAAGGGCCAGCACCTGTACTCTGTTTCTCATCCAGAGTAGCCACTCTTGTCTGATTGGCAAGAGTAAGTTTATATTTAGAAGCCATTATGGCTCGAGATTCAACTGGTAATTCTTGAGATAGTTGATGCAATCAATCAAGGAAAAAAGGTAGAATCTACTAGCGGCATATGGTGAGTTACCCACTGGACTGCTAATCACAAGGTCAGCAGTTTGAAACCACCAGTGCCTCTTTAGGGAGAAAGATGAGGCTTTCTACTTCCATAAATATTTGCAGTCTCAGAAACCACAAAGGGAGTTCGCCTCTGTCCTATATGGTTACTATGAGTTGGAATCGACTAGATGGCAGTGAGTCAGAGTTCGATCATTAAAAGTCATCTGCAGCAAGCACAAAATTCGGTGCTTAGCTAACAAACGGAACGTGAGGCCCCTTCATTTGAGGTCCACTTAGACCAATGGTTCATGTCTTCATGTGGA
>NW_022103896.1:70431738-70450522 GCF_000313985.2 Echinops telfairi | reverse complement strand
TACAAAAAACAAAACCCAAACCAAATTCACTGCCACCCAGTCAGTCCCTCTTCATGGGACTAGAAAGCCCTGTCTTTTCTCCTGAGGAAAGGCTGGCAGTTTCAAACTGCTGACCTTGTGGATGGCAGCCCAATGCTGAACCATTGTGCCACCAGGGCTCCTGATGACCACAGGTATAGTCTCCCAGAAAAGCATGGCCCTTGTAAGAACCACGAGGCCAAGTAGAAGAGAAGGAAAGAAAGATTATCCATGCAACCAAAACATGTTGCCTCACGCAG
Source organism: Echinops telfairi (assembly GCF_000313985.2). Classification (NCBI taxonomy): domain Eukaryota; kingdom Metazoa; phylum Chordata; class Mammalia; order Afrosoricida; family Tenrecidae; genus Echinops; species Echinops telfairi. Next base: position 70,450,244 of record NW_022103896.1, on the reverse strand, counting down.
ATTCCCATTTGTGACCAAGGAAAAAAGGAAAAGGGAAGAAAACAAGGGAAAATAGCTGCTTGGAAAAATCTCACATTCAGCAATTTTAATTTATTCTCATTAGCCTTTTTGCTTCCCAAATAACTGTCCGTTGATCATTCATAGTCAATTACTAACATTGTCTAAGGGTAGACTTGGAGGTGTTCCTACAATTTCTTCTGCCACTGCCACCACCCCTGTGGAAGTTTACACTGTCTTGTTTGCTTTGGTTTGTTTTCTAAATATGGAACGCTTCGTGAATTTGCATGTCATCCTTGCACAGGGACCATGCGAATCTTCTCTGCGTCATCCCAATTTTAATAGGTGTGCTGTCGAAGCAAGCACATGTCTTGTTTGCCTTTGGCAGATCATATTTTATGCTGGGCAAATAATAAAACAAAATATGTTTTATGCTTCATTTCCTTGATAACTTTTCTAGGATTATAAAGGTATGACTTAATTAAGCACATATAACTAAAGAATGACAAAATTTGCTAAATAATGTCAGTAATGTTACAACTGAGAAAATAAGCAGATGGCACAGTGGGGTTTTGGGGGTTGGGGGAAGATGGGACACCTTGATTCAAGACACGGGCCTGTCAAAACTAGGTGGGACTCACTTTCTGGAGAACAATAACAACTCCTTGACTTTATTTTCCTTCCCCCCATGTAGACGATCAGTATGCACCTCCTCTACCGATAAACCCTGCTCAGCTGAAACAAACAAACTGTTCTTGCAACTGAGGCACAAGGCTGGCTCTAGTCTGTTCTGCCTCCCCTCGAGTCCCTAAATTGTGGTCTGTACTTTATGCCTTTCTTTTCCCCTTCATCTTGCACACACACCATTGTTAAACTAGTCGTTAGCAGGCGTGTGACACCATCAAGTCATTTCACCGTTCCAGAACGAGTTACCAACAGCATCTAATCTAAGTATAGGACCTTCTGTTAAAGACGTCCAACGTCTTTCCCCCACTGTAACCACCTTAGTCCTCCGCCACCCTCTGCAGCTTATTGAAGTCTCCTGAGTTTACATCCCCTCCTTCTCCCACCAAGCCTTTGTTCCTCCTGCTTTCCAGTTGCGGCTGCCATCCCATCACAGTCCTGCATGTTCAAATTCTACCCATCCTTGGAGAGAAGGACACACGTCTCGTTACCAGTCTATCACCATGGAGCGCTCTTGTCTTAATTGTTCAAGTCATCAATAATTTACCTCTCATAGGTGGTCCCTGAGCACTGCCTGACTTCTCAAATAAGTTTTAGCCCTTAATTAAGTACAACTTTGCATTTATTACACTTTCATAGATTTTCCATATTTCTTCCTCTCTCCTTTATGATGACAAGTTTTCAGGCAGAAGCTGAGCTTTGAATCTCTGTGTCCATCAAGCATGGTTTCGTGAAGGTATATCCAGCATGGTCAATGTCTTCACAACATCGTCCCCATTAGAATGGTCGTGGAAAACAGAAGGGAAAATGACATTTTAATCTTTGAAAACTTGTAGGAAACTAATCAACTACACATTCATAGCATTGTTTAGACCATGTGAAAGGCACTGTCTCATCCACCAGTTCTGTAGCTCAAAAAATAGATAGTATGTTTCTTCTGCCCACCTCACTTTTACAGAGCTGCATTTGCACCAGTTGGAGTCCGTCCAGTGTCAGATTCAAAGAGACAACAGGTCAAGTTGAATTTTTACTTGATTAGATGTGAAATTGTATAGCCGAGTGTCACTCATATGCCAATTATACGGGAGCCTATGTTACCAACTAATTTATCTTGAGAGCTCAACTAAGCAACTTGTGACAATTCTGCTTTTAAGGACCTGTAGAATTGTGGATAGGCCAGAATTTGGGGGACTGTGCCAGATATTGCAGACCTGCTTAATTCTAATGAATATATTCAGGATCCACTGCACAGCATACAATAAAAACAAACTGCATATGCTATATATTTTTTTCCTTTTCCTTTTTGATGAGGATTTGATTATAAAAAGTTACTCATTGGACCATTAACAAATGAGGAGAGAGGCTTTCTTTTAGAAGCCAGAGGAAATTATGTCCATCTGCCCTGACTACAAGGTCTTATTTGTAGTTATTTTCTTAAATCACTTAGGATTTGGTGAGTTCTTCCAGGAGGGGCATATAAGATAGCATGGAAGCATAGACTGTCAGGGGTAGACCATCTAGACAAAATCACTCATGCTACATCTAAGGAAACTGAGGCCTGGGAATATTGAAAGACCTGCCTAAAACCACAAAACCATTCTTGGTGAAGAGAGTTCTACAGTACAGGCTCAATGGGAAAGTGCAAGTCTGTAAAATTCTGCTCTGGGGGGGCCTAAAGTGAGTTCCAGTCTTGGTTTGACTGTGGGATCTATGGAGACTTGAAAGTATCTGTCAAGCTGGTTTTTGACCATGGCCTTCTTGTTGAGTGTTACAATAAATAATCAAGTGCTTTAAAGAAGGATTGCCATTGGAACGAAGACAGGAGAAAGCGTTGTACTCACCAGATGTATTGCTTGTGGAAAATCCATCCCAACAGAAATAAGTAAGGACATTTACCACGGATGACCTGAAAGCATAAATTACTTCATAATAGAAAATCTTTTAATGGCAAAAGCATTTTTGTAACCTCCGCGAAGAACAAATACTGCCCAAATGATGGTGACAATAACAGCCATCACTCTTTCAAAACATTTTCACTTCACAAAGGAGTGGGAAGAATAAGTGGAGGCGGGAGTAGGGGGAGTTGATAGAAATGTTTAATACAATCTTTAATAATAAATGTCTAAACTGTTGAATGCAAAATTGATGTTTGGAACTGTATAACCCTATCTAATTCACATAACCATATATATATATATATATATTAAATCTCACTTCAGTTATCTCATTGAACTTGCAATTGTAGGTAGGCAAAGCAGCCAATAATCCACCAGAAAACTCAATGTGTGAGAAGACAAGCCATTTTGCTGGAGTCTAAGTGTACCCCACAGCTAGTGAGCAGAGAATCATACCTCCTGAGTCCTACTTGATCACGCGATGCTGCAAATTATGTGAAATATATCTTATTCTTCACTCTTAAACATACTGGATTGGAATATTTTAGCTAGCCTCAATAATGTCACCTCATGTAGGAAGAAATCTTTCAAATACTTCTTCAGTTCCTGGAATTTCCCTAGGAGAATTGTGAGAGCAATAGACTTAATAGCTCAATAAATTAGTGGAGTGGATATGCAGTTACACATATATGTGTGATTTATGGTTAAAACAGATTTCTTTGTAAAGAAAGTAAAATTCATGATTGTTGGATTACAAATATATTCCACAGTCATTAACTCATTTTTCATTTTGAACTTGGAAGGAATAGAAACAATTCAAAATAAAATATTACTTTAGGATACTTAAGTGTCGTTTTGATATTTCAAAAAAATCCTTTTATTTTTAAAACTTGATCTAGAGTTCCTTTTTTTTAAGCACTTAAAGAAAGTCTTATGATTTTTTCAGAGATATTAAAGAAATATGGCACAGGGAAAATACCACTCGGATTCATATTTTTAGGTCATTGGTCATATTTTAATCCACTGGGAAACATAATTGCAAGTCTGGTTAGAGTTATAAAGAAATTAGGCTTAACAGTATTACAATTCCTGATGAAAAGGAGAATTCCATTAGGAATGTGAAGATAATGTGTCAAAATACTGATCTATTTTTTTAATAGTGAAGTCTTCTTATAGTAAATGCTGGAAAAATAATATCTTAAATAGCTACTAATGTTCTGTTGAACCTACTTCCTCAGACTGGGAAGGCTTAGCGTGAACTTCCCACAAGGGACACACTGACATCAATGAAGTGGCTGTAACGTTCACCTGGGAGGAAAGGCAGCTCCTGAGCCCTGCTCAGAAGACCCTATGTCAGGATGTGATGACGGAGAGCTGTCACAACCTGGCTTCCATTGGCTTTGGGAGCTCCAACTCCAGAAGTATGTAGTCTCCAGAGACAGCAAATCTTAGGGAGAAGATCTGTGAGGGATTGATCACACCTGGACCAAAATCCTGATGCTACACCTGTCACAGGACACCCAGGGCAAGGGGAAAAAAATCAATGATGACAACTAATGTAAACCTCTTATGTCAACCCTTGATAATCTCTTGATAAAACTAGAGGGAAGTAACCTCAAGGCCAAAGAATGTACCAGATAATCACAATCTATGGACAATTATGTAATTACTAAGAACTCTGCCCATAATGTGATGTTTTTCATTAAGATTTGAAATTTAACATGGAAATTGAAGGGGTGATCTTCATGTTAGAAACCCCAGGAGAAAAAAACCAAACAAGCAGAGTAGTCCCAGTTTTTACTCAGAAACTGAAAAGATAAATCATGCCCAACTCCTCTTCTCCGGATTGGCCTCCATTTACCGCGAAATCAGGAGCTTTAAACCGAAGAGCAGAGCAACTGTTGGGACGCAGAAAACAGAGAATAAAAATAAATCCTAATTACATTTACCCCGCCCCCCCAGCCAAAAAAAGCTATTGTCCATAAGAATTCTTTGAATTTCTATTGTTGTCAATAACGAAAATCATGTGTGTCATTTTCACTACTCAAAGGAGGGACCCAAAGGAAGAAAGAAAGGTGAGCGCTTAAGACTCTTTACAAAGCTCTTGTTCTGCCCGTCGTCACGATGACCTTTTCTCAAACAGCCTCAGCCTCTCCGCCAAAAGCCTACCTACAGCGGTTACCTGTTAAATGCCTCACCAAGAGCAATCACGCAGGGGAATTCTCACAGCGCGAATACCACGGAAAAAGTATGACGTATGGCATGCGAGAAACGATCTCTCCTCTCACCACTGGGATGCTCGCATTGGTTCTTAGGTTGCTTCCGACCCCTCTGGACCGTGGACTTGCTTAGTTTGTATGATACTGAGATACGTAAGTCACCTGAAGGTCTATGGTATTCCACATTGTTGACGCAGTCCTCCTCCTTGAATTTTCAGAGTGCTTTTAAACATGTTTGATTTTGACAACCCACACAGGGCTATCATGAACCAGAATGAGCTGGGTGACAGAATGATAAAGCACAGCTAATAACCCAAAGTTTGGTAGTTCAAACACCCTTGGGAGCACCTTGGAAGAGAGGTCTGGCAACCCAATTCCAAATTGTCACCACCATGAGAAAAAATCCCTTGTAACAAAGTGCCACTCTGACACCCGTGGGGCTGCCATGAGTTGAAACCAACTCTTAAGGGAACTAGTTGCCTCTTGGGTCTTCAGTGGAGCAAGTCACACAACTAAGTTTCTCGCACATTGTCAAGGATAAAGAAACAGAGACACATCTCTAAGGTAATGAACGTTTGAAACCTTAGAGGTAAAAAGACATGATGGGCACAACTTGCTCTCATGGAGTTCAAGAGGAATTTTTAAAAAGTGTACAATAAAGTGGCTTTTTTTGTATGTATATACACAGAGTTGGGCAGCCATAATCAATTTGAGAACACTTTTATCACCCCCAAAGAAACCTCATGCTCATGAGCTGCCATTCTCTATTTCTCCGACTCTTTTTAGTGTTTGTTTTGGGTGCCAGCCCGGTGATTTCATCTCCTAGCAAGTCCACGCGGTGGAATAGACAGCCCACACGGTGAGACCGTTTCCGAAAGCAGATCACAGGGTTTTCTTCCTGAGAGCAGAGAGTTGGGCTCAAACCAGCTATCTTTGGATTCGCAGGCAGGCACTTAATCATCGGGGCCACCATGGCTCCTTCCTTAGCTAGTGACTAATATTTATTTTCGTTCTCCAGATTTGCCTACTCTGGACAATTATATCCATGAGATCACACGTGCTGTGCTTTGGATGAGTCCTGGCTTCTTGCACTTAGCATAGCGTTTCAGAGTTCGAGCCTGTCTGAATATGGCTTTTAGTTGTGATGTCAGATTTCATTGTATTGCTTTCCCACACTTACCCATTCGGCAGCTGATGAAGATTTGCGTGATTTCCACCTTGCTGCTCTTATGAATAATGCTGCTAGGGATATTGGTGTAAAATTTTTTTGTGTGGACATATAGTTTCATTTTTCTCGGGTAGATACCTGGAAGTGAATGGCTGGGTCATGTGGTACCTCCCTGGGTAACCTGGTGAGGACCTGCCAACTTGCTTTCCGAAGTGACTGCACGGTTTTCCATCCCTGTCAGCCGTGTTTGGCTATTTCATCACAGCTGCCCCGATGGCACTGGCAGGGAAGCACGGACTGACTCTTCAGTACAAGCTCAGAGGCCCAAAACTACCAGCTGTTCCCCAGGAGAAAAAGGAGGCTGTGCTTTAACTGCAAGGTCAGAAGTTGAAAAGCACCAGCCACTCTGCAGTACACCCACAGGGTTTTCTAATCCCACCAAGAGTTCCAGTCACGGAAACTCACCGGGGCAGTTCTACCCTGCCCTGTGGGGTTGTTATGCGTTAGCTCACCGGCAGTGAGTTAGGGTTTGGGTTTATCCCCATGAAGATGTATAGCCTCAGGAACTCTACAATTGCTTGGTTGGGATCAGTTCAATGGTGGTAGATTTGGTTTGGATCTGGACTTAACTGGGTTGTAAAGGGGTACGGTTTTGATGTACTTTTCCGTGACACTTCATGGTGGGGTGAGCAATTTTTCTTGTGCTTAGTCTTCTGTCTTGTGTCATTAGGCTTTCTTGTTTGGAATATCTTTTGGCTGTTCAAGATCTTGGCCTGTTTTTTCAATTGAGTTGCCTGTCTCTGTACTCTTGGGTTATGAGTTGATATATTCTAGATATAATTGATAAAAGATAAGACTAGCAAAAAATGTTCTCCCATTTTGTATGTTATCTTTCCACTTTCTTGACAATGTCTTCTGAAGTTACAGAGTTTGAAATTTGGTAGACTCCTGTTTAGCTAAATGTTATTTTTTCTTGCTTGTGCTTTTGGTGTCAGAGGTAAGAATCCGTTTTCTAATCAAAAGCCACAAAGAGTTTTAAAGTTTTGTTTTCTTCTAGGAATTTTCTCTTTTACTTTCACGTCTCTGGTTTACTTTTAGCTTAGATAGATTATGTGAGGGATCAGTCCGACTTTAATTTGTGTATGTGGGCATCCTGCGCCCCAGTACCATTTGCTGGAAAAATAAAATAAAATGAAAATCCAGGTTTTCTGTCTTAGTTTCCTGTATTTCTTCAAAAGCTCTAGCCAATTTTTGTATACTCTAAAAGCATTTTCCGCTTAAAGTATTTTATAAGCCACAATCACACCTTTTGCCAATCAGCATCAATAGTCAGTACCACTGCCCAGAGAAAGCTCATGTTTTATAGCACACTACATTTACTAATTGTATTTTGTTTGATTCTCATAATTCTTTAGATGAAATAGATAGGACAGGCACTGTGAAACCTATGGCACAAATTGAAATCAAGCTGCTGGGTTTATTTGTCCCATTAACATTCATAGCTAAATGGCAGTGTAGATAGAAAGCTAAATCTTAGCATTCTGAAACCAATGCTCATTTTGATATGTCCACTTCATATACGTAGTAACCAGACCTAAAACTTCTAGGGTGGATGTTGTACTTGGCAATAGAATAATAACATTCTCTTAAAGGATAAAACAAAACTCATTGAGAATGATGCCTAGCTGTTACTTACTACCATGTATAAAAATAACAGCTAAGATTTATTCAAGACCAATCGACCAAGCATAAGTAAGGGCTTTACATACATTATCTAATCTGATCTTTTCCACATTCATATGACATAAAACATTTATGGTTCCTATTTTGTAAACAGTGAAATAGATCCTGATGGTTTGATTAACTTGACCAGTATGACAGTCCTGTAGGAGCCCTGGAGGTGCAGTGGTTATGGGTTGGGCTGCTAATCACAAGGTCAGTAGCTCGAAACCACCAGCCACTCCGCTGGAGAAATAGGAGGCTTTCTACTCTTGCGAAGAGTTGCTGTCTCAAACCCACAGGGGCAGTTCTAGTCTGTCCTCGAGGTTCACTAAGAGGCAGAATTGACTCGTTGGCAGTGAGTTTGCCTTTTGTGGTGGTGTTCGTGGCTAAGACGGAACATGGACCTGGGCAATCTAACTCCATAGCATCACCTACTGTTGTTCCAAAAAGCAAACTCTGCATTTCTGAGGCTGTACAACTTCGTGTGAGCAGCAAGCCTCATCTTTTTTTCCTGTGGAGCCATTTCAAACGGCTGACCTTGTAGTTAGCAACTTGTAACCCACAACACCCCTGGGGCACTTTGCTGCTGTTCTAGCTGCCTTTGAGTCAATTCCCAATTCACGGCAACCCCACGAGTACAGAGAAGTCCCCATAATGTGTTCACAGGCTGTTCCTTCCAGAGGCAAATCTCCCATCTTGTTTGCTAAGGGCCTCTGGCCATGTTTGATTTGCTAACCTTTTGGTTAGTAGTCTCATGCTCAATCCTTTGCACCACTCAGGGACTCTTTTTATACTATTAACTAAATAGTGCTTATTCCACCTCTTCCCCCCTATCCGCCTAAGCTCTGTTGTTATTTCAGCCAATTGTTCTTCCATATAGTCAATATTTTTAATAAATTCTGCGATTGGGAGACTTCTTCCTAGGAACAAAATTAGAATGGAAAATCATGTGCATGCAAGCTAACACCTGAAAGCAGTGAAACCAGACCAAACCCATTGCAATAAAGTTGAGTCTGACTCACAGGGACACTATATAGGATTTCCAAGACACAGTCTACAAGGGCAGATAGCCAATCCATGCCTGGCCCACAGTGCCATCAGAGATCCCTTGTCAGTAGGTACTACAACTTATTTGTATCAACAGCCACCCCTGGCATGCATAAAGCATTTGATGAATGTTTTGTTAAATGAGGGATTGATGTTTGGCGTTCTATTTTAAAACTTTTAAGATATCATGAAACCTAAATACTAAGTTGGCTCAATTCCCCACGCCTTGGCTTTGCAGCAATGCATAATTTCAAAGCTATAAAAACAAATGAAGAAAGAAAGAAATCACATTTTTAATCAATTCTAAGACAGTCCTTGGAAAGCTGGACTGCTCTGTGGATAACCAGGGATGTGACCTTAGACTTTCTGGATCACATCTTTTGTCTGGGGTTCATGATTTTTCCCTAAACCACTCAGGATAGAAAAGGTGGAATACTCTGGCAACCAGGCCCCAAGCAGAAGCACCTCCAGGATGCACAGCCAGCTTGCTAAGGTGCCCTCCCTGCTGCCTGGGGCAACGATTAAGGAAGGAGCCAACTAAGGAGTAGAATTCGTCCAGTAAAAGGGGTGGGGTGTGGATCTAAGGAACCTGTAAGGATTAAAAGTCTGGGAAATTCAAAGGGGAGTTCAACTGTGCTCTTTAGGGTCACTGTGATTCAGAATTGACTCCATAACAGGTCTTTTACTCCTCTCTCAGCCACATCTTCTGAGATGTCTTCCTCTTCTAAAGTTTCCCGTTGGGTTCACTTGTATACGCACTGCCATTGAGTGAATCCAACTCATGCTGACCCTGTAGGACAGGCTACAACTGCCCCTGTGGGTTTCTGAGTCTATAGCTTTTTATGGGAGTAGAAAGCCTTGTCTTTCTGCCGTGGAGCAGTTGTGGTTTCAAACTGCTGACCTTGAGGTTAGCAGCTTAACATTTAACCACGGTGCCACCAAGGCCCCTTCCATGGATACACCAAACCAAAAAACCAAACTCACTGCCATCGAGTCGATTCCAACTCACAATGACCCTATAGGAAAGGGTAGACCTGCCCCTGTTTATTTCCAAGACAAGTGTTTTATGAGCCTCATCTTTCTCTCTCTATTTGTATACAGTATCCCCTATTAAGAATGGCCCTCAATGAGATAGGCTGACCCCATGGCACAGGACCTGGAATTTTACTACACCTAAGAGTTGGAGCGGATTCTTAGTAACGAACAACAAAGAAGAGCTAAGGGAGGTGCAAATAATGGGCCCAGGGGACTCCATTGCCCAGCTCCTTTCCCTCTAGGGGTAATACTACCTCTGTCTTACTGTCCATTCCAGTACCCCACCTAGACACCTTGAGTGCACGGCTTCACTCCACTGCAACGGAGCGGACTTCAGAGTAAGAGCTGCATTCTTGGAGTCAGTTGCACACTGGCTCTCATGTTACACAGCTTGGCACCGGTTGACAGCACTGAAGCCATTCCTTACAGGTGCTCCCCATTATCACTCCCTTTGCAGATCATTACCCTTCCCGCAGGCTCTGACCCTTACCCTCTGGCTTCTTCTTTCTAATCCCCCTGCCAGTCCCGGATGTGGGTTCCTGCAAATTCTGCAGAGCTGGTTTTTTGTCTGCCTGCATCTCAGACACATCTTTTGTCAGCATCTCTATGAGATTGGAGCTTCTGTAGACCATTTGTGTCGTGGGCTCTGTTCCCCACCTCTCCTGCTTGACCTTCTCAGCCCTGTGTCCCATGCTCCTCCCAGCACTAGCTCTAAGACGTACCAGGGGCTTCCCAAAAGTTTGTGGGGGGGGGAATACCATTATCTTTTTATTCCAGTTTCCCACAAACTTTTGGAAGACTACCCTCTTACGTTTTTGCTTTTATAATTTGTCCCCACCCCTGGCTGTTTATAAAAGAACAGGAGGTGACAACATGGACACAGCTCATGAGAATCTCTTGGAGGAGGTTCTCCATGGGTCTCAATCTCTGGTTTTCTACCGCAAGGCTTCCTTGAGATTTCTCATCCCATCCCCAGCACTTTCAGTTTGCTAGATCTCCCTAAGTGACTTTTCACCCCAAAGGATAAAGTCACAAAAATAACGACTCAAGTTATTATTCATAACTATTGTTGATCTTTATTTTGGAGAGATATTTATTTTCCCTATATAGCATTTAATATTTATATTTAAATATAGAAACCAAGGCAACGGTTGTAAGGGCCATCGCACTGAGAAAGGAATACATTTCTGGCTCAGTCAGGCCAGGACGGGAACACTAAGATTTTCAAAACAGAAGGCCAAACTGAATAATACTAAGCAGCTGCCTCATGCCGTAAAGAGCCCCTAGGGCCTAATGGTTTACTAGATGGAGTGCTAATGGGAAAGCGCTGTGGTTCAAGCACAGCAGCCTCTGAAAGTCACGGGGCAGTTCGACTCGCTCCTCGAGGGTGGTATGAGTCAAAAGCGTCTCAGTGGCACGGAGTTGGGAGTGACCCCATGCCATGGCAAACAGACAGTTTCCTGGACAGCTATTGTGATTGTTTAGGTGCCATGGGCTCAGCTTTGACTCCTGGAGACCCCAAGTTTTACAGTTGACCTCCTCCACAGAGCGTCCTCGGCTGTCATCCTTACCGAAGCAAACAGCCAGGTTTTCCTCCTTTGCGGCCTCCAGGTAGGTTCCAACTGCCGGCTTTTCTGTTAACACGTAGCCACTGAGCCACCCAAATCAAACAGAAATGAATCTGTCCTTGAGTTGATTCCAACTCATACAGACGCACAGAACAAACTGAAAGCACTCCTAAGGGACCGAGGAGAACTGCCCCTGGGGGTTCCCCAGGCAGAGGACCTTGAAAGGACAGAAGCTTCGTCGTCCTCCCTGGGAGACGCGGTGGGTTCGCGCTGCTGGCATTGCACTGAGAAGCCTAGCAAACAACCTACGGCAGGTCCAGGGTTGCTTTTGCTGAATCAGAGTGACCCCGCATGCGGTGTCTAGGGTTGGAAGTCTCTACAGGAGCAGATAATATAATTGTTCTCCTGAGGAGTGATAGTAGCCATTCTGATGCACAACTGAGCCCCGACCACAGAAATGTACATACTTGTAGGGATAATATTTGGAACCCAAATATCCAAATGCAAGTGTTTTTAGACTTTGGTTTGAATTAATCTTCTCTTGCCATCATTTCTGCAGAACCCAAGTTTGTCTCCATAGTAAAATCCCGTCACTAATTACATGAGGGTAGCTTACATTTTTCTGCAATGTATACCATTTTCCCACCAAACTAATTGAATTTTCGATTCTGGTAAAATGTTTCTTCCCACAACGTGTTAGTCCTTTGGTAAATAGCTAATGAAGCTTTGCTGTGAAGCTGGTGATGATGGGAAAACGGAGATTCCAGTAAAAGACATAAATAACCTTGTAAAGTGGTGTGCATCATTATTTAGAATAGAACAACTTCCCTACTGAAGACATAGATGGGTCTATAACTGATGTGTTGAGCATTGCTAAAGGGTTTATCGCTCTTAAACTTGTCCCAGAAACCTGTGCCTAATCCAGCCCTGAGGTGAATATTGGAAAAATTCCCCTATGGAAAGAATCATTGGTTATTATATACAGCATCACAACGAATGGACTGCTCATTGTTTGCATAAGCTATATTACTGTTGTCCTGAATATGCAAGGGAGCCCTCATGGCACAGTGATTACCAGTTGGGCTACCATCCACAAGGTCAGCAGTTCAAGAACCACTAGCTGCTCCACAGGAGAAAGATAGGGCTTCTTTACTTCCATAGGGTTACAGTCTTGGGGGGTCGGGGGGAGTCTCAAACCCACAGGTGCAGTTGTACCCTGTCTTATAGGGCTGCTATGAGTTGTCATCAATTTGATGGTAGCGAGTTTGGATTTGGGGATTTGGAATAAGCAAAGCATACCTCAGCAGTAGTGGGCTGGTGGTTGAATTCTTACCTGCCACGTGTGTAGGAGAGACAGGTGTTTGACTCCCAGCTAGTGTGCTCATGAAGCCACGACCCTCGTGTCCGGGGAGACTTGGGCTTCACTGCAACGCTGAACAGGTTTCAGAGGAGTTTCCTGGCTTGGAAGAAAGGCATGGCAACCCTGTTTTCAAAAGTCAGTTAACAACCAACAGTCTGGTCTGCTGTGCAAGGGCTCGGCTCGGCAGCGAACAACAAGCTTGTGTTGTTACTTGGAGTCTTGATTTACATGTCTTTGCTTCTTACAAACAACAAACAACAATTATTTACAAAAATTCTTAGTAATGGGAAGGAATCAATTAGATTGATTAAATGTGTAGCTTGTTCTCCCTCAAGATGTCAGATCACTTCTGGAAAGATCCTGTTCAGATCCTTCCAAACAGTTCCAACTGATGTGAGCCAATGGGAATTTGCAAACCATGATTAGGAAGCTACAAAATGCCAGTTTATTCAGTTAATTTGCAGTAGCCTAAGTACATTTTCCTGACATATTATTTCCCTTCTAAGAACCTAGGACCTTTTAGTCTTGGACAGGTTATTCCTAAGGCAAAGCGATTTCACATTTCTCATAGAGATGCCAGTCATTCAGACTATTAACACAAATTCCTTCTCCTTGAATAGAAGTGAGCCGTCATTTTAGCAATGTTGCTGCATCAGCCTTTCTATTGTCAAGCACAACAAATGATGAGAAAATCAATTTACTCTTTAGAATTAGTCAAGTGAGGAATCCTTTGAAGGGGAGGGGTGGGGGGTAGAGTTTTCTCTGAATTCTATAATCACATAAAAGTGAGTACTGTATGTATGTATGTTGGCAAAATGTTGTGAAATTTAATGAGGACTGATTGTTGATGACAGTGGGTTTTTTGTTACTGTGGTTGTGGTCGCCCAAAGACCTTACAGGCAGGATTGAGCTCTGCAGAATAGGTTGGAGGGGTAACGAGCTTAAGAGAACTCTCCTTTAGCTGACCCAAGAATATGGTTTGATCTGTATGAGGTACAGCGCAGAAGACAGGAGAGGATTATAGCACAGCCTCAGTGTTGAGATGGGTTGTGGGCTTTGAACATCTTTATTTAATTCATCAAGCTTCTTTCATAAGGCAGAATGCAAATGAGCTTTTAATTATTAGTTCAATGGCTGGAGAATGTAGCATGTGTGACTTATGAAACAATTTACATTTTTACTTTGTAGCCTAAAAATAAGTGGAAGGAAATATTTCAATGGGTGGCCACACTCTTGGTCTCTAAGAGTTGGAACTGACTTGACAGCATCCTAACAATAACAACAATAACAACAACAACAAGAAGCATCATGCCCTGGCAATTATTTGCAAGCTCTAAAACTCAGTTTCTTCACCCATAAAGAGCAGTTTCTTCCAGCTTCCCATAAAGGGAAGATTAAAACGTTCAAGAATGACAAGTATTTAATATTTGGAAATGACTGCATAATGAAGCACTTAGATCGTATAGAAATGGCTTAGAGAAAAGAAGATTAATTTCAAGCCAAAGTCTAGTACAAACATGACCTTCCAATTGTAAATCTCATGAATTGGAAAAGAAATGACATCTATGGCTTTGTTTCTCGGTCTGAGAATTTGGAAATGTATTTAATGTTGGGGTATTTCAGATGAGGGGGAGCTCTGATATAATCGCCTGTCTGTGGAGATGAGGAAAATTCTTTCTACCACACTTTACTGAAAGAATGCAGTTAGTGATGATTTAAATGACAGGGATGGAAGGGTCATCTTTTGAGTCCTTTGCCCGTAGGCACTGCTGCCATTAAGCCATCCCAGAAAAGAACAATTCTTCTGCTTCCCAAAACCTCCAGGTGACGGTAATAAAAATTAAAACAAGCAGATGGGAAAGCTCAGGGGTCTTGAAACTAATAAAAACTGGTTCTAGCTGACATAATTTCAGTTAAAACTCATTTCTAGCTGCAAGTAGCCTTGGCACGTAGCAGGACTCCAAGGAAGGGACAGTTGGTCATTGTTCCCTGCAAATATTCCATTTCATATTGGCATTAATGTCCGATGGTCCTCCATGCCCCTGATCAGCCTCAGGGGCTGCTGTAACACTCAGGTTCCCCTGGCCACAACGGACCTCTCTGAGATAAATGTCTTCCCCTGCTCCATGACGTCTCACGTGGAGGGGAGGGAAAAGTCACGTGGGACCATTTTGATAATCACAGGGTTGAAGTCGCTTCTCCAGCAAGAGCACTCCTAGGCCAAGTCCATCTAATTAGCTAGATGATTGCTGCAGGGTTTACTGCATCACTACGCTGATTTGCATGAACAAGGAGGGGGCTCTACATCCCGCAGGTGAATTGCAGATGGACACCTTCACTTGATGGGGACATGTTTGGAGGTCATATGGACCAACTTGAGATTGCAGTGAAAGGACCCACACATGGCTCAGCTTGCCAGAATGAAGGGGTTCTTTCTGTTGCTGTTTTTAAAGAAGAAATGCTCTGGAGACATAGTGGGGTCAGAGAGCTCATCTTTGCAGCAGGCTTGAACTCTCCTTGTGATGTAACCAGTGAAGGGAGACAGGAAGGGGGTGGGGTGGGGCTGGAGGCGTTAGGCAGAGTCTGGGCATCTGAGGCAATTCCTGGGATAGCACCATTAATTATAACATCTGGATCAAGGCATTTACCTTCTTGGGATCCAAAATTCTGTAACTTGGCAATGACGAGAGTAAAACCAGATCAGGTGTGTTTAAAGGTTCTGGGGTGGCGGGGGATAGTTAGTAATAAACCCTTGTTTCAAGCAAAAGTTAAAGTTACTCCATAAATCAGAAAGCGACGAAGCTTCTTCATTTGAATCAGGGTCTCCCTCTCAAATGTGCCCTTGTCCATGACCTCCAAATTTCCTGAAGCACCCCCTGAAAGTCTAGGGTCCCTTGGAACCAGGTTTGAAAACCAGTCGATTAAATAATAACTAAGTTTCCCTCCAGCCTTTGGAGTAATGGGAAAGTCATAAACTATAGACTCAGACAGGCTCTTCCTTCTCATTCCTTACGGTGTGGCCAGACTCAGTTTCTGCTTCTGTAAAATGGAGATATAAGTAGCTCTATTTTGGTATAAAACAGTAAACAATACAGGAAAAACACCACTTGGCCTTGTGCCATACTCCTGACCGCCAGCATTCGAAAATCTGTCCTTGCAACTCATGTGCTATCCACTTGATTAGATTGGGTTTTTTTTGCCCTTGCTAGCTCTCCACTTGACCAGACACCAGACTCTCGCCTCCAGTGATTAATGCCTCCCGATGATGTTTCCAGTGCAAGCCAGTCAGGCAAGGTTCGGTTGTGATCCATCAGTTTATTTCAAACATAGATAGCGGGGTTTTTCTGCTTAGTCTGTCTTAGTCTGTAAGCTCCACTGAGCCCTGGCCAATATGGGTGATCCTGCTCATATTTAAAATACTGGTGCCATAGCTTCTGGCCTCATTACAGCCACCCAAGATCCACCATGCACACTACTAATTGACAGGGTGGTGGAGAAACCATTGTCGATGGAATGAGGCTGTTGGTCTGACTTGATGGGAAACGAGATAGACAGATCTTGTATTTGCACTACTAAATTGCAATGAAACCGGTGATACCTGAAACCATCCCTCAAGAACTTGAGAATACAAGTCTTCTTTAGAACCTGAATGGTTTTTTTATTCCAAATTAACGGAGGTGGGAAACTTTTTCTAATTCACTGAACATTCTGTATGCATTGGGGAGCAGGTACTGTGTGGACACACCTCAAACCTCTTAAGTGACACCGTGGCTGATCCAGGCACCCCAGGTGGAATTCAAAGCATGTTGCTTTTACCAAAGAATAACAGAGGAAATGTCATTAGGCGCACTTGAATACAAATCCACAAGAAATTCAGCACCTGACAACCTGGGCTGCCCCATATCATAAAACAATTCACCCGAGAGCTCTTGTTCATTTGGTGAGCTGCTGTTGTGATAGCCTGCATTCCTTCAGTAATGGAGGAGTTCTTTCATCAGCTCCCCAAAGAGTGTCATTCGTGAACATCTCCCCTTTGGAGAATTTCCCTAGCATTCTGTCTAGCCCTCTATGCGCAGAGGCTGAGCAAGCGTCAGCACTGTCATGTCCCTCCCAAACACATATCCTAGAAAGAGCGCCGGTGGTAGAGTGGCTTATGTTTGAACTACTAACCACACAGGCCGCAGTTTGAGCCCCCCAGCTGCTTGCTTCTCAGGAGAAAGGTGAGTTTTCCGTTCCCATAAAGATTGCTAGCCTCGGAAACCCACAGGAGCTGTTCTACTCTGCCTTACAGGATTGCTGGGAGTCAGAATTGACTCAGTGGCTGTGAGTTTGAGACTGAGCTTGAATTGGAAAAGGAGCTGGCTGGAGTGAAGTTTGAGAGTTTTTGCGTGTTATAAGGGCTTTCATTAAAAAACAAAAACAAGAGGACTGAAGGGCTGGCCCCACTATGAGACACGATGCCCTCTCACTGACCCACAGTGCTAAGGGGGACAGCACTGGAGACACAGTGTGGGTATTGTGCCAAGCCGCCCCCACCCCCACCCCACCCGCACACATACACACCAGAGCGAAACACGCGGGGAGCGCAAACAGAGCAGCAAAGGGAGTCAAGCAGTGAAGTCCCCGAGGAATCCCCAAAATAGACTTTGGAGGGGCATGGCATGGTGTGGCACTTCACCAGCTCCGACTGGAAAACAATCAGAAGGGCCAGCAGTCAGATCTGGAACTATTTATAGGCTTTTATTTATTTATTTATTTATTCATTTTTTCCTCCTTTTTCCGTTTTCTCTCTATCCACACAAGATAGGCAGGACAACCAATCCCAAGGGGAAAATAATGGGGTCAACATCTGGGAAGAGGGGGACATAGGAGAGGAGGAGGTGGGAGAAAGGAAGGGGGAACCAACAAACTCAGGGACAAGGAAAAATCAGAGATCTGAAATTGATGGTGAGGAGGGTGTAGGATGCCTGGTGGAGGTTGATCAAGTGCAGTGTTGCCAAGAGAGAGTATTGAGAGTTAAATGAAGGGGAAACATGATAGTGGGACAGGAGGAAAGTAAAAAAAAATAGAGGAAAAAACTAGGAGGCAAAAGAGATTTATAGAGGTATAAATATAAGCATGCACATATGTAAATATATTAATATAATGATAGGGATGTAGGTCTATGAACATATATTTAAATGTTAAATATTAAGGTAGCAGATAGGCATTGGGTCTCTACTCAAGTACTCCCTCAAGGCAAGAACATTTGGTTCTAATAACCTGGCATTCTGTGATGCTTCCCTTCCCGACACTATCAGTGAAATCAAAATGGGTGCATAGGCAAATGTGAAAAAAGCAGATGGTACCCAGCTGTTAAAAGATAGTATTCGGGGTCTTAAAATCTTGAAGTTAAACAAGCAGCCATCTAGTAGAGATGTGTGATCATGAGGTGTCAATGGGATCAGGTAACAGGCACCAGAGGACCCAAAACAAACAAATATATTGATGCAAATGATGGGGGTCAGAGAGGAGACCCACAGCCCATCTGTAGACAATTGGACATTCCCTCACAGAAGAGTCACAAGGAAAGAATGAGTCAGTCAAGGTGTAACATAGCTCCAAAGAAACACACAACATTCCTCTAGTTCTTTAACGCTTCCCCCCCTCACTATCATGACCACAGTTTTACCTTACAAATCCGGCTAGACCAGAACATGTTTGTGTTAGTCTAGGTAGACTAGAGAAACAAATTTATGGACACTCATATTAGAGTGTATTAGAAAGAACTTTATATAAAGAGTAATTGTATGTTAAGAAAACATCCCAGTC
>NW_022103896.1:70395997-70430490 GCF_000313985.2 Echinops telfairi | reverse complement strand
TCATCTGTCGTAGATTCCCTGTGTTTCTAGTTCCCATCTGTACCGCTGTGCATCCTCTGGTCTAACCAGGTTTGCAAGGTAGAACTGGGATCATGATAGTTGGGGGGAGGAAGCATTTAAGAACTAGAGGAAGGTTGTGAGTTTCATTATTGCACTCACTGAACCCTGAGTGACTCATCTCTTCCCCACTACCCCTCTGCAAGGGATGTCTACAGATGGGCATTGGGTCCCCATCAAGTGCTACCCTCATTCACGATTATATGATCCCCCCCCAGCCTTTAGTGCTTGAAACCTGGTCCCTCTGCCCTTCCTGATCCCACATGTTGGTGTGCTGCTTCCATGTGGGCTTTGTTGCATCTGGGCTAGATGGCCACTTGTTTACTTTCAAGCCTTTGAGACCCAGACGCTATATATCTCGATAGCTGGGCACCATCAGCCTTCTTCACCACACTTAGTTATGCACACATTCGTCTTCAGTGTTTATGTGGGGAAGGTGATCACACAGTGATGGTTTTTGTTCTTTGGTGTTTGCTACCTGATCCCTTCAACACCTCGTGTTCACATAGGCTTGTATGCTTCTTCTCTGTGGGCTTTGTTGCTTCTGAGCTGGGTGGCCACTTGTTTGCCTTCAAGCCTTTAAGATCCCAGATGCTATATCTTTTGATAGCCGGGAACCATCAGCTTTCTTCACCACATTTGCTTATGCACATGTCTGTCTTCAGCGATCACGTCGGGAAGGTGGGTATCATGAAATGACCGTTTAGCTGAGCAAGATGCTCTTGTATTAAGGGAATGCGCACGAGGAGGCCCAATGTCCACCTGCCACCCTACTACTAAACCTATAAATATATGCACCTAGGTCCATTTCCCCCATAATCTTAAATATATTTACCAAAAAGACTCTTGAAGATTTCCAAACAGACAAAGACGAGGGAGGAGTATAACCCCTCATGACCTGGTTGCACAGCTCCACCCACCATGAACATTTCATCTAAGCCCATGTGGACCTTTCACCCCGTCTGGTGGTTACAGTAAGAACAGTTCAGTTGTCAGTGAAACTCAATAAATAGTCATGACAGCAGCTGTCATCAATACAGGTCCGGCTTATGGCGACTCTGCAGGTGACACAGCAGACCGGTGCTCCATCCGTAGTGTGCTCAGGGACTGACTTCGGGAAGTAGCTTGCACGCCTTTCTCCTGAGGTGCCTCTGGAGGAATGGCATCGTGTGGCTAGCAGCCAAGAGGGTTCAACACATGCACTGCCCAGGAGCTCCGCTCATTAGACAGCTGCTTTATGCAGGGCCCTGCGCAAGGTGCTATTGAGAACCGTAGACCCCAAACCTGCCTAGATAGACAACCCATACAGAATTACCACAGGAATGCAGAATAAACAGGAGAAAGGAGAGGCTATTTGGGGGAATTTGGTGAAGGAGTGGGCCTTTGACCTCACCTTGAAAGGAAATTGGTGTAAGGGCAGTCCATGCTGAGGAGGCTTGATAAAGACCAAGCCAGAAATTGAGGAGCTTGGAGGTCATCTTTAGAGAGTGATTCAGACTCCGCTGCATGCTCCACACTGGTGAGATCAGAGATGGGAAGCAGGAAATCAGAATGGAAACAAATAGGGCTTTGAAGGCAGGTAGGGAATGTCTTCATGTGACGGGAAGCAGTCATAGGAACAGGGTTGTTGCTATGTGCTCTTGAGTGGGTTTCGACTCCCAGGTCTCCTGTGTACAAAAGATCAAACACCAATGGGCCCTTCGCCGCCCGCACAATTGTTCTGAGTCCTTTTTTGCAGCCACAGTGTCAACCGGTCTCATCAAGAGACTTCCCCTTTTTCACTGATCCTCAACAGCAGCGGTTCTCAACCTGTGGGTCGTGATCCCTTTGGGGGTTGAACGACCCTTTCACAGGGGTTGCCCGATTCATAACAGTAGCAAAATGACAGTTATGCAGTAGCAACGAAAATAATTTTATGGTTGTGGGGGGGTCACCACACTTGAACTGTATTAAAAGATCGATGCATCAGGAAGGTGGAGAACCACTGATCTACAGGGACTGGTCTCTCTGGATCATATGCGATCACATATCCGAGGTATGTATGACAAAATCTAGCCAACTTGCTTTCTAAGAAGCAGCTGGAATGTACCTCATCCAAGATAGATTTGTTTGTTCTGGTCGTTCAAGACACTTTCCATAGTCTGGACTAACACCATAATTCACATGCATCAACTCCACTTCAGTGTTCTTTATTCAGGGCTCAGCTTTTGCCTGCAGAGTAGGTAACTGAAAATGCTATGGCTTGAGTCGGGTGCACTTCAGTGACATCTTTTAAGGCTTTATTATTTTATTTTAAGACTTTAAAGAGGTCTTGTGAAGCACATTGACCCAATGCAATGATTTGATTTCATGACCTCTGTTTCCATAAGCATTGATCTAGGGTCCAAGTAAGATGAAATCCTTAACAACTTCAGTCCTTTCTGTTTATCGTGATGCTATTGGTCCAGTGGTGAGGAATTTTGTTTACTGGACATTCTGGACATACTGGACAATCCATACTGAAGGCTGCCTTCCCTGATCTTCATCAGCAAGTACTTCAATTTCTCCTTGCTTTCAGCAAGCAAGATTGTATCAGCTGCATACCACAGGTGTTAATAAGACTTCCTACAATCCTGACATCGCATTCTTTGCTTAGAATACAGACTTTTAAAGTATGGTGAGAGGATACACCCCTGAAGCACACTTTTCTTGATTTTAACCCATGCCACCAACCACTCCCAGGAGAAAGATGAAGCTTCCAGAAGGATGGACATTCTAGGAAATATATACAGTTGCCATGAGTCAGGAATGAGTTTAGTTGGTGTGAGTATCTTCTTATGTTCAAAAGACTGCCTTTTGATCTGTATACCGGGTCTGTAGGAACCGAGGCATCAGTGTTCTGGACTCTTCTGGGAATGGGATAGTACAGTAAGAATACAAAGAAAACCCGAGGCAGAGAGCTGAGGATGGAGGGGATACTCCTCACAGGAGACCAGAACTTCCTCAGAGCAGCACAGCTCTGGTGTAAAGACCCCGTGGATGCTCTGTGACGCTCCCACAGAGAGGCGACCAGGGAGAACCCGGGTATGGCTTATGGAAGAGTCAGTCCTTACACAGCATGCGGACTACAAACCCTCCTTAGGCAAACAGGAGACGGTGGGGGGGGGAGAAAAGAAAACGAAAAGCAACAGGGGCCCCCTGGTCCAGCCCAAGAAAAGCCCTTGGTCTCCAGAGAACCTTGGCTGTGCAGTGGTTGCAGCGATAGGGCACTCAGCACCATGCACTTGGCAGGCGAACGAACCCCGTGGCCCGGCTTCCTTCAGGATGTCTCTACAGCCTTGCATACCCTCGGGGGCAGTTCCACCGGCGTCACCATGAGTGGGAATCCACAGGACGGCTGCGGCTTTGGTTTGGGGTTTGGTGTCTGGAACGCTTGCCTTTCCAAACACCCCATCTTCCTCCTCGCCTCCTTCCTGGCCCCTCCCGGCGGCTACTGTGCCAGGCGACCCTGAAGGGCGAGCCTGGAAACCCTGACTCCTTCCCAGCAGCAGTTCCCTGTTTGTTTGCCGAGGTTTGCACTCCTTGGGAGTTGCTTTCCCCAACCCCCGCCCCCATCAGTTCAGCAGTGTCCTGAAATTCACCCCCGGTGCAACTTCTGCCGCCGCTCCTCCTCTTCTTGGAACTGCCTTTTGTTTGTCTGGCAGCCCGGCTTCTACGGGGGTGTGTGGTGATAATAACACGCTGGCTTATATAACCCGCTTCATCTACAAGCACTTCCTAGCCTGTCCCTAATGTCGCTGCGGCCCCGGGCGTGATTAGCCAGTGGGACAGTCAGAGGGGAGCCCAGAGGATCAGAGGATCAGAGGCCAGGCCTGCCCGGCTCGCTGGCCGCTCCACCAGGTCCGGCCAGATCAGAAACCATGACTCTCAGCCTCCCCGGGAGCAAGGAGGTCCGGCCGCCACTTTATCTCTGCTTCTCGGCATCTCACTTCTTCCCAGAAGTATTTCTCTAGAGAAGACGCTGAAGGCGGCTTTTGTAAGTACGATCCTCTGCTTTTTGCTGGCAAAGGGGGAGAAACTTCCTCACTGCCCTTTTAATATTATTTACACATTAGAATCCGATCTCTCAGATTCAGAGAAAGAATGGGGAAAGTATGTTTCTGGCCGAAGTCCTCCACCCAGTTTGGTCTCTCCTTACAATCATACGAGGGGCTGGATAAGTCCACCGATCCCAGGAGCGGTGCTGAAATTGGTCATCGCAGTGAGTCTTGTTTCTTCCTCTCTCTCCTCACCCTAGAGAGGAGCCCTGGCAGCTCCCCTGACGTGTTAGGCAAGAGAAACTGCGAGAACTTTAATGCTCAGGGTCTCTGCCTCCAGTGCCTACAAATTCAATCGGATATAATCTCTGAACGTTTCTTTTCACACTATGAAATAAAATCCGTCTTTCAGTTCGGTCTTGAAACTAGCACTGGCTTGTGTAAACCCCATCCCACCCCCCAAAGATAATGGAAATGGAAATTATTATTACATTTCCATGGCCTGGATGAGGGATCTACACACACACACACACACACACACACACACGGACAAAATCCCCAAACCTCTGCTTTAAGTTATTTTTCTGTAAAGAATGCTGAATTAAGAGAGTATTTCCTCCAGGTATGATGCTCATTGGTTCAGAAAAAGAAATAGTCTTTTCACAATAGATGAATTTAAAATGGGAGATTAACACCAGGTGCAATTTCTAAACACTTAGGAAATATGATTTGCTAATTCACCAAACCAACAAAATAAATTTCCATTTTGGGGAGATATAGTTTACATTTATAAAACTCTGCTTATCACTCGGCATCCTAGGAGGTATCGTCATTCTCTTGATGTGTCATGTACAAAAATGGAACATGGAGAAAATGGCTAATATGTAGAAAAGCAAGTCATTTCACTTGTAGTACCATAGGTGGTATGAGCAAGCCACTAAGTTTATATGTCTTAGATAAACACAAGCCAAAGCCGTGTATAATGTGTGTGTGTGCACGCGCGCGCATGTGTAATTATCCTGAACTCTTAGATTTGTTGCAAATGACAGCTTCAAAAATTTTGAGGAAAAGTGAATGAAAAGATATTGGAATTTTCCTACGAGCCTTTTGATGCTGACTCTACATTGGATGGCTCTACATCAGAACCAAGTCCATGCCCCTAAGAAAACAACGAGCTATGTATTTGGTACTTAGTATTTTACATAAGAATGGAATGTCCAAAAGGGACGCAGTGGAGAAAGTGCATATCAAATTTCAGAGTGCAATAAGGTTGTTTATTAATGAATTTATTTAACAGAAAAGGGAAGCATTAAAACGGTGTCTAATCTTAAGATACTCTTTAAAATAACATTTCCACCTAGACTTCTTGGTGAGCTCCAAGAAAAATGTAAGGCATAATTTAAAGTTGAAAATGAGAGTAAATTGTAGTTGTTTTTACCTCCAGTTTTAGAAATGATCTATCAACACTCAATTCTATACTCTAGCTAATTCAATTATAAAGGTCAATCACAAAATCATAGCTCCACGGCGTATTCAGTCACAGTACTGTATTTGAGGCTCCGTTTGGCCGTTGTCTTACTGTATGACCAGGGTAAGAGCTGTCCGAGTCAGAGCCTCAGATTTCACATCAGTGGGGTAACACCAATACTCTAGACCCCAAGACGATACTTGTTTAAAGGACTCAAAGGAAATTCTGATACTATGTTTGAAAATAGCAATGTTTCGATCAATCTTGGAGATTTTCCGTTTACTCTATTTGTTCATTTCATGCATTGATTGGCTTATCCATTGAGAATCTACTATGTACTGTATGCTGTGCTACGTATGCCCTGGTGATGCAAATAATGGGATGCAATTAATAAACTGCCCTGAGAGAGGTCATAGACCTGGGAGAGGAAATATCAAAATAATCGCTCACTTGTATAACAGTGTAATCAGTTGGCAGAGAATTGACTCTGGCTCCTGGGGACTCCCTGTGTGTCAGAGAACTGTGCTCCACAGGGCTTTCAGTGACTCGTTTTCAGTTGATCACCTGGTCTTTCTTTCAGGATATATCTAGTTGGACTTGAACCTGTAACCTTTCTTTTAGCAGCCTAGTGTGTTAAATATTTGTACAACCCACGGATCATAACAGTGCAACACCTGTTCAAATAGAAGTGTGTTCAAGATTAAGTAGCAAAACTGAGGCCAAACTGATTAACTCTGCCTAGCAGAGCCCGGGGGCTGTTAGTGAAAGTTAAAGGAACTTTCACAAAGGTATGTGGAATGCCTTTTATTTTATTCTAATTTTAATAAATCATTTTATTGGGGCTCTTACAAGCTCTTATATCAATCCATGCATCAGTTGTATCATGCGCATTTATACATTTTGCCTCCTAGTTCTTGATGTGAAATGCCTTTTAAATATGTAGGATAGGATAAAGGGCTTGAATAGACATTTCACCAAAGAGGACATTTGAATGACTACCAAACACATAAGAAGATGCTCAAACATCACTAGCCACAGTGAGATACTCCACTAGGATAACTAAGAAAAAAATAATAAATAAATGTTGACAAGGAGGTGGGAAACTGGAACTCTTATCCACTGCTGGTCAGTAGGCAAAATAGCTCAGCCATCATGGAAGACAACCTCATTATTCCTCAAGAAACTAGAAATAGTTTTTGACCTGTACTCAATCTCATGCCCACTGCCATTGAGTTGATTTCTACTCAGAGTGACTCTATAAGACAGGGTAGAACTGCCCCTTTGGAGTTCCAAGTTTTAAAAATTTAAGGGAGCAGGTAGCCTCATCTTTCTCCTGAAGAATGACTGGCAGGTTTGAACCACTAACCTTGTGGGTACCAGCTCAATGTGTAGCCCCTCAGGGCTCCTACAACCCTACATTTCCACTCTTAGGAATATGCACAAGAGCCTGGAAAATAGAGACCAAAACAGTTAGTTGTCCATCAGTGTTCATCGCAGCACTATTTTAGCAAAAATGTGGAAACAACCAAAATGCCCATCCACAGATGAATGGACAAACAACATGTGGTAATGCAATACCACTCAGCCAGTAAGAGAGATGAAGTCTTGCTACATGCTGCAATATGGATATAGCTTGAAGACATTTTGCTAATACTGGCGATAAAGTTATGAAAACTTCTTATCAATAGCCCAATACCTTGTAGAAATGAATCACTGGCCTGGGGTTTAGGACTGCAGTCTCAGGGGACACCATGATCACTTGGTTTAATACTCCAGTGCACCGGTTCTCAACCTGTGCATCGCCACCCCTTTGGGAGTCAAATGACCCTTTCATAGGGGTGGCCTAAGACCATTGGAAGACACATAAATATTTCACAATATAGAATTACATATTGTTTTGTGATTAATCACTATGCTTTAATTATGTTCAATGTGTAACAATGAAAATACATCCTGCATATCATATATTTACATTATAATTCCTAACAGTAGCAAGATTATAGTGATGAAGTAGCAATGAAAATAATGTTATGATTGGGGGTCACCACCACATGAGGAACTGTATTAAAGGGTCACGGCATTAGGAAGGCTGAGAACCACTGCCCTAGTGAAATTCAAACTATGGTCCAGGGACTTTCTCTTGGTTCACAAAGGGTTTTCTCTGCAAGTTCACCAGCTTCTTGTGCCTCAGCATAAATGAACAGCATCACTGGTTCTATGGGTTATTTTGTTTAATTGCTTATAGGAAGTTTGAATGGATGATGGATGGAGTGTGGCATAAAAACTTAGCTTGTCTAGCAAGCCTAGCTTGATAACTAGCTTAGTTAGTTATCACTTGCTATGGAGTCAGTTCTGACTTAGGGGGTCTTGGTGTCTGTCAGAGTAGAACTGAGTTCCATAGGGCTTGCAAGGATTGATTTTCATAAGAAATTGCCAGGACTTTCTTGCACCATACCTCTAAGTAGACTTGACCCTTTCAGTTAAGACCTGACATTTGTACCATCCTATGATTCTTCTAACTTTATTAGGATCACTTTTCAGCAGCCTTTCCTAAGATTACTGCTTAATTAAAGGGCACACACAGGAGGATTTTGAGTGGAACTAATAAGACAGATAGTAGTTGTGATTGGATTTTCATTTTTATTTTTTTTAATTTATGTAAATTCCCTAGTACTGAGCATTCAGTGTGGGTTAGGCAAAGATCTAGGAAGATGAGAAAGTGCTGTCCACTTGCACATCAATTAAGGACTAGTGCTAAAGATAAAAAGTAAGTAAAAGAGACTGTCGTTGTGTTCAAGGGAGCAGTGGAGAAGACCTGAGCAGTACAGGACACAGATTCCAGAGGGGCTTAAAAAGCAGAACTTACTTGACTTTAACTTGGGATCTAGATTAAGGTTGTGAAAGAAAAGGAAATATCTTCAGGGACAGTGAATTACTTAAGGTGGCTCTTCTATCCAAAGGCTCTAATTCCCACCAAATGACCTTTTCCTGCCTGGGTCTGGTAAGAAGGTGAGGGAAGATTCTGATCAGATTCACCTGTGAATAACAGTGGAATTCTCTGGAATGGCATCCTGCTGAGCATAAGATGAGCCCTCTGAGAAACAGGAGAAGAGAGCTGATGACCAATAAGAGTAAGGAGTGGTGCAGGTCCTCTGGACCTGAGATCTGTGCTGGTTGAGCCTCCTGAATGCAGCAAACAGCTATAACATCAGAGAAGCAGCAGCAAAACCAGGAGCCAGAACATAGACCAGTGATGAACTTCCCAAAAGCCAAGTGCTTTTTACAGGAGGCTGGCTTGTGGTGTGGGCTGGCTCTGGGCACTTAATTCAGGAAGCTGACCCACTGAAGTGGAGCTGAGTGCCTTTGGGCTGAGGTTTGCTGAAGTGGGGTCCGTTGGGCACTTAGTTCAGGAAGTTGGGCTTGCTGCCCCACGGAGCTTGAGCTAAATTCCTATAGGTTGAGGCTTACAGCAGAGTGGTATGCCCCTTTGGGCATTCATTAGCAGAAAGAACCTAAAAGAATGGTGTAACATGTACTGATAAACAATTCAACCCAGGAGCAATCATATCATTGTGTGCTCACCTCCATGATATGATCGCTGAAGACAAATAGGTGCATAAGCAAATGTGAAGAAAGCTGATGGTGCCCGGCTCTCAAAAGATATAGTGTCTGGGGTCTTAAAGGCTGGAAGGTTAACAAGCGCCCATCTAACTCAGAAGCAACAAAAGCCCACATGGAAGAAGCACACCAGCCTGTGCAATCACAAGGTGTCGAAGGGATCAGGTATCAGGCATCATCAGAACAAAAAATCTTACCATAGTGAATGGTGGGGGGAGTGCAGAGTGGAGACCCAAAGCCCATTTGTAGGCCACTGGAGATCCCCTTGCAGAGGGGTCTCGGGGAGGAGACGAGCTAGACAGGGTGTGATGTAGCAACGATGAAAAATACAACTTTCCTCTAGTTCCTAAATGCTTCCTCCGCCCCCCACTATCATGATCCCAATTCTACCTTGCAAGTCTGGCTAGACCAGAGGGTGTACACTGGTATAGATAGGAACCGGAAACACAGGAAATCCAGGGCAGATGATCCCTTCAGGTGGTGTGAGTGGTGATACTGGGAGTGTAGAGGTAGAGTGGTTTGGAAAGGGGGAACCGTTTGCAAGGATCTACATGTGACCTCTTCCCTGGGGGATGGACAACAGAAAAGTGGGTGAAGGGAGACGTTGGACAGGGCAAGATATGACAAAATAATCTATAAATTATCAAGGGCTCATGAGGGAGGGAGGAGGGGAAAAAAAGGACCTGATGCCAGGGGCTTAAGTGGAGAGCAAATGTTTTGAGAATGATGAGGGCAATGAATATACAAATGTGCTTTACACAATTGATGTACATATGGGTTGTGATAAGAGTTGTATGAGCCCCTAATACACTATTAAAAAATAAATAAAATTAAATTAAGAAAAAAAAATTCAGCCATGAGCATTTCTCACTGGCATTACAACTTGTTAACCTCCTTAATAAACCTTTGAATCTGGAATTTTGCCTGTGAGTTCTATGCAGCCACTGCAATGGCTATCGGAACCCAGGGAGGTAAAATAGAGAACAGTCACCAAGACAGCACAGTACCTACAATATTAGCCTCAGGTTTGGGCAGCTGGGTCGCTCCAATAGTATGCAGTTAAATGAGATGAAAAGTAAGTTTCAAGAAGCAGGTGGATTCTGATGAGGTAAACTGGGGTTGAGGTGTGCCTAAGAGATTAGATGGTTACAGTGAGTAAAACCAAAGTGTTTTTTAAAAGTCTAACACTTCTTTTTCTTTTTGAAATCTTGGGGAGAACGTAAAGATAGGACTCTGTCCACAACACATTCTAATATCCTCAAGAAACATCAATCTTTGAGCTCACTGGGCTCTGAGATATCTTTGCCCTGTCTCCTCATGTTGACTGGATTATTATTAACTTTTCAGCAGGAAGACCATGCTTAGGGCAGTCTAAGCAGAAACCATGATTCCCCACAAATTGAACGATTTTCACTCCTTTGTGTTTTCAGGAATGATCTAAGATGAGAAAAATGTCAATGGGCTCGTAGACTACTGATGCATAAAAAATATAGATTCATAAAGAATTAGTACTTGTTCATCTAGAGGACTTTTATTTATTATTTCACTTGACTTGGGGATCTACTCAGAGACCCAAGTGAAAAAAGGTGTAACTTCTAAGACGGAAGCAAAGGATGTAATTCCCCCCTGGTCCTTACGCGCCTGTGACCGGTTCTTCTTTCTTTAGTGTGACCAGTGAGGCCTTACAAGGTTATTCTCACCACTCTTGTGTGAGGAAAGAGGAGGTGTAACTTCCAGTTAATTTTTAAAAGCTGTAACTGGAAGAGTCTTACATTTAGAATGAATAGAAAACAATCTGATTAGCAGACAGGAAATTCTGAGGTCTGATTACTTGATAGCCTCGGTTTTCTCATGCCCTTACCCTTTCTGCACTCAGCGCTTAATCTCCTATGGCAAAGCTTCTATCGGATTTCCTGATTTCCGTGCCCTCACCCCAGCCGCAGAAGCCCTGGTGGTGCTGTGATTTTTGAGCCATTGGTGCTAACTGCAAGGTCAGCTGTTCAAACACACCAGCCACTCCATGGGGAAAAGATGTGGTAGCCTGTTCCAGTAAAGCTGTACAGCCCTGGCATTCTGCTGGGTTCTGTCTGGGTGCAGCGGAGGACTCGACTCCACAACACTGGGTTTGTTTGGAACCCACCTGCACGCTTCAGAGCAAATAGCGCTCACTACAAAAGTGGTTTCACCCCAGACTTTATGGCTCACCTTGCAAAGTCAGATCATATATCTTTCTGGTAGGCGAACTGTATCAACACATTCTAAAACAGATTTAAGATGCTAATTCCATCTCTGAATAGAAGGCATAATTACCATTCATTAGAAAGATAGCTCTTGGTTGCAATGTTCATTCCAGCTGGTTGCTGACGGCTCACGTCAGAACTCGGGAGCCAGCAGAAAGTCGCTTTGGCATCTGGAATAGTAGTGACAAGGGTTTCTGTTTTTTTGCGAAAATGCTTTCGTCAAAAAATAACAAGGGCGTTCTTTTAAAACAGAACTATTAAGATCACAGCTCGGCAATATAATCACTAAATATATACCCAAGAATAAGATGAGTTTGTATCCTCGGAAAGTTTATTATGATTTAAAGACGGAACAAGATATATTAGGGGGAATTCCCGTTAGCACAAAAGAAAGCCTGAGTAAGTAATATATGGAGTTCGCCATTCCGCATTTAGGTTACTTGAGCCATTTGAAATCTTGGCTTATAAGCAAGTGCTACCCTACTCACTGTCTTTTTGGACTGCTGACATAATGAGGAACTGCAGGCAGGATGCTGCCTGAGCCACTGAGCCACTTGTCTATGTGGGGTCTGAAGAGCAGAGAGGTCGCAGGCAAGCCGGCCCCCCAGACACCTAAGCGTTGCCGGCATTTGCTTCATTGCTGTGGTCCACAGAAAGCTGGACACTCCCCAAGTCCCCCTTGGGCTTGGCTTCCTGTGCAAATGTTTTCTGCTCTCATGTCATTGTGCATGAAGTAATAGTCCCACATGTATGCACCGTCCACAATGGACAGATTTGTGAGGTTCAGGGCAAGTTTTTTTTAATGAGGACATTTTGGACCTTCCAACAGCCCCTTGGGAAGAGCAATTTGGAACTGTTTGTTGCTTTCCAAGGCGAAGGGGGAACGCAGGCTGAAGGCACTTCAGCAACAAGACGAAGGCCATTTTTAAGAGATGACAACAAAAGGTTAGATACATCAGGGGAAAGAGCCCCAGTCGGGCAGCTGTTAAAGCACTCGGCTTGAACCAAGAGGGATCGGTGGTTGCAGCTGACCAGGGACCCATAGGAGAGACAGTCGGCTTCCAGGACACAGCCTGGAACCCTCTGGCCGTTTCTGTTGGGCCCGTATGAGTGGCAGCCAACTAAATGGTAGTGGGCTTGGGTTTGGGGGTTTGACATAAATAAATAGACATTTACCTCACGCATCGATCCAACTGTGTGTCCGCCTGCCATAGACGAGAAAGGTGCCTTTACCTGAAGATGTCTAAAGACCACTGTCCAGCACCGCACAAACTGTGCATGCTGTTAGCGTTTTCCACGAAGGACTTAGTGGAATGCCGTTTCTCAGCTGCAAAAGTTGATGAGTTTTCTGAAGTTTGAGGGCTACGTGATGCAGCTCAGTTCTGAAGAACCCAGAAAGGCAAGCGAGCCCCACAGAATCAGCTCGCCGCGTTGTTAAAGGACTCTCTGAGTGCAGTAGCATACTCAACCAGAGGCAGAAGCCAAACCAAACTTGTGCAGTGTGACTCAAACCATCAAGCTTCCCTCCCTGATGTCAACGTTGGCGTCATGGAATCAAGGGATTGGGAGGCCTTCCCATGCATCCTTTCATGTTTACAAATGGACTCATGCGCTCCCCACGCCCAGCCCCACCTCTCTTTCCTTCACCTGCAGCCTTGGTGGCATAGTGGTTATGAGTTGAGCTGCTCATGTCAAGGTCAGCAGTTTGAAACTACCAGCCACACCTCAGGAGAAAGACCAGCTTTCTACTCCCCTAAAGAGTTTCAGGCTCTCAAACCCCCCAGGTACAGTTCTATCCTGTGCTGTGAGTCGGCATCGGCTCCAGGGCAGTGAATTTGGTGAGAGCGCCCCTCACCACCCTCTCTCCCCTTCTTCTCTCTATCTACTTGTCTAATGTGCTTATAGCGGACTCTTTTACTGAATCATTGCATATAGAAAAGATCATTGGTCTGGCTTCTGGAAGACGATATGACCCACAGCTAGATCATTACTTCGCTGCTTCATTCACGTGCATGTAATTCAGGCTTGAGGGGCACAGGCCAGCAGTTCGGTCTTGCTTGAGGGACAATTTACGATCTCATATCTTTTGGAGCAAAACTTGAATACACTCCAAAACAAGTTAAGGAGCACTATGTGACTCAGATTCTGACCATCGAGAGGTACAGCAGGGCTCAATCATGCGTACTGGTTAGAGGGCCATATCCGCTTAAGATATAAGATGCTGTCACAGCTCAAGGGGCAACCCTCGCTCTTGGGAGCGTCAAAGCCTGACTCAAGAGAAAAGGGAGTCCCGGTGGTGGCAAAATGGCTAAAGCACACGGTTGCTAACCCAAAGGTAGGAAGTTCGAACTTACCCATTGCTCTCTAGGTGAGCGATGCGGCATGACAGTCTACAGTGAACCCTCGGCACTTCGCGCTTTGACTTCCGCGGCTTCACTCTATCGCGGTTTTTGCGTAACAGCACCCACTGCCTACACCCGCTCCTTCAGAGGAAAAAGACAGCGACCCACCTGTAGAGTACATCCCTTAAGTCATTGCATAGGCTATTGATTACAGTATTTGTAAGAACTATGTATAATAATACTGTATGTGAAATATGTAATACTGTAAACTAGATGCCATAAATAATATAATAAATGATCATTGTAACATCCAAAATGTTTTACTGTATTTTCCCTTTTTCGTTTAATAAATTGGGTAATACGAGTGTAATGGTGACTAAAGGGTGTTTTTTCATGTCCTCTATGCTCTAACTATGAAAATAATTTGATTTACAAATAAGGAATCCTACTTCGCGGAATTTCATTTATCACGGTAGGGTCTAGAAGCGATGAACCGCGATAAACGAGGGTTCACTGTACTGCTGTAAAGAGTCACAGCCTTGGAAACACCGGGAAATTCCACGAGTTGGAATTGATGGCAATTGGTGAACTTGGAGAGATGAGATTACCACCTATATAAGTGATGGCATTAAAAGGGGAGTGTCTTAGAACTAGTGGATCACTGTATGAGGCAATTTGTCATGTAAATGTTTTATTGTGATCTGGTGTCACTGTAAAACTGTGCCCCACGGGTTTTCAGTAAATGGACTTCCATGTATGCACTGGGTGGCCTGGAACCTCTAGGCTTTCGTTCCCAGCCAAGCACATGAACTGTTTCGCATGACCCAGGGTTTCTTTGTGAAGAGGAAGCTCCTGCTTTTCTGAGGGAGCTCTGGGGGTTAGGTGGTAGGTGCTAATCACAGGTCGGCAGGTTAAAGCCATCTGCTCTTGTGCTGGGGAAGGACAAAACCTGCAGGAAGACTTAATGGGGGGGCTACAAAGGGTGGCAACGAGTAGGAATTGACTATGCCTGGGGGTTTTCTGGTGAGTGTTTTTCCTAGTTAGGCTGCAGAGAAAAGCAAAGGTCCCATGTGATTCTCTATCTATATTCTGAGAACTATGTAAAGGGATTAGCATTTTATTGCCAAATTGCTCAAACACAATGGTAGATGACATTGAAGAGTCAAATCCAGCCCATTTCAAGGGGGGATGTACTGAACTTTGAAAAACTCACCTCCTTTTACTGTTCATTGGATTTTAGACCCTCCAGTGTCCCCCTGTGTATGAACATGCCATTGTATCCACTGGGGAAGAGATAAAACGTTCAAATGAAATGCTTTATTTTTTTATTTTTTTTCACTGACAAAGAACAAATTAAAATATACCAAGAAAGAAAAGCTTGTGTTTTCCATTCTAGCCTGTTGGGGCACCATGCCCTGTCTCCAATGTCCACCCTCATCATTCCCTGGGGATCTTGCTACTCCCCTCCCCTGCTGTTCCGCTGCACTCCCCAGTGCTTTGCCTCAGTGTGGCGGGGTCAGATCAGGTGCAATTCCCACACTGTGTCACTGGTGTTGT
This sequence comes from Echinops telfairi, assembly GCF_000313985.2. Classification (NCBI taxonomy): domain Eukaryota; kingdom Metazoa; phylum Chordata; class Mammalia; order Afrosoricida; family Tenrecidae; genus Echinops; species Echinops telfairi. The sequence continues at coordinate 70,415,192 of NW_022103896.1, read as the reverse complement.
CCCCCGCAGGGCCATGGGCCAGTGAGGGGCATCACGTCTCACAGTGGGGCTGGCCATGTGGTCCTCTCTGTGGACTGGCTGCTCTATTTGGGGTCATCGTCCTCAAGGCCTGGTGGGCCAGGATGTGCTCCAGTCTGTCCTCCTCCCCCTCCATCTGATCCTGTGTGGTCTGGTCAGATATATCCTTCTCCCGAAGCTGCAGATTCAGTGCCATCTTTTGAGATACATTCTTCTCGGGGGAGGGGGAAATGCTTTATTAAACACAAGTATTTAGATAGGCAAGGACAATGTCTTAGGAAGGGAAAGAGTTAAAACATCAAATGAGTTATTGTTAAAGTAGCACATGTCATTTTCTTATTCTCTCTTACCTGTGATATATGCATGTGCTATTCTTGGCAGCAAGATGGCTCCATCAAATACTTGGTGCATTAAAATGGGTGTTTTCTCTTTTTCCAAAAACCTACCACTGTCAAGTTGATTGCAACCCATAGCGATGTTAGTCAGAGGAACGAAATCAATTTTTCAATTTATATTTTTCAACTGAAAAATCTAAACAAAGTTCACCAATTGTAAATGCCTGCTTTACTACTCATCAAATAATAGCAAAGCAGCTATAGAAAATTTTATGACCCAGTGCATTTTCCTTCAAAAGAGGTCTCATAACCTAGAATTAGATGTCACCCAAACTTTAAACTTGAACTACTTTGCATTAAAAACAACCCCCCAAACTCGACAGTGTAAAACATCACAAAATAATAATAATTTATAAATTATCAAGGGTTCATGAGGGAGGAGATGCGAGGGAGGAAGGGGAAAAATGAAGAGCTGATAACAAGGGCTCAAGTAGAAAGCAAATGTTTTGAGAATGATAAGGGCAACAAATGTACAAATGTGCTTGACATGATGGATGGATGGATTTTGATAAGAGTTGTACAAGGCCCCAATAAAATGATTTAGAAACAAAAACCCAAACTCTTCTTTATTGGTTCAATGAAGCAGTAAAAAAATAACGTGAAATGGAAGAGAGAGACAAATGGAAACTTCTACAAAAGGATTGGATCCACAATGCTACAAAGACTCTTATGCATATTGTAAAAAAATCAGTCCAGATGAAATATAGGGAGTATTATTCCTAATGGTGTTCCCCTTTGAAACTCTGAAAGAACAACTTTTGAAAGAAATAACTCATAAAAGGCAAGTGACAGTATTTCTGCTTTCTTCCATTAAAGGTACTGATGACCACCCACCATCATCTGAAGACGGTGAACTTGGCAAATGACATGCAGGTTCTCCAAGGCAGAATAAGTGCAGAAAAACTTCAAAGGTATTCATATCAAGTATTAATCTCTTGATTAATTAAACTGAGGGTTCCTTGCCTACTCTGTGTAACTTTAAATGGGGAATATTTTATAGATAGTGTTTTATAGATAATGACTTCTAAGAACTAGCAGAAATTGAGGAACAGGTATGTGACCTTGCACCTTCCTTTGACATTCATAACTTTCTTGGCAGAAAGAGATAACTTATTAACTCCCTCCCTGTACCACCATTGAGCCATTGCTAACTCATAGCAACCATAGAGGGCAAGGTAAACTGGCCCTGTACGTTTTTGAGACTGTAACCTGTTATGGGAGTAAAGCCCTGTCTTTCTTCTGCAGAGCAGCTGATGGTTTTGAACTGCTGACTTTGGAGTTAGTGGCCCAAGTATTAACTACGACACCCCCAGGGCTCCTTCAGAGAGCTAAAAAGGGGCCTCAAATGTTGCAGAGTCATTTCATGAAATCAGTGCTCAGGAATGGCAGGAAACCCATCCATCTAAAGCATCATTAGTTTATCAGCCTATCTCAACGAGCTGTTAAGGAAGTTGGGGGTGGGGGTGGCTTGGGGGATTCAGGGAAAGTGAAAGCCAGGTCAGCCATGCTTGGTCATCCACAAAGCACTCCCTAGGGCAGGAATAGAAAGTCTGCTGCTGACTCCTCTCCTTGTCTTCCTGGCTAGGTAGACTTGCATGCGGGGCATGTGGTGGGGTAAGGGAGAGTTCTGAGGACCTTGGTTACATTCCTGTGAGTGGCTTCTCAAATGACAACTCTGATATAGTGCCAGAAGTTGAACTCCTCAGGTTAGAAAATGCTCTCAAAATATAATGGGGAAGAGCTGTCTCTTCAAGGGAAAATCAACCTTAATGACAGAGGGAACAAAGCTTCTCAGGTTCTTGGGACATGTGATCTGGCGGGACCAGCCCCAAAGAAGACTGTCATCCTTAATCAAGTAGAAGATCAGCAAAAATGACCAAGACCCTCAAGGAGATGGAGCGACCCAGCTGCAGCAGTGGACTGACTCAGCCGCAAGAGGGATGGGTTGATTCTGCTGTCCACAGGGTTGCTAAGTCAGAACTGACTCGGTGGCACCTAACAACCACAGCCACCTGGGAAAATACCACAACCCAAGCCCAAACCACATGGGAATCACTTGCGAAGTTCAACACACAGGGTACTTAGCCTCTTAAAATTCTATAGAACCTTCAGTGAAAATTGGCCCCCGTTAACTTTTCCCACCCAAGCTCATCATTTGAAAAACCAAGTGACTTTCGGCTACCCCATCTAATAAAATTTGTAAAGAGATAGGTCCTTTGTCATGCGCTTGGTCAGGTTAATAAAATAAGGATAGCTACAATAAGGGGGCTCTGCTAGGGTAGTCGTTACGCGTTGGGCTGTGATACACAAGGTCAACAGTTCGAAACCACCAGCTGTTCTGTAGAAGAAAGATGAGGCTTTCTTACTCCTGTAAAGAGTTATGGTCTTGGAAACTCAGGGGCCATTCTACCCTGTCCTACAGCGTCACTATGAGTCGGCGTCTACTTGATGGCAGTGGGTTTTGTTTTTTAAATATATCGTAAACCTGAAAGTTTGCAAAATCTCTTGCTGCCTTGTGCATTTTTGCCTGCACTCTGGTCATGTCATTTGGGCATAATGTTGATCCATATAGTATTTCTGCCCACTTTTAAGTACTGTGCATGTAGAGTTTACTCAACTAGACATCAACTCCAGAATTCATAGCCTAAAGTACAGAGGTATTATAACCCAATATCAGAAACTGGCCAAGAACCTGTTCATCATCAGTTTTCCAGAAGCTTCTCTCTTGTCCAAGGGTTGGAGGGGGAGTGATAAACTGTATTTCCTTATAGTACGACACTCAACCTCAAACTCATTGCCACTGAGTTGCTTCCAACTCACAGGGAGGGATCCTCTGGGGCACAACTGCTCCTGTTGGTTTCGGAGATGAAATCTTTACAGGAGTAGAAAGCCTAATCTTGTTCCCTAAAGATAGCAAAAGGACAATTACATTTCATCTTGGGGGACATCACGCTAATTCCCATCAAAATATTCACACTTATAGGAGAGATTATTATTTGGGGGAAACCTGCTTTTGAGCTTGAAATACACCTGCTAAAACATGTGAGTGGTTTACCAAAAATTCATAGAAAAAATAGAAGTAAAAGATAATGTACTTTTTCCATGAACACTTTGAAACCCCCTGCAATAGTATCTACACTCTCTTACCACACTAATATACAAAGTTTGGTCCACAAAGATTGAATTTAGAACAGTGATTATGTTGTTTGTAAAAAAAATTAACACCTTGCTTTGCTCTGTTGATGTCTCTATACGATAGAAAATTTCAATATAAACATCCCCTCATTGTGTCTCTTGGCATTTTTTTTACCTGATGTTGACTATTTCAATTAAGTGCCTTTATTTAAATTTAAATGACTAGTTACTTTGTCTATGAGCAGTAATCATAAACTACATTTTCCCCTCCAAGGATTCAATGTGGATCCTAAAAACAGCTAAACTTATCCTTGTCTTATTATCCAATAAGCATTTAAAGCTAGCAACAGGATATAAAGGGCTGAATTTGTGGGGGCTCAGAACCCAACTTGTCCTTTGTGATCCCCCTTACCTTTTCCCATTAGTTAAAGAGTATTGCAGAGAATACTAGTGTGATTTAAAAGTATGCCTTTCTTGTAAAAATAATATACTGCTACCTAATATGAATTGTCTGCACTATTTTTAAAAATCACATATTTAGAATTTTGTATGAATCAATTTACATGGACATATAAATCCAGACATATATATGTAAAAATTTTTAAAAGATATATATATATATATATGTATAGGATATAGATATAGAGAAATACATAGACACACACACAGGAAATTGCTGTTATATATATTTCACAATCTTTTACCTACAAAGGCAGCAATTTCATATGGCATAACCTAATGTTTTGCATACCTAGAGGCAAGAAGAGTATATAATTTTTGTTCTGATAGTTTACCTTTTTACCCAAGCTGTTAACATTTCTTATATTATCTTCATACCATATTTTGTGGAATTCATTCCAATTCAGGATGACTATGCATTAGGGTAGAACTGTGCTCTATAAAGTTTTCAATGGCTGATTTTTTTTTTTTTAATACATAGTTAGGCCCTTCTTCCGAGATGCCCCTGGAGGGACTTGAACTTCCAATCTTGGGTTAACAATCGAGCATTTCAACCATTCGCATCACCAAGGACTCCTATTGTCTTCCTTCCTAGTAGTTCTTGCAGCTTATGTGACATAAACGCTTTTACTTTTCCCCCTGTAAGTGATAATACTCAAACGAAAGCACAACCTTACGTTGCTAGCTCGTTGCACGCCTGTGTCTTCCTTTTGTCCCCTTCAGTCTTCAGTACAAAGGTGAATGACAGGCAAGTGTTCATATTTACAACCACACACCTTTGCACACTTGCATGGACATAGTTCAAGGACTCTGCTTCTAGAACACCTTCTCAAAGTCAGTGAGTGGGTGTCAATAGAAAATACCAAACTCCCCGGGCATAAGAAACCTCCTACCCCTCCGAGTGTGCCGCCTTGAGCCACCTGCTCTCTAGTATCACCTGACAAAGAACTGTCTGAGCAGGTGACCCTCTCAGACTGCTTTCACCGCCAGGTGAAAAGTGCTTTGTCCAGAATGGGGAGGGAGGGGGTAAGGGACTGTGGAGCAGAGGGGAAATCCCATCCTCTGCTTGAGAAACCTGGTTAGCATAATCACACTTTCAGGCAGGAAGTTAGGAGAAAAAATAGCTCTTCCCCTGGGGGTGGGAGGAACACTAATTCTGATGGGGATAGGAGGGAAGGGAATGTTCTCAAGTGGAGGTCAAGAAAGAAAGAAAGGAGTGATGTCATTCTTTGCTGGGGTGGTCACAGAAATGAAACCAGGCCCCATAAGAATGGTCCTGTTCTTTGCCCAGACCACAAGTTATTACAGGAGATGCCTTTGAGGTGATGTTTCTCTGGAAGGGCACCAGGGCCCCTGCTCATATTAGGACACGTAAGAGGTGGAGGGGCGGGTGGAGAAAGCATACGATACGGCACCGACAGTGACACCACAGCATGTTTTTCAAATGCCTATGCCACAGTTAGGGTAGAAAAAGTGTCCGGATTCTTACACAACATCGATGACTTAAGGGAGCAGAATGCCATTGCACAACCTGACAGCAAGCTGCGTTTTCAAACCGCTGCCTTCTTTTACAGGATAATCTTGAAAGGCGTCCTGAAGATTCTACTGCTTTCGCAGTAGAAAGTTGACACTTTTTTTTAAAAATCATTTTATTGGGGCCTCACACAACTCTTATCACAATCCATACATACATCAATTGTGCCCAGCACATTTGTATGTTTGTTGCCCTCATCATTCTCAAAGCATTTGCTCTCCACTTGAGCCCTTGGTATCAGCTCCTCATTCCCCCCCCCCCCATGAACCCTTGATCATTTATAAGTTATTATTATTTTGTCATATCTTACACTGGCATCTCCCTTCATCCACTTTTCTGTTGTCCATCCCCCAGAGAGGAGGTTATATGTAGATCCTTATAATTGGTTACCCCTCTTTACCCCATGCTCCTTCCACCCACCTGGTATCGCCACTCTCACCACTGTCCTGGATTCCCTGTATTTCCAGTTCCTATCTGTACCAATGTGCATCCTCTGGCCTAGCCAGATTTGTAAGGTAGAATTGGGATCATGATAGTGGGGGGAGGAAGCAATAAGGAACTAGAGGAAAGTTGTATGTTTCATCATTGCTACCCTGCACCCTGACTGGCTTGTCTCCTCCCTGGGTCCTTTCTGTAAGGGGGTGTCCTGACAATTCTTCAAAAGTATTATCAGATGCCATGTTAGGGCATTTATAGAGCTGATGAATGCTGCCTACAGAGGAAGTCTGATCTGTGTCAATCTTGTTCCTTGTTACACTAACTGCTATCTTCCAAGTTTAGGGTTCTTCTTTCAACTGTATCCTAATTTGATGTCATTCTCTATTTAGATTTTACAAGAGCGCACCAGAATTATAGATGGCTTTCTAAGTCATCCCTGGGATAATTAAGTTGTAGGGTCAAATTCTGTGACTTACATTCTGTTGTTATTGCATTGATAGGGCTAAAATTGACTGAGCCTACACAAATATTTATCATGAGAATTGAAGGGCTGCAGGTACTTGACATTAGCATCTTCAATTTAGCAAATCTTTAAAAGTGAATATTCATTTTTGGTAAACTATTGGTCTTCAGGTCGTATGTATATTCTGGACTAAGGCTGTTCTCTCTCATAAGCCACATGGAAATGTTGTTATTATTTTTTTCAAGGAAGAATCATCAGTGGAGATGCCTGTTTTTGTAGCCCTACAGGTATAGTGGTTTACTGCATGGGCTGCTAACTGCCAGTCTGCAGTTCGAATCTGCCATCTTCCACTTGGGTGGTGAGGCTCTCTGTGTCCAGATTCCCAGCCTTGGAAACCCACAGAGGCCGTTGCGATCTGCCCTATGGTGTTGCGATGAGCTGGAATTCACTCATGGCAGACCGTTGGACACGCGTTTGTGGGAGAGAGAGAAGGCTGTCTGCTCCACAAAAATGGGCAAAGCCTCAGAGATTCTATTCAGGGTCACTATGAGTCAGAATGGACCCATGGCAGTGGGTGTCTCTACTTGTTTCACGACTTTAATCTCAAATTACGAGGGAATTTTGTTATAATGCAGGGTACAAAGGAGATGGTGGCATCTCTGGGACAAACATATTTTAAATCAGCTTTGAATTGTCGCTGTAAACACGGGAAGAGCCATATTTTGAGAGCTCTTTTTTTGGCCGCTACAGTGAACTGTGAAGGTCAGTGGTGTCAACTCTTCTTGTTTACAAAGAAGTGATAATTAGGTGATGGGATCTTTGAAAGAAGACAGTTAGGTAAAACTGTAAAAAGCAACCAAATGATTTCCAAATGATCTGCACCATCCGAAGTCCCCAAGGTTTCAAGACATTCACTTTAAGGGGCCCTGGTGGTACAGTTCCTGGAAGTGCACTCGCAGGGAGAACGAGTAGGCTTTCTCCTTGGAAAACTCAGGGTGACTCTACCACCCAGGACTATGGGGTCGCTTTGTGCCGGCATCAAGTCTCAGGCGGTGAGTTTGGTTTTTGTCTTGTTTTTGGTGGCTTAGTAGTTAGGCTTTGGGCTGCTAACTAGGTCAGAAGTTCGAAACCACCAGATGATCTGTGGGGAAAAGATGGGGCTTTCTGCTCATGTAAAGAGCTGCAATCTCGCAAACTCACAAGGGCAGTTCTATCCTTTTCCATAGGATCCTTATCGCCATGAGTCAGCATCCATATGATGGCAAAAAGCAAACCCCAAACTCTGTGGCGCTGAGTGGATTCTAAGTCGGAGTGACCCTATAACTTTAGCGGCCTTGAAAACAACAAAAACAGCCCAAGTTTGTTCTCCAGCGGCAGTAGCATCTACAATGCAAGTGTTCTTTGAACTAAATCCATTATTTGCTAAGCAAAGACACTAAGTGTGTCTTTTATAATGGGATTCACCATCAAATTAACTTTTTTAAAACTTGATATGATTAACTCCTAGAAATGACCTAATGCCTTTTGCACATTACGATGTATTTATTACATACAATAAGACTATCCCACACGTCAAGTTCGCATGACAATATTTATAAGAAATTGCACTAGCTAGGTGTATAAGTGCTATGCTGTTCGGCAGTACACCAGGATCGTGGAGAAGGACCAGCCGCCATTCAGGTAGGTCGGTGCCCATGCTCTGTGGGTCCGCATTATCCAAGTACACTCCCAACGTAAGCGTGCCCTCTGGCTAGTCACGGTACTCCTCTGTCCAAGGACACTGTGCTGAGGGCTAGGAGGTGTGGGTTCCTGTTTTGGGCTTATTTTGACACTTTCTCCAAAATTGTAATCCAGGTATCTCCCTCTCAGGGAGGTTGTAAATCTAAGATAAAGAATGAGAAAGCACGTGAGTGGGCAGCAGATGCCGCGAGCTCCTCACACAGCTATTGTTAACGTTGTAATATTAAAAGGCTCAAGTGTAGCACGATAACCATTAGTTCCCATCTTACCGGCCTATTCCCAGCACCTTGCTATGCCCTCATTATCCTTTTAGTTTTATGTCTCTGCCAGTAAACTAATCCCAGTGTGTATTTTTGATGGTTGGCCAAAATTCAAAAATATTTCAGAAGGAAGGAAGGAAGGTTATAGAGTCGCTGAGGTTATAACTGCATATCCAGTCCATTAACTGCACCACACACACACACACACACACACACACACACTTTGAGACTGAAATACTTTACCAGGCTTAAGCAATGAGAGGCTGTAAACAGAAGTGGGGGCGGGGATGGGGAATCAGCATGGGTGTATGATACACTTGCAGTGGTTTGAATTCACCCAAGGATTGATGCCCATAATCCTTAAGATTAGAAAAGAAGATGTGTAAGATTCACTCACCAGGCACCACGTGACTGCTTGTCAGCATTGTGCGGATGGCCCCGTAGGGCTGTAGAACAGATTGAGGAGGTATCTGCACTGGGATTCCCCAGATGGAGGCCAGAGGCAAAATGTGACATTTCTCCAGTCACTGCCAGTGAAGGTCACACAGTGCCTTTCTCTGAGGGAAAGATTCAATTTTCTCCTTGCTTTTTCCATCCCCAAGCATTGGCTGAAAGGGGAGCCTCTTTTAAATGCCAGGCACTGTATCAGGTTAGCCATCCTAAATGCTGAAATGACCCTTGTGGGTGAAAGGAGAGAAATGTACATTTCTCATTTAGAAATCCACCTTTGTTTAGAGAACTTTTTCTCTGGTTGTGGAAATATTAAGACAACCTAGTAAAAGATTGATCCCCCAGTCCCCAAGTCACCTTGGCAGCAATACCACTAAGCTATGGACCAATGAACTAGGCTGAGCCCTTGGCACCTGTGAGTGTCTGAAAACAGTACTGAGTGGTGTGTTCGAGTGATGTGAAAATGAGCCTTTCCTACCTTAAGGAGCCTTTGAAGTAGTGGCTCATCTGCTTATAGTGGCAGCTTCTTTCTTTAGTCTCCTGTACAGTGGTGCGCCAGAGAAGTGTAGCAGCATGTTTGTTAGCACAGGTTTGAGATCCTGATTGTCTGGGTTTGACCCCCTGCTATGCCCTTTATTAGCTGTGTAACTTCATATGGGGGGGACTTTGTTTCCTCATCTGAAAAATGGGTACCATTAGTAGTACGAACTTCCTTTGACTGCTTTGAGGTTTGAATGAGAGGATGCGAACAAAGAGCTCAGAACAGCACCTGGCACTTAGTAAGTACTTACTGCATGCCAGCTGTTCTTTATAATTACTTATAGCGGAAATTAAAAATGCAGTAATGCACAAAAGCAGGCCATTTACAAACTCCCATAATGCCAGTCTGTCCAAACTTGCATATTTCCTACAAGTCAACACACAGACGGACACAATCCACCATGTACCAGGCATGATCGAGAAACCCATCACGAGCCACAGCTCCTTTGCAGAAGAAATGGGGGGTAGTCGTCTACATCATACATCAGCAGGATGTATGTGTGTGCTGCCAAATCCTAACAGTAGTGATATATTTCCATGCCCATAGAGTGCATTTGTAACACTTGTTGAGTAAGAATAACATGCTGGGGGGAAGTAATTTTCGAGCAGACTATCAGTATACATACATATGGAAAAGCCTATATTAAGTGCATTTAAAATTTTCTAGTTGCCGCTTGCTCTCTCCATCTGCCTGGCCTGAGCTTCATCCGTCCCATCACCCCCGCTGCCACCCACCCATGATTGAAGGAGTCCTGGTGGAGTAGCGAGTTACAAATTGAACTGCTAAGCTAACCACAAGGTCAGGGATTCAAACCCATCAACTGCTCCACAGGAGAAAGATGAGGTTTTCTGCTCCTGTGAAAAGTTACAGTCTCAGAAACCCAAAGGGGCAGTTCTGCCATGTTGTAATGAGTCAGGATCAGTTCAATGGCAGCGGGTTTCATTTCAACCATGTGTGTCCGCCTGTGAGTAAATAGAGCCTACTCATGACTAAGATGCTCCTTATGGCGCCTCTCGTGCATCACTGGGCCCAGATTCTTGGCCCCTCGGTAGGTTGGCTATTTATACTCCAGTCTGCATAGTTCTTGTTGCAGCTTCATGGAGCCGGATGTGAGCTTCACAAAAGTGTAAGATGGGTTTGCCCAGTCAAAACATTCTCCTAATATTTTGTTTACAAATTGTATACATTTAAAGAATGTTTTACAGCTATAACTAATTACTACGAGTCTTAGCTGTTGTGACACAAATACTGTACGTGGGTGGCTTGAGCGAACAGAAATTTCTTTCCTCACACTTATGGCTCACAGACTAAAAGGCACTGCCTCATCAACTTCCTTCCCAGGAATTCTTTTGTTCTTGGCCATCATTACAGCAGTCTACTTACCCAGTTTGCACCCTTTCTGCGTCTCATTGGTTTGCTTTGGTTAAAAAACACATAGAAATGTTTAGATTTAGGATATACGCTGTGTTGGTATGGCCTCATTGTTAGAATTCCTACATATTTGGGGGAACACAATGAAATCTGCATAGCTATACAATTTCAAGTTTGAATCGACAGTTGCAGTCTCCCGCTCTCTGAATTGTGACTCTGTTAAGATCCCTAAAGGAGCCCCAGTGGGATAACCGTGATGTGTTGAACTGTATTCCTCAAGGTCAGCAGTTGGAAACCACTGGCAGCTCCTCAGGATAAAGAGGAGGCTTTCTACTCCTCTAAAGAGTTACTGTCCCAGAAACGCACGGGGTGCATCCAACCCTGCCCTGTAATCACCGTAGCCAGAATCGACTTGGTGGCAGCGAGCTTTTGTTTGTGTGGTGTTGTGAACAGCCATTGACTGGCTTGTGGATTGGAGCAAACGTACGGTCCTGGGAGTCACGGGTTGCCTTTTTGTAAAGTGGGATGCCGGTATTCATCTTATTAAATTTTCTTTGTGAGATTCAAAGAGATGATGCATGCAAAACGCCACACCTCGGGGTGCTAGACTTTCCTCCAGGCAGAAATTGATTGCTCTTGCTCTGCCACCACGTAGACTTTATACTTGCATTAGGGTTCGTGTTTCAATCTCCTCTGTATCATCCTGAGTGATTTACCTGTACATGCCTCACATTAGATTGTGTGTATTTTTGAGAACTGTGGTATCATCTTCACATGCTCACTGTGCATAGTCATAGTACTTTGTAAATAGTCAAGCGCTCGATAAAGGTTTATGGCTAGTTTAAGAAACAAAAGTTGCCAATTTCTGGTTTAAAAAACATTGAGAATTTCCAAAAAAGGTACCCATGCTTGCTAGCGGTAACATGTTGTAGTCATTTGTACAATGTTTCTTCTGTTGGTTTACGTGTTTGATTATTTGAAAGCCTCCGGTGAAATGGACCCAAGATTGAAAATGGAGGAGGAAATTGTGGCCTACATCTGTCTTGTAGAGTTAGGTGAGAGAGGCCAGGGAGCTGTTCAGAAAGGCAAGTTCCACGTGGGGTAGTGAATGGATATTCTCAAAAGCTCTTTGCCACATGCTCATTAATGTCTCAAAAGTAGCTTGTCACTCACAGAGCCGTTAGAAAGAGGAACATGACCGAAAACATGACCCACTTCAGGTCTACTCGTGCAACCTTTCATGCCTGAGGAATAACAAGATGGAGGCAGGAGGAGAGTCACAATGGTGGCTAAATGTCTGAAATGAGGTGAGTTCATTGCAACAAAGCCCTCGTGGCTACCAGAGAGCAAAAGGGCAACACTACAGGCATCACCTGGTGTTTTATCAGCAGCTACTGATCAATCAGTGGGCAGCTGCCCAGGAATTCGGTGGAGCAAGAACTCCCTGTCATACTTGCTTCATTTCAGTCATATTTACAAAAAGAGAAACTAAGGAGCTATCAAATGTTTCTTTCCAGACTAAGACAATTAGAATTATATATTCCTAATAAGTTTTCTAGGAAGGGGCCCAAGAATGTTGCGTGTTGTTTTCTGTAGAGTTGATGAGAGGGTGAAAGTGTAAAGGGATATTTCACAAGACATGAGAACTTGGAGTTTGTCTCCAATCTTGAGCCTTGAGTAAGCCACTGAACTTTTCTGAGCCCCCTTATCCTCATCTGTAATATGAGGGATTTTAATAACCTATAGAACACTCCCAGGTCTAAGATACATGACAATTCTGTCTTCCATGAGCATTAAACCTTTCCTCTGGGCTTTATTAGGGAAATGATGACATGAGAATAAAGAATGAAAACAACTATTTTTTTTAAAAACAACTATTTTTATTTTCCCTTCCTCTAACCGTATATTTTCTTTTTCTTCCCTTTCAACAGTTTTAGTGGCATGTAATTGACATATCATACAAATCAATGGTTCAATCACATCAAGAATTGTATAACCATCACCACAAATCAGTCATGGAACATTCTCCCCATCCATGCACTCGTCATTACCAGTGCTGCATCCCCCCCTCCAACCTCTCCCACCATACCCCCAAGAAACCATTAATCCAGTTACTATCTCCATAGATAACCCTATATTTTCTTATTAACCCTTATTTTCCATGACCCTATATTTTCTCATCAACCGAGATGGAATGTTTGTTGATATGTCAATATAGTCAGATCCCTAAGTACAATTAAAAGGCCAACTTGAAGATGATAATTTATAAACAAGTCTATATTTATTTTATAATACTATCAAATAGTATAATACAAATGATATATATATGAATAGATAGATTCAAGAATAAATATTTTAACAGCCCTGCTTAGAGCTCTAAGCATGGAGTTTAAGAGCTTCATGAGGGAAAGAACTTAATGTGACTGTCCACAATAGAAGAAATTTGTCTTCCTTTTTCTGCTTATCAAGCCTATTTCACCAATTCTTATAAGAACAGTAAAAGCACTTCCTTCCTTGCAAACCGATAAAGGTGATATATTCAGGCCTGAAATTTTAATGAGGACTAAATTGGGGACTGAAGAAGGAAGGGGCTTAGGGTAAATGGTAATACTTGGGGTCGAAGGGAAAAATGGATTTTTACCATCAGGCACTTAATAGGCAGGAGATGGATGAGCATGAGGTTCTTTGATGGAAGAGACCTAGATAAGAGCTGAGAATATGTGGGCCTGGACCCTTAGACAGTCAATATGGGTTTAAACAGAAAGTAAGAGAAGAATAATGCTTAGTGATAAGGAAGTCAATGGGAAGTAGAGGAAATATGAAGGGATTGTGCTGTATTTCCGTTCTATACTTCCATTGTTTACTTCCATTGTTTGCTTTTACCTCCTCCCTACCTCATCACCATAGATTATAATTATCCTGATGCTGGTAACCTAGGAAAGTGGGAGGTTGATGGTTATTCTGAGAGGTTTTCAGAAGGAAGAAGAAAAATAAATATATAAACTAATTGATGAGCAGCGTATTGAAAATGTGTCATAGGTATAAAAAACACAACCCATTGCCATCTTGTGAAATCCTACTCAAGGCAAATCCGTATGTTATAGAGTAGAACTGCTGTGTAGGGTTCTCTTGTCTGTAATCTTTATGGAAACAAGTCAGGTCTTCTGTGACCCTGATGGGTGGATTAGAACCATCAATCTTTAGGTTAATAGTTGAGTACAAACCATTTGCACCACCCAAGGACTTTTATTATAAGTCTGTGATTTAGATGCTTCTGTTGAAGTACTTATCACATGGTATTTATAGGTTTGGGTTAGTTGAGCATCTTGGATTTGTGGATTTGCATATTTAAGTCATCTGGAACATTCGCAGTCATTCTTCAAACATTTTTTTAGTTACCTATCCCTTTTCCTGGGTCTCCAATGATATGTATCTTGCTCTTGTGTGCCATCGAATCCACCTGCCTCATAGGGTTTCCAAGATACAGTCTTTATAAATGCAGACTGCCACATCTTTCTCACATGGAAAGGCTTGTGAGTTTGAACCACCAACCTTTTCCTTTATTGGCCAAGTGCATAACCACAGTGCCACCAGTTTCCTATATATTTTAGACCACTTAATATTGAAATTGTTCCTCAAGTCTCTTTTTCAAAAGAACGGTCATTTGAGAAATTCTTTTGCTTCTTTTTAATAGTTTCTATTTATTGCTTCAATGTGTTCCTGTTTTCTTTACATCCTTGAACGTTGTGACAATAGCTATCTTAAAGATGCGGCTGTCTGCTCCCATAAGTTTCACAGCCTCAGAAACTGTAGGGGACAGACCTTCTGTAGAGTTCCTATGGGTCAGAATGGACTCAACAGGGCTGTTTGGTTTGGTTTTTATACTTAATTGAGTCATTGATGTCAATATCTAAATACTTCTATAACATGTGCTTTTTTAAGCAACAAAGAAAGATCTATTAATCTAATCAATCCAGGTAAGCTAGAGATCAATTATTGAGTCAAGCTCGTTCTATGCTAAGATTTCCTAAAATACTTTAGAGATAGAACCAACCAAACTCAATGCCATCAAGTGGATACTGACGTATAGCAACCCTGTAGACCGGGGTAGAACTGCCTCTGCCGTTTCTGAGACTAACTCTTTGGGGGAGTTGAAAGTCCTTTCTGTTTACCTTGGGAGTGACTGGTGTTTTTAAACTGCTGACCTTGCAGTTAGCAGCCAAATGAGAGTAGCCACTACACCATGGGGGGCTCCTGTCTCAGCGCTATAAGATGCCAGTATGCAGAAGCAAAGATTTTTCCAACATCAGCAGGACAATTGATGGCTCTCTGTTGAAGACTTAAGCATAACGAAGATTTATTTTTAGCATTGAGAACATGAAGCTGGCATGTATAGTATCCACCTTCAGGGATATGCATATGAAAGTGGAGCCTTGCATAAGGAAGACTAAAGAAAAATCGATGCGTTTGAACTATGGTGCTGGTGGAGAATATTGAAAGTACCATGGACCGCCAAAAGAACAAACAGACCTGCCTGGGAAGAAATAGTCAGAATGCTCCTTAGAGGCCAGGATGGTGAGACTGTTTCACGTACCTTGGACATCTTGTCAGGAGAGACCAGTCCCTGGAGAAGGATAGCATGCTTGGCAAAGCAGAGGCGCAGCAAAAAAGAGGAAAGTCCAAGGCAAGATGGATTGACACAGCGGCCGCGACAAAGGGCTGAACCAAAACCACTTGTGAGCAGGCTAGCAGGGCGGGACCGAGCCCTGCTGTTGCACAGAGGTCACTGTGAACCGGAACCTTCAGCGTCCTCTGCCTGTAAGCATCTAGCACGATTTCAAATGTCCAGACTCTAGTTTTATTTATTTACCTTAGTCCTTTAAAGGGACGATGGAGCCCTGGTGGTATAGTGGGTTAAGCATTGGGGGCTAACTACCAGGTCACCAGTTCAAAACCACAAGCCACTCCTATGGAAAGACTGGATTTTCTACTCCCATAAAGAGTTACAGTCTCGGAAACTCACACGAGGCAGTTCTCCACAGTCTTATAAGGTGGGGATGAGTCAGCAGCGACTTGATGGCAGGGAGTTTGAGTGAGTCTGGCGGCTTTTTATTTAAGTAGCAAGATTTTGTTTTTAAAAATTCTACCTAATTATTTTCCAATGATCAGAGTAGATTTCTAAAAAAACATCATAACGTTTGCATTGAAACTGCCATAAAGAATGGAGGTGGTGACAGAAAGCAGGTTTCTAATGTCATATTAAAGATTTTTCCCTGAAAACGTTATACATTTGAATAAGAGATGTAAGAAGATTGCTAGGTTCTAGTTGCATGTAGCATTGGTAGAAGTCTCTTACAAATCTGTGATGCTTAACATCTCTGGATGTGGGTATATCTCCTATCATTAAAGTATCTTGACTTTTTGTTATTTAAAGTGTCCCCCAAATTCAGAATATTCCAGTAACCTCCAACACATTTTTTAAATTGTTATTAGTTGGGATTTAATACTTATATCATTCTAGATTTCAATCATGTCATGTAGAATGTACAGCTGCTACCATAATCCATTTCCAAACATTCTTGTACAAAACATTATCGATAAATTCATTCTGATTCATCAGTCAATTCAGGATTCATACAGTATCATTCTTATTCTCTGGCCCACAGGATTCTTAGAAGTTTCTTTTGTTCATTTTTTACCATGCTTCTCATTTCTTTCCATGGAAAGCAGCCTTTTTTTCGGCGAAGGAACTCAATGTGCAGTGGATGTCAACTCTGCTGGCTCATTCTTCTAGTTCCTGTCAGCAAGTCACCTTTTCATTGGGGTTCTTTGATTAGGCAGCCTACCAGGTGAGAAGAATAATTGGATCTCCACATGCATGTTAAGGACCCCTGAAATTCTAATGCAGGATGACAAAAAACATGGTTCATTATCGAGATAAACGTTTCAAAGTAATGATTGTACTTGTTTAAAGTCTGAGGGAAATGAGGCTTAAAGAGCAGTGATTTAAGTCTGTGGTTCCAGAGCTGTTCAAACTAAGGGTTTGATTTCATTTTGTTTTTCTCCAACATTTCCCCTTCGGTTTACAGTCCCCGGTTAAGAATTTAAAGTGAACCTTTGCCAAAGCCTCAGGTTCCACCTGGTTTGGGGTTGAAACCTCATGAAGCCCCTGAATGTTGCATAGTTTCCATTTGAAGGGATCTCTCAGCTCAGGTTCTCTTTCAGGGTGAGCCAGGTTTACATGAAACGCCGCCAAGCTTTAGACGAACCTGCTCTGCGTTTTGATTTTATATCAGACCCTAAAATGAGGCCACTCACCTAATTCCATCTTTCAGAAAGCGCTTATTATAATGTCCCCAGAGTGTATAGAGTAGTTCCTAGAGGCTGAGACACGGCAACACCTTGTTTTAGTATATTGTGGGGGAGGATTTCTTAGCTACTTGGAACCCATTCTAATTGAGAAACCAGAAAGGCGTAATAATAGAGGCTCTAGTGTCTTAGGCATAACATTTGGGGGGAAAGAATTTCTTTTGAAGTCTCAACAAAAGGGTTTTTAAGTAAACAGTTCAGAGACACCAGGTAAATTCATTTACTCCTTTGTTTCTTCCTCTGCTTGAGCGTTCATTAATTCGACAAATATTCACTGAGCCCCTACTACATGCCCAGCCCTGTCCTGGGTAGGTGGAATACATTTGTGAACAAAACAGAAATCTTGACCTTTGTGGGTCAAATCACTGCTCTTTGAGCCTTATTTCACTTAGACTTTAAACAGGTTCTATGAAAATACAGCAGCAGCAGGAGACATTTGGCATGCAATATTTCCCAATGATCTATAATATATAAAGCCCATCCACAGTCCTCCAGTGACTTCTGATCCATAGCTGCACTGTAGAACAACATTGCACTTCCCTATGGGGGTTCCAAGGCTGTAATATATATGGACGCAGACAGCCTCCTCTTTCTCCTGCGGAGCGACTGTGTTAGGTTGGAAGTGTTAACTTTTTGGTAGCAGCCAAGTTCTTGACCACTGGGCCACCAGGATACCTTTTATACCATATCGAGAAGGCAGTAAACCCTAATGAATTGTCTTTAAGTTGATTCTGGCTCACAGGGATCCCGGGTGTGACAGAGTAGAAATGTGCTCCCTAAGATTTTCAACACTCTGATCTTTTCGAAGCAGGTCACTAGTTCTTTCTTCCAAGATGACTCTGAGTGGGCTAGAGCAGCCAACCTTTTGATTAGTAGTCAAGTGCTCAACAGCTGATGCCACCCAGGGAGAGCACATGGAAGGCAGTGAGGACTGCGAAATAAAGTAGACCACGCTTTAGAAATGAGGGTAGGTAGCAGTGTTAACAAAGAACAGAAAAGGAAAATAACGAGGGAAGCTTCATGGAGTAGGTGATGTTTGAACAAAGATTTGGAAGAACTGAGAAGGTAGCAGCAAGGTATCTTAAGGAAGAACATTCCAGACAGAGAACAATTGCAGCCAAAGTCCTGTGGTAGATTAGTACTTCCTTTAGAATAAAAGGAAGCACCAGCCCAAAGCAAATCCACGACGTCCAGTCATCTGACTGATGACCACCCTCTGTGTGGGTTCCGAGAGTGTGGAATCTTTACAGGAGGAAACAGCTTAATCTCTCTCATGTAGAGGGGCTGGGGGCGTTGAACTGCCAACTCCTAACCCACAACACTGCCAGGGCTTCTTAAAGGAAGCACTGGGAGACCAGTATGACTGAACTAAAGTAAGTAGACAAGAGCCAATGCAAATAAGGTCAAGCTCCAGCAGGCCAGGACCTGTAGCCCCCTCTTCCCCCCCCACCCCCCACCCCGCCCCTAAGGACACTGACATTTATTCACTCGGAGTGAAGCAGGAAGCCATCGAAGGGGGATGGGGCTTCTTCTGATGTAGGGTTTAAAAGGCTGTGGATACCTTGTTGAGAGAAAACACTGGGTGACCAGGGGTAAAAAGAGGAGACTTACTACGAGGCTGTTGAAGGGGAGAAAAGGGCTTGGGATTTGGTCGTAGCAGTAGAAGCAGTAAGCAATAGTCAAGATGCTTGCTGCTTCTGATGGGATAGCCGGCAGTGTTTCCTGACGTTCATGTGGAGTCAGAAAAGAAAAGAAGCAAAGATGATTTCACCTGGGCTAAGGACTGAGAGAATGGAGTTGCCGTCAACTGCGATGGAAAAAGGTGGAGGTGAAGAGTCTTGGAGAAGACGATGAGTGAGTTACTTTTGGGAAACTAAGTTTGAGATGTCTTTAAGACCTCAAAGTGGAGGTATCCTGTGCTAACCAGGTCGATGCTTTAAAATCTGGACTCGAGGAAGAGGCTTATATTTGGAAGTCAGGGATTGTGGATGAAGGTAGATTGCAGTGTAGCGGTCCCCCCCC
>NW_022103896.1:70380339-70395897 GCF_000313985.2 Echinops telfairi | reverse complement strand
AGTTATAATATGACAACTTATTTACAGAGTTTGTTGCAGGGGAAGGAAAGAAATAGAGCAGAAAAGGATAAAAGAAGTAGGTCCAAAATGGTGTTTGAAAGATAAGCGAAATAAGGGAATGTGTATGAGCTGATGGTAGTGATGTAATTTCGGGGAAGAAAATGGTATTGTAGATAGAAAGACAACTCCTTGTTGTGTTTGTTCACTTGAGTTATCATAACTAAGGACCACAGACTGGGGGGTTTATAGAATAGAAATGTATAACCTCGCAGTTCTGAAGGTTGGGAGTCCAAATTCAGGGTGTTGATGGGGCCACCTCATCTCCAAGGGCTCTAGGGATAGGTTCTTAAATGTATTTGGCCTATTACCATCTTCTCAGGAAACAAAAACAAAAAATAGCCAGCACCACCCTGGAAATAAAAAAATGTTATACCATAGCCCATAATGCAGGATAAAGTGTACTTGATTTTGCAGACTCCCCTACAACTTCGGCAGTGCTTCACACCCCAGCCCCACTCCCACAGGGGGGAGTATTGCCCACTTTGGAAAACACTGCTCAAGGGGAAGATTCTTCTATATTTTTTCCAGTTCCTGGTAACCCCAGGTGTTACTTGCTGTTGGCTGCAATTTAACTCTATTAACACTCTGTTGCCTACCTCCCTCTGCCTGTCCCCCTTATGTAAGAACACCATCTAGAGTGGACTGGGACCCATCTTACTCCAGAGTGACATGGTGTTAACTGATAACACCTTCCAAGAACCTGTTTCCAAATAAGGTCACATCCATAGGCTTCATAGTTAATATTAGTCTTAACATTGGAAAGTCAAAGAGAAGAAAAAACACAAGTACGGAGTGAGAACAGCGTTTCCAGGAAGAGGATATTAATCAGCTGTCTCTGAGCCGTCCAGCTGGAGGAGGACTCAAGAACTGGCCATTTGTTTCATTTTGTTGGTGATACTTGGAGAACTCCGTGAAGTAGAGGGACCGAGAGCCTGACTGTTGTGACATCCAAGAGAATGAAAGAAGATAAACAGATAAAATATGGCAACTTTTTAAACGAGTTTACTGCGAGAGAAATAAAGAGATGGAGTAGCAGCTGATGGGAGAAATAGGGACAAAGACGTTTTAAAAGATGGCAGAAGTCATGGCATATTTCTTTGTGTGTGGGAGTGGCCTAATCTTGAGAGAGAAAATCATGATCTGTGTAAAAAGGGGAAGAATTGCTGGAGTGATAATGTTCGAATAGGTGAGTAGAAGTGGATAGTGTCAAATATATGACTATACAGCTCAAAGATGTTTTTAAATGAAAAATATATACAGGGGAATACACCCCAAAATTCTGTACTCCCCCCCCCACCACCACCACCATCAGCTAGGGGATCATCGAAGAACTCCCTCTGAGTTAGTGCACCCGCTGGCATTGCCTGGGAAGGTTCTGTCTGGTCACAGGGAATTCTTTGTAAGAGCAGCTTCGCTAGAGCCTTGGTTTTTGTGATGGCCGATTTAAGAGAACAGCGTGCAGCTGTGACATTTTGTTTCCTGCTCGGGAAAAATGCTGCAGAAACTGTTGTGATGTTGAGCACAACTTACAAGGACAGCGCTACGGGAAAAAACTCAAGTGTAGGAGTGATTTTTCTCATTTCAAAAAAGGTTAAATGTCAATTGATGACAAATCTTGTTCTGGACTTCCAGCAACTTCCCGAAGTACAAAAATGTCTACAAAATTCGCGCACTTGTGCTTGAAGACCAACAACAGACCATGGAAGAGATGAGGAAGTTATCCGGATGATCTTGGAGCTAGGTTAGGAAATTTTAACAGAAGATTTGGGAATGCGAAGGGTTGCTAGGTAATTTGTGCCTCGGGTTCTGACTGATCAGGAAAAAGCATCGAGGGGAAATGTACCCTGCTTTGAAAGAACTTCCAAAATGACCCAGACATTTTTTCCCAAGGTCGTTTCTGGTGATGAGACATGGTGCTATTCTTACGAGCCTGAAAGTAAACATCAGTCAAATCAGTGGAAGGTGCCATCGTCACCTTAGCCCCCCAAAAGCTCAAATGAAATCAAAGATCAAGATGATGCTCATTTGTTTTTTTGATGTGAGCAGGATAGTACATTTGGAGTTTGTTCAACCAGATCAAATTGTTAATCAAGCTTTTTACTTAAGGGTTCTGAAAACTAAGAAGGCCTGATTTGTGGCAGACGTGGGGACTGGTTTTGCCACCACAACAATGCACCTGCTCATGCAGCCATCTCGGCACCGTTTTGGCCATAAAACATCATGCCTCTCTTGCCCCAAGCACCTGAACTCATTCCATCCAACTTCTTTTTGTTACTTCGAATGTAGAAGGACAGCCGTTTGAGTATGTAGAAGAGACGAAAAGGGGGGAAAAAAGGAGGCAGGTGCTGTCAGCCATCCAAACAGATGAGTTTGAAGAACAGAATCACAGATTTGACAAATGGAATGGAGAGTACTTTGAAGGTGAAAAGGTTGTTTCATAAAACAGAAAAAAAATTAAGTACATGGGTTTGAAGAAAAAAAATTCTATTTGGGGGAGGGGGGTATATAGGTCTTTTTATCCAGGTACAGACCTATGAACACAAGAGTATCATCCAAAGCTCAAACAGACGGGCCAAACTGCAGATGCTCAGGCCCACCATCAGCCTTGCTTCACAATACCCCTCACCAACATACTCCCAGCCCTCCCCCACCACTGCTAGGGAGTGTCAGAGGACTGTAGCAAACATCCCCACAGTTAGAATGAAAAGATGAACATATTCAACAGGAATGGCCACCATTTGGCTTCTACTTGACTAAAATATCAGAAATTGAGTAGTTCTGTGTGTGTGTGTGTGTGTGTGTGTGTGTGTGCGTGTGTGTATGTGAAATGTGAAAATCCTTATGTAGGCTGAGTCAATATCTCTATTGTATTCTACCCACTTTATATATTTACTTTTCCTGCTGGCCCAAAGGGCATTCACACAAGCACTAATCCCAACTCTGTTTTGAGTTCTCTAGAGAGCCAGTTCTGTCTCCCTGGTCGATTTCAGACATGGGCTTTCTCCATAATGAAACCATGATGTTATTAGTACAGAGGCAGAGATGAAGCACAATGCTTTCAATCAGTACTAAAAGAAGTTGAGCTTTTGCAGAACTTTGTTTGGGGGTTGTTGTTTTTTTCCTTGTTCAGGTTGAATTTGACTCTTCAATACAATCTACAGAGGCATTTCTCAATTGTGTTTAAGAAAGTTGGTACTAGTACACTTACTCTTATGGTTTCAGAAATCTGACAGCAAATAAAAGCTTGGTTAATTTTTTTCCTATATTGCCCTAGATAAAACGTAGTCTAGTGCTCCTCCAGGAATCCTTGGGTGGTTCGAATGGTTCAAAGTTTAGCTGTTCACTGAAAAGGCGGGGGTTTGAATCCACGTCAGACACGAGTTGGGTGGCGATCTGCCCCTGAAAACCAGTCATTGAAACCCCGTGGTCCTCCGGACACACACACACAGAGGCACCAGGTCAATGAAAGTTGGTATTGGCATTTTACAAAACGTCATGGTAAGAGAATGGTATTGTTAAGATCGGTTCAGTATATTCCTGCCAAACTGACAAGAAGCAACAGATATGGGTTCTTCAAAACCTATCAAGTATTTAAGTATTTTCAATACTGATGTCAAGCATTCTGCTACACACTAACACCTTATGACTTGGCATCGGCATAAAAAGGTACTTTAAAAATTATTTCAGCAAAGGAGAATTTCAGAAAGGACTACAATGAAATTTGGTTGAGATAGAAACAAAACTTGACAAATAGATGATGGGTTTTCTAAAATATTTTTTATAAATTATTCAGCATTCTTTCATGCATTCCATAAATATTTACCGAGCACTTAACTACAAGTAGTCCTCCAATTAGGGCAAAGTTTTGTTCCAGTGACTCCATCGTAAGTCAGTTCTGGTGGAAGTGAAGTATCTCTTTGTGTTGTTTCAGAGCCACATGTGTGTACTGGACAAGCCGCATATGGCTCGTGAGCAGTAGTTTGCTGATCCCTGGTCTAGTGTCTTTATAAATCCAATCTTTATATGCCTTCGTGTATTGACATAAGAATGATAACATGAGCAGTGCACATGCTGTAATAATATATACAGTTAATATTACTAACAATACAAGGTACAAAAAATGGATAGTCACAGGTGCAATTTGTTATAATTCCATTATGTCCTAAATTGGGAACTACCGATATTTTCCAAGTATAACTCTAACCCATAGTGCTGTGCAAAGCAGGAAAACATAAATAGAAGTGTTACATAGGTGTGATAATGCAACCCTAATTATAAGTAAAGTTGGAAAAGTTGTGTTCACTCTGAGTCCACAACTGAAATACGAAATAAAAAGAAAGACGATTCAGTAAGAATGTGAAAATCAGCACTTTGCGAAATAGATGGCAACACAGGATTTAAGACTACCTACGACTTCTTAGGAGTCTCTGAATGACAAACAGTGAATGAGCTCATCTACTCACTGGAAGGTTGATGGTTCGAGTCTACCCAGTGGTCCCTCAGGAGAAGCAGGTTTGATGCTGTACTTCTGAAAAATCAGCCACTGAAGAAACTCTGTAGAGCATAGCTCTCCTGTGGCATTTACAGCATTTCCCTAAGGCACAATCAACTCGAAGGTGACCGGTTTGTTTATTTGTCGAGACTTCTTCAATAACTCTTAAACAACGTGATATTCTTTTTGAAGGAACAAGGTATGTTTCTTGGAATTCAAGGTGGGCATGGAGAATGGATGCAAAGCGAACTGCCTTCTTCGCAACGTCTACGGATTTGATTTGCTTCGTTGTCACTCTTCTTCACATCTGTGCTGTCGGGGCCTCAAGGACCAAGTAGTCACCTGTTTAGTTTTAGTTTTTCCATTTGACAAAGTGATCAAACGTGTACTCTCTGGATACAAAGCTTCGTGCCAGAATACAGCTTAGTCTTCTTCCTGCAGGTGAGAGGCAGGGAGGGAAAGAGGCAGGCTGACTGGTTTTAAGAGACTTTGGCATAAAGCTGATTCAATGGCACATTCAATGAGCTAAAATGATATTACTCAAAGTTGGCACAGCTACTCACAAACCTGGGGAAATCATTATATTTTGTCTAAAGCCACATTTTGTTAAAGTGATATTTTTTTCTCTAGTAGAAAGTATGAAGGTAGCCAAGAACTTGCCGCTGCTTGTTTTACAGTGAAATAAACAAGAAATCCTTATAAAGGTCAAGTAGCAAAGAAAGAATCCAATTCGAACAAAGATATCCTAGGCTTGATTTACGGCAATAATACAGCAAGCATCTTCACAGGTAAAAAGGACAGGACAGTGCTTTATATGTATAATGGGGACTTTTTTATCCCCTTCATTGCTTTACATCGTCTCCTTACTTTGATAAAAGATCATTCAGAAGTGAACTTATAGCTATCTAGGCTTCAAGCCTGCAGAAGTAATTCATAATATTTATCCTGGTGGTAGCTCAGAGTTTTATACTTTCATAATTAAATCACAATCCCCTCTTGATGCCAAAGCCCTCTCGCGTGGAAGTCAGAAGAGGTCTTGCGAGGTTCTGCACCAGCACATCGGCCCCTGGACACTCAGAGTGCGCTCAGGGGCAGTAAGTACGTTCCGTTTTGTAATGGAGATGAATCCTGTTTTCTGTTGGCAACAGAATAAAGCAGCACGGCTGGTTGAGTTTTCCTAAACTATTGTTCCTTCTCAGATTTATGAGTTCCGTCTCAGCCTGTGGCAAGCTGCAACCAGGCTGACAGCAGGTGACTCATTTTAAAAATCAGCAAGCCAGGGGAAGCCTTCTTCCTTGTACTTCTCTAGGTAATGACATACAGAGGAAGAAATATTCAAATAGGGAGAAAGCATGAAGTCCGGGATTTAATAAATTAGAATCTTGCATGTACTTTCCTCTAAATAGTTACCGTATTACTGATTGTAGTGAGTTTTTAATGCAGCCAGCACTATGCAGAGTGTGTTCAGGGAGTTCATCCGTAGTGCTAAACCTCAATTCCTCATTCCT
This sequence comes from Echinops telfairi, assembly GCF_000313985.2. NCBI lineage: Eukaryota > Metazoa > Chordata > Mammalia > Afrosoricida > Tenrecidae > Echinops > Echinops telfairi. The sequence continues at coordinate 70,389,837 of NW_022103896.1, read as the reverse complement.
TTAGCAAATATCCTTGCACACTTTTGGGGTGCAGACTGTCATGGGAGGCATGGCGACTGAAGTACAGGATACAAGCCATGCCCACTCAAGTGCGCATGTGTGCCATGTCTAGAGATTGCTCCTCCGCTTACAGGACTGGGCAGCATTTTGTTCTGTTGGACATGACGTCCCTGAGCCGGAACCTAACAACAGTCACGACAGTGCAGGCCGCGGGAGCCCTGGTGGCACAGTGGTTGAGCCCTTGGTTGCTAACACAGAGGCCAGCAGTTCAAACCGACTAGGCAGGAGATAGACTTGGCGATGTGTTTCTGTAGGTGCAGCCTGGGAAACCCCTTTGGATAATCATCCTCAGTCCTGTAAGTGTGACGAGTCCGAATCAACTGCTCAACTAAGCGCAATGAGTAATCTCTAGCAAAAATCTGATCCAGGCGTCTAGCTGCGTTTCCATGTATGGGAACGCCAACTGTGATGCTTGCTTGAATATAGTCTGTACCTGGAGGGGGTGCGGGCAGGTTAATAATGAAAATTATAGGACCTACCCCAGAGCTCTAATGTGTATAATTGCTACATCACCAAATTCCAACCTTTGGTGGTTTAAGGACTGTTTAAGAAGGCAGCAGTCAGTATTTCCCAGTAGCCTTCTCTCGGACCAGCCCTAACTACAAAGAAGCCAAGCCTATCTTCTCATTTAGCCATATTCAGAAGTGCAGTAACATCTAGGCAGAGAGCTCTCCTTTAATCTCTCTAAACATACAGGACTTCTTCAAGGCTGTTGACCTTATATCGTTGCAAAGGAGAATTAAAAATATTGGAATTCCCCTCTCCCCCAAAGATCAATCTTTTTTAAAAAACAAAACAAAACAAAAAATTGTATTATATCAACCAATCTTTTAAAATGCTTCCATTGCAACATGTATGATTTAGCTTTGAAGCTGATGGAAAGATGCTGCTTAAATTCCACTCAAGTTTCAGGATTCGCTTCATGAGATAGCTCAGGGTGGAAAAGTGTTAAGAATAGTCTCTTCTGAGTGTCTAAAAGAGCAGACTAATCCAAGAGTGCTTTAAACGCTCCGGGCATACAAATCATCAGGATGAACCATATTTGTTTGGCATCAGCTATTAACTTGTCGGCGTAAATGCACCTACGTTCACGGAGCGCGCTCAAGGGCGACAGCACAGGCAGCCAGAGTATACAAACTCAGTGTGGTACACTGTTTGCTGACATGGTCAAAAAATTTTTTTTAAACTTTCAACAGCTTAAAACCATATCATTAACCTGTAAATTATCAGCAGCAAAGGCTTGAAGGAAAAATACCAGGGGGGTGGAAATCCTCAACTAGCAGATTGTGTCATAGAAAACCATGTAGTCGCAGCCAAAATAATACAAAACCCTTACAATAGCCATGTCATTGGAGCTGAATGCAAATACAAAGCCCATGACCAGTAGAGCAAGAGGAAAGAGCTGGAGGTCAGAAAGGACAAAGAGCTCTGCCGAGAGGGCCCAAGGCTTCATTCCAGCTGCCTCGAGACCAGGATGGCTGGTATCCTGGGGGATTCCTCGGGAGTTTAGGACTGAGCGAGCACAAGGCTTTGCTTTACTTAAAACACCAGTGACACAAAAACCAGAATTGCAGGTGTCGCTCAAGGGTGCCTTTTTCCACATATTCCTAAGTGAATAAAAGAGAGACAGAAGGAAAAAAGGGGATGGATTAAATAAAAAATAAACAACCATTATCCATTCAGATTTAAAGGCTTAAAACATGAATGAGATTGAGATTCTCATTGTGTGGTTCCTACCCATTTGGTGTGGGTGTACTCAGGAAAGCAGGTGTGCGCTTCCTTCTCTTTAGGATTCCTGGGGGAATGTGTGATTCAAAATGGTATAAGTGAATAATGAAATTCTGATGAGTACCACAGGGATGGGGATGGGGACGGGGACAGGGAGGGGAGACCCAGAAGGTGAGCAGGGGAGAAAAGGGGGATTTGTAAATCATTTGATAAGCCCTCACCTCAACATGATGCAGCAAACTAAAGGCAGGTTAGTTTTGAGAGGAGAGAGTTTGAAGGTTAAATAAGAAAATTGTCACATCAGCTAGTGTGCTGGTTTCCCAGGGCTCTTTTATGTCCCACTGCCCAGCGTATCTTCTTCCAATCCTTTCAGTCTTCTTGCCCTTTGCCCTCTCATGACCCTTGGCACATTGCTTCCTGACCTTAAAAATGGGGCGTTGAGGATTTCTAGTGATTTTGCTGGAACCACCTGCTGTTCACCCGGCCCTGAATGGTGTAGCATATAGATATGCTAATTTCCTGAACCACCCTCTACTCCCAATGCAATGCAGCAATTCTGGTGAAATAGAACAGTTGGAGAAATTGGTTTGATGCCCTAGACCCAATCAGATATTTCTTCTATCCTCCTGCCAATAGGAAGGAGGTGGGAAGATACTGTAAACAGTAGGGGATTCTGAGGGGGGGGACGGGGACACAGACCAAATTAAACAAACCAGTATTGTGCTTTGAAATTGGGTTTCTTCTATAAAATGTGTTTGGTTTTGATTACCCTATGGGAATGCTAACTAGGCAACCAGACTATTTGGTTATCAACACCAGTATTGTGCTTTGAAATTGAGAGAGATCTTGGTTTTCTTCTATAAAATGTGTTTGGTTTTGATTACCCTATGGGAATGCTAACTAGGCAGCCAGACTATTTGGTTATCAAAAACATGGCTTTTGAAAATCCAGCTTTCAGGCCTACAACTCTCAGAAGAAGACAGTCACATGACTGTGCCCACGGCTGGTGACATGAGCTGCCAATATTGGATTCTTAACAGCTGGCAGAGAAGAGGAATCAGCCAAGATATCTGAAGAGCCATGCTGTTCTCGCCGATAACACTTCCTTGATTGTTTAGAGTTTAGCATGCAATTGGAAAATGTTTTAGTTAACCACATGAAGGGCAGAAGAAAAACTAGGACAAGGTTAAAATGCTTACATAATGAAAATACATTGGGAAGGAGAATAATATTTACTGGCAGTGTATTCTGTGTCTCTTAAACACTCTTGTGTATTGTTGTGTTGTCGGTTGACCTTCATGAAGGCCTAACTAATGGTGACCTTACAGCTAACAGAACAACATGTTACTGGGTCCCGCACATCTTTATGACGGTCGTCGGGGTGTGTGCGTCATTGTTGTGGCTTTTGGATTAATGCATCTCCTTGAGGCTTTCATGTGTTCTCATTGACCCTTTAATTGACCAAACGTGGTACCTTTTTTTAAGCAATTGAGCTTTGGTGATGTGTCCAAAGTAAGCTAGTCAAAGACTCATCAATCTCTCTCCTATGTTACAGAAGATAAATCTGAGGCCAGTAATTTGCCCAGCATAGGAAGAGGCAAGTGTGGGGCACAGGCATCCAGCTCTGCCAGTGCCTTCGATCCTTCGCCATAAGGCTTCCCACCGCCACGTACAGGGAGTGACACATTCCTTCCTGTACTCTTCTCAGATTGCCCAGCTGTTTCGTAAGTGATGAATTTAAAATGGGACTTTATTTTTGTTTCCACACATGCATAAACGATGACTTTCCAAACATGTCAGTATAGCTCCTTAACAACAGCGTTCATTTTTCATTTTGCCCTACCGCACCGACCATGCGGAGGGCCGTGTTTGGCCCATGGTGAGCTCTTGAACATTTTATTCTCTTGGCAAATTTGAGTCCAAGCCATACCTTCCTTTCCTTCAGCTCTCACCGATGAGTCCCTTTTACAAGTGGAAAAGAGTTAGGATTTCCCATTTTTTCAAAGATCACCTTACCACTACTGCCCCTCTCTTCTGCCTGTAAAGACACCTCTGTGTAAAAAAAAAAAAGAAGGTTGCATTGACAAAATTCACATATCATATATTTCAATTGTTCAGTCACATTCCAGTATATCAGTCTACTTTAGAGATGACACTGAGGTCATGAATATGGAAGGTGAAAAGCCAAAGGGTTTGTGACTGACGGAAGTGTCTTGGGGACACTACATTTAATTTCATCTGAAAAGTTTTCATTGAAATTCTACACCTGTTTTTTTATAAAAGTGGGTGCCTTGTAATCAATGGTTGTGACTCCACAACAGAGTTGCACCATAGGCAAGAGAGAAAGAGGCAGCTTCAAGCAGACAGGAACTTGTGAGCCTGTTATCCTGAACAGCAGGTCCAGCCGCCAGTCGAAGACCTGAGATGCCCTTGCCAGCTGAGATCCCAGCCTTTGCTGGGATAATATCTATCTTGACTGGGACTCCAAGAGGAACAAGTTCAAGGTTAGGAAGCAAGAGTATTCTTTACTCAGGAACAGGGAGGAAAATAAAATATTCTACGTTAGATAAAGCAGCCTTTCATGTAAGTTATAATATTACCCTCCACGTCACTCATATAACCTCAGAGTTTCAATATTTTCATTTAAAAGCCTTATATTATTATTATTTTAACTAAGAGGTTTGTAAGGAAATGAGGGAAATGAGTCATCTGTGTCTGAAAATAATCGCTACAAAACAAACACCTGAGAAAGCTTTAAGCTTCACTGACCCTTAAAAGGATTTTCAATATTTAGGGAGGAAATAAAAACCTTCAATTCTTTTTTTTCCTTTTTAAGGCAGCAATATAAAAACAATAGACCATTTGAATTGTGAAAACAGGTCACTAACTCTTTTGTTCCCAAAACAACAAATACTTTGCTACTTTTCATAACTTAGAAAAGCCTGCTCATAAGCAGGAAGGAACCAGTGGACTCATTACCCTCCAAAAGAAGGGAGTACATTGTGTGCTGTTGAAATGCAGTCCATCGTGGGAGGATTTTAAAATAACGAACAAAAGAGGAAAATGGGAAGCTACCTGTTTGACCTAAGAGGTAGCATACATATATTATGAATTAGGAGAACTTTGGATACATCTAGATTTTGGCCTGCAAATGGGCTAACCTGGCTATATTAATAATAAGGAAATCATGGTTTGGGCCCAAGCATGGCTAAGTGATAAAGCAAAAAACCAAATGCACTGCCATGAGTCAATGTCAACTCATAGGAACCCTATAAGACATGGTAGAATTGCTCCTGTGAGTTTCTGAGTTAATTTACGGGAGTAGAAAGCCCGACTTCCTCCCTCAGAGAGGCTGGTGGTTTGATCTGCTGACCTTATGGAGTGCAACCCAATCCATAACCACTATGCCACCAGGTGTCCTTAGGGAACATTTAAAGACTCAATGGTTCATTTGGTCTTCTATATCTTTGTACAAAAGTGTTGAAAAAGTTGATTTCTCAACAATCCAAGTCAGGTCAGGGTTGGATGGAGCTTTGGAGGGGGATAAAGCTGAGCCACGAAGGCCCTTGGGCCATCTGGTTGAAAACCAAACAAGTGGGAACGACTGTAGCTATTTTTACTCCATGCTGTCTCTATTATGATATTAAAATCAAAGGCTTGTAATGAACCACCTGAAATGCCATAAACAAAGTTAAAAGACAAGTAACAGATTAGGGGAATATTTGCAAGGTTCAGTTGTAAAGTAAACTATTTTTCCTGGGTAAGGACGTTTTATTTGTAGTAGTTATGATGATGACAAAAACCGTGACACGGCATGCAAATGAGAAGGAAGTCATCAATGGTTTAGGGAAAGCTTCTGTTAATAACTTCAGTGATGGCCACATGATCAAAGTTAATCTGAAAGGCTGAATATACTTGCTAAAGTACGTTTTCCATTATCAAACCCTTAGGTCTGCTTCCTTGCGGTTCTAGCAGTAAGTAGCTACTAATTAAATAGGCAGTTTCCAAGGACCAGCTGGAAATTGAGGAATTCAGGAAGCATTTACAAATGACTTTTTAAATATGTCTTTAATATGATACAACATCTTCAGAGTCAAATCATTTGAGAAACACCTTAATTAACAGATACACAACAGCTATTTTACCTAATTGTGTCTGGTCATGTTCTGGGTGACTTAGTACCAAACCAACTCAAGCTTTTATTATTATTATCATTTTATTGGGGGCTCTTACCAACGCAAGCTTTAAGTAAGTTATTGTGTGCCCACCATCCAAATTCAGTGCATGTGAAGATGCTCATCTTGAAGAAGCGGGGAATAATTCTACTCGTATCACAGGCATTTGAAGTTGCCGCATTCTTAGTTAAGAATAAGGTCTAGGAAAATTAAGAATACCACATTGCTCTTTTTGTCTATTTTATTACAAATTTCCATTTCACTGTGGTCTACTATCTGTCATGACAACTGAATAAGACTATTCCACCACTCTCTGGAGAATTAAGAGAAATGAACTAAGAGTATTATCCCAAAGGTACTTGAGACACAGAAGTTGGCAAGATTACAAATTTCTTAGGCCTAGGAAAAGAATTATTGATGTCATTAATATCATACATATTTAACAAGAACAATGTTTTGAAGCGGTGCTAAATACAGAAGACACCATTCATAATTTCACCTACAAGTACTAAGGTGAATATAAAGTTTACATTTTTCAGGTGGAGTGTACTGATAAGAAACGAAATAGTATCCAATATCTTAAGGACAGGTTCAGTGGCAAAAACAAGTTGTTTTCAAATTTCAGTTTTACACAGTGTCTTATTTACCTAGTGCTGCTGCTATAACTCAACTACCGCAAGAACAGATACGTTCGTTTTTCACAGCGCCGAGGCTAAACATCCAAGTGAGGGAGTCAGCTGGATCATCCCCGCCTCTGAGCCTCTGCTAGTTTCTGGGGTCTGCCAGAGGTCCCTGGCATTATTTTGCTTGTAGACAGACCCTCACAAGTCATCTTCCCATTTGTGCATGTGCGTGTCTATCCTGCCCTTTCTATTGCTCAGGGCTGGTCTGACCTCAACAGATTGATTGAGCACATTACAGTAGATTACATTATAGAAGGTCATTATATTGCATCACAAGGTAATCTACCAAAGGGAAATGGATTTAATCCCATGAAACGATTCTCGAAGAGCATCAAGAGTAGCACTTGGCCAAACAACTAGGAACCATAAATTAGCCAAAGTGATACATGCACTTCACCATGGCGTTGGAATATCAATTAAAATACTGTGGGTTGAACACAAAAGAAAACTCAGCCCAAATTGTCTTGGGCCCCACGGGAATGTTTGGCTATTCCAGCAATTAGGGCTCACCGCAGCTGTGCCTGTACTGGAGTGCAGTCAGTTAGAGACAACCTGCTCTGTTCCCCCCCTCATCCCTTGGCCGTGCCTGCCAGGGAGGGTGCCGGGAGGAGCCGGGTTGCCTCATTTTGGCAATGTGGCTGCTGCAGCTCCGTCTTCAATGCCTCAGTCTTCAATTAGTGGAAGACCGTGCACTGGCTATCCCCACAGCTCAAATAACAAAGCTCATGAAGGCTCTGGGATTTATTTAAAAACAAGAACAAAAAACTTTCTCCCAAAGCAAAATCAGGCACAGTTACAAGAACACTTGCAGCCCCTTAATAGGAAAAAAAGAGCAAATGGCTCCTCTAGTGTCATGAAGTCAGTATTTTAGGTCCCAGCCCTGCATTTGTATTACATCCATGAAATTGGCTTAGGTAAAGCAAGGCCTCAGTGGGGGGTTGGTAGGAGAAAACGCATGTAATCCTTGAGGGAGCAGCGCGACCACATGCGGCTGTCCCAGAGGAAGCGAAGTCTTCACATGCGATCTCTTCCTAAAATTTTCTTACACCCAAGGATACAGAACAGAATTTGCCGTGTCAACCATTTTTAAGTGTACAATTCAGTGATATTCGCCATATTCACCCTGCGACACTAACATCCCAATGATTACATTTCCAAATGTTCCCCATGACCCCTGACAGAAAACCCTTAACAGAAGCAACACTTCTCTTGTTGACCGCTTCCTCTGCCAGCCGCTGGTAACTACCAACCGATGCTTGTTTCTGAGTATTTGCCTACGATTGCATTCTTTAAAAAGAAAAAAGTGGCAAAAGGCATATCACCACATGCTGCTTCCATCCATCTTAAGTGGAAAATGCAATGACATTGATCTTATTCACCATGCCACGCAGCCTTCATCATCATCCATTTCCATGCCTCACTCTTCTGGATGTCGAAACTTACTTAGATACTAGAAGCCTTGATGTCATTTGATTCCATCTTATTTTGTTTGTAGTATTTATGCCCAAGTACATCATTGCACCACTCCTACTCCCCACCCCTCATTGTACAATGAGTACCCAACTGATAATTGAAATGCGGCTTATTCAAATCTACTCAGGGGTACTTTGGAAGAAAGACCTGGCATCTATTTCTGTAAACTCAATCAACAAAAACATTGGAACACAGTTCTACCCTGAGTCACATAAGGTTGCCATGAGTCCAAATCAATCGAATAGCAATGGGTTAGGGTTTTTGTGTGTGTGTGTGTGTGTGGTGGTGGTGGTGGGGTGGGGTGGTTATGCTTTGGGCTGCTAATTTCTTGGTTGGCAGTTGGAAACCTCTAGCCTCTCTTCAAGAGAAAGACGGGGCTTTCTAATCTCATAAAGAGTTACAGTCTCAGAAACCCACAGGAGTAGATTTACACAGTCCTATAGGGTCGCTATGAGTCGACATTGACTCAGTGGCAGTGGGTGGGTGGGTGAGTGAGTGAGGAGTTGAAATTAACCTAGTGGTAGTGGGTTTGGTTTAGGGTTTGGTTAGGGCAGTGTGTGGGACTCTAACCCACATATACAGACCTAGAGTGGTAACTACCAGGAGGTCTGGTGGGATTGTAGAAAACCACGTTCCTGTCTGGCATGATCCTCCTCCCTAAGGGGCAGAGCCTCACTGTGCGAATGGCCCAAGCACTTAACTGCCTGAGTTTAGTGTTAGTCCGGCTGCTTAATTCGGAAAAGTGATTGAATCGCTCTGTATTTAGGTTTCTTCAGTATCTTCTAATAAATAAGAAAAACAGTTTTACCGTCTCAAGTTTTGTGGGGGTGATGGAGGGTTAATAGTGTTTCAGCAAACGTAAATGATTGAAAATTTTATTGTGAGCATTCTGGATGCTCACTGAGCCCATCTTTCTAAATACCTGTGCCCTACAGAGAGAGAAGCCTACGCATCAGGCTGCTGTCCGCATGGTTGACAGCTGAAACTACCAGCTGCTCCGTGGAATAAAGGTGGGGCTTCCCACTTCCATAAACAGTTACAGTTTCGGAAACCCACAGGGTCACTGTGAATCAGCATCGACTCGGCGGCAGTGAGTCCACAGAGAGCCAGAGCTCAAGTTGGGCCTTTCAGAGAGCTCTAGTTCTCTGCAAATTGAAAGTTAGCTAAGTGATCAAGGGCAGATCATTGGATTGCTGGTCATCTTTGCTAGCACCTGGTATGCAGCTCTGGTAATTGAATGAATGTCAGGACCTTTAACTGCAAATGGCTTCTCAAATTTGAAATATCTATGATTTCGCAACTTCATATATTTCTTCTTCCTTGCCCCAGCTCAGTGGCCTAGAAATTGTCCCATTTGATGTTGTTAGATGTTTCTGAGT
>NW_022103896.1:70376442-70378289 GCF_000313985.2 Echinops telfairi | reverse complement strand
GTTACTAGCTAGTATGGTATAGTTACTAGCAAATGTTACTAGCTAGTATGGCATAGTTCCTAGCAAATGTTACTAGCTAGTATGGCATAGTTACTAGCAGAAGTTACTAGCATGGCATAGTTACTAGCATCATAGTGACATGCAAACCACCATAACACAGCAAACGTAGAGACAAATGGGGAGTCAAACGTAAATAAAACTAAAGTAGTTTGACTTTTTTATAGTCCTTTTTTTCTTTTAAAATTTTGGTATTTCATCAGTGACGATACCTTGGTGGTGCTATGGTCAAAGCACTTGCTAGTTTGCTCAATGAAAGCTGGGCCAATTGCAGCTCACCAGCATTTCCACAAGAAAAAGATGCCACCATTTCCTTGCTTCCTGAAAGATTACAATCTTGAAAACCCACTGTCCCATATGATCACTAACAGTAGGAATTGATTCCATCACAGCAGGCTAGTTAGTTTTTTGATGATGTTTCTTCTTCTTCTTCTTTTTATGTTGAAAATGGGAGCTCTTTCTTCTAACTTGACTTTGTTGTGTACTTATAGTAAAACCTACTCCAATAGTGTCTACAAGTACAATTTACTGATGCTGATTGCATTCTTTGAGTTGTACAGTCATTTGTACCCTCTCGTTAATAACTCACTGCCTCGGACAGTTTCTCTCTAATCTTTTGAACGCACATTGTCAGTTTGCTCCCCCATAAAACTCCAAACCCACTGCCATCTAGTTGACCCCAACTCATAGATGCCCTAAAGGACAAGGTAGAACGTCTGTGGGTTCTGAGACTGTCACTTTATAGGACTAGGAAGCCTTACCTTTCTCCTTGAAGCAGCTGGTGGTTTTGTGCTCCTGACCTTGTAATGGGCCGCCCAGCTCAGAACCCACGACGCCACCGGGCCTCTTTATAGGCCTATCTGCGAACAGCTTAATGCTCAGGCAGACAGTCTTGACAAGTTAAGTTGTTTGACTTTAAGAAGACGTCAGAGGCTATTGGGGGGAAGAACAATATTATAGGAGGGTTGTTAGGGAAATCAATATAAGGGGTTTATTAGGGAGATCAATAGTCAGGATCAGCAAACAGTAAGGATACAGGCATTGGCCTTTCAGCCAGCAGCCAAGTCTCTCTCTCAGCCCTGTGGCAGCCAAGCCTCTCTTCGGTCCTCAGTCTCTCAACCACATGGGCCCTTGATCTTGGTCAACATGGGTCAAGAAGGCAGCTTGCCCGCCACTCTGTCTCACAGTTCCAGAGTCTCGCAGGTACCCCATAGTCTCGGGCTACCCCTGTGAGTCTCCCAAGTCTCTGCGGCATCTGTTCTCATTGGCCTCGACCACTTCAGACAGAGGTCTGCAATGTGCTCTGCCAAGGTCCTCAGGGGTTTTCCCTCCGCTGTTGCTTCAAAGATGGTTCATCTTCTAACCCTTCTAAGCAGGGAAGGGGTTAGTAACAAAAGCTGACCAATCCCCTCTCTTCGTGTTCCCCATGCTCTGTTTACTTAGACCCACCCAGAGACTTGAATAGAAATGCCATTAAGAAATGTCACTCTACCACATCACCCTTTGGGTGGGAAATATAAATATAAGTATAAAGAGGTCATCTTTACCCTCTTTCAAGAAAAGCCATGCAAGGAATTGGTATGTTGCATCGCCTACATAAAGATATTAGGCCTTTTTTTTCTTAATGCTAAAAAATGCATTATACAATAAGACTTGAATCCTGAGAAATTACCAAAAGCTAGAGCATCCCATCCGTAAGATTTATTTACCTGGCTAATGAGAAATTTGAACATTCTTTGGTTGACCTTAAACTTTCTTTACTTTTGAATTTGTCATTTCCTACCACTCAA
>NW_022103896.1:70370068-70374902 GCF_000313985.2 Echinops telfairi | reverse complement strand
CCCCCCCCCCCCATACATTGATTCCCATGATTGGGCAAAACAATGACTCAAGATGATGGGATTTTCCAGGAATAATGACTGTAGTCCCCTCTCATTCCCAGCTAGAGAATGGAAAGTTTTCAAGCCAGCATTCACTGACAAAGGCATTATACTTCCTATAGAGCAGTCCTTTCCAATGTAAAATTTTGTTTTTATTTTCCAGTGCAGCCTCTCTAGTTTTCTAATCTGGTTGGGGAAAAGGCTCTCAGATCCTTAAAATCAACATGTTGCCAAAACTTTCCTTTGAAAGTAAGAAAAAGATAATGATTTCAGAGATAGAATCTGGCCTAAAATTTGTTTTGAAGTGTCCTCAATTTTAGGGAAATGATAACTTGTTCATATTTTTACCAGGCTATGCATTTGTGAAGAAAATTAAGAAACCGAAAATCAATATTCCATTTGCTTGAGTTGTCATGAAATAGTAACAAGGAAATGTTTTTAAAAATTTTACAAATACATGTTTTCTTTGCTTGCCTGCATATTAGTCTATATATTTTTAGCGTCTCTACCCATGGATGATCAAATGGAAATGCAAGGAGGGGGCCTCAGGGTCAAAACCTTGGTGTGGGTTCCACCTTAAATTTTCTGAGTCTTCTAGAGAGGAGGGAGGGGGAAATAAGAAATACTTGTTCTACCGTCCTATATACATTATTGTGAGGAGCAAATTCAATAATTTAATCCAAAGTATTTCCTGCTCCATGAAGCATTGGTGTTATATTTTATCCATAAACGAACAAATGCATCTTGTAATGGGATTTGAGATATAAGAAAGCACTTAAACGTTAGAAAAATCGGGTTCAGTAGTTCAGTTAGTATTGCAGTAAGGTCAGGCTTTCACGAAATGATGAGTAGAGGAAACACTAAGTACTTCTCCACCAGCCAAGTTGGTAAATGTTAACTTTCATCTACCCTCACTGGCTAATGTGACTTGTCAGAGTTTGTTTTTGTTGCAAACAGATGAACGGTTCTCTGACTTCCAGGGTAATATCAATCCAAAGTGAATAGCTTATATATCCTAGGAAAGTCCTGGGGCTTTTTCACAGTGACTTTTCTGTTCAGCTTTTGATGAGAAGGCATTTGGTATCTGGGACAGTATGTGAGTACCCAAGGGTACATAGCTAGCCATTGGGTGTGGGTTCTTATTCATCTATTATCTCCTACAGTGCTTGACTGAGTACTCGACCCTAGGGTTTCACAAAGGGCTGTAGAATTACAGTGTTTATGATAATGAACTTGCACAAATGGATCTGAACAAGGAAGGGCGGTAGTTTCCATGCTTAATCAAAATGCATAGGAAAGAAGATTAGATACAGCACAGCGGGTGTGACCCCCACACTTGGTCCAAAAATCATCCCTCCTCACTTAATGTATCTAATGCCCTCAACCAACTAGCACGCTGACAGGTCCAAGATACCTAAGCCTATGACTGTCCACCGGCCAACATCATACTAACTTTAAACACAGATGGAATATGGTCCTAACAACCAGCCTGGCACTGCCCAGCACGTAAGAAGAGAGAAGTTGTATGTCGGAGAGATAAGTGCGTCAATAATAGCTAAAAATAATAAAAGCCCAACCAAACTTACTGCCAACAAATTGACTTTAAATCACAGCCCACCCTGTGCAGGGTTTCCGAGGTTATAAATCTTGACGGGAGTAGCTGGGCTCAACTTTCTCCTGTAATTGATAGCAAATGAGGTAAAGACAAGTCTGTGAAAAGTACCCATCTGGAGTTCCAGAGGTCTTTTAAGTCTGGGCAAACAGCTTTCCACACCCCAGGATCCTTGAGGGAAAAGGAATTACAGCCAAGAGCAATGTTTATTGTTGACACTAATGACCCGGAGCCACCAACCATCACAAAATACTGACATCATCCCCAGGACTCATTGAAGACTAGGAAATGTGTCATTCATTTTTGTCAGTGCATGTGCATGTGATAGATTGCCCAATTCTTGCTGCCTTGTGGTAAGAGAACTGAGCCCAGCTACATGTTCCACCTGAGGGAGAGATACCAGTCCCAATCCTGGACTTGACCTCAGCCTTCGCCAGCTGCTTTGTTCCTCCCCCTTTGCACCTGAGAGAGAAGGTCCACCGAGAACCAGCAGCCTCACTCTGAGCCCCTAGCCCGCAGGTACCAACTTTCTTGTTGTAAGTCACAGAATCTATGATACAAATTCACTGTGCTTTAAAATGGTGTCTTTCTTTCTGTTTGTTTGCTTGAAAGTTGAGCCTTTAAATAGTTCACGCAAGGTATCAAGAAAAGTCTCGTTTCTTGGAAACCAGCCTTCTCCCCGCTGTGATAGCTAATTGAGGTAATACTGTGAATAGCCTTAGCTGAAATTGTACTGGAGGAGACGGTGGAAAACCGGCCACCGGCAGCCAAGAGGAATATCAACCAGATTGTGCCGCCTCCGCACAGGCCTCCAGGAAACCCAGCTTTTGGAAGACCTCTCGTGGGTGTGCCTGGGGTGGGGGCTGGTGAAAGAGTCCTGATGGGGGGAATCTCCAGGGATCGGTGACATTCCCTATGATGTCAGGAGGGTGTGGGCTAGGCCAGCAGGCAGGCACCTGCCCTCCTTTTAGATAATTTCAGGGCTGAGGGTTGGCTAGCCCACATTTGACACAAAGGAGAAAGTCAAGTGCAATCTTCTCTGTGGCTCTGGAAAGCGAAGCCCTTCGGTGCGAACTCCAAGTCGGAAAGAAGAATGACCAACTGCGTGACTGTGCACAAATTATTTACCTTCTCCCTCATCATGGGGCATTAATTAATCATTGCAAGTTGTCTCCTGACTACACAATACCAAATACAAATACAGGAGACTCTTGGATTCATGGAGCTGTGGCTCATGAATAGTCATGCTTAATTTGAATATTCATGTCTAACCACTGCAATCCACTCTCACCCAGCAACCATTCTTTGTTTTACTTCACTCTGAGGGGTGATCCCTCTGTAAGGTGACAAGTGGGACTGTACAAGAGTGTGTGGTGACCATACTGATGCGCATTTTGTCGCCTGGTAGATGGTATATGGGGCGGTGGCAGATATTCAGCTACACCTGAAGTCTGTTTTTGCCCAAAAGAATTTCTGTCCATTGATTTTGTCAATTCACAACTGTTTTACGCGTACAAACTGTTTTAAAGGGGAACTCTTTTCATTCCAGATAAAACACAAAACAGAACAGTTCAGATACACCGGTCAGTGCCAGTTCTGCCACTTGCTGCATCCCCTTGGACAGATTCCTTCACTTCCTTGAATCTGTGTTCTCATTTAAAAGCGAGTCATCATGAGACATACTCTGTACGTTTGCATTTCAGATAAAAATAAGCTAATGGACATGAAAGGATTTAATAGATGGTACGTTCGCTGTGGATATCAGCAAAAAATGGCATTTGGCTTTACAGGTAAAGCCTACTCATGTCTTGAAAATATGGAAGCCGGGCGACCTAGGAGGAGAAAAGGGAAAGCAGGGAGCAGTGAAGGGGCTTCAGGAGGCAAGCAGCAAAATAAGGTCAATCGCATCAGAAGGAGAATGAAGCCGGAGCAGGAGAGCCCAAGATAGGGGTGAAGGGGCAAAAGAGAAGAGAAGGCAAAGAGGTAGAACGTGCCACTTCTCGGTTGTGCTCAGCGCCCTGTGCTCAGTGGCAACCGCATTTGTTGGCATGTCTTCCCCTTCAGTGAACCTGCTCCCTCTTCAAGGGCCCAAGGATGGCCCTACAAGAATGGTATTGGGACCCCTACCCCTCTACCCTACAGCTCTAATCTTGCCCCTTCCACATTTGCCCCTTAATATTTAATTCCCCAAAGTACAATGACATGTTTTTAAAGGGTGATACAAAACAAAAAGAAACATGACACACAGCACACATGAGGTCCCCTGAGGCAGCCAACTCCACCACAACTGGTTTAGTATTGACAGTTTTGCAAAAGATGGTCTTAGAAAATAACCCTGTCTTATAGTAATCATGGCCAATCAATTCCCTGTCTTGTGAAGGTGCTGCTGTCTCAAGCTTGCACAAAGAGTCTTCATATCAAAAACTTGAGGCGCCCACTCTGGTCTTGGTTCAATGTTTCACCTTTCTTTTTCCTAGTGGCTCGATTGCTCTTTCTGGAAACTTGCTAGGAATGCTGATACTTGTTCCTTTCTCCCACCTGCTCAACTTCTACTTTCCATTGTGGATTAAATACTGAAGTTCGGAGCCCTTGTTCATGATGTGATGGTGTTTATTTCCCCTGCAGAGCTTTGCCTTAAAATATCCAGTGTTCTGAAATCGTGAGCCAAGTGTGCTCAGGAAGATGCCTCTTCTCAGAAGGGAAGCTTCCTCAACCTCTAATTGCTACAAGTAGATCAATGACTAACTATCAAGGCTGACATAAAAAGTACAGTGTTTAATTATGACTCTTAGCCTGGACCTTCAAAGTCTGTCCTTCTTGCCTGGATTTACTTCTCATTAAAATTAACGATCAGTTTAACTATGCAATGTTGGAGTATTGCTGAGTTGAATTTGGTCCAAACTTGAAAGGTGATGTCACATAAGGAAATATTCACTTAGTGAATATGGACAGTAGTGATTAATGGTCTGTTGTTGTTAGGTGTAGTTCGTTCAGACTCAACAGAATGGAGCCCTGCCTTGCCGTGTGCCTTCCTCAGCAGTGGTACACCTGAGTCCATCATTGCAGGCAGTTTGTTAGCCCATCACGTGAAGAGTCGGACTCTTTTTCGCTGCCCCTCTGCTTGCCAGATGTACTCTTCCCGGGACTGGTCTCTCCTGATAACACACCCAAAGTACGTGAAAC
>NW_022103896.1:70328338-70369800 GCF_000313985.2 Echinops telfairi | reverse complement strand
TACAGTTTTATAGGATCTGTTGATCTAATACTTCACCTAAGAGTAGCCAAATTCAACATAACTCTTCCACATCATTCCTATAATTTACCTCTTAACCATATAAAACATGTTTTATAAGGGAACATTGCCAAAAAGATGGATGTAATTGTCAATGTGAGAATAAGTCATAAACTATTACTACAGAAGCATAACCATCTTTATTAAAAACTTGCAGCAAAAGGTGAAGCCACTGTTCATCCACATATCCTCCATCTAAAACTATTCCCTTCAGAAGGTGGTATTTTGGGATTTCAGTCTTAAACCTTCCCGCAAAGAGCTCTGTGCTCGTCCATTTAAGCCACATCCAAATGGCAGTTTGGGCAACATGGGGGACTCATAGTATCTTCCCTTTCAATGTTCTGTGACTTTGGGGGACAAAAAGAAGTCTGAAGAGGCATGGTCAAGGTTTTGGGTGGATGGGGTAAGTCCTTGGTACCGTCAAAGACTGAGTAGGTATATTATCACAACGGGAAAAACATAATTTTTCAGCACAACATTTAGTCCATTTTTCTCACCTGCAATTTAACATTTTCCATTTTCTTAAGCCATATTGATAATCATCACCCGTGGCCTTTGAGAAAGCCTCTCAAGATACACCTTTGGAATCCTAAAAATAGTTGTCAGAAGCTTTTGAACCATGAATTTAACTGCCAGCAGATTCCCTCAAAAGTCAGTATTTTGATTGCACATCTTACTTGCAGACACCTTATGGAGACTCTAGCGAGTGTCCTCCTGAGAGATGTGTCTGTAGTAACCCACTGATTGCAGGAATGGTTTAACACATTTGTTTGGAATAAACTCATGAAGCTATGAACTGGAACCCTAGTTGCCATGCTTTTTGACTTGCTCTTTATAGTAAAGCATCTGTTACAGAGAAGAATGTAAAATTACGTTGTGTGGTTTCAGAGAATAACACATAAATCAATAGGTGGGAAAGAGAAGAAAGCAGATTTTTGTCCATTCAAAGCGAGAATTTTCTGACCAGAAGGACCGACTACCTGGTGAATCCCTTCTCCCTAGATAAGGACACATATATATTGGTCAAAGGTTGATGGAAGTGCGCTTTGAGATGGCTCTCAAAATCTAAGATTCTGTAATGTATTCCTAAAATGAACCTTTTGCTTTAGCTCTCTGAAATAGTTGTTCTTAAACTCTTTTGTCACATATGATCTGTTTGGTGAAGCAGTGTTGCTGTTGCAACACAGACAAACAGATGAACTGTATTACTCTTTGTTGTTGATTGCAAAAATGATTCATGATCCTTAAATAGTAAGCCCTGATGGCGTAATCCACTACTTAAAATAGTGATCCTTAAGTAGTGGACTATGCATTGGGTTACTAACCACAAGGTTAGTGGTTTGAAACCACCAGCTGTTCCATGAGAAAAAGATGAGGCTTTCCACTTCCACGCAGAGTTACAACCTAAGAAACTCACAGGGACTCCTACGGGGCACTAGGAGCTGGAAACCACTTGATGGCGGTGAGTTGGTTTTCGATCATTACATGCCTCCTTGTATCTGTTGTTTAAGGACATGTAAACTGCATGTGATATACAGGAGGCCCTAAACAAGAGCTGCAGAAACATAGTGGCCGTTTGTGCTTCACTCCGTAATTAAAACCTAACACAGTTAGAAAATAGCAAAAGATCAGGGAACAAACAAGCAAATCACACCACCAGGGTCGCACTATGACTGGACGACTTGGTAAACTTGGAATCTCGGGAAATGTAGGGCCTATGTAAATTTCCTAGGCAGCCAGACTAAATTTGTACCTATAAAAATCTAGTTTTACTAATGATGATAAGTAGTATTTTGAAGGCCCAAAGTGTTACTATATGATCTATTTCCATAATGTTCCATAATAAAGAGCCAAGAGCAAGATAGATTTAAGATTCAGGACTTTGTAAGGCATGTTCGAAACCATCCAGATTGTTAAATTGCGGCCAGTCCTCTGCTAATCCATCCATCAGTGACAACAGTTTTAGTCTCCTTCAACTTTTACATGCAAATGTTATGTGTAAAGCCCAGCCCAGTGTCAGGAGAGCATTCTGACATATCTCCTTAATAAGCAGCATCCACTCTTGTATGCAAGATGTTTTAGTAAGCTGGCAAATAGAATGCAATGTTTCTTTCCTATTTGAAGACTCAGATACAAAAATAAAATAATTTTTTAAAAAAAGTTTCTAACCCTGCTGCATGGTCATCTCTAATATCACATCAGCTTTTAATATGTCTCCTTTTTGTCAGCACATGTGTGCTGAAGACTTCATGGAAACCAAATCATGGCAAGAGGGGGTTACTCTCAATTGCTTTGAAATATGCCTGGTTTGCAACAGCCTGTGTTGGTCAGCTTCCATGAACGGCTGATTTTATTGTGGAGCTCACCATCTGACTTGATAGCCACCTCTTCTGTGCGGCAAGTGACATCCTGATGTGTGCTGAGAAATGGCGTTTGAAACGAGGTAGATTGGGAGAAAATGAATCTTGGCGTCTGTGTGTTTGTAGTTTGACATCTAGGTGAAGTGCCAGGACTTGTCCAACTGCCAACGTCAATGAATAAACATACACCTGTGACAATAAATAAGAATTTCTCCAAACATCCATGGTCACCAATTATATTTTTCAAACAAGTGAATAATAGTTTAAACCAGTCCATCCTTGGAGAAAGATATCATGCTTGCTAAAGAGGAGGGGCAGGGAAAAGGAGGAAGACCCTCGCGGAGATGCACGGACACCGGGCTGCAGCAATGGTCTCGCACTTGAGAATACCTGGGAGGAGGTGCGGGACCAGGCAGTGTTTCTAGTGTTGTGCACAGGGTCGCTATGAGTCAGAACTAACGGGGTAGTAGCAACTTACTAACAACAACCTGTGCCTCTTACATTTCGCATTCTGTAAATTCTCACAGCTTAAAATATTAGTTTACTTTTGTGACAATAGGGTAAATGTATTCATTAGCTGAACAATTTCCTAATTTGTGCCCTGACAATTCGTGTTAAACAAGATCGTTCAGGTTATACATAAGTCACTACAAGGCTTTGATGTGAAGAAGATGATGTGCACCTGCCATTGTTGGTGGATTTATGACTTTAACAAAATCCTTCTGCATCTCTTCAAGTGTTAGTTCATCTAAAGGCATTGGTAAACATCTGTGTCCAGGCAATGATGTTTTTAGTGCAGGTAGATGAATTTGATGGAACAAGAATGTGGTATACCAGGTAGATGTCAATAAAAAGAGATCATTTGCATTCTCTGTAGGTATTATGCTTGCTTTAGGGCCAAAATCAATGCATTCATGTTCCTAGAGAGGCACGCTAGTAACTCAGTCTGTTCTACTCCAGTGAACATGCCCATGGCTGCAGGCCTGGCTTTCACTAGAAATCTAAATACAGTTGTTTATTTTTACATGATATATGTCAACCTATGCTTGTTAATCTTGGGAGAACTAAAGGAGATCCAATAATCTTAAGACAGCACAGGGATTTAGATACACACAACACACACGGAAGATGGTTTTTTTTCTGATCAGATGACTTAGAATTAAGTAATCAGCAGCGTCAGAGATAGAAAAACAATACTTCTCAGTAAAAATTGTGATGAGGGGGGATATCTAAAATATTAATTCATTAGTACTTTTAACTTTAGTATATTTCTAAAAATGTCTCTGAGCGAAGGTGGTGACTTATCATGATGTTTGTTTGCAAGAGAAAATTATTCTCCTGCAAGTAGTAAATTGGATGGGGGAGACCGAATTAGTCTCTATAATTTCCCCTTAAATCTTGAAATAGGAATTAGAATGCTTTTTCACTGTCTTTGGAAATGCTCACTAATTCTTCACACTCTATTTCCCAGACCTACCGTCTTTGGTAACCATCTTCATGTGGCTAGCAGGATCTCTTGGAAGTACTTGTATTTCTAATGCTACAGTATTTGAATTCTTTTAAAAAAAAAATGCTAATTAGCATTTTATCAGTGGTGAGCTTCATAGCATAGAAAGTAGGCCAGGGAATTCTCTTGATTGTGGCTTAATTTGTTGCTATTGTTATTTACATTTGCACATTATGTTGTGTGTTTGGATGAAAGTTTCAGAGCACATTCCTTTCCCATTCAACAATTTACACACATTTATTGCATGACATTAGTTGCCATCCCCTCAGCGTGATGATAGCGTTTGTCCCATTTCCACCCGAGTTCCACTATTGCCATTAGTCATTCCTTCCTGCTTTCGGAATTTTGTTTTGGGGGAAAATGCTGCTATTTGGGTCTGATGGTTGCTGGTCCTCAGGAGTATGTTCCCCAAGGATGTTTATTGTAAAGGCCTGTCGATTGTTTGGCTGGAAGGGGAATTCCTGGGGATGGATTCAGCTACTATATTGAAGGTTTTCTACCGGCCATCATCCACAAAGCTCCCTCAGTCTCTATCGAAGCAGTAAGCCTGGCCTTTCTTATGATTTTGGATTTTGTTCAGTAATTTTTTTCTTGCTGTGTACAGGACCTTCAGTTATAATCCTGATTAGAGTCTTGGGTGGAGCAGAGCTCCCTTGCATCCACTTATAGGAGGAATGAGGAATAGAATTTTCATGTGGAAAGCCATTGAACATTTCCAATTTGTTTTTGCAACAAACTACCTCTGCTAACTAATACAGTACCTCGGAGTCACCTCAATATAAATAAGCTCTAATTATATAAAATTGTATATAATTAAAGCCAAAGTTATTGTTGTTAGGTATCAAGTCCATTCTAAATCACAGTGATCCTATGAACAACAGAGTGAAACACTGTTCCATGCCATCCTCACAGTTATTCCGATGTTTGAGCCCATTGTTACGGCCACTGTGTCATCGATCTTGCAGAGGATTTTCTTTTCCACTCACCTTCTACCAACCACAATGTCCTTCCCCAGTACTGGTCCTTTCTGAAACCGTGTCCAAAATACACGTGAAGACGTCTCACCATCCTGGCTCCTAAGGAGCATTCCGACTGTACTTCCAAGACCAATTGGATTGAATTCTTCTGTGATGTACTTAGTAGTCTTCACTAATATCAAGAATTAAAGGCATTACTTCTTCTTCAGCTTTCCTTATTCATTGGCCTGCTTTGACATGTAAATACGGTGATTGAAAATACCATGAGTGGAGTCGCACATACCCTAGTCCTCTAGGACATCTTTAATGATGTCTTTTGATGCATCGTTTCCCAATACAATATGCCACTTGATCTCCTGACCACAGTTTCAGTGGCCATTTGAGAGTTGATCCAAGTAAAATGACAAGATATCCTTGATAATTTCAATCTTCATCGTGTTGCTTATTCTTCCAATTGTCTAGACTTTTGTTTTCTTATTAATGAGACATAATCTTTGATCTTCATGAGGTACAGTCTTTGACCTTCATGAGTAAGTACTTCAAATACTCTTCCCCTTCAGCAAGTAAAGTTGTGTCATCTCCATGTCACGGGTTGCTTCAGTCTGCCTCCAATCCTCATGCCACAGTCTTCTTTCTATAGTCCAGCTTCTCGGAGTCCTTTCTCAACATACAGACCAAGTAAGTATGGGGCAAGAATGCAATTCTGACATATAACCTTCTTGATTTTAAACTATGTAGTATCCCCCCTGTTCTATTCAAATGTCTGCCTCTTGATCTAGATTCAGGATGAGCACCATATATACTCGAGTATAAGCTGACCCAAATATCAGCCGAGGCACCTAATTTTACCACAAAAACTGCATTAAAAATGTGCTGAAAAACTCAGCTTATACACAAGTATATACAGTAAGTGCTCTGTAATTCCCTTTTTTTACCCAGTGTTACCCATAATCTGCTATAATCAACACAGTCAAATGCCTTTACATAGTCAATAAAATGCAGGAAAATATATGTCTGGTACCCTCTGCTTCTAGCCAAGAGCCATCTGACAGCAGCAGTGATATCCAGCATCCATTTTCTCACCTGAATTCCAGCTTACATTTCTGGCAGCTCCCCTGCCATGCTCCACTATAGCTGTTTTTAATTATCTTCAGATTAAATGACCTGGGTATTGATATTGTTGGATAATTATTATAAGCCATTGGATCATAATTCTTGGGAATAGACTCACATGGGTCTCTTTCAGCCTGTTGACCAGGTGGTCTAGATTTCTTGGCATCATTTAGTGAACACTTCAAGGTTACAGCCATTGTTGAGTGTTTCAATTAGTATTCCGTGCTTTCCTGGTGCTTCATTTTTGACCAGTGCTGTCAGTACAGGCCGGACTTTCTTTGGTACAGGGACTCTGTGTATTCCTTACATTTTCTTTTGGTGCTCCTTGTCTCACTGCATATTTGACCCATGACTTGAATTTTTCTTCAGCTCTTTCAGCTTAACAAATGCTGAGTGTACGTTCCCGTTTGGGTTTTCTTGGGTTTTCTACCCTTTGGGTCTCTCCACAGTTCATTGCAATGCTTTGTCACCTTGAGCTGCCCTTTGAAATCTTCTGATCAGCCCTTTGATCTTGTCTTCCATTTCCATTAGTTCCTCTCCATCCAAGAGCAACTTTCCACGCCTTTTGACATCCATTTGACATTTCCTTTCTTTCTTGTCTTTTTAAGGAGGTTTTGGTTTCTGTACATATGTTGTACTTGGCATCATCCCACAATTCCTCTGGTCTTTGGCATTGTTGGATAAACTTTGGACTACTCACCACAGGGTTGGTAGGTCACAAGAAAAAGATGAGGCTGTATGCTCCATAAAATTTGCAGAGTCTTTTGCTGGTATGCATAAGGTTTCACCGGTCAGTTTTTAAAGAAGTAGATCTCCAGGGTTGCTTTTGTTTGCTTGTTTCTTAAGTCTGGAGGCTCTGCTGAACTCTGTCCACCACTGGTGACTCCTTTCCGATTTGAAATAGCAATGTCATTGCTTCCACCATAACAATAATGTGCAAGCCACAATAGGATGACAAAATGACAGGTGAGGGGTAGAAGGCAAATGTATTACATTAATGCACTTTAGGGTTCAATAAGACTAGCTTGGATCCCCAAGACCACAATTGGTTCTTTATCCTAATGCCGTTTTATTTGAAAATCGAATAACCTCTTTTTCACACCTTTTCTTGCACCTCACTGATTCTTTTGAAGCTAGTAATTTATCATACCCTGCAGAAGCACAGTAGCACCTGCTTCAGGGATCTCCTTCTGGTTGTTTTCATAAGATTTAGAGCATTCTGTTTCCTTTGCTTTCTAGAGAAGCAGCAAAAAACATTGTCTTGAATGCTTTGTATTCTCTAAAATGCCCCTGGTAAACTCAAGTTTCTATGTAGTTTAATTTCCTTCTTTATGAGGTTAAATCTCAACAGTGTACTTCTTTTTACAGTTTCTCACTCCATGCTTATTATTCTCAATTCCTATTCACAGAAAGAATCCAATATAAACCTGAATAAAGTGAATAATAAATCTATCCCTCTCCCTCACTGATCCCAGAAAGGCTAAACACTTGTGAAGAGATTACTTTCCATGACTCCCTCCAATTTCAGGGTTTATAATATTCGGGCTGTAAAGAGTTTGAAGGAAGAAAGACAAATACCATTAAGAAGGATCTCATTATTTAGCCAAGTATTTTCTGAAAGGAGCTACTGGTCAGAGACTTAACACTTTTCAGCTTTTATTAATTGGTGGCAAAGAATTTATTATTAAAAATTCAAAAACTCATTATCACCAAGTTGATGCCAACTCATATAACCTGAAAGGACAGGGTAGGTTTCTAAGACTGCAACTTGTTTTTAAAAAAGCATTTTATTGGGGGCTCATACAGCTCTTATCACAATCCATACCTACATCCATTTTGTCAAGCATATTTGTACTTTGTTGCCATCATCGTTTTCAAAAGATGTTCTTCTTCTTGAGCTCTTGGTATCAGCTCCTCATTCCCCTGCCCTACCCTCCTCCCTCATGAACCCTTGATAATTTATTTAAAATATTTTCATGTCTTACACTGAGCAATGTCTCCCTTCATCCACTTTTTTGTTGTCCATCTTCCTGGGAAGGGGTTCTATGTAGATCATTGTGATTGGTTCCCCCATCCCCCACCTTCCCGGTATCACTACACTCATTTATCTGTCCTGGATTCCCTGTGTTTCCAGCTCTTATCTGTACCTGTGCATATCCTCTGGTCTAACCGGATTTGTAAGGTAGAATTGGGATCATGATAGTGTGTGTGGGTGGGTGGGTTGATGAGTGGGAGAGCATTAAAGAACTAGAGGAAAGTTGTATGTTTCATCAGTGCTATACTGCACCCTGACTGGCTCATCTCTTCCTTGTGACCCTTCTGTAAGGGGATGTCCATTTGTCTCCAGATGGGCTTTGGGTCTCTACTTTGCACTTACCCTCATTCACATTGATAAGATTTTTTGTTCTGGGTCTTTGATGCCTGATACCTGATTCCATGGTGTGTTTCTTCCATATGGGCTTTCTTGCTTCTCAGCTAGATCTTCAAGTCTTTAAGACCCCAGTTGCTATATCTTTTGATAGCCGGGCACCATCAGCTTTCTTCACCTCATTTGCTTATGCACCCATTTTGTCTTCAGTGATCGTGTCGGGAAGGTGAGCATCATGGAATGCCAGGTTGTTAGAACAAAGTGTTCTTACAATAAGGGAGTACTTGAGTAGAGACCCAATGTCCATCTGCTGCCTTAATACTAAACCTATAAATATATGCACATAGATATGTTTCCCTATCATCATATATAAATATATCTACATATGTACATGCCTGTAATTAGACCTCTATAAATGCCCTTTGCCTCCTAGTTCCTTCCTCTATTTCCTTTTACTTTCCTCTTGTCTCACTATCATGTTTAGCCTTCACCTGGGTTTTCAGTAATTCCTCTTGGCTACATTGCCCTTGATCAAGCCCTACCAGGCCTCCTCAACAACAATTTTAGATCACTTGTTGTTCCCTTATCCCTGGATTTGTTAACACCCACTTCTTTTCCCTCACCTCCCGCATCCCCCTGGAACAATTGGTCCCTTTGTTTTTGCCTCAGGATTGTTTACCAAAACTGAAACTTTTTATGAGAGTAGAATGCTTCAGATTTCCCCTGTAGAGCTACTCACCTTGTGGTTAGCAGCCCAACATGTAACCACTATACCACCAGGGCTTCTATTTACTATTATAGGGTCATAAAAATATTACCGTTGCAGAAGAAGGCTGTTATCTCTCTACTTGAGTTGTAATAAATCACACTGGGAAACGGGCTCCTTGGGATGAACAGTAGATGAACTTTGCCAGTTATAGGGTTGTTCTAAGAAGACATTGAAATGTAGCTTCTTTAGAGTATCACATTTATTAGAGTGAGACAGATAACATAACCTGAAGGCTTCCTCTGAAGCAAAGAAATGATATGTTGGAAATTTTAAAGCCAAAAACTAAGGGAAAAGGGCTATTTAAAGGGACTCAAAAAAGTGTGAGTATGTAGATTGCAGGCAGGAGAGGGAGAGGAGGTAGATACCAGTTTCTTACTGATATAATCCTATTTGTTTCTGACCTTAAACTAAGCATGCTCTGGCTACGTCCAAACGCAGGTCCCTTGTAGGACAAGGTACAACTGCTCTGGTGGGTTTCCAAGACTGTAATTCATTATGGGAGTAGAAAGCCTTATCTTTGTCCTTAAGAGCTAGATGGTAGTTTCGTATTCTCTTTAATACTACACAAAAACTTGACAAATAGTACTTTTTCAAAGATTGATTTTAATAAAGAATCTGAAACCTTATCAATGAATTAACTCATATTACATGTAGATCTGATGGTGAGCTTACACTTCGAATGGATTTTTTTAACTCATGAATTATTTTATAATATTACACATGGCCATTTGGGAAGTAGTGGTTCACTGAATTGTGAATTATGCAAATCATCCAAATATTAACACATTGCTTTACACTATCAAAAAGTAACATTTGTTAATATCACCACCAATACTTCAGAAAAGACTGTGCATTAGGAAGTGCCACATTCTTAGTACCAGATACAATTTTCCTAAAACTCTGATTCTATATAGAAAGCTAAGATTTTCTCATTGGCAACAAATATAACAATACGGTCCGCTGTTTTCCTCCAAATGACAGAATCATTTCATTCTCATTTTGAGAAAATACCTTCCAAATCTCTAAGTCCAAGTAACCCTCTCTAGGAGAGATGGTTCTTCATGGAGAAGAAATGAAAGTGGCTAATTCGCTCACCAAATAGTCACATACGCTCCTTTCCTCAGGACAACATCATCCGTTACTCGGCAGCAGTGGCGTTGTAGGTGTATCTCCTTGTTGATGAAGCAGGAAAAACACAAAGCTCGAAGATGTGTATTTGAGTTTTATAATTCTTTCAGTAAATGAGCACTGCCCGGAGAAAGAACCTGAAGGAGACTGACATTAGAAAACCAAACAAACTGCATGGGCCGCCCTCGTCATTCCCCCACGTGCAAAGCAGCTGGCCCATCAACTCGGATGCCAATTAACAAAGTGAAAACAACCAGTGAGGTCTGGGAGGCTTATCAAAATAATTTTGACCTTTGGATACCCCCCAGAGACTCTCAGGGGCCCGCCCTGCAAACTCCCCGATTACATTTCGAGAGTTGCTGCCTTGTAGAAACGGCGTACTTTTGACATATTGTCACCGTTCTTTATCTCAGCAATAACTGCCCCGCCTAAGAAGGCTTGGCCAACACAGAAACCTCCTCCAATCTATGGCGTGGTGTGATCTTGGATTTACTTTTGAGTATTGTCAGACAGGTTGATGTGCATGAACTGCCTGTCTTCCTTGTCAGGAAGCCTTCCAAATCATTTTTTCTCTTTTCAGTCTCTTGAAAAGGTTAATGCCTCATTTGTCTTTTGACTTTGACGGCCCTGCTCACAGCCCGTCAACCACTGTGACACCAGCGAACCATACTTACAATGGGGTGGGTTCATTCTGCGACTTGGAAAACAGGCTGCCTGTATGCTGGTCCTGATCCATGAATACAACCCAGGTCTTCAAGCTCGCTCTCCATGTGTGAGAAGAACTTCTTTTTACATTTCTCCCATTTTCGGTGATTCCCTGAGACAAACTCTTGATCTCTAAGGACGTTGGTCACCCACCACATTGTGGGCTGGTCTTCTCTGCGCTTTGTAAAGTCGGGGGCTTTTCCTCCCCCCCCCCTCACCAAGCGCCCCCCTCCTGGTTTTCTTTCTTACCAAATTGGAAACCAGACAGTGAGAAGATCACAGGTTCTAAAAGGTCAGTTTTGAATAAAGGATTGTTCGGGGGGACTTTTCTTTCAGAGGAGTGTGTTTCGTGTGTGTTTCAGTGTAGGCAGGATCCCGGGTTGGCCAGCTCTGTCTGTTAGCTCAGTGATCTCGACTGCTCACTTTCTCCACTATACCCACCCCTGATTGAGTAATAAATGACAGCAGAAAAGCGAGGTGTCCCCTCTCACCCACCCAAAGGGAAGTTCCCTTAATCAGTGAAAACCACCTCTACTCTTCCTTCTCTTTGTTTTCTTACCTGCTGCCTCCTGAGCCCATTCCAACTCCTGGGGGCCTTCTCGGACAAAGCAATCCTGTTCCATACGGATTTCCAAGGCTATGTGCCAGCTGCCTCATTTTTCTCCCAAGGAAAAGCTCTTGTGTTCAAATCACCTCCACCTACCTTTAGATGAGCAGCCCAATAGTCATAGTAAGGTAATAGTAAGGCTAATTCCCGCAAATAAGAAAGGAAAGCCTAACTAGTAATGTTGAAGGAGTTCCAGGTAACATTATCTATGCTTGAATTACGTTATCTGTGTCTTAATTGCCAGGAATTTACAGTCAAGTCTCCTGCCAGCCCAGCTGCTTTAAACTCTTTAGGTTTGTTGAGCAGTGAGGTTGATTGCGTTTTCCGGTCACTTCTGTCTGCAGAGGCTAGTTTCCAGTGTGAGGGAGGCAAGCATTCCCTGCTGTCTTTTAGCCTATACTCCGCAGGCTCTAGGAGGTGAGCAAAGTTTTGCTTCTTACAGGGCCCAGTCTCTGCAGGCTGCTCTACTTCTTGGTTTGGGTTTGGGTTGGTTGTGTGACAGAGTCGCTGTGGGGCAGCTGATTTCTTCATCTCCCTAGCTTTTCATGCTGCCATTGGGGTTCTTGTCATTGACAACAATTGTCCAGAAACCAAACAGTCAGTGCAGGATAATTGCAGGCTTTCGGTGTTCAGCATGCCCAGCCTTCCCTGAAATAACTCAAGTTATTTAATAAAGTTTTTTTTAAAGCAACACTAAGGCTTACGTGTTGACTCTCCGAAGCCAGGGTTGCTGTGCTGCTGACTCGGGAGTTTTATTTAAAAACCTGTTTCTTGTGAGTTTCTTCTCTCTCTCTCTCTCTCTCTCTCTCATACACACTGAGTAATTACAGACTGCAGAGTGAAACGCATTAGAGCTGTTTACAAAACGCTCATAAAGTTAAAAATAATAGGGGTGTCGGGGTGTGTATGTGCTTGTTGAAGACAAAGTCCAGTTACGGCAGGAGTAAACGGTGCCCAACGTTCCTCTCTGTCACCCTCCAGGAGTGGAGTCCTGGGGTGAGCCGTGGATGGGGGCCGGGGAGAGGGCGGCTTCTTTCAACTAGCAGCGCCTGTGTTTCCTTAGCTGTCCCTGTTGTTCTGATGCTGGTCGATTGCTGGCACATCAAAAATACAGATCCTCAGGTGTGTGGGGACAAAGGGGCCAATGACACAGGCTCTCGCTCATTAATTTTAGGGCAGCTTAACACCCATATAGACGTTTCCTCGGGCACCACCCAAAAAAAATGTGTTTGATTTTAATGAGCCCGTCCCTACCTTTCTGAAGTCTGGGCTAGGAAAGCATTCTGCAGGTTAGTGTTCTCCAATAAGAGACGCATTTCCCCCCAACCTTTTCGAAAGTCTCCTCTGGTGAAGCTTTGCAAAGATTTTTGCAGCGCTTCCCTGTGGATTTCGTTTTGTTTTGTTCTGTTTTTGAGTGTGGAAGTGTAGCCCCGAGCGGATCCATCATTGGCTTTGCAGGTTTAGCTCCCCTGCGGCAAAGCAAAACCTCTGTGCGGTGCACCAGGCTTGACAATCGTGAGGCTGGTGACTGACAGCCCAAGGAGGGCTCTGTCCCTGCCAGCGCAAGCAGGCTGGCCCAGACCACGAAAGGCGTGGGACGACGGAAGGTGGGATAGGCCTTGACCCCGGGAGTCGCCCCTTCCCCTGATGATTGATGGGGTACAGTTAGGAGGTTTTCCGAGTCTGGGAACGGAGGTCCTCCTAGTCACTTACTATGAAGTGTTTGTCAGCAGAAAGGACTCTCCTGGGTAGTGAGTGACGTAATGCAGATGACAAGTGACAGCTTTGATTTCATTCAGCTTGATAAGCACTCAATTTTGAGAGCAGGTGAGTGGACAGCCCCTTCCCCCCACCAGGCCCCTTGCTAGCCCTGCTTCCTGGCTGGGATGCACCAAGGGTTTCACAGGCATCTGGCCGTTTCTGTTCCATCCTTAGCATGGTTGGGGTTCCTAAAATCCTGTTTGCAGTATGAGCCTCGGCGATCCCCTCATCATCCTTCTGTGGAATCGATGATGAGATATTCTTGGAATTATTGAGTAGCAGTTCTGAATGCTGTTTGTTTTTGCTTCTTAGAGTATGAAAAGATAAAAAGAAGATCAATAAAATATGCTTCAGATTAAAAATAATAATAATCCTTGAATGATTTCCCCCTCCCTCTTCCAGGAGGACCCCATCTGCAGATGTCCTGAGCACCTCTGAATACAGAAACTGAGCGTTCATCCAGGAGCCCCAATTCAAGGTATTTGCTCTTGTC
This sequence comes from Echinops telfairi, assembly GCF_000313985.2. Classification (NCBI taxonomy): domain Eukaryota; kingdom Metazoa; phylum Chordata; class Mammalia; order Afrosoricida; family Tenrecidae; genus Echinops; species Echinops telfairi. The sequence goes on along the minus strand of NW_022103896.1, from coordinate 70,355,955 downwards.
AGGAAGCTCTTCCATTGTAGATTCTGCATTGGGAATGATATCTTGGCAATGAATTAAAACAGGAAAAGTGGGAATGAGCAAAAAGGACAGAGTGAATTTGCACAATAATCAAGTGCATTAAAAAACACACCTCCCTAACATTGGGGGGTGGGGGCTGCTCTTTCTGACTCATGTGCAGTCCTTTTGCAGCTAGTTTCGATGCCGGCTTTAATCGGGACTGACTTGTAGCCCTTCTCCTGCCGCACTGTGTTTGGGTGCTGGGGTTTCCTCCGAGTCTCACCCTCTGCTTTCTCTCTCACTGCCCAGCCCTTCGCAAACTAGGACCCCGAGGCTTCTTGTGCGCTTGAGACATTGAACCAAATACCATGAGGTCTTCCTGCTGTGCTCTGGTGTTGGCTGTCCTGGGCATGGAATTGCTGGGGGGCCTGTGTTTGACCGTCAGATCGCCGAGGTTCCGAGGCCGGGTACAGCAGGAACGGAAGAACATTCGACCTAACATTATCCTGGTGCTCACGGACGACCAGGATGTGGAGCTGGGTGAGCCAAGAATCCTTCCCTTGTGAATTCATCTCTTTTGTTCCAGTGACTAGATTGGGCCGCAGCCTTAGAGCTAATAGGCAAAGAGCATTTTTGTTTCTTGCCTTTCATTATATGCCTTCGCCAACAACCTAGCTTATAAAATGAACTCGTGTTGATTGTTGGGCATTTGGTTTGTGTTTCAACATTACTGCTGGGCTGGCCAGCTTTGACACAGTCCGAATAAGAGGTGCAGAAGAGAATAAACAAACATGGAAAACAAGGAATTGCCTGTGTACAATAGATTGTAAAGGTATATGGACAAGAGGAGATTATGACCGATTCCATGCATGGTATATGAAGCTAGAAAATTAAGGAATTTGTCATTGGCATGAGTTATGTCATCACAGCTGCTTCTACTAATTGCTAGACCATTGAGAAATACGGTGTTTTACAAACCATTTAGTGTGAATTCCTGTATTACCATCTCTGCTGTGAGCCTTTCCTGAAGAATTAGTTCACCTGGGTTAATTCTCAAGCACTTAGAAATCAGGGCAGAATCGGGTGGGTCTGGATGACTTTTGCACTAGTTGTTACATTTCTCATCTGCCGGCCTTGGGTAATGCACCAGCCCTTTATGCATAGTCTGAAGTCACACGTTCCTAAAACAGATTCTCTCCAGTCGGATAGATAAACACCCTTCATGTTTACACTCATCTCCAGTCCGGCTCTCAAATCCCTTGCCTTGCAGGTGTCATCGCTGACATCCACAGCCTCCCTCTACAGTGTCCTGCACCTCTTGACCCAGCTTTGTGGCTCGGCTGTCTGAGTGTTCCCTCCTGTGCTGGGATTTGATCTGCACAGAAGGGGACTTTGATTTCTAGTTGGAAATCAAACCACGGCGTTTCAACAGAGCTAACTCTGTGGGTTCCGCTGGAAGCAAATGCTCTCAAAGTCACCAGCGGTGATCGATGTGGATGTGGATTTGTGGTCTGTCCCCTCTCACTTCACTTTTTAAATGAAAGTATCGATTTTCAGGTGGCCTGCCAAAAATTAAAGTCTTTCAGGCATGACTTATATTATGTTTGTGGCCGGCCTTTTAACTGTTTTTATGCACGTGCAGACCAAAGAAAATGAAGTAAATCTATGTGAATTCACCTTCGGTAGCATCTCTCACAGTCATCCCTTTTGCTACAGTTGAGACCTTTAGATCCTCCTTGTGCTTCTTAATTTACCCCCCTCAGTGACCATCTGTCGAAGTCCTTCCCTTCTTGTCTTGGCCAGTCTTCACTCTTCCCAGAGTTTTGTTTCAAGGATCTGATCTGGATGTTTGGAGCCCAGGGTGGGTGCAGTGGATCAATTGTTAGGCTGCTAACCTCATAGTTGGTAGTTCAAAGCCACTAGCACCTCTGCAGCAGAAAAATTAGGCTGCCTGCTCTTAGAAAAATTTAAAGCCTTAAAAACCCCTTGTGGCCTTGCTACTATATTCTGTAGGGTCATGGTGAGTCAGAATTAACTGGACAGCAGGATGTCTTTTTATGGATCTCTTTGCCAAGAGATTCAGCCCCATCTCCTCTGCATGCAGGGGAACTCTGGGCCCTGGGGGCCCTGCCTATCTCAGTGAGACTATGTTTACTTTCCCCATGTCTTCCACTCTTTCATGGAAAACACTCATTCCTAAGTGTGTCCGACTCCTCATCTTGCTCACCCCTATTTCCTATCTTTGCACACTTCACACCTTATGCTTTTCTCCCCTTCCTGCTCCTGGAGAAACCCTGTCTTCACACACACACACCACACCCCTGCAAATCACTCTTCGCTCCAGCTTGCATCAGTGGGACTTCCCTTTGCACAACCTGCAAACCCTGGGCCCAACTCCAGCATCATCTGTCCCTGACCATGCTTTTTCACCTGATTGAAGGGCAGAGCTGTGTTTTGTTCATGCTTCGATCTCCAGTGCCCAGGACGGCGCTAAGAATATGCCCAAACCAAACTACCCGCTGCCGCCCTGTCGGTTCTGACACATAGCAACCTGTATAATGTTTCCAAGATGACAAACTTTTCCAGGAACAGACAGACTCCTCTCTCTGGACTGCCACTGAGCACCTAACACACCTCACAATCAGGAGTCTTTAATGAGCCCATGAAACACCAAATCTACTGCCATAGAGTGGTCTGACTCATAGAGACCGTACAGGACTGAATAAAACTGTTCCCTAGGCCTCCCGAGACTAGACTTCTTTGAGGACCGACAGCCTCATCTTGTAGCCAGATGGTGGATCCAAAACTACTGAATCTCAAAAAGTCAACAAGACTCCCAGAAATGAATCCCAAAACTCACCATGATCTCCCTATTCGGTATGATGTATTTACCTTAAAAATCATTTGGGGCCTTGATTGGTAAATATATTTTCTAGCAATTCAAAATGTTATCCTTGTTTTGATAGTTCGCTTTCTCATTCAGTATATATTTGTTGACCAATTAATAAATACTAGCTTCAATTTTGGAATCTTGAGTGGCACAAACAGTTAAGCGCTGGACTACTAAATGAAAGGTTGGAAGTTTGAACCCACTCAGAGACACTTCAGAAGAAAGGTGTGGCGATCTACTTCCAAAAGCTCACCACCTTGTAAGCCCTGAGGAGGCCAGTTCTACTCTGTAGGGTCTCATTCTAAGTCCAAAGGGAAGCAAGAGCAATTGGAGCTTCTATTTCACATGCAGTTACTATTCTCAGCACACATGTTATGCACGGGAAAAATGAGGTTTAGGGAAGCTGAAAAGTACAGCTATGCTAACTAGGATCTGTGTAGTCCTGGGGTTTTGACAGCTACAATTTAACCACTCTCTCTTCCAGCCATCAGCCCATCAACAGATATTTATGGAGCTCTTCCTAAAAGCATCCTCTAAATGGACCATGATGTTCTAGGTTCTGAGAGAGAACAGAACTTTGAGATGAGGTTTCCAGCCTGCCTGGCCTTTATTACTTGGTTGGCAAAAGAAAAAAGATGGCAATAAATTAGAACAACCAGAACAGAAGTGATACGGATATTCACGTAATACGAAGAATATATCCAGTTTCAGTAAATGAACAACTTGTGCAGAAATTCTTGAATGAGAACCTAAACTGTGTGTAATCCTTTCCCAAAACACAATAAAATATTATATATATTTTTTAAGATGGCAATGAACCACCAAGAATTATGGGTAAAAAAAAAATCAGAGAAAACTTCCTTTCTCAGCAGAAAAAACACATGGAATGGTAGTGTTATTATGTGGAGACAACCTTCTATAAGGATGGTCTCAAAATAACTTGAGCCCCATGGCTCTAAGCTACAGTTGGCTTTTGAATTTTAAAAAATTTAGATATAATTATGTTTGCCAAGGGATTGACTGGGCCTTTGCCTCTGCGATGCTTTGAAGCATTTGCACCTGTAAGACTGCAGGCAGTTCTGGTTACCATGCCTCCAGAAAGACGCAATTGACTGAGAAAGGCTTAGAAGGCCAATTACAAATATTAGAATAGAATGCTTTGGCTACTGGAAAAGAATAAAACAATATACCTCTTTGTATAGGAAGGCAAAGGCTGGAAGGAGCTCTGATCAGAGTATATGAACTCCAGAGGGGAAAGAAAGATTTGTTCCATTCTCCACTTTCTCAGCTTTGAGGAAAATAAAATATTAATACTTTGTGAAGTAATGCACAGGAGAGATTCGATGATAAAAGTGCTAGAACTTTGCATATGTATAACATTTTATCTCTTGCCAAAGAACATCCGGCAATTTACAATCATCCTAACCTGCCTGGCTGGATAGGAAAAATTGCATAACTCGAGTTCAGTGGTTCTCCACCTTCCTCAGGCCGCCACCCTTTCCTACAGTTCCTCATGTTGTGGTCACCACCCCCCACCCCCCCAACCAAAAAACTATTTTTGTTGCTACTTCATCACTCTCATTTTGCTACTGTTATGAATGGGGCGACCCCTGTGAAAGGGTAGTTCGACCCCCCAGTTGAGAACCCCTGCTCGAGGGGAAAGGTGAAATGCCTCCTAGATTCACTTCTTCAACAACTCAAGGCATTGTTCAGGTGTGAGTGCGTGTATTGTTGATAGGTGCTGTCAAGGCTGTTCCCACTCACAGCCACTGTGACCGAAACACTGCCTGCCCCTGCGCCATCCTCCCCCTTGCTTTTCCGGTCAGCGCTATCACTCATCAGGCAACCCAGACTCCACATCGAGCCGCCGCCGCCGCTCGGAAGCCAGTGCGTATGATCCCCGCTAAGATCAAGTGAATCTGGAATGGGAAAGAATCCTTCAGCTTAATGAGACATGTTCTCCCTCCCTCCCTTTTCATCGAGATGATTTAGAAGGAAATCCATCGGGGTGTGTATAATGATTTATATTTCTTGCCATGGTCTTGCCCAGTGCCAATAACCCATCCCATACTCCACTGTACTCCTAGAGCCTTGCTTTTTTAACTCTGCAGAAACTGGAAACCTGGCAGGATTTCCAAGAACCACCACATCTCCCACTCCTCACCGCTGAGCCAAACTCTACCTCGCCTCCTGGTCCACAGCTGATTGCTTTTACAGGATCCCCCATTTCTGCAGGAGCAGTGGCAAACATCCCCAGCCCCAACCGGGGGTTCTGGCACTGAGACAACTTTTCTTGGCATTACTGGGGCTCAGCTGTGGCCTGGGCCTTTCCTCTGTTCAAGTCAGGCCCAGTCAGCAGTGTCCGTGTGCCAGTTACACCATCGTAATTACAGCCAGCTTCATAGAAGGCCTGTCCAGCCTTCCACCTGGTAGGAGAGTTTAGAGCAGCAATGCAGCCTGTTACCTGCTGGGAGAGTGAGGTGATGGCATGGGGGCGGGGAAAAGATTTTGTATCGTTATTTTTATTGTAAGCCAACATCGACATTTGAAGGCTTAAAACATAGGGAAAGTGTAGTTTATCCCGCTTTATCTAGCTGTTGCAAGTCAGATGGAGATTAGCTAGAGGGTGAGAGAGAGAGGGAAAGGCCGGGAAGAATATACCCTGGTGGGATTCAGATGAGCACAGAGGAAAACCACAGCTACCTGTACAAAGCTGCTCACCCGACACATTTCAGCTAGAGCATGCCAGTTGTTGTTGTTGTTAGTTACCATCACACAGTTGAGAAATGCAAGCAAAAGGGTTTGCTGGCTTGCTCAAGCTAACCAGCGGCCCAAATCCAGATTTTCTCACCTGAGTTTAGGCCTCTCGTCTCATTGTTGTGTCTCCACCTTTTTTTTTTTTGCAACCTTATGGCATTTTATTTATTTGTTTTTATATTAAATCATTTTATTGGGGGCTTGTACAGCTCTGATCACAGTCCATCCATCCATCCATTGTGCAAGGACATTGTCTCTCCACCTTGCAGGTCTTGTTTTGAGGTCTCAGCCTCAGATTCTTGTCATTTCTATGAAATAAGGTTCTAATGACTAAGGCCCAGCACTGTTTGCATTTTAGAGAACAGAGGCCTGGCATCCTGAGGACTAAGGAATTTGGGCTTAAAACATAATTAAACTCTTCCAACTATAGGAGAGACTATTGTCCCAACAATTTTCAACAGTTTTCATTACAAGTTTGTTCAGTTTGTCTTGCAGAATAGTTTTTGGCCCTTTCCTAGAGAAAACGCAAGGGTTCCCTCCTGGGGGCGATGGATGGAGTAGAAGGCAGTATGACGGACCAATGTAGCTCACTCTGCAGTCAGAAGGAAACGTTGAGGTGCGCTTTGCTTGGCTCCCTGTGCATTCTGATTCAGCAGAGGGAATGGGGTGCGTTCCTGTGCACATTCGCTGCATTCACCCAGAGATGTGGATGTGTTATCAAGAGAGACCAGTCCCCGGGAGAGGACATCATGCATGGTAAAATTGAGGGCCAGGGAACAAGAGGAAGACTTATGGGGTGGACTGACACAGTGGCTGAACAATGGACTCCAACGTTGCCACTTGTGAAGATGGAACTGGACCAGGCAGTGTTTCATTCTGTGGTACATCGATCAATTGGGGTCGTTACGGGTCGGAACCAACTGGATGGCAGCTAACCACAATCAAGGAGCTTTGGTGGCTCAGTGGTTAAGCACTCAACCATTAACAGAGAGGTCCACAGTTCACAAACCTCTGGGGCAGTTCTACTCTGTACTACAGGGTTCCGAGGAGTAAGAATCGACTCTCTGGCCATTGGTTGGATTTCATTTTTGTCTTGATAAGGACGCATCGCCAGACCTTTCTCCCATAGAACTGCTGCATGCATTTGAATCGACTGAACATTTAACCATGTAGTCACCAGGGTTTCTTGGATTTAGCAAATCACAACCAACTAGCCATAGCACTAGTTGGACTATGGGACAGGGTAGAACTGCCCCTGTGGGTTTCTGGGTACAGTGATTCTTTACCAGGAGTAGAGACTTTTAAGAGACCAGTATGGAAAGTAAAAATTCTACCAAACCACCACGATCCTCAAAGAGATTCATGGGCAGTGGAAACCAGTCACCCCTGCTGACCGAGTTTCCCCAGAATTCAAGGAATTCAAATAAGAAATGATTACCGCTGTCTGCAGAGGAGAGGAAAACAAAGAATCTGGCACCTCCCGTTTCTATCTCAGAGTCTCTTTCCAAGCTCATGTCTCCAGTCCTCTGTATCTCCAGAATGACCAGGCAACAAAATGTGAGCGACTTCCAAAAAGTTAGTGGGGAAAAATAATGTTTAAATTTCTCATGAACTTTCTGAAGTTGCTTATGCGAAACACAACATTTCTGAAATGGATGGACCTCTTTTGATTCCTATCTGCCACATTTCCCTTGTAATTACTTCTTTACCATCAGTGAAACCATTGCACCTTCAGTTTCCTATCCATGCATGGAGCACTGAACCATCTAATGCTTCACAGTGTCGATGGGATTTTCCCTTTAGAGTGGCCATATTTGAGAGGCACCATTCGATTCAGAGTCTGATCGCATGGTTCGATGGTTTCAGCAGCCCCTGACTGATATCCTTGACAGACCAGCCTTATTCGGTTCTCCGGTCCACATAAGACCATAACCACAGCTGTGCTTCTTCAACACATGTCACATATATACATATCACGTGTGCCTTTGACCGAGCACCTGTTCTGCCGTCATTTGATCTATTCAAACATGTTTCTGCCTGGCCTCCAGACTACCTGTTAACGCTGCCTCTCACCAAGAGAATTCTTCATATTCCTCTTAATTTCAGGAAAATAATGTGCGGTTCCCATCACACCACTTGTTTTACTGTACATAGCAGCCACCAGGCACCCATAGCCATCCACTCATCCAGCATCATTTCCTGCGGTCTATGACCACCTGTTTTAGAAATCGAATTAAACACTTCTCTCCAAGTTTCAAAGGTACTAGTACTTCTGTATTTGCAATCTCTCTTGTGTGTTACTTTGCAAATAGCCCCAAGAAATTTTTGCATCTAGGTACTTACCTACAGAAATCCCAAACCAAACCTAACCAGACACCGTGGAGTGATTCCAAATCAGTGTGGCCCCATGGATATCGTGCGTCCCAGGGCTCCCAATAACCAGGTTGTTTGATTGGGGCATGGGAGGGAGGGCGGCACTAGATCACCTTGCAAGGTAATCTTGGGTAGGCCCAAACCTCTGATCTTTAGGTTAGCAATTGAGCTTGTATCAAAGAAGGATATGACTGAGGTTCAGAGGCAGAGAATGTCCATTTATGTTGTTGTTGCTCAGTACACGAGATGTTGTTCATTGATTACAAAAGAGACTGCTTGATCCCCTAAAGAGAATCAACTAGAAAAGAAAAGCCGTTCCCGGCACAGCCAATTGAAGCATCTATGAGGCGGTGTTAACAAGTTCCCCATAGAAAACCTTCCTCCTGTTCTTGTTGGCTTCAAGCTACCACATGATAAGTCAGGAATGTCACTCACTGTGACTGCGGGGGACAACCGCGTGGCTTCTCCTCTGTCCCGAAGGGCTCCCCTGCTTGCATTACCTTCTTCCTTGCTGGAAAACTGCATAGACTTTCTCCCTTTCTTCAGAAGGAGTGGACCTGCTGGAAATGGAGGTTCCAAAAGTCCACACAATGGTCTTGGCTGGAATGCTCTGCAGTGCATTTCTTGACAAGTCCCGAAAGAACTATTGAATTCTGGCCTCGGCTGTTCTGTAGTCTTTGGATGTGGTTCCGCTCCTGTGTTTGACTGGGTAGAGTCATTGAAATCGTTTTGGTTTTTGGTTTCTGTTTTGATTTTTTTTCTTCCTCAGCAATCTTGTTTTATAATTGCATCCTGACAGTTAAGATGGGATGTTTTATTACTGTGTAAATACTTTTGAATGCAATGGAATCACCGCTCTTTCACAAGAAAATAACCGCTCACTAAAAATCACAAGCAAACAGATCAAAATATAAACTGGTGGCACACAGACCTGATAGAAAAATTGGCAGGCGTTTGGTGACCTAGCTGGAGGATACCGAGTTACACTGAGGATTTTTTTTTCCTTTTAATTAAATACAGGCTTTCTAGAGAGCCTTTCACATAATAGAGAAAATATCTTGTTTCATCTTTTCTCTCATCCAGCTAGAAACACTTATCTGGGAATCACCACAATGTCGTAGCATTTGCATGTGTCTGCATTGGGGATTTGGGGGTTCTGTGTAACAGGCAGTTGTTCTCTGGTAATTTTCATAAGACTGCTGGCCTTTGAATCTGCTCTGAATCAAAAGTTTTAGCTTTAATTATCAGATTAGCCTGCATTTTTTCCTTTGTGATTAGGAAGCAGGAGACTGAAATGTGCTTATTGTTTTTGCAAAATACTTGACGTGGTAGGATTCCAAATGTTTAATTTTGGCGGGGCGTGGGGTGGGGGATGAAAGCAGATCAAATTATAGACTCCTTTCAGCCAAGGAGGGCAATGAATGAAACTAGAGGACCAGAGGTGCCCTGAGTAACACAGTGTAACTGCGTGCTCGTATTCTGCACTTTCCTAAGCCGTGCTGTCATGGTGCCTTTCAGGGTCCCTACAAGTCATGAACAAGACAAGAAAAATTATGGAGCATGGAGGGGCCACCTTCATCAATGCCTTTGTGACCACGCCCATGTGCTGCCCATCCCGCTCCTCCATGCTCACTGGGAAATATGTGCACAACCACAATGTCTACACCAACAATGAGAATTGCTCCTCCCCGTCCTGGCAGGCACTGCACGAACCTCGGACATTTGCGGTGTATCTCAACAACACTGGCTACAGAACAGGTAAAGGATGATATGTCTAGTCCATGAACCCCTGGCGGTGCCTCTTAGATCCAGGTAAGTCTACTATGGAATTAAATGGATGAAGTTCCCCAAAGCCTCTCTGTCCTTTGTGTTCTCGGCTGATGTCCTCCCTGTGTTCCCTTTGTACTCTGAAGAATGCACCGGTGAGAGATTCCTTAAGGAAGTGCAGGGCAGTCCGTAGTGGACACCCTATGAAAGTGTTATGTCCACCAGAACCACCAGTGGTTGGAACTTTCCAGAAAAACCTTCAACAGGGGACTTCTCAATCCATTTGCTTTCTTAATTAAAATCTCCCCCGCCCTCCAAATTTCAAGGGATCATGGCACAACATGAGGCTTAAATGTTGGTAAATCCCTATTGCTTGTTCCCATGAGAATCATGAAGTCTTTTCAAACTATTAAGCACCTAGCCCAGAATCTGAGACACCATAGATGACCAACATGGTTTTTCCAAAGAAACCCTGGGCACATCTGGTTTTGTTTTGTTTTGTTTTCTCTTTTAGTATCTCTTAAAAAAAGATGTTTTATCATTTTCTGCCATTGAATGTCACAACATTTTTTTAAAGAATAATTAAAAACAAAACACATTGGTACTAAATAAAAAAACCACTTTGAATAAAATTACATTCACATTGTTAAAAAGTGATTATTCATTGAACCAATGAATAACCAAATGACTAAACCAATGATATGTATATTAAAGATTTACCTGGTCATTCATAATTAATAGGCTATGAAAAGTTTCTGTAGATTACGCTGTGGTCATTTTGAGATCTCAAGTGTTCTTCTTCACCCTCTAGGAAAGCAAGTATAACCCTCCTGACAGAGTTAAACTACTCAAGGCAAGACGGGTTTTTGATTAGTTGCTTTTTTGAAAGTCAGGGGTTCTTTCAAGAGAACCTTATGACAGTCCTGGGAAAGAAGCAGTGTACTGCGTTAGTCCGGGTTGACTAGAGAAGCAAATTCATTGACAGTCATATATGTGTAAGAGAAAGTTTTATATCCAAGATTGTTTGTATATTAACAAAGCATCCCAGCCCAATCCAGATCAAGTCCATAATCTGATATTAGTCCATATGTCTGATAGTAGTCCATTAATTCCTCTTCAGATTCATGCAGCCATCTAATGATGCCAAATACAGGAACATCACAGGCCATTGGGTGGAAAGTCTTGTAGATCCAGTGGCAATGGAAGCATCTCAGTGCCAGCTCCAGGGCTCAGGCTCCATCAGTGTGTCTCTATGTGGCTTGTCAACTGGAAAAATGTCAAGCAGCGAGTGTGTGTGCCTCCCTTCCCCCCACCCCAGGCCCCTGCCTCCAGGGAGGAAGACAGGCGCTCCCAGAATCCTGAGGAGAAGGCCATGCCCACACAGAGGCCTCATGGCTATGACCTGATTGGCAGGCTAGACTCCACCCCTTCGCTCAAGCTGACAGGAGATTATGTAGCTGCCACATGCACTAATAGTTATGTTGTCCCAAAGCCCTTACTCTTGGGATATAGATGTTGCCCTTGGTTTTCCTGACTATTATTAATTCATAGGAGAAGGATGTTGATAGAGGGACTGCAGTATGAGAATTCTTTTTTTGGGGGGGGCGTTCAGAATCACCTAGATGTAGTCATTAGAATTAAACATCCCATCATGAAAGCTCATTCAGAATGATTTTCTGGTCACCATTAAGAAATTGTGAAGGTTTAAAGGTATCAATAGTTTAAGCTGTTGAATAAAAAAAGGACGATCTGAAATGGAAGCCCCCACAATAAAAAGTTGAAACAAAACCCCCACAAAAGGGTAAAGGATTTCAGACAAATATATATTTTTAAGCAATCCTTTTTTAAAAATGAAATTAATCTTTCCTATTGTACTCAGTAGATATGTGGCCATTTGCTTCTTTGCAGCATATCCCGTAGACACTTAATGCTTGTTGTTATTGATGGATGAAATTACTGGCTGTGAAAATGATAGTGTTGTCATTCATAGGCGTTTTAAAATCTGTACTCATAAAAAAAAAATCTGTACTCACGGAGGCTGGTCCTCCCATGAATCTGAAGAGTGCTTGTCTCTGTTGAAGAAAGAAGCTGGATTGTACAGAAGGCCTTATTCTGAGTGTGGGGATTGTTGTTGTTGTTGTTGTTTGCATCATTCACTTAGATTTATAGAACTTTCCACTTGAGAATTCTAAAGCAATTTTCAAACCCATCAAACATCCCCGTAGGGTTTGCAAATGAGAAATGTTCTTTGTTTCATAAGTGATGTGGGGGTTTCCAATATTATGTGATCAACTCAGAAGCAAGGTAAACAATCAATTCCCTAATGCCTGGTTCTTGATTCTGACCACCAGTGTGTTTTGTCCACGGGAAGAGTTGTGTGAAATCAGTGCTGTCAACTCCAGGCTCGCTGTAAGGTGCTCTCTGGTAGCAAGCATACAAACTTGAAGGGATTAGAATGTCACCACTCTCATAGTGATGTGTACAGTGTCCATCAAAAGAAATAGGAGATGTGAGGTGGAAAGAGAACCCTGTCAGGCTCAGTAAGTATAGACGACTAGGGTTGTTGTGGGGTGTTTTTGTGGGGGGGTGGTGGTAGAGGGGGGTTCAGTGCTAATTCAGGAAAGGGAAAACGAGAATCAGCTTTTGTTGTTGACCCACCTATTCTGTGACAGTCACTTTGCCCCCGTATATCAACATATTCTTATAGTAACCTTGAAAAGATAAAATGTTTGTTCTTTTAACAAAGTAATCCCATGTTACTAACAAAAGAGGGGGGAGTGTGGCTCAGTGCTGGAATTCTTAGGTTGCATGCAGGAAAGCCAGATTCCATTCCCAGGCCATGCCCGTGTGCAGTCACAGCTCATTTGTCAGTGAAGCCTTGAGTCTTGCTGTGAAGCTGAACAAATTTCACGGGAGCTTCCAGACTAAGATGGACTAGGAAGAAAGGTGTGGTAATCTAGTACAATCATCCCTTGAAAGCCCTGTGGAGTTTTCCAATCGTGGTGAATGTGCAAAACTGAGCAATGTTTCATTTAATATTTCATGGCGGGATTTGCCCTGAGTTGGAGGACCGTCGGAGAACATGAAGATAAAGTGAGAAAACATTGACATTGTCAAGAATTTCAGTTTACTTGACTCTACAACCACTGCCCATGGAATCAATGTTAAGACATCAAATGACACACTGATGGGCAAATCTGCTACAAACAACCTCTTTAAAGTACGGAACAGTCGCACTGTCACTTTCATGCCTAATGCCTGCCAAGTTGTGTTTTTCGTCATCTCATATGTCTATGACAGTTGGAGTAAGGAAGACAAGAAGAATCGAAGCGATCGATAATGGTGTGGGCAAAGAGTATTGAACAGACTACCTGAAGAACAAACAAATCTGTCTTAGACATACAGCCAGAATGGTCCTTAGAAGTGAGGGTAGAAAGACTTCGTCTCATATATTGTGGACATGTTATCAGGAGAGGCCTGTCCCTGCAGGACAACATGCTTGTTAAAGTGGAGGGCAGTGAGAAAGAGGAAGACCCTTAAAATGAGATGGATTGTGAAGATGATAGAGGGATTGGACGTGTTTTGTTCTAGTAGTCATTGGATTGCCAAGAGTTAGAACTGACTAATTAGCACCTAAGACCAAAACCAACACCAATGAAGAAACTGTTTTTATAAAAGGCTAATTTTTAAAGGTCCCAAGCTAGTCAGTGGTGGAAAGAGCCCAACCCTTTAGCTCCAAAGCTGCTTTCTTATCCATTATCTTTTTTCTTTAAATACGTGCCCATCCTGCCTCATTGCAGAAGCACATAAATCTTCACAGAATAAGAGCTACCGTAGCTAGAGGCAAGGGGAAGGTTGGTGTGCACAACTGCAGGTTATGGTCTTGTAGATAAATATGGCATATTCTGCACGTAGCTTCTAGATGGCAAAAATGAGGAAACATCACCCTTTGTAAAAGTCACTTGGTCCCCAAGAGAAAAACAAACCGGTTGCTTCTAAAATACCAAGTATTCTCTCATTTCATTTATACAAAATCCATTAGTTCTTCAATGGATTCCGAGAAGGTGAGTGAAATACATAGACAGTTTGGTTCCCCTCCCTTATTTTCCGACAAGCACACCTAAACCAGAATGTAAAGTGAGTTGCTAGAGTGACAGGTCTGAAATAATCATGAAAAGAGCAGGCACCAGACCGTGGTCTCCAGGGCTCTTTCCGGAACGGCTCCTAACCTCCAGGTCAAGTCGAGAGTGGGGCAGAGAGAGACTCCCAGCCCTGTGGCACAGCACAGCTGACCACCTTCGGCTAGCTGCCTTCTTCAGGGAGAGCAGACTTGCTCCTGGAAACCAGATCCCATTCTGCAGCCAGTCTTCTTCCCAGGGCTCTGGACGCTTAGGTAATAGTGGAATTCATAGTGAGTCATCGTTCAAAATCAAAAGAATTATTTAAAGGAAACATGGACTTTTCTAAACACTTAGGAGAATGTTAGGACCGCAGGAGAGGGAATGTTGATGCACCGATTAGTAAATCAGAAAGATTAGAAATCCGAAGATTGAAATGACAATGATAAAAGTCTATATAAGTTAAATATATCTTAGATGGAGAAAAAAGTGATGTTTCCCAGATGCACGGGGAGAAAAGATGACTCTGTGGCACTCATTATTGATCCAACCTTGGCCAGAGGCCCATTGGAAAATACACAAATAAGCACATCGGGATGATAAGCATTTTAGAAAATAAAGAGAATTGGTAATTAGGTATTGAATGAGTGCATTCCTTAATTATGAGACACAAAAATGGAAAAATGGGAATGTGTAAAGATTTTCCTGGTTTCCTAATAATGAGTGTATTGTTGAAACATTGTGCTGAGAACCAAAGAAAGATAACCAAGGAAACTGAAATATGCGTTATGAGTAAATGCCTATCTAGACAAGCTCGGGGCAGCAATACATTTCATAAAGAACAACACAAAGAGGGTGGATTATGAAGAGGCTTATTTTGGGAGGTATCCTGAATACGTGGATTTAACCTACCATAATCAGATTGATCTAATATTGTATTTACTATTATGTGACATTTTTTTCCCTTTTAGAACAGAGGCATAATTTTGGACTGGCTGCAACCTAAATTTTTCTAACTTTACTCATGGAAAATATGACTATCCAAGAGCTTAAATGTCCAAGAAAGGGAAAAATACAGTAACATGTCTATTGAATTTTCTGTTATGACAAAAGAAGTGGGGGTATTATTAGGGCCATCTATCATGAAAATGAATGTCCTGCCTACAGATGCTGCTAAAAAGTTTTTTAATTTAAATTTCTTGTGAGGGTATAGCCCTGAATATAAAACCTAGCATACAGTTGAAGGTAAAAATAATCATCTGTAATAGAGCAGTCACATCAAGTGTTAGGGAGAAGCCAGAACCAACAGCTGGGAAGACCTGAAGCCATGTCCTAGCTCCTCGCACCTGCTCCTAACTTGCTTTAATACCTTAAACAGATCAGTGTCCCAACTTATGGCTTATGGAATTAGGCAGATTGGGCTAGAATGCTTTCTAAGGTTATTGTCCCTTCCCAAATTACCTTATTATAATTCTCTTGTAATCACTGTATGACACTGATTCCTTTTTAAAATTGTAGTGTTCAAATTAGAACCATAGCTCACAATATTTAAAATCACATTGGAATTCAATATCACTCATTCTATATCATATCATGTGAGTGGAAGAGTTACTATCTAACAGAGATCTACAGTAAATCTTTTTGTCTCATAACAAATTGATCAACTTTGACTTCACAAAGGGAGCGCAGGAGGTGAAGCAGGGTAAGCATTGGGCTGCTACTGAAACATCAGTGGTTTGAATTTGCCATTGAGCTGCTCCCCGAGCGATAGATGAGGTCAACGACTTGTGTAAAGATTAACAGTTCTATTCTGTCCCTCTAAGTCACAATGGATGCGACTGCAATAGGTATTGTGGTTTAGGTTATAAAACATTTCTATTATTTATAATAAGTCATGTATATGTATTCCCCAATAATTTTTTTAATGAAGGCTCAAAGCAAGACAAACTAGCATTCTTTTTATGAATTCTAATATTCTCGACCTTCAACAGCAACGTCCACAGCAGACATAGAAGGCATAGCATACACTTGGTGAACTACATGGAACAACCACGCGTTGTTCCCCGTGCTTGGAACTGCACTAGACATTCGGCTGGGATCCGCAAGCTCACTGCCGTTGAGTCAATCCTGATTCATAGCGACCCTATGTAAAGTTTAAACGTGAGGCGGTAATCCTTTATGTAAACAGATAGTCTCATCTTTCTTCCTCAGAGAGGCTGGTCATTTTACACTGCTGCCTTTGTGGTGTGTGTGCAATCCAACACTTACCCAACAGTACTACCAGGGCACCTGTGGGCTACGAAAAATATAAGTATAATCCTTACCTTTACTAAACTTAGA
This sequence comes from Echinops telfairi, assembly GCF_000313985.2. NCBI lineage: Eukaryota > Metazoa > Chordata > Mammalia > Afrosoricida > Tenrecidae > Echinops > Echinops telfairi. Next base: position 70,339,713 of record NW_022103896.1, on the reverse strand, counting down.
AGCTAGTTGGGAAAAATCAGACATATACACAAGCTGACATAATCATATAGCATTTTAACCTGACTCAAAATGATATATATTTTTAGAAGTCCGGTCACCCCCAATCCATCAGTTACATGGAGTAAAAATTTGACTCATCTGTTATATGGACTAGTATTTGACTTCTATAGCATCAATATACTTACATCACTATTACTATTACTTACATTACTATTACTATTGCTGGTTTATGAATTGATGCTTTTGATTCCGGTAGTATAAGAAAAATTTTAAAGTATTATGCAGCAGATAGTCCTGGGCAAAGTAACATGGTCTAAAACAACAAAGACTATACTCTGATCTTTCTTCCAAGTTTCCTCCCTACTTAAAGAGCTGTAAAGGGACGTGTTTAACAATGCCCCCCGCCCCCACTTCAACCCCCCAAAAAAAGCGTTCTAGATGACAGGTAAGCGATGCATTCATGCTGTACCCAGAAAGCACTAAGTCGGCTTTCATCACCAATACTAAAGGATAGAGAAGCTTCAGCCTACACATAAATGATGCCTCAAATGCTGACAACATGGGCAAGGAACTGGAATTCACTTGAAGGAGGAAAAAGAGATTTACTACATCTGGAGGAAAATAATTAGACGCCCAGATAATCAATTGCAGAGCACTGCCAGGAAACACGGAAAGGGGCCAGGGGTGATTACAAATGAGTCTCAAGGCCAAAGGCGCTAAGAGAGGCTGGAGTAACTTGAGGCGGTGAACACAGAGGTGTTGCCTTGTGACTCCAGAGGTAATGGCCAGTCTTGGAACGTGTTCGGGTGAGAACACATCTGGAATACTGGGAACATTTTTTACACCCCATTAATATAAAGATACTGAAAAGCTGGAGGGAGTCCTGAAGCAAAGGGCTATTAAGAGACTCAAAGGAATCATTTGAAAGAAGATTAAGGCAAAGGGCAATCGCCATGGCGATGCGTGGAAAACACTACAAAATAATCTAAGAAGTCGAACAAGAGAGGGAGGCAGGAGTGACTTGGCATGGCTCTTTGAGAAGGAAGAGAAGTACAGACATCAATGAAAACTGAAGGCAGCAGTCAGAATAAAGAGAGGACCATGGAAGCCCCGTGGGGGAGAATTTGTTGTGCCCACCCCCATGAGTCAGATTGGGGAAATAAAATAAAGGCTCTACTAGCTCCAGAAGGATTTTTAAATGAGCAGGTGCAGAACTTATACATAATGGTGAGTTATTTAAAACCAGAAGGCAGAATCGAGTAGACACGGATGATGGTGGTGCTGGTAACAATAGTAATCTCAACAGCTCTTGCCCAATTGCAGTTGAGTTGATTTCACATCATGGCAATCCCATAGAGGTCATCGTTGAACTGGGTTCCATCAGCTTTTTTAATGGCTAGTGGTTCAGCAGTTAGGGTGAGGCTTGTCTTCCTAAGCACCTCTGGGTGGACTTACGTGAACCTGCTCCAACCCTAGTCCCTACTAAGGGACAACCTTTGGTAGTACTTACTAAGTGAAACTTACTAAGCCTTTGTTGGATGCTAGGCCCTGTTTTAAGTATATTAACTCATTTAATTCTCACAACATCCCTGCCACTATTGCCATCCTTTTGTTACAGAGAAGGAGGCAGAAAGGGGTTAGGTAAATTACCCATGGATGTATAGCTATCAAGCAGCAACATCAGAATTTGAATCCAGGCAGGCTGGTGCCAGGGTTTGCATTTCTAACCACTGTGCTCTTTACTTCTTTGAGAACAAAATGAGAACAACAACAAACAACAACAAAAAAAGGTTCCACCTTTCCCTATGTATTGGGCATCCTAGTGGCATCTCAGTTAACCTGTGACTGCTTACCCAAGTGTTGCAGTTCATAGCCACCCCCTGTTCCATGGGAGAAAGGTGTAGCCGTCTGCTTCCATAGATAGTTCAGCCTTGGGAACCCAGTTTTGTCATGTCTTACGGGTTTGCTCTGGGTCAGAATCAAGTAGACGGCAGTAGGCATGGCCTAAGCTGTCAGGATGGAGAGTAAGCTAGAGGAAAGAACTGGGACACCCAGCAAGGTCCTGTCTGCCATGGGTCCTGCTCGGGGACCCTTGGAAATCTCGAGCAGTAGGTGGTTGGCTGATTTATTTGATTGATCCACTCATTCACTGAGGCAATTAGTAAATATTTATTCAACAAATACGCAAGTACTGCTGTGTTTCTCAAACTCAAAGCCAAACTCTTTCCAAAGAAAACAAAGAAATGCCAACTTCCGAAATAGAACCAAATCAGTTTTAAAAAAAAAAAAAAAAATCAGCATTCAAATGAAAACAAACCCCCCAGAACTGAAGCAATCTAGCTCCTAGTGAATCCTAAAATACATTGAGTCCATGAACCCCAGCTCAAGAAACAGGAAACTGTGAAACCTCTACTATGTACAAGGAGATGGGGAGGATCCAACAAAAAGAGACAATGTTTGTCCTCAAGACTCTGATGGTCCTATATATGCCCTGGAGTGGTGCCCACGGTTCACATGTTAGGCTGCTCACCCCAAGGCATCTTGGAAGAAGAGCCTGGAGAGCTACTTTGAAAGATCAGCTGTGAAAACCACAGAGTTTCTACTTGGAAACGCATGGGTCACCCTGGGTCTACTGGATTTGATGGCAACTTGTTTTATGCTTGATATAGGAGCACACCCTACAGCACAGACAAAAGGAGAAGATAACAGTAGAGGCATAAAAATGTGTGCTGTGGGTCTGAAGCCTATAGGCATTCTGGGAAATGGCATCACTTTGGAGGGTACATGGAGAGTGCAATAGAAGGAACAGCATTGAAAGCATCGAGGTGGAGATTCACAGGGCAAAAATTAACTGGAAAGATCGATTAACTGAGAAATGTGAGATAGCGTTTGAAAGGGGGATTTGGTCTTGGTAGACCTTGATGGCAAGCTAGTGAGTTCAAACGTATTCTGTGAGCAGCGAGGGTCTTCCTGAGAGTTGAGCAGAAGGCTAGTGTGAGCAGAACGGGGCTCCCGAAGGAATGACGGGTGACGGTGGGGGCGGAGAGGTCCCTTAGCCTGGCCTTTGAATGTTGGCCAGTGTCTCCATGGGATTACAGAAAGGGGAATCGATGGGAGACCAATTGCAGCGGGAAAATCTACAGGAGCACATGGGCTCACAAGCGTCTCAGAGGTGCCAAGGTTGGTTAACAGGCTTATGCCGTGAAGAGAAATTCAGGGCATCTGAGAAGATAATTAAATTGGAAGGTGTGGAGGAGGAGGATTCTTTCTGATTTTGGACAACTGAGTTAAGGAATAGTTGTATATCAAATATGAGAGGAAGTTAAATAACTGTCCCATTAGAAACATTGGATAAGGTACAGATTCTGAAATGCATGCTTGAATAGCAATACTAATAAAATGCCTTAATTTGGGATCTGGTTTCATCATCAGTTAGTACTTCTCAAAACAGTCTTCCAGAAACTACGTTTCTCCTTGCATTTAAGTAACCAAAACCAGTTGCAGTCCTCTTGGTTTTGATTGATGGCAAACCCATATGTGTAAGATTAGACCTTTACCCCATTATGTTTTTAATGGTGGTTTGGGGGATTTTATTTTATTTTTTTCCAGAACTAGGTCATCAGATGTTTCTTCCAAAGCACCTCAACGTAGACTTGAACCTTCAGCTTCTTGATTAGCAGCCAAGGCACCTCCCAGGGACTCCTAGTCATCTATGCTATAACCCTGGATTGACAGAAGTTTTGATCATTAATAATAGATGTACATAAAATACACATGACATAAACACCCATGCCACAAAATACATACATGACATACAAATCATGATCATGTCCCATAAAATGTGAAGTTTTACCATGGTTCTTGGGTTTAGAAATTTTATTCTCTTTGGGTATGCAAAAAAACCCCAAAAATTTTCAATGCTTTTTAAAGTCAACCTTACACACTGAGTTAAGGAATGTGGTTCATGAAGAAGTTGAACGTTTCAGCTCACCTATACTTGTTTAGTAGCAGCGTTACAAATTTCACACGGGCTACAATCCCTGATTGCAACCTCAACCTAACACAAGAGTACATTTTGCTTTTGCTTCTGTAGAACGACAAGAAATAGAAGTAACTAGACTCCTGTGATCATTATGACGATTCTACTGAACTTGGACTTGGGTAGTACTTTCATTTACTCATAAGAAAAATGCATCTACGTCATTAGCTATTGCACCTGTGTGAACTTTTGCTTTACTCTCTCTCCTTGAAGTCATTATCTCACCTTAAAGTATTCACACATTTATGATTAATTATTTCATCGGCAACAAGAATCCTTTTTTCCCTCCCCTTCCCTTTGCAGCCTTTTTTGGAAAGTACCTCAATGAGTACAACGGCAGCTATATCCCTCCTGGGTGGCGAGAGTGGCTTGGCTTAATCAAGAATTCTCGTTTCTATAATTACACTGTTTGTCGCAACGGCATCAAAGAAAAACATGGATTTGATTATGCAAAGGTAATTTTCAGGACTTTTACACTGCATCAATTTTCTTTGTGCATAATGGGAGGAAAGCCATTTCCAGTGAGCTAACCCAGCCTCCGGATTAGCCTTTCTATGTTCTCACATTATTAGAACAAGAAATGCAGAGCCCTTTAAACTCCAGGCAAGGAAAAGACTCAGGGACCACTGCCCTTGTCTAGAGATGTTTGTAACTCATTAAGATGAAAGGCAATCAGCCTCTGATGAAAGGGTCGTCAAGAAAATCGTGGATGCCCCCGATCTCTGTTGTGACAGTTTTTGCTGGGGAGGAGGCAAGTCCCCCCTCAGACGACCCTGTCTACACTATCAAATGTTCATCTTGCCTGGTTTTCTTATTCATTGAACTTGAGCGTATACTTTGCCAATGTGTTCCGATTTAGATGTAGAAATAAAGCCAGACAAGAAAGAGCAATGTCCGAAGGCTGGGAAGGAAAGCGCGTTACTTGTCTTCATCAGTCTGACCAAGCCCAGTAGATGGGACAAGGATACCTGTCCCATGGCAGAGGGTCCACAAATGTCTCTTGTGCCCGCCATCTGAGGGTTTCCAAATCATCTGAGAGAAATTCCCCATGCCCAGGCATGCTCTGAGGTCCTTGAACCCCGGCAACTGAATGCTATAAGATTTAAAAATTCACAAAGCCTTTGTGATTGTCAATGTGAAACTGATTTTTTTTTTTTGTTATAAGCATAAGGGGAGACTAGTTTTGAGTTTAGCCTGCCAGTCCAGCCTAGACTGTCTCTCAGTCTTCTAGCCAGACCCTGCTCCTCCTTCATTATCTGAGAGAAAGCCGAGACTGTGCTATCTGGCAGAAAGACTACAATTATAGAGAGAAAGAAAAAAATCAATAGGTAGTGAGTGCAGACAGGGAACTTGATTTAATTTGAGGACATCGGTGTCTTTACACTTCGCCAGATTTGAGCACAAGAGACTTGTTTGGAGATTAAGGTATGAATTCTGACCTTTCATATGCCCTCAGAAAACTCTGAATGCAAATGAATCCACAATTATTATTAAGCTCTTCAGAGCTGAGAGCAGGAGGGGACCTTGGAGGGCAGCGTGAGCAGTGCCCTCATTTTAAAAGACGAAGGAAATGAAGCCCCGGTTGGCTCAACCACTCACACAGGCCGTGGCCCCGTTGTGATGCACGCACAGGATTCATACAGCGTACCTTCCTTGTCACTGCTGTCTTGTTTTATCTATAGGGAGGCTTGCACGCCCCTCTTCAAGCTATATTTCAAGCTATTAACCTTTCTTTCCCGGTTGTCCCGAGGAGGGCAAGGTAATCACAATTCCCTCCGAATCTAAAGCAGCAGTGCATTCCCATCACCACAGCTGATTACGGGCCAAAGAGTCGTGTGTGCAGAAAGCATCTCTATCTTTTAAGTGAGGACAGGAACGAACCCGATCGCCTCACGGGAAAAGGTGACAGCCTCTAGGCTGGCCCTTACAATGACAGCGTGACAGACTTCATCCCTCCCGCACTGCTTGTGCAGCTGCTCGGGTCCTTGAATCCACATGGGATTCGTCATGCCTGGAATCCCTTGACATCCTGAGCATTGCCCGGGCGCTTTCTGAATGAAGTTGATCCGGCAGCTCCAGGCCTGTGATAGCCACTTAGAGGAACAGGTGGTTTAATTTAAGTCTTTATCTTCCCTCCCCTTCCTTTTCCTCCCTCCCTCCCTTCCAGCAGCCCTCCCCCAACTCCCACTGACTCCACATTAAGTCATTTTATTAACAAGTCAGGCTTGGATCCCGGCAGCTGCATCGCTTTAGTTGTGCAATTAACAGAGTATAATCTGCAGGAAATCAGAGTCTCCCCCAACTTAGTGTTTCAAAGTAAAATTAATTGATAAAATACTGCAGTTCTCCTCCATGCACCCAGATTTTGGCACTGGCTTCGATGAGTGATTACTAGGTAATCCCCACAGGTGAATTTTTAAATGAAGAAAAAATTTCATTTGTGCGTATGCGTGTGTGCACATGCATGTATGTGTCTTGCAACTGTGGGTGTTTACCGCCCTTGAAGTAATCAAAGATGTTTGTCAATGAATTACGCCAGCAAAGCCTGAGAATGAAGTGGATATCCTGTGTGTTGCTAAATCTGATCATGGCTTGTCTTTTTTTTTTTCTTTTCTAATTGCTAAGTTGTGCATTATAAAGTAAGATGTTTGCATGTTAACCAGCCAGCAACCCCCAGAAAGTAAGGGGCACCTGAATTTTCTCTGTTCAAGGTCTTTTGCTGCCTTGGGAGGTAAAGTCTTCCTCCTGCCTATAGGCCTTAACCCTTTCATTCAGTGAGTTTTGCTTCTCAGGAAAGCAGTATTCAAATGTGATCTGATGAATGTCACCTTTTGTAATTGTTGTTTTGTGTCAAATGTATGTTTCAGGACTACTTCACAGACTTAATCACTAACGAGAGCATTAATTACTTCAAAATGTCTAAGAGAATGTATCCCCATAGGCCCATTATGATGGTGATCAGCCACGCAGCACCCCACGGCCCCGAGGACTCGGCCCCACAGTTTTCAAAACTGTACCCCAATGCTTCCCAACACATGTGAGTAACGTCAACCCTCGTCCTACTGAATGTGGGCTTTGCTTTGCTTCCCAACCCTCTCCTCTCATGCATCCCATTCTCCTTCCCTGCTGCCTATCCACAAGGCAGGGGTGTTGATTTAGGGAGTAGGGCAGAAATAGATGGCCTTGTCCTGTGGTTTGATTACGAGTTATATTTCTAAGTAGCTAGACACACAGGACAAGAAGCAAAGAGGGTGTGGGAGGATAATTTTTATCATTAGTGTTTTGGGGTTGTCTTAGATAATGCTAATAAATACTGATCAATACTGGTGATCAAATGGTCTGCTTTTGACAGCAGTAGAAATACAACTTGGTCTGGGTATAGAAACATGGATCCATTTTAAAGGCAAGTACTGTAGCAGCTTTCGTGCCGGCGTGCAAACAGGGTTGCTGCAGAAAGCAGTTTGCTCGGTGTCTTCGTGATCCAGTGCTGCTTTAACAGAAATACCACAAGTGGATAGTTCCAATGATCAGATGTGTAGGAGGCTGGAAATCAGCTCTGCTGGCTGTGGGCAGAAGACCTTGTCTCCTCTCCATATCTGTGAGCGTGGTGGTCCTTGAAGATCTCCATGTGTTTTGACATCAGTTATCCCTTTGGTCTAGGAGGGTCTCCGCGCAGGGACCCTGAGTCCAAAGAATATGTTCCATTCCTAATTCTTTTTTCTTGGTGATAATTAGGCTTCTCTTTCTATGTTTATTTCTAACTTCTTTCATGGTTTCTAAGATAAAAAGTGATAATAGACTATACCCCAGGGAAACCATCCTGATGACAGATCAGGGTTGAGACCTGAGTAAATGAGTTGTGTTCATCCTTAGTCCCCTTGGCGGATCCCGTTAAGATCTTAACATGTGGGATGATTACATCATTGCCAGGGTTACATAACTGCCAAATTAGATCATCATATAACTGCCAAACCATTGGATGTCATGGCCCAGTCAAGTTGACACATTTGGGGGAGGGGACACAGAAGGCTTACCAAGAGATCTCTCAGGCTTTAAAATAACTGTCTACAAGGGGGGGTGAGGGCTGGTGAGGAACTTTTAAAAGTGTGTGGACGCTGAAATGAAAGGTTAAGGAATTTTCCCACGAACTTTTTGAAGCTCACTCATGAGACACTTCTGAAAGCCTTGAAGCATTAGGTGAGGGTCCAGGACAGAGACTGATGGTGTGGGCGGGGTTAACAACAAGCAGGGTCATATTATGCCCAGAATCCTCAGTGGTCAAGAATGGAAAAGCCTGGAAGCTTGGGCAGCAAAGAGTAAGATGTTCTTAACTCGGTTCAACTAGGTTGTCCCTAATCCTTGGCGTCGATATGCAATCTCTCCCAAAACAGTGGATTTGGTCGCCTGCTTAAGTAAGGTGCAGTCCCTCGGGTGGCAGGCTCAGAGGACTCATCAATCACCTGTTACTTTTATCATTAAACTTCCCAAATGAGTTATTCTTCAGTTTGCGCTTAAACACACCCCACTTTTCATATCAATGTTCTAATCAAAATCCCCGAGTAGAAGGAACCGCATAAAAATAGATAATAACTCAGCCAGTTGCCGGCCACTACATATCCCTGGGGACTTTGTCTTTATATTCTCATATGTGTCTTCTTGTCACAAATTGATGGATGACTCCGTCAGTGGTACTTACACCGTCTCTATCTTATCACGTGACAGGTTAGAACAGATGAGTCAGAGCTCACCTAGTTCAAGACCAACCAATGAGTAAGAAGGAAGGCTAGGTAGGCTACTGTAAACTGTGTGAGCCCAGGAACTTGGAGCACGAAGGCGAACATAAAATACATCAGATGCTATTAAAAAGAGAGTTTCTACAGGAGGGACTGGCCGGTGGGAAGCCTAAAGTCCATAATAATGCATCACTCTTAGCTCATCTGTTGTAACATGGCTACCACACAAAAGCAAGCTTATTACTAATGGGAGTCTCTGCAGGGTGAGAGGGAGAACATGGGGCCGCTTCTCTCTTTGCATAATGTTGCTGTAATCTTAAAACTGATTTAAAAGAATACAAATCTATTTTTAAAAAGAAAAAGGGTGGGGGGAGTTGCACTCACTCTCATTGACATTGAGTTGAGGGCCGACTGGCAGCGACCCCTAGAACAGACAGGGTGGGTTTCTGAGACTGTCACTCTTTCTGGACGTAGAAAGCCCGGCGTCTCTCCTGCAGGGCGGCTTGTCATGTCGAGCTGCCAGCCTTGTGGACTGCATCCCAGCGTATAACCGTATAACCGTTGTTCCCCCAGGGCTGCTTGGGAGTCTTGTGCGGTTGAGCCACTGTCGAGTTGGAATCAACCCTGTGAGAGGACACAAAGGATTTGAAGACACCCTACATGAAACTCCCTACCACTCACTCCAAACGTACTACTATTGAGTCAATTCCAACTCATAGCACTCCTATCGGACAGAGGAGAACTAACTGCCTTGTGGTTTCCAGAATTGTACCTCCTTATGGGAAGAGAAAGCTTCGTCTTTCTCCTCCTGAGTGCCTGGTGTATCCAGACTGCTGTCCTTGTAGCTAGTAGCCCAACACATAACCGTTTCGCCACAAAGATTCCTACTTACCCTGTGTAGGACCTTACTAAATTCACAAATGAAGACCTTGAGGGACTCTCCATCACAGATCACATGACATTCACTGACCAGCTAATTAAAAGAAGAGAAACATCCCTGTGGACATCTTCAGTACCTTCAACCCACTTTTCTCTTTTCTTTAGAATCAGAAATGGCTGTCTCCTTTCCTTTGTTGCATTAGCCCCAGCCCAGCTGAACAGTGATGTCCTGCAAGTGCCAACTTTACAGGGGTTCCCCCAAGTTGAAGGGAGAAGGAGGTGACAAATACGCGGTTTTATGGCTCTTTAGAAGTTTGCCTGCCTTTGAAGCTTCCAGGGAAAGGTGCTGAGCCCATGGGGAAATCAACCTTAGGTCAAGAGGTCATGACCACACAGTGGCATGTGCAGACAACACTCACGGGAGGACAAGGGTCTCCAGAGCTTGCAGGCCCTCCGAAAGAGTGAACAGAGAGCATCTCTGATGCCAACCATCAATAATTTAGTTCTAAAAATATTTATGAGTGCTGCCTGTGGCGCGATAGAGCACAGCAAGGGGAGAGAGGCGTGACAAAGAAGCCAGGCTAGGTTCCTTACACTTAGCAAGGCACAAGCAAGGACAGGGATCAGCAAACTAGCCCCACAGTCCAAATCCTACTTAGCACTAGGTTTTGGAAGTCGAATTTGATTGAAATGCATCCATGCCCATGCATGTATTTATGAACATTTGTTGATGGAAGAATCGAGCCATTGTTTCAGATCCTGTATGGCTTACAAAGCCTAAAATACATAGTAAAAGATCTTTACAAGGTGCCCCAGTCGTGCTACGGATAAAGGTTAAATGCTGTACGGCTAACAGAAAAGTTGGCAATTCAAACCCAGTAGGTGCCCCGTGGGAGAAAGATGTAGCAGTCGGTTTCTGGAACGAATTACAGACGTAGAAGCCTTCGAAGGGAAGCGCTCCGCTGTCCTACAGAGTTGCTGTAAGTTGGAATTGACTCAAAGGCAATGGTTTGCTTTGGGGTTTGGATCTTTGACAGAATAAATGTGCCCTTTCCCTCTCCAAGGGAAGAATGTGCAAGAGCTCAGGGTAGAGTTGGAATGTGCTAACGCTCCCGGGTTCCAGGGCTGTGAGCCTGGGAGGAAGATACCATCATATCTTTAGGAGGAGGAACTCGGGAAAGGTCGTAGACCAGGATGCATTCAGAGTGGACCTCAACAGACAGGTCGAATTCCTAGAGATGATTTTGCAGAGACTGAGCAAATGAATTCAGGAAGAGAATACGGCATGGACCAGTGGTTACTGTACCGGAGAGGGCATCTAAGGTGTGGCTCTAGGAACTGGGTCATAGGGTAGAAAGAACGTGGCTCTATAAACCACAATCTGTTCACGGCAGAGTGAAAATTATCCAAACCTCAGGCCCAAAGAAACTGGCGCACTTCTCTTTGCTGCCCTCGCTAGCTCTCTGCGCAGTTGGCTGATGCTCTGCGAACCTCCAGTGCTATTGTCTGTAAAATGGGGATAAAACTGACACCTTGATGTGACATCATGAACAGAAATTAAAATCCAGAGACTGATTCTAAGTTCCCACATAGGAATTCATCCGAGCAGCCTCTTTATTATTGTAGTTTGTGGTTCCTTTTGATTAAGATGGACCATATATAATTGCCAATATTTGATCTTTCTTGCTCCACGAAACCAGTACTTCAGTTTGGTTCCATGAAAT
>NW_022103896.1:70302415-70327546 GCF_000313985.2 Echinops telfairi | reverse complement strand
CCCTTAATAGGGCTCTCCCTGTGGTGGAGTATTATATAGATTCCTTACGCCTGGCCTCGGGTTAGTGTTATCTGACCCTCTCTAGATGGCGTGAACGATCATATTTCCACTGTGTTTGCATGCCCAACTAGGGAAAGAAACCAGTCCAAGGGTGGCTTGTTGGCGCTGTAAGCTGAGGCCAGGGGTGTGCCTACCACCTGAGAAGGAGTGGGGATGATCAGCCACTCAAGGCAGGAGGTGCTACGTAATCAGACAGTAGCTCACCCATAAAGCCCTGAGGACTCGGAGAAAGCTTGCATCATAAAAATACACATAATAATTCGTAGGATTATGAAGCCTTTCACTATAATCGAGACTCCACTGTACTTGCCAGTCAATGAGTTCCCCAGTCGCCGCATGTTGTGTTAAGTGCTGTCAAGTGACTCTGAGTGAACCCATGTGACAGAGGACAATTGCCCCAGAGAGTTTCCCAGGCTGTAATTTTCAACAGAAGCAAATGGCTAGGCCTTTTTCCCAGGAAGCAATTGGGTGGGTGGGTTCAAAACCCCCACCTTTCCATTAGCATTTACCATTGTCCCGCCAGGGCTTGTGCTGTCTCTATGGTGATATTATGTCTTCATTCTCTATAGAATAATTGCCTTCTCGCTCTCCTGGTCTCAGTAATATTTGCTGTTATGGGCAAACGCAGTAACAGGGAAGAAGTATTTTGTACAATATAATTGTACAGGTAAGAAGCATCCATTCACTTGGCCACCGAGTCTATGGGAAGCTACGAGACTCTCCTGTTTCCTTCCTACAGACTATTACCTTTAAACAATACATTAGTGGGTTCCAGTTCCGTGATTCCTTCTTCCACCTGCAGAGGTGTGTGGCAGTGTACATATATGCACACACAGAAACGCACAGATCCAAGCAAAATGGAAAATCTTGGTGGAAGTATACATGCCCCCAACTTGCAAGAATAGCTCTGAAAATGGTGCTTTGGATAAACGTCTTATGACAAAAGAAAAAAATGCCACTATGTGAGTCCCAGACAGAGGTTTTGAGAGATCTTTGTTATCTGGCATTAGAAAGACATCTCACAACCTAAGAAGAGTTACCCCCCCTCCCCCCTTCTTCCTATCCTTTATGTTACATGTTCCATCACGCTGACTACTTATCTAGGCCGACGAGGAGATGGGATTGCAGAGCTCCAGGGGGGAGCATTCACGGAAAAGACCCAGGGATAGAGCCCCGCGACCTGCAGGGCAGCTCGAACTGGAGCGCAGGGCAATGTCTTCCATCGCTTAGCTCCCGCTGTGTGGTCATCACATCTCCTAACATCACAGTTGCATAGAACACTTTTATTTGGTGAATGAATAAGCATGTCAAGCCCACCAACTTTAGAATATTTTTTGGAAACAGCCCCACCATATTGATACAATAGACTGATGAATGAAAAGGACCTGGAGGGATCACAGAGTCTAACTCCATCATTGTTTAGATTAAAACATGTCCTGTCCAAGTCATATAAGTAGTTGGGGTCAAAGTTGGAAGCCAAACTCAATTGTGTTGACCCTGATTGACGTTTCTACTACACTGACAGTTGCTGTTAAGTTAACTCACGGTGTGTCAGATTGGATCACCATACTTTTCTCCTAAGGTACTCTGGGTGGTCTTGAACCTCTGGCAGTTTGGTTAGCAGCCGAGTGTGTTAACCATTTGCCACACCCAGGGATGTCCTTCCCATATGCTAAAGTACTCAACCAAACATACTGCCATCGAGTCGATTCCAGCTCCTAATGATTCCAGCTAGACTTTCCAAGAGTATATAACTCTTAATGAGAGCTGACAGCTCATCTTCCTTTAAAGGAGTGGCTGGTGGATTTGAACTGCCAACCTTGCTGTTAGCAGCCCAGCACCTAATGCACACCACCACCAGGATTCCTTAGTTCCACCTCAGGAGGCTCATCCCGTTCCCATCACACTTAATATTAGAGGCAGTTCATATATATATATATATATGTTTGCACAAGTCTAGTTGGTGTTTGCGGCAGCAGCAGAAGACTTTTAGTTCTTAATTTTATTTCGTTGCTGAGCGTCTGTACTGCCTGACTGTTGGCCCATTGTTCAATGCAGTAGCATTGACCCTGGTGTGAGGGCTGTGTGACCATGCTTGCTTTCCTTTCTGAGTTGTTCCTCAGTAATGCAAACTCGCTGTCTCCCGAGGTTCCTATCTAAATTAGAAGACTCTAAATGAAATTTTATATAGCTATAATCAATATCGTTTGGAGTATTATTGGGGACGAGTTGCTACCTACAGACATTTGAACTCAGGTGGGGGATATCTGCCCAAAGTCAATTAAATAAGTTCAATTTTGGTGAAAGCCAATATGGTGTGGCTGGGGAGATTAAGTATAGAATTTCCAATTTCACGCTTAGAGTGTGTCTTAAATCTGTATAACTGGCTGCTTCAGGGAATTGTGACCTATTTCATTTCTCAGAGAAAGACAATCCTGCCAGCCATACCTTTTCAGAGTTAGATAGCTGGGGTGTTTTGGTTGTTGTTGTTGTTGCTTAAAACTAAATAACAAATGAACAGAACACATGCTCCAATATAAAACACTAGACATCTATTCATTTTTACTGGGGTGACAGCAAAGGCCATTAATGATAAAAATGAACTGGCAGTTCTTTACAGTCCCCTGTGTGTACATTTAACACACACCACATGCATTTCTTGAAATGATTCCTTTGCTAGAAAGACTTATGTGCCTAAATACCCGCCTTTCAGCAGGAAAGGTGACATTATTGATTTCCAGAGTTCTGATCCTTGTCACGTCAATAAGCGATACTGGGAACAAAATCAAACCACAAAGAGACTTGGCATTGCTGGTGAAGGTTGAACTTTGAAATGCATTAGTCTGAGGTTTCTGTGACCCATGTGCTGGCTGATAAATCCAAACAAGCAATGACCAGAGAAAAGCAATATTCAGGGAAGCCTAACTTATAAGTAGAGGAAATGGTCTTTTGAGGGTTACAGGTACGTTTTCTTGGGAGTTTAAAGTCTGAAGCAATCAGATTCACGGCCATAAAGAGCTGCCATCTCAGAAACCCGCAGGGCCAGTTAGGCTACCCTGTCCCCTCAGGTTGCTATGAGTTGGGACACTTCATTCTGGGTCAAGCACCCTTATCCAAACAAGTGAGACTCGCCAGATGCAGCATGGGTTTGGTTTGTTGTTTTTTTAAGAGGAAAACAATAGTCATTCAAAAGCCACCATCTGAACCTTGGTCCTTTCGATTTTAAAGCAAATGGTATTCCCTTTTCACGGACTCATCGAATATGTGCCTTGTAGGGTCAGACTTTATGCTGCATTTGCAGCAGACATGGACTTGCAGCAATAAGTAGGAAGTATCTAAATGGAAAACTGAACCTGCTAAGAGTTTCAACCAGGGTGAAGGCTAAGGAGTTTTAAGACCTAATTTTGCTAGAAGGACATACGAGGGGGGCTTTGAAAAGTTTGTGGAAAAATAGAACTTAAAAAGATGATGGAATTTCTCCACAAATGTTTTCAACCCCCCTAGATTATGTGTCAGTTCTCCCTTTAATGGCTGGGATTTGGAGACCTTTCAGGGAACCTGTGGTGGGGGGCTGTGTAGCCAGTGTGATGTGGCATGAGGAGTCTGGCAGGGAGCTGCCTCAGCACATCCTTCTGAGCCACCTCTGCACTTTACTTTCTCTTTCGGAAAATGGGAATTCTATGGCCTGCCTGCTGTCATCAGAGTTGCCACAATCATCAAATGAGCCAGTCAACGATGAGATCTTTTCCCCACCCTCTATTAGTCAGGGTACAAAGTGGGCCCATGATTTGTTCTCTGGAGTCATTGACTTAAGCCCTTGGAAGATTTCTTGAAAGGTGTTGTTCCCATTCCGTAGATGAAGAAACTGAGGCTTGTTGCAACCACTTGCCCAAGGTCACACAATACAAGGACAAGAGGAGAACGTCTACTCCAACACAAAACTTTCTGGGAAAAGGGGAGTAGGAGCTTTGCCACTCTTCCCTAAAATCCTGTGTTGGTTTTTTTTTTTGCGGGGGGTGTGTGTGGGGGGGTTTTCTTCAATGACTATGTTCTAGCTAAGAACCCCAAGCTCTGCTTGTATCATTTTCAGTCTCTTCCTCAGCTGTTGTTTGGTGCCATCGACTTGGCTCGGACCCACAGTGACCCCGTGTATAACAGAAGGAAATACTGCCCAGTCCTGTGCCAGCCTCACCATTGTTCCTGGGCCTGAGCCCACTGATGCCACCAGTGTGGCAATCCCTCTCGTGGGGGGCCTGCCTCTTTTGCCAAATATGATGTCCTTCTCCATGGATGGTCTCTTATGATCGTGTGTCCAAAGTATGCAAGACAAAGCCTTGCCATCCCTGTTCCTCAGTTACGGGGAGAACAAACAAACCAAACGTACTGCCAGTGAATCACTTCTGACTCACAGGGACCCTACAGGCCAGGGGAGACCTGTCCCTGGATTGCAGAAGCTGTACCTCTTTATAGAAGTCCACAGCCTCTTCTTCCTCAGGCTCAGTTAGGGCAGCAAGCCTTAATTATCACTGGAGGACAGAAGGCTGCATCTTCCAGGAATTTGGCAGCCCCCAGCAGGAGGCAACCACAGGTCTTTGGCAAAAGATCACTTTTCAACAGCACTGTCAGTTTCAGCGACCCCTGACCTTCCACCTGCAGGAGCCCTGAACAGATGCTGTTCTGTGGGAGCAGCAGTGAGCGAGAGCGGCTTGTCTTCCTTTAAACAGCAAATGTAGGTCCCCTTTCCAGGCCCCCTGCCGAGACCCCACCTGGGATCTCATTCCTGGAGCAGGGGGCCATCTTGCATCTCCAGAAATGAAGAAGGGAAAAAAAGGCGGGGGGGAGGGGGAGACACTTTGACAACAGGCCTTGCACTCCCTCTTTTAATATGAGCCAGATTTAACATATGTCATTCTGTAAATCCAGGAGTCCAATTTGAGGCTTGTAATTTTCTGCAACCTTCCCTGTGTCTTGGAGTAAGGGGGAGAGACGCCAAGCACGTGGGGCAGAGGGGGGGCTGTAATTTGCCCTTTGCGATGCTGACTCTCCATTCCCTATCGTAATTTTTATTTGTGTTGAGGTTTTGTGGTTTGCAAGAAAACTAAAAAATCAACTAGATTTATTTTTTAAATTCAGCTGCCCTAACATCAAAGGCAACAAGGGGAGGATTTTTCGTGTTATAAAGAAACCCCGTATAGTTCATCTTTTATAGCTGGGTTCTTTTTCAGGGCCCGTATCAGTAAATGGTTAAGGGACCCTGCATAAGCAATTTGCTATAGATCTTTGGCCTCAAACGACCCCCGCTGGGTTAAAAGAAAGAAAGAAAAGCCCTTTCCAATGGGATTTAGAAGTCCTGTGTCTTCTCTTCAGCCTCTTAATCTAATCCTGTTTGTAACATGACATGCTGCCTGAGGACCAAGCACAGGCAGGAGGGCTTTCCCACTTCCGAAGCTCCTGAGATCCAATGGGGCGTCCGTGGCTCACTCTTCCGTGCGGGGAACTCTTCCCAAACGAAGTGAGACCATTTGCTTCATGAGTCCAGGAGTCATTTACCTGAGAAGTACAAGGAGCTTTATATCGGAAACTTCTCTTTAACAACAACAACAAAAAAACAACCTATGGTGAGTCCTAAAGAGATTTCTTTTAAATATTGGAAAAATTTTGCAGTCACTTAGTGGCCCAGATGAGAAACTGATGTGCTTCTGTACAGGAATAAATAAATATATATATATACACACACACACACACACCTCATAATAGCTATTTAAAAGAGGTATCATTATCCCTAATTGGGAAAAACAGAAGGTTGTCTGCTCCAGTAAAGATTTACAGCCTTGGAAACCCTTTTAAGGACACTATGAGTTGGCGTTGACTTAGTAACAGTGGCTTTGGTAGGTTATTGTTATTATCCCAGTTTTAAGAACGTGCACCTGATTCAAACTCCAGGTGTACTTTATGTCTCTTTAAACGGAAATTGACTTATAGTTCTGGGCATGGTTTGCACGCTTCTAGAAACTGTCATCGGTGATACATGGCATATTGATATTTGTGCTGGGTACTTCTGTTAGTTAACCATCTTCCTTACTGATCAGGGGCCCTTTGTGCTTCTAGTGGTGCCCCAAATATTCTCTATAGATAACTGTTGATATCCAGGTAGCATTTTGTACTATAAGGAACATTGCTGAAAATCCAAGGGCAAGAGAAAAGTGTGTACTAATCTATGGCATTTATTGACCCCCCATATGCATCAACATACCTCACCACACCCCCATGCCACTCACCAAGTCGGTTTGCCCCGTGGGAAAGCACTGCCCTAGGGAACCCCTGGGGCTACACCTGCCAGACTCAGTCAAGGTTCCTGAATAGTGAGCGACTGCTTCTGTAGTTGTAGCATTTGCATGGTGGACCTGGCTCACCTTTAGTTATCAGTATCCATGGCCTTCCATCAATAGGCTCTTCCTCAGAACAGACACCTGGAGTCACACTTCTCTTGCAACACAGGCTGTGGATTGCTCCATGAGACTGTCTGTTGCAAAGTGGTGGTTCATCTGAAAAGCATGAACTCCTCATTTTAATTTGCGCCCTCTCTCTCATTGTGTTAAAGTAAATGGGCTTTGGAGCCAAACCCTCACTCTACTACCTACTAACTGCGAATGATGGGGAAGTTATTTAACCAGGCTAAGTCTCAGAGAGGCTCTATTGGGTATGAGTTAGGCTACAAGGTCAGCAGTTCGAAATTACCACTTGCTTCTTGGGCAGAATTTGAGGCTTTCAGCTTCTCAAAAGTTTAGCACCTCTTAGAAACCCCAAAGGACAGTTCTGCTCTGTCCTATAGGGTTGCTATGAGTTGGAATTCACTCCACAGCAGGAAGTGGGGGAAAAAGCCTCTGTTTGGCCCCTGGGTGGCATAAGCACTACAAACCTAATGGCTGTTAGTGCAAATTCACCTAAAAGTACCGCAGGGGAAAGACCAGGTGATCTGCTTCTATAAAGATTACAACAAAGAAACCTCTATGGAGCCGTTCTACTCTGTCACAAAGGAGGTCCTCCTGAGGCCGAAACAAGCAGATGAAAACAGATTTTTTTTAAACACGTTTATATTCTCAGTCATAAAACAGGGCAAGAAGCGCACTTCTCTGAACAACTGAGATAATCAAATGAGTTTTTACTAGTAAACATCATGGCATCGAAGAGAAGCTTTAGTGGATTAGGTCTATCTAATTAACAGAAATGGTGCCCTGTGATGAATGGAATTGTCTATAAAATGAATAGCTTTATTGGTAAATGTGTATATTACCGAGGTACACTTGGCTATAACTCCAGCAAATCCAATTAAGTCAATGGTGTCTATATTCAAGATTAGGAACTAGGTGTGTGTACAGAAAATAATCTATAATCCATTTTTAAAGCCATGATAAATTCATGAGGAAAAAAGGTTAAAATTAGGACTCATCATCATTCCACATATTTGTGATGCTCCGGAAGAACCGAATCAGCTATGAAATGTTATGAGCTAACACCACGGGGAGAACATCCACGTCTACATCACGGAGCTTGATCGGTAACAGTACTGAGCTTTCATCCGATGTGTAACATTGCCGGGATCATAGGGATGTGTTTATCCCTCATTTTACTCCATCAATCCCAATGGCACTCGCACTACGTTACATTTTTTTAAAGAAAGACTGCTTATCAGCGTCCAGCCGTGGTGTCAGAGTTTGAATTCCTGCACCTTTAGGAACTGTGTGGCATTTGGGGTTGGGGTTGATGAAGCCTTCAGTTAGGCACCAAGAGAAGACAGCCGAGAAAGTGAAATGCTCAGTGGGGTCTGCTTCTCCCTCACACGTCACGACTTCACAAAGCCTTTTTTTCCCTTGAGAAATTTTCCCTAAACTACTAAGTAAAAAATAGTGAGATTCCGTTCCTATATTTTCAGAACTCCGAGTTATAACTATGCACCCAATATGGATAAGCACTGGATTATGCAGTACACCGGCCCCATGCTGCCGATCCACATGGAGTTCACCAACGTTCTACAGCGCAAGCGGCTGCAGACGCTCCTGTCAGTGGACGACTCCGTGGAAAGGGTAAGCACGCGCGCGCCTCCCTCGGCAGCGGGTCTTCATCCAGCTCCCCTTTTCGTTTTCCAGCATGATCTTTTTTTAAATCATTTTATTGGGGTTTTCCAGCTCTTATAACAATCCATATATCAACTGTAGCAATTACATTTGTACATAGGTTCCCATCACCATTTTCAAGACATTTTCTTTCTACTGGGGCCCTTTGTATCAGCTTCTCTTTTTCCCTTCCCTCTCACCCTCGTGACCCCTTGATAAATTATTTATTATTATTTTCCTATCTTACATTGTCCTGTCTCCCTTCACCCTAGGGTGGAATGGGTGTTTTGGAGGGTGTTCCCAGCATGATCTTGAGAGAGAGAGAGAGAGAGAGAGAGTTCACATGTGGTTGGGTATTTCAATCATCCCTCCCTTATCTTTTCCCAATTTTTTCTGGTTACCTCGCCAGGATTAGGAGTCCTCGTGGTGCAATGGGTTACATATTGGCTGCTAACCAAAAGGTTGGCTGTTCAAACCCATCAACCACTCTGAAGGAGAAAGATGAGGTATCGCTTCCATAAAGATTTACAGTCTAGGAAATCCTTGGGAACAGTTCAGCTCTGCCCCATAGGGTCCCTCTGAGTCAGAATTGGCTTCGCAGCAGCAGTGGGGCCTCTCCAGGCTGGGTTCCTATGAAGCGAATGGCCAAGGAAGTTTACTAAAGCACTTCCTGTCCGAGGCCACACCTTCAACGCTCTGGGGCCTGGAGGAAATCATGTGCACGAGTAAAGCAGGTCCAGTTAAGAGTGTATGGTGGGGATTGTGAAGAATTTGGAATTGAGTTCCTTTTCCAAAGTGTTCACATAGCTAGCTGCTAACTAAAAGCTTAGTGGTTTGAGTCCACCCAGAGGTGCATTGGGACTTTTATAATTGATGAAAGGGAAACTGGTTGTTTTCTCTTTTGAAATCAAGTAGCTGGGCAGCAACTATTTAATGCATGCTAATCTTTGCCTGAGTGTAGGAATGTCAATGCAGTGTTGCCAGATTTTCCTATCTAAAAAAAAAAGCGAAGACATTAGGTGAAATTTTCTGAATTTTAACCCAGCATAAATCAAATCAAACTCACCTGTAAACTGGATCTAGCTGGACCAAACTCAGAGACACCCTGTTTTCAACCCTGAAGAACTAAATAGAAGAGGGATGACATTAACATTTGCTTCTCAGCTTGAATTTCAAACGGAAACCTACAAAGGCTGGTGGTGGGCGTTGCCCCGTGCTTTTCAGTTCTGTTATTTGTTTCATTGTTTCTCCCCCCAAAGACCAACAAAACCTGTACCGAGCACATTGCAGATTCAAAGAGACTTGTTCCAATTGTCTTGGATTTGTTTTAACCTTTCCTCTCCAGGATTATAGGCAGCTAGAAAATGGGCATAATCTTTGTGTGTGTCAGCCTTAAGAAAATGACTCAAGTGGGTGGGGCGGGGGGTGTGGGGAGCATAAAAGAAAACAACTCTTGGCTTTTAAAAGTTAACAGGGCAAACTTTGAGGCCAATTACGGCAGTGCTGTTGAATGCCATGTGGCATCATCACGCTTGATTCTGACCTGCCCCTGTGCTGCCTTTCAGCTGTATCATATGCTTGTGGACACCGGGGAGCTGGAGAACACATACATCATTTACACCGCTGACCACGGTTACCATATTGGACAGTTTGGACTGGTCAAGGGGAAATCCATGCCATATGACTTTGATATCCGCGTGCCTTTCTTTATCCGTGGTCCCAGTGTGCAGCCAGGATCGATGTACGTATGTCTCTGCTTGCAACATCCAGCTGTAGGAGTGTGCGTTTGACTCGCGTATAATTCGATTACCAATCCCAGTGTCTAGTTTCCTTTCATCCCAAACAAAAAAAAGGGGTACATGTAGGTTGGTAATTAAGATGAAACACCACCCCCCGCTAAATTAACTAAAGCGTACAATTAGGAACAAAGAGGTAGGGTAGGGCTTTTAGAAACGCGCCCCGGACTTCTCTGAATCAGAGTTCCCCTGTCGTTGTCTTGTTTTCAAACAGCCCCTGCCACCCTCTTGGTCTTTCATGTTTTAAGTTTTTATTCAAGAAAGTTAAAAGACATCATGATCATCTTCCTTATTTTTTATTATTATTATGGTAAACATATATACAAAACAGAACATTTTTCAGTTCGACATTTTTATTGTGCATGTGCACTTCAGTGCACAAGATTTTCTTTCCAAAGAAAAGAGGCCTAAAGGATGGAAGGTGTGTCTCTGTTGCCCAGCTTTCGGCCCTAGGCAAGGTCACTGAATCCTCTGCATCTGCGCCCCCGTTGTCAGATAGGTTTGTACTCTCTTCGATCGGTAGCAGTTGCACCACATGAGCTCCTGCACAGGCAAACAGTTATGAAAAGAGTTAAAAGAGTGGATGTAGACCTCAAAAGCTTGAAATGACCCCTAAAGAGCTTCTGACCTGGACCTGTAATGCAGAAGGCTGTTACAGAGTGGAAGGGCCTCACTTAGAGTCTTCAGTCCTAGAAGGGGTTAAGTTGGAGGCCCAGAGCTCAGAGATCCTCCCTGGGTCTTTTCTGCTGATCCTGGAGAAACAGGGTCAGAAGGGTTGGGTTTGGGGTTTTAAAGCATGGTGTCCTGGCTCTTGAGGTCACTAGAAACACCTTGGGAAGTGTCAGCTCTCTAGTTCCGAGGCTCAGTGCCAAAGCGAGGTCTCACGGGCTGGGCTGAGCGATGAAAACCTTACGGTTTTTTAGAATATTGAACACTCTAGCCTTAGTCCAACAGAGAAGTTTTGGACTTCAGCATTTTAGAAGATAGTGTGCATCGCACACACAAAATACCTATTTGAGCAAGGCTAGGCTGATGGTGCTGCCAGGTTGTGGAATGGCTGGGCCATGCTCTCCAGAGTGACCCCAAGAGTCTATCAATCTTTCTGTGAACCATCCCTGCCAAGCACACCCCTATCCTGGCCAAATGTATCCACCCATCCCTGGAGAGAGCAGAGGAGAGGGTGGAAAGAGCGAAAGGCAGTGAGTCACCCCTGTTGACAAAGCAACCCTAAGTGCCACCCCCCACTGGTATCAGAGCGAGGGTGTAACCATCTGTTCCTTTGTAGAGTTCCGCAGATCGTTCTCAACATTGACCTGGCCCCCACGATCCTGGATATCGCTGGGCTGGACACACCTCCCGACGTGGATGGCAAGTCTGTCCTCAAACTCCTGGACCTGGAAAAGCCAGGTAACAGGTGCGTCAATCTACTTCCCTCAGCCAGGCGTCCAGGGCCAGCCAGCAGCTGAGCAGAGTGGAGGCAAAATCCGCTGTGCCCATCAGGATCAGGCCAGCTGCAAAGTTCTTGGCTGTTGGTGAATAGCACATTGATGCAGACGCAGGACTGGCCCACCAGACGTGAGGGGGGGGGGGGTGTCCTTTAAATAAACTGTTAGCACAGGTCCATTTGGAAAACCGTCCAGATGCCAACAGTAAATATTGTTATTTTGCTTTCAGGTTTCGAACAAACAAGAAGGCCAAAATTTGGCGTGACACATTCCTGGTGGAAAGAGGGTAATTATTGGTTCCTGGGGTGCTTCTGGGAACCAGTCCTAGTGGGCAGTTTGCCCTGCTGTGTGTATGTGTGTGTGTGTATGTTTCCCCCTTCCTTATTTTAGTTTGCTAAGCATGCAGATTTTGTAAGCTTCATCACAAAATGGAATGCCTTGCTACTCATTCCCTGCTGGCTAGCAGAGTGATGCCTCCTGCATCAGAAGCGTAAAGGATACGGCCTCAGAATACAGGGCTAACGCCTCTGGGTATGGGTTTGCTGCTGCCTTGCTTGGCCTTGCTGTCCAGTAGAACCACTGGTTTGAGTTCCTCAAGCCTCCTCCTCTCAGACATCCTCAAAGCTTGCTTCTTCACCTGATTTCACTTGCTCAGTTTTGAACTGTATGCAATTGCCACTATTGAATAGCCACTTCTGGGCTGTCCATTGTAATTCCTAATGCTCTTTGACTTGTTCCCTTTGTACTTAGCTAGAGGGAGTGAGAAAAGCACGTTCTTTCTCCTTACAAAGGACTTTGTGCCTGAGTCTGCCCCTCGTGTTGACGTCAGCACTTTGTTGGGCAGGAAGTCTTCTGATCCTGACGGCTCATCTTGACAGGACCTAGCTCATCAAAGGATTCATTAGATGTTGGAATCCTTTAGACAGAGGGTTAATATCTATTTCTCGTCCTTTGATGACTATGGAGTCATGTGACAGGAACACAGAAAGAGCGGGTGGGAAAGGCAATTTGGATCACTTCTCAAGCACACAGCTTTTCCTTTTCTGTCACAGCAAATTCCTACGGAAGAAGGAGGACTCGAACAAGAGCCTCCCACAGTCCAACCACCTGCCCAAGTACGAACGGGTCAAAGAACTCTGTCAGCAGGCAAGATACCAGACCGCCTGCGAGCAACCAGGCCAGGTGAGTGGTACAGCTCCCTCTCTTCACCACCATGCGCATGCGTCTCCATTGCCAAACCAATGGCCATCCATATGTAAGCAAGCTTTTGACAGTGGTCGTGAGATTGGCAAGCTCACTGTGGGACCACTCTGCTGTTTGGAAGGGGTTGCCTTAACTGGTTCAAGGTGGGCTTCTCCTCACTCACTGCTGGGGTTCCCTCTAGTTAAACGAACGAGCTGATGCTCTCTAAAGAAAGAACATCACATCAACAAGAGTTGTACAAGCATCACCAGAATCAAGTGTAGAACATTTGCGTCTTTCTTGTACTCATTGTTATGAGTTCCCCATTCCACCACCACCCAACCTCCCTGCCATACCCTCTTGGATAAAATATACAAAAATAATACCGAAAAAGGAAAAACCCACTGGCAACAATAACAAAGTAATAGGATTTTCCAGGCCTTTTTTCCTCAGATCTGTCTTAGTCTGTAAATTCCACTGACAGGCGGGTGGTGACTGCACAGGAGAATCATTGGCCGATGATTAATTCCAGGTCTCCCACATAGGTGATGAGAATGCTACCACTGAATGACCACTCCATCCTGATTCCCAAACCGGGCTACACTAACCAGATCAAAGGAAGTTCAAATCTTGTGTGAGTCTCTTAAAACTTCAGATGCTCACATGATTCACTCCACAGTTCAAGATAACGAGTACATAATACAGGCCGCCTGGGTAAATAAATTCCTTTAGTTAGGCACCTGTTGTGTGGTAGCTCGCTTATTGAATAGGCATTCATAATATAATAAGTATGCTCTTTATACTCACTGCGTGTCCACCTGCCTTTGTACGTTTTTTTGAAGAACAAAAAGAGGGTGGGAAGAGAAGGCCGGTGAAAGAGGAGATAAAACCAGGCCCTTATGGCATTCTAGCAAGCCTTCATTTTCAAGTGTTTAATGGAAAAGCTTAGACCCGTTCATTATATTTTAATCAGAAGTCTTCAAAACCCACTTACGAAAGCTCTAAGTATTACTATGAATAAAACCTCAGAATTGTTTTGCAGATTTGAAATGATTTTTTATGAGCCAGCTTCAATAGGCTAATTTATTTTTTTCTGTGGGATTTGGCACTGCCCTGTTCAAGGTTAACTGTGTCTCGTGCAAGCTGGTCCTCTTGTTACTATGCTAGCACTTTTAGTGGACAGCATTCTAATCACTGGGGACTAAGGTACGTTGCCTCACTACCTGTCAAGATACAATTTTGCAAACCTTACCATGTGGCTTTAGCTGACCGTGTAATGTATGTCCTAAAGGGCAGATAGACTTTAAACCAGATTACGGCCCTTTGGTGTAGGCTTTTTGCTTCTGCACCGAATGCTCACTGGGTTAAAAGAACAACCTCATTTGGCTCTTATGACTTGTTTCGCTCCCATGAAGTGCTGCCATAGGCTGGTCCCTGTAGTTTTCCTCTGCTGCTTTATTCCTATGGGAATCAGTCTGGTGTCGGACTCCTTCGTGGGTGTGTGAAAACATTGGCAACAGTCCCTTTTAGAAATGCCTGACGGGATGGGGTCCTGATGGTGATTTCTTGCTATAGGATATTTTTTTGCTTTTTAATTGGAGAGCAGTGAGTGAGCTCTAGCACCATTCAGATTGCTTTACACTTGTGGCTGCTAGCTGCCCCTGCGTATCGATTTCCACTTCCAGTGAAACCCACGGCTGAGTTACAGAGTACAAATGCCCCCCAGGGTAAGGTGACCAGACAGTCCCGATTTTTAACAATTTGTCCCGCGTCCCGCAGCATTTTTTAAAAGTCTCAGTTTTTGGAAAGAATGCATGACACGTTATGGTTTACGGTTTTCGGCTGCCAGGGGAATCCTGGCTGTCATCTCCGCACAACAGAGCCCAGGCCTTGTCTTTGGAAAAGGGAGTTTGAACTGCCAACCTTTAGATGCATACCATTTTGTGCTATCTTGGGGTCTTGCCTCAAGCTGAAGCGAGATCATGATGTGAGTCGGCCGTGATTTGCTGCACTGACCAGCAATGTCAGCACCAGTTGGGATCTTCCAAGAGTCCCAGGGGTTCTCAGAATTTTTAAACAGGGAGGGGGGGCAGTTCACTGTCCCTCAGACCCATTGGAGGGCCGGAATATAGTTTTTAAAAAAACTGTGAACAAATTCTTATGCACACTGCACATATCTTATTTTGAAGTAAAAAAACAAACAGGGAAAATATACCCAGCGGGCCCCATCTGCCACAAACCAGGCAGCCATCCCAGATCTACTGAACCATAAGCTTTGGGACCAGCCCAGCTGTCTATGGTCGCACGAGTCTTCCAGGTGATTTTGATACTTGCACAAGTACATGAGACAACCCTTCTAACCTAAAACTCAGTTGTCATGGCATTGATTCCAATTCACGATGCCCTCACGGGTTGCAGAGTAGAACTGAGCTCCCCCCCCGGTTTCATGCTTCCTACAGAAGCACATCTGCAGGCTTTTCTTTTGCATTGCCTCTGTGCTGGTTCCACCAGACAGGCTTTTGCTTTGCAGCCTCATGCTTAACCATTTACACAACCCAGGGATGCCTACAGCTGTGTTTGCAGGAGCTGAAACCATAGTTCAAGAAGCTGAGAAATTCAAAGGCAGTGTGAGCCTCTCCAAGGCCATTATCAAATTGCTGGTCAAACCTGATAGCACTGTTCTGTTTTATGGACTATTTATATTTTTGCCCCTTTATACTATCTATCTGGCTACTTTGAAGGTGACCTTCTTGGTTGTAGTATCAGTGACTTTTTATTTTTTTAAGCAAAAGGAAGAACAATTCCAAAATAGTGAGATTGTACAAGGGGGGACCTCCCTGCCCCCCAAAATAGATTTTTTTTAAAAGCTCTGTATTTAAATTTTTTGCAAAACAAGCTTATCACCTTCAAAGTACTCTCCAATACACTTAATACAAAGTCCTCTGTTGGGATGGCTGACAGCACTTCCCTCGTTTTTCTCCTCACTTCTCTTAAGCTGTCAAATCACTGTCCTTTCATGTCTCAGACAAAAATAAGTCATACAGAGCAAGATCAGGTGAGTAAGGTGCATGGGGCAGGAGAGGCATGCTGTTGTGGTGGCAAAACCAGCCCCGTCTGCCACAAACCAGGCCTTTTTGTCACACCCTGTTACACAAATCTTGATTAACAATCTGACCTAGTGGAACAAACTCCAAATGCACTCTCTCTCTCTCATCAAAAAAAAAAAAAAAAGAGCATTGGTTTTATGAGGGTATCTCCTCATCTTCCCCAGAAACATGGTGACAGCTAAGGCCAGAATTTGCTTGGCTTGGCACCTATTGTCACAGCTGTAGCATCACATCTGTCAACTATCTGCAAAAAAGACCACAGTCCTCTCTTTGACTTGACCCTTCATGTGGTGTAGAGGAGAAATTACCATATGTACTTGAGTATAAACTGACCTAAATATCAGTTGAGGCACCTAATTTTACCACAAAAACTGCATTAAAAATGTGCTAAAAATCTTGGCTTGTACCCGAGTTTATATGGTAGTTCTTGTTAGCCTCATTCCCTCCCCTCTACATCCCAAACATATGCTGTGTTCCCCAGCCATTTCCCACGCCCATTCAGCTAAGGATTGTTCTATAGAATCAAAGTGAATGAATGAAGTAGAGAAGCAGGTAAATTGGGGTCTAAAGCATCCGTCGCTTACTAGTTGTGTGATCATGGATCTGTCACTTAATTTCTCCCGAGTTTCAAGTTTTCTATCTCTAAAATGTGGGGAAATTGATTCAATCTCAGGAAGATTAAATGGTGCTAACATAAAGCAGTGTGTGGGCGTTGAATATTACTATTGTTCTGTACCATCTGACCTATTGTTTTCATGCCTCCAAAGCCAGCAAAGAATTCAAATGGCTAAAATCCCAGACACTTGGCATCACTTCTCAACTCTGAACCGAACAACCAACAGGGACTAATTAAGACAACAGAGACATATGTGTTTGCAGTACTGCCACACTCCTGATCATGATGAGGCTGAGTGTGAAATCCCATCACTCGGTCTCCTCTGGGGCAATAAACCCCCAGAAACCATTTTGTCCAGGCCCACACGTGCACACAGGTAAATCCCCAACTCTATTTTAACAGACATTTATTCAGTAGACAGCATAGATCACTGACACTCATTGATGCCCATTAGAACCAGAGAAGAGCCTTTGAAAAAAACACTCACCAATAGTACCACTCCTGAACAATCAAATTACACTATCTGGAGGCAAGGCTAAGGCACCTGTATTTTAAAACAATATTAAGAAACACAGACCTAGAATCATAAATGCCAACATTGGAAGAGGATTTAGAAATCTTCTGACTCAATGATATTTTACTGATAAGCTCCAAAAAACCTCCTACCCAGGACCTACATCTCTTTGCTGCCCATGCAGTCCTTCCCCGCAGCAGGCTGCCACTACAGAAATGTTCAGAGAACAGATTTTTCTCTTAGAATTTATTTGTGGCATTTGCTTGGTTGAAGGCCTGACACTGAGATCCACTCCCAGTATGTAGGGCTCTTCCTACACGTTATAATCTTGCAGCTTTCATGATTGAAATACAAAAGTGCAATCCCATGGTGGGCAAGTCAATTCAGGCCCAGAGTGGCTCTACAGAGGGTTTCCAAGGGTGCAAATCTATACCATAGCCTCATCTTTCTCCCAAGGATCCGCTAGGAGGTTTGAACCACTGACCTGGCAGGTAAAATAGCCCAATGTCTACCCAGGAGCTCCAAGTCCCACCTCAGACAATTACATTAGAGTCTCTGGGGTGGAACTCAGCCATGAGGATTTCTTCAAGCACCCGGATGCTATCCGTGTGCAGCCAGGATTGAAAATCACGGATGAAGAGGGCTCACTATTTTGTTTCCTATCTTCTACTTGTAGATGTCAACTCCTTAAATAAGGAGACATCTAAGTCTGAAATAGAACCAGAGACACCAAACACAGCCACGGAGTCGATGCCGACTCACAGCGACGCTGGAGAACGGGCTAGAACTGCCGCAGTGCGTCTCCAAGACTGCAGCTCTTTGTGGGTTTAGATAGGCCCTCGCTTTCGCCTACAGAGCGGCTGGTGGCTTCAAACTGCTGACCTTCTGGTTAGCAGTCCAACAGAGACCCATTACGCCATGTAGCCTCTGACATTTAAGAAAATTGGAGCCTTGTTGGTTTCCCTGGAGCAAATATTTTCATCTTTCTATTGAGTGTATTCCAGAATCTTTGCCATGTCATCTGCCTTTTGCTTACATTGATATAAAAGTCTGTGTTATCATCCAAAAGTTATCCTCTGACCATATATCCTTCCGCACATTGTGAGGAGCCCCGGAAAGGACTGGAAAAGGTGAAGATGGGTACCAGGCAGAACTGACTAGAGTGGTTGGTTTGTTCAAAATTGACAGCCTATTTCCACAAACTCTGAGGCCTGATGAAAATCACATCGTGGT
Source organism: Echinops telfairi (assembly GCF_000313985.2). Lineage (NCBI taxonomy): Eukaryota > Metazoa > Chordata > Mammalia > Afrosoricida > Tenrecidae > Echinops > Echinops telfairi. Next base: position 70,309,479 of record NW_022103896.1, on the reverse strand, counting down.
TTCCAATTGGCGCTCCTGCTCCCAGGGGTCCCGTTAGAAAGACGGAGCCCCCAGGGCCGCCCTCAGACTGTCCTTGCATCAGTCTGTGAGAACCGGGCAGCCTGTAAACCTGATATTGCTATCCCGTCTGCCTACACCAAAGGGCGTGTCTGAACACTTGTTCATCTCCTTAGATGGATCGGCTTATGTTCACTTTTCAAGCTGCAAGGTTGAACATTTGAACCATATTTAACGATGGTCTAAACACATCTGAGACAGGTGATCATAAAAACAGGTACTTTGCTCATAAAGGACTGCATGTGATCCCACCCTGTTTAATTTATGCTGTCAATTTCCCACAACTCCCTAGCAGGGCCCAGACTGGCCAGGTTTCCCTCCTCCCGGTCTCTTAAACATAGCCTGTTCAGCCCTCCCTTTTCATGTGCACGCCAGGTGTTGCTTCTGTCTCAAGGGCTCGTCATCCGAGGAGTACTTGAAATCTCTCACATTTCCCCAAACCAGTGTCTTTTTACTGGGATCTTGGAAGGTCCCTGGGTGGTACAAATGGTTTGTGCCTGACTATTAACCTAAAGGTTGCTAGTTCAAACCTGCCCAGCAGCACCGTGGAAGAAATGCCTGGCAATTGCTGCTGCAAGTATTACAGCCAAGAAAATCCTAAGGAATAGTTTGACTCTGGAACATCTGGGGCTGCCCCTGTGTTGAAATCCACGCAACAGCCCACAGGTTCGTCTTTTTGGTCAAGCGTCTTTAGATTGCATCCTGGCTTTACCACCTTGTTGACATGTGTACGTAGGCAAGTTACTTAATCCAACGCTGCCTCAGGTTCCTTATCTAAAACTGAGGATCACCACACTGCACCCCCCTGGCTGCTGAAATGGTTCTGAAAAGGGCCTGAATGGGGCCTAGCACACAACAAGAAGCCATCAGCAAATAAAGGTCATCGATTGTTGGCCAAAGTCAGTTAAACAGTTTATTTCCCTAAGAGCCCTAGTGGCCCAAGGGTTACTCATTCGGCTGCTAACCACAAGATCAGCAGTTTGAAGCCACCAGTCACTCTGTTGGAGAAAGATAAGGCTTTCTACTCCTATGAAGAGTCAGTCTAGGAAACCCTCAGGGGTGGTTGGTTCTACCCGCTCCCATAGAGCCTCTGTGAGTCCGAACTGACTCAACGGCAACAAGTTTGCTTTTGTGAGTTTTTGTTTTTAAGCTACAAGAATCATTCTGACATTGACATTTACACATGATTATCCAGATGAAAATCTGAATAGGGGAAACATTTTTCTCCTCTGACATATCCTTCCTTTCCTATCTTGCCCACCACCAAAACGACAGAAGGTCAATCTCCTTGGCATAAATAGCTTTCATATTAGGGAGGAGACTTGATCATGGATAGACCATTGGATACATTTAACAGGGATGTGTATAGGGTGTTTTGTATTTCCTAGTGCCATCGAGTCAAGGCCAACTCGTGGCAACCCCATGGGGGTTAGAGTTGATCGCTGTTCCACAGGGTTTCAAAGCCATGGTTGTTCAAGAACAGATTGCCAGCTCTTTCTTCTGAGGTGCCGCAGGTGGGCTTAACAGGCCAACATTTGGATTAGTACTAATGTGCTTGGCCATGTACACCACCCAGGGACTCCTAGACTTGAGATAAAACAACAACAGCAACAAAAACAACATTGCAAAGACAGGTCCCCAAGCTAGTTTTCTAGGATGTTTGTACTAGTATGCAGCATAATCAACTGTCAGAAAATTGCTATATAGTTGCTACACTTTAAAGAAAGTGGTTTTATGTATATGATGATTAAATGCATGTCATAAGACATTATTATGGAGAGCTAGCGTGTGTGTGTGTGTGTGTGTGTGTGTGTGTGTGTGAGAGAGAGAGAGAGAGAGAGATTGAGCATTCATTGCACTGTACCTTAAAAAAAATGTAGGCATAGTTTTTGTTCCTTATGCATGAAAAAAGGAACAAGTAGGCATAAATGAGAACATACAATGTCTTCATTCATGAGAGGAGTTTGAGTTAACCAAGGAGTTTCCAGCTGGCTGCTAACTGGAAGGTTGCTGATTCGAACCCATGAAGACTCAGCAGGAGAGAGTTTGGCGATCTGCTTGCTTCTGTAGGGTCACAGCCAAGCAAACCCCATGGAGCAGTTCTACTCTGTAATGCATGGCATTCCCATGTGTCAGTGGTCAACTGAATGGCAGCCAATGACAACAGGCTATTTGAGAAATGTATACAATGCAAAATAAAACAGTCACAATGATTGCTTAGTCATTACTTTGGGAGTTGAAGTAGAATGCTACTGTGCTTTAATAGTGTGCTAGCATCTTATGGGGAATACTTTGCAACTGGTAGACATTCTGCCAAGTTTAAGTATGTGAAGCTCAGAGGGGAAAACAGTTCTAACAAAGTCACACAATTGGGAGGATGACAATTCAGATTTGAAGTCAAAGTCCCTGTGACTCAAAATCTACAGTCTCCCCACTAAACAATAGTAACTGCGACTATTACAACTTACAGCCAGAAAAACCTTTCCCTGACTGGAGACTGGATATACAATTTTAAAGGTCAATGTTAACAGCGACACTCTGGATTCCTAGATGGTATCTTTCACTCAGAACTCTGAAAACGCTCAACAATCTCTTCACATGGCATATCTTTGAGACCAGGAGGCACAAGTATTACTTTACCAGATGTGGAATCTGGAAGAACAAAGGGATTCTGCAGTTTGCTCAAGGTCAGGGAACCAGCAGCAAAAGAAAATGAAAATTGAGTTTCTCTGATCCTCAACCCTATACTTATCTCCATTGAAAATGACTATCTTTCACCAAGTTTCTATCAGATCCAATTCAAGTTGATAAAACAATGTGTCCCATAAAACTACTACTAATAACATTTCCTTTGTTGAGCACCTACCATATGCTGAGTTTTTCCCATATGTTTTCTGTCAATCCTGTGACCCCACAAAAGCTTAAGGGTTTTCCCCATACATTATCTGTAAACCTTGCGACCCCACAAACTTACTCAGGCCACATAGCAATGTGATGGAGCTGATATTCAAGGCTAGGATGTTTAGATCTAAAATCAAGGTGTGTCCCACGGAACCACACTGATGTGGGTTTAAAATGCCATTGAGTAAGTAATTTCAGTAGTACAGAATGCTACTCCAGAGGATACATGGTGGCAGGACTTTCATACCGCTGACATGAGTGAATGAGGAAATGCATATCAAGTGCTCTAGACCAAGCAGCCACCACTCCTCTGCCAGCTTTTCATACCGGTGGGTGGTGGCTTCCCAGTTGCTCTGATGCCAGACGCTGTGCCACCAGTGTTTTAGATAATAGCAGGGCTCAGCCAGGGGGAACAGACTTCAACATTTCAAAGTAAGCACTGACGACAAAGGAAGAATTAGGTTTTTAGTCACTAAAATCTTAGCAGTAGAAGATACAGCGCCAGAAGATACGGCCCTCAGGTTGGAAGACACTAAAATTATAACTGGGCAGAGCCACCTCCTCAAAGAGTTGACCTTATTAGTTGGGGCCCTTCATTTGTTGATGAGGCATGACTCACAATGAGTTGCAAACCCCCACTGATCATTGGAATGTGAAAGGTATGAAGTTTGGTTTCTAGGGAAATTGAAAGTCATCAACAATGAAATGAAATGCATAAAGATCCATAGCTTAGGGACTGGTGAGTTGAAATGGACTGGTACCAGTGCATTTTGAGGCACATAATCCTATGGTGCACTATGCTGGGAATTAAATTCAAGAGGAATGGCTTCACATTGGTCATCACAAAGAATATTTCAGTAACCCACAGAATGGGCAAAAAGTGACAATGACAAAAAAATCTATAGAAAATTGCAACACCTCAATAAGCAAAAACAACCCATCTAATAAAATGATTAAATAAAAAAAAAAAGAACAGACCAGGGCTCAAATAGAAAGCAAATGTTTTGAGAATGATGATGACAACAAATGTACAAATATGCTTGACACAATGGATGTATGTATGGATAGTAATAAGAGTTGTATGAGCCCCCAATAAAATGATTTAAAGAGAAAAAAATAAAATTAAAATTGGCAAAGGACCTGAACAGAAAGTTTACCAAAGAAGACACCCAAATGGCCAACAAGCATGTGAAGATAGATACTCATGATCACGAGGCATCTGGGAGCTGAAAATCAGAACAGCGATGAGAAACCACCTTACACCCCAAATGGCAGGCAGTAATACATGCTAAAGAGGCTGTGGAGAAATTAGAACCCTTAGGCTCTGCTGATGGCACTGTAGCTATGTACAGCCACAGTGGAAAGACATATGGCACTAACTAACCACTGGGGCTAGAAATTCCATCCAGTCTAACAATACCTCTTCTGAGTATATATGATAAAGAAGTAAGAGTTATAACACGAACAGACATGTACACCCTTGCTCATCGCAGCACTGTTCAAAGTAGCAAGAAGATGCAAACAACCCAAATGCCCACCAGCAGACAAGCGAATAAAGAAGCCTTGGCACACACCCAGGATGCAATACCCTGCGTTGCTGAAAGGCAATGATGAAACCAGAGAACACCTCATGGCACCTCTGGACCCGGAGAACATCATGCTAAGTGAAGTTAGCCAATCACAGAAGGGAAAATAGTATGTGAACACTGTTACAAGGGAAACCCCCAAACAAGATAAGGACTTTCATGCCAAAGAGAACGGACTTTGCAGTTGGCTGGGGGGTAGAATTGGGAATAAGGGGAGAAGAAGGGCAAAAGCGAGAAGGTAAGCAAATAGACGAAGAAGGATGGATGGGTGTTAACTGGGGTGAAGTGGAGGACGGTGCTCCACAAGAGGATAAGGGGAGCAGGGGTGGAGTAAGCGATTGGGGGTTTTAATTGAGGGGGGAAGGGTGTTAAACAGTTGAAAAACAAGTGTTCTAAAATGTCAACTCACCTCGTTTACAGGTTAAACTGTTTCCCAGTATATCTTGTAGTACAATAAACTGTTTCCCAATATATCTTGTAGTACACTACCATTTGTGATAGGATAATATCTATATGCCTGCTGGAAAGTCCAATTATTCAAATTTATGCACCAAGCACTAACGCTAGTTTAAGACACTGGGCTAGTATAAGACATTGAAGAATGCCACTAAGTTTTGCCATGTGAAATTAATCAAACAGGTGATCATGATGCATTGATAATTATTGGCAATTGAAGTTGAAAGTTGGGAGCAGAGAAGGTAACAGTAGTTAGGAAATACAGCCTTGGTGATAGAAATGAAGCTGGAAACCTCAAGACAGAATTTTGCAAGAAAAATGTTCTTCATTGCAAACATCTCTTTTCAACAACACAGACAATGCATGTGACTTTCACCGGGTGGAATACACGGGAATCAAATGGACTACATCTGCAAAGAGACACTAAAGAAGTTCAATATCAGCAGCCAAAACAAGGCCAGGTGTCAACCATAGAAGAGATCCTCAATTGCTCACATGCTAATTCAGGTTGACAAGCATTATAACAAGTCCATTAGGGCCCAAAATACAACCTTGAGTATATTCTACCTGAATTTAAAGAATGTCTTAAGAACAAATTTGATACCTCGAATGCTTAGAACAGAAGGCCTGATGAGCTGTGAGAGGACATTAAGAATGTCTTACATGAAAAAAGCAAAAGGTTATTTAAAAGGCTAAAATGAAAAGACCAAAGTGATTGTCAGAGGAAACTCGAACTGTGATCTTTAACACAGAGTAGCTAAATAGAGGAAATGGTGAAATAAAAGAGCTGAACATATATTTTCAAAGAGCATCTTGAGAAGACTTGAGAATTGTAATGAAATGTCCAAAGTCCTAGAGTGAGGAAGCCAAAAAGGAAGAACACTCTTAGCATATCTCAAGCAAAACAAAATGAAAAAAATCAAGCCTCACCTTGAAATATTGAAGGATCCCATGGTCAAAATAATGAACCATGCAGAAAAGCATCGAAAGAAGATGGAAGGAAAACAGAGTCACTGTACTAAAAGAACCGGTCAACATTTAATCATTTCAAGAGGCAGCATATGATCAAGTATAAAAATATTGGAGGAAGAAATCCAAGCTGCACTGAAGGCATTAGTGAAAAACTAAGTTCTAGGAATCGATGGAATACCAGTTGAAGTGGTTCACAAACTGATGAGTCACTGAAAGCATTCAGTTGTTTATTTCCAAGAAATTTGGAAGACAACTGCCCGGCTAACTAACAGGAAGAGATCCATATCTGTGCCCATTCCAAAGAAAACAAAATGCAGAAATTACAACAAATAAAACACATCATTAGTATCACACGAAGTAAAAGTTTGCTGCTGATGCCTCAAAAATGGTTGCAGAAGTGCTACATTGACAGAGGACTGTCAAAAATTCAAGAAGAACTCAGAGAAGATTGTGCCATGAGATATTGCTAAAGTCAGCTGGATGTGAGCTGAAAGCACAGAATGGCAGAAAGTTGTTTGCTTGTGTGTTACTAGCTATGCAGAGTATTTGACTGTGTGGACCCTAAACTATGGACAACACTGAGAAGAATGGGACTTCTAGAACACTTCATTGTGCTCTGGTAGAACCTGTACATAGACCAAGAGGCAGTCGTTCAGAAAGTAGGAGAATAAATACTGTGTTGCTTAAAATCAGGAAAGGTGTGAGTCAGGGTTGTATCCTTTCACCATACTTATTCGTTCTGTAATGTTGAGCAAAAAAATAAAGAAGCTGGACTATATGAAGAAGAACGTGGAATCAGGATGGAAGCCTTATGCAAGGTAAAACTGGTACAACCTTCTTGAAGGACTTGAAGCACTTCCTGAGAAAATTGAAGGACCTCAGCCTTCAATAAGGATTGCAATTCAATATGAAGGAAACAAAAGTTGTCACAATCGTACTAACAGACCATCATGATAAAGGAAGAAAAGTTATCGAGCATGTATTTCATTTTGCTTGGATCCACAATCAGTTCTCATAGAAGCTGCAGACAAGAAATCGAAGGAAGGCTTGCAGTGGGCAAGTGTGCTGTATAGGAAGACATCGTTACACTAG
>NW_022103896.1:70290269-70301501 GCF_000313985.2 Echinops telfairi | reverse complement strand
GTTATACTTTTAAAGAATTCTCCTCCTTTCCATGGCCCCTCTGAGTATTTTAGTTGCAGCTATGTCGAGCTCTTCCTGCTCAGTCATAAAGATTGTCATGATCTCAGACACGGAAATGACTATGGCAAATGGGTGCTGGTTACATTTCATTAACATTGCTAGGCTGCTGGCCGGGAAGAAGGTTTGCAAAGCCTCTAGCTGATTAATTGTCTGAGAGGGTCAAGGGACTTTTCCATAGGATTCATGATAAAGAAACTCATGAGTAATTTTGTCTAGGCCTCTTGCTTGACTAAGGTATTTGCCGAGGTAAAGTGTTCCTGAGTCTACTCACGGGTGTGTGTGCCTTCTCATACATATGTACATATATGTCCATATATGTACGTATATTTGCTTTTGTGTGATACCGTCATCGGCTCTGTTTTTTAAGATCATTTTATTGGGGGCTCGTACAGCTCTGATAAGAATGCAAACATCAATCGTCTCAAGCATACTAGTACATATGCTGCCATCATTATTTTCTAGACGTTTGCTTTCTATTGGGCCCGTGGTTGCAGCTTCATGTGTTCTTTGGACAGGGCCAACTCTTGGGTGTGGTTACATTCGATTCTTCAGACAGGAAACACCCTTTCCCATAGGAAACCAACCAGGAATCAGGCGCGTGGGAAACGCAAGTTGCAGCTCAACTGGGCTCAGCCACCGAGACCTCTGCTGTAACCTTGGCGCTCTGCAGGAACATACTTGCTCCCTCAGTGTTTTGGAGCCAAAATTGATAAAAAGGCAAAGGAGCAGATTTTGTTAATGATGGTGGTTATGAAATGAAGGAAGGTTTCTACTGAAAAGTAATTTAAAAATAAGAATCCGTACGAAAGCTGACAAATAAACTAGAAATCCCCGAAGACAAAGGGCCATGATTTTTCAGAGTAAAGTTAGCCAGACTTTTTGACATCTGCTAGTCAGGGGAGCCCTCTCCCAGCTTCCACTTGGCTGTGAACCGTGGCCCCGCTCCTGTCGCTTGCCTGTCAGGAAGCAGTCAACTCCTCGGTCCCGAACGCAAGAGAGAGGCACGCCCCAGTGGGTGCACGTCAGAAACCATTTGGATTTAAGACCGTTTTGATGGACACCCCAACACGACTGATTGTGAACGTTCTGGAAGCTTAGAAAAGTCAACTTATTCTGAGGAAACTCTCCATCCACAAGAACTGTCTGTGTTCCATGCTGACTTCCTAATGAGGTGACTGATCCGCTTCTGTGCCCTCACACTACTTAGGCCTATCTAGGAGTACCCCCAGCCCAGCCCTGCTGATCACTGGTCTCCACATTAAATGGCAGGACCTGGTGCTGTGTTCAGTTGTAAGTTATCGTTTGTGCACTGGCCATGGAGCAAGAGTAAGGCGAAGCATGGTTTCTTGTCAGTTGCCATTGAGCTAGCACTGACTCGTGGGCACCTTGCATCTAACAGGGGCAGGTGTTGCCAGGGCCTGCACCAGCTTCATGATCCTTGATCGAGTCCAGGGTTATGACTGTGGTGTCCATCCATCTTCTCGAAAGTTTCGTTGGCTTTGTTGGACCTTTAGCAAACGTCGTCTTCCAGCAATTGGCCTTTCCCGTGTTTTTCGGGGTACAGTGGGTCTCTGCGTCAGAACAGCAGCAGTGACGACGCATCCAGTGAGCAAGTCCAAGGCTCCGCCTGGTTCCACTTTTCAGGAACATTTTGATTTTATTTCTTCTGAGACTCATAGGTTTGTTCTTCTCTCAGTCCGTGGTTTATTTCCTATTCTTCACCAACATTACAATTTGCACCCGTCAATAATTCTTTCCTCTCTGGGTTTTAACACATTGTCCTGCAAGTGTAAGTCAGTAAGCTCTCAAATGGGATCATTTTCTGACATGCTTAGGTCAGTAAGTTACTTGAGACGGCTTCCATTTCGCACCCACACACCCAAATATATGCATATCTTTCAAAGACTCAATCCATCTGAGTTATTTAGACCTCTGTATATCTCTTCTGCCCTGCACGTGGGGGCCAGCTGTAAAGAGGTCCAGTAACCAGTTGCTAACAGAAAACAGTGGTTAACCCCAAATGCAGATTAGCATCACCTGTGAGGCGTTTAGACACCTCCCCCCCACCCCCACCCAGTGTCCAGGCAACTTTGAGAACCACTAATTTAACATAACTTCTGAGTACTTAAGCAAGTTGATTTCCCCTTTTTCAATTAAATCCATCCTAACTTAGATTTAACTTAGGACCACTTCACTAAGTGGTCTTGTTTGTGCGCCTCCCATAGCTTCACGAAGAGGCAGGTAGTTGCTTTGCCCCCCCACCCCCACCCCATCCCTGCATCTCTGGATGGTAACACCGAACCTTCAAGGCAGTCTGAGCAAGCCACACGTGGCTTGTAACCCGATAGGGTTTGACATAACCAAATTCAGTAGCTGCAGAGTGTGCAGGGGCTAAAGTGAAATCAGAGACAGGCTCTAAATATCAGGGACTGGGGGACTCTACAATAGTAACTCAAAGGCTGTTCTGAGGGCTCACGTTTATTAAAGGCAGACAGCTCCCTTAGGAGAAAACGGACAGCCTGCTCTGGCGCTTGCTTCCTTAGGAATGGCTGCGGCCCATTCTGAACAGGAGTATCGTTTGCCTATTGACAAAGCCAACAGGGACCCTGGGCCAGACTTCACCTTCCGTGGATGCAGAGCCCTGATTTCTGACAGATTGGGACTCGAAAACCACTGAACCCTCCTGCAACAAAAGGAAAAAGAATCCCTGTAGGAAATATCTTAAGTAGGCCTTTGTATAGAGAGAATCGTTTATCAGGGCTTAGGGGCCCCAGGTTTCTGTTGGGATCTCTGGTGGCGTAGCAGTTACACAGGGGAGCTGCTTACTTACAACGTCAGGAGTTCAAACCCCCAGCTGCTCCACAGGAGAAAGACAAGCCTTTCTACTCCTGTGAAGAGTTATAGCCTCAGAACCCCACAGGGGCAGGTCTACTGAGCCCTAGAGGGGGGCCGTGAGGTGGAATTGACTCAGTGGTGGGGAGTGAGTTGGGGTTATTGCTTAGGGTGATGGAAATCGTTTGGAACAAGATAGTGGTGGTGATTACACAACAGGATGCATGAAATCAATGCCACCTGTTGCAGCCTTATTATTGGTTACAATGTCAAATTTGGGTTCTCTTGCTCCAGTGAATTTGTTTTTAAATCCCATCCCCAAAAGGGGGCGAGGGTGTGGGCTTTCCAGCCAACAAAAAGCAGCAGCAGCAACGTCGAGGAACACTTGGCACCTGTACGTGCGAGTTGTTTTTGTTCCCTGTTGTGGCCGAGATGACTGCAACTGACTTGAACACAATGTAGCTGAGGATCAGACAGGGCGGCGTAAACACCCCACGCGTGTTCTCTTGGCAGGTGGACCAGCACTCCCTTCCCACCCTCGGGTACTGTGGGAGGTGCAGTGCTTGCAGATGGGGACGAGGAGGAACCAGCGAAAACCAGACACGGGTCTTCGGATCTGGGCTATGTGCATGGTGGCTCGTCCCGTGATGGGCTCAGATTAAACCCACCTCATCAGCCACCCTTCCCTGCCTCCCGTTAGAAATTCAGAGGCAGAGAACAAAGCAGCTGAGTTTGTTTTTCCGAAAGGAAAGATCTGGAGAAAACAGCTCGACAGCTGTGCTTCTGGGCCGGGGCGAATTAAGAGCTTTTACATGTTCCATTCAAGACTCTTGTTTAGTCTGGAGGTGGAGGATTTATGGATCGTTTTTTGGCTCTCGTGTCATTTAGGTAGTTCAGCATTTTAGTGATTTCATTGTCATCTGTAGTTGCCTGCAGTGAGAGGCATAATTGGGGCTCGAAATATTGCAGGGTCACTTACAAGCTTGCCTTTCCTCACTCACTCTCTTTCACGGGGTTGCCAGGGTTTCTAGAATCTAAAGTAACAGCCCTTAATCAATAACACCTGGATCAGTACCGTAACCCGCTTTCGCGTTGCCTTTTGTAGAAGTGGCAGTGCATCGAGGACACATCTGGCAAGCTTCGGATCCACAAGTGCAAAGGCTCCAGTGACTTGCTCGCGGTTCGGCAGAGCACACGAAACCTCTACTCTCGTGGCTTCCCTGACAAGGACAGAGAGTGCACGTGTGCGGAGAATGGCTATCGAGCCAGCAGGCCCCAGAGGAAAAACCACAGGCAGTTCCTGAGGAACCAGGGGACCCCGAGTAAGCCATGTGTTTGCCACCATCTCTGGGGCCGGCAACCTTTGGGGAATGGATGTTAGAGAGACTAAAGCATCGCCCCTTCTGAATTTTAGATCTCAGATGCATACGTCTAGTTTAAGGGCTGCTTTGTTCCAACCCACATGCCCCAAACAAATGGTTGGCATTTTAAAATAAGAAAGCTCTGCGATTCATTTGAAATGCTCCTTTGAAAACATCTCTCACTTACGTGGAGAATAACAATCTGGGTTGGGGGTTGGGGGTGGGTGGTGGGGTCGGGGGCAGACACAAAACAGACGCACACATAAAAGAGCTATAAAGTGCTTATGCCAAGGGGTACTGGAATATGGTTTAAGTCCATTTAATTTTACCTTCATGCTGGCGAAATGATTTGTCTGCTAGACAACAAATTCCAAGATTTTATTATGTAAGCTCTTAACATAATGGAAAATCATAAACAAGGTCTTAAAGGCATGTGTTTTAATCTCTGTTTATATTTTTAAAATTCTGTCAAACGGTTGCCTCTTGGAAGCGGACGGGGTCAAACTAGTCAAATTCCTTGGGAAAAACACCGGCTAACATTTTCATCATAAAAACTATCAGGCAGCAAAGAGACCTTATGTTTGCAGCGCTGGGAAAACCCAGCAGCTGGCACCTTCCTTAAAAGAATGAGTCTAGTGCCCTCTAGTGGAAAGTCTACGAAGTGACTCATTTTGTGGTCCTTAGTTGCTCAGGGTCTGTTGACTCCTGGTTGATCCCACGTGTGCAGAATAGAACTGTTCCCCGGGGTTTCCAAAGCCTGCGAACTTTCAGAGCATATCACCAAACTTGCCTTCTCAGGATCGTTGGTGGTTTCTTTCTGTTAACCTTTTTGCTGTTTAAATAGACTGCTTTGCCTTTTTGGCACACACATTAAGCGACATACTTTAAATTCAATCTCCAAAATTTGCAAATAAAGTCATGCAAACCCCTTTAGGCTGGTATTTTCCCCCTGAATGCCACAGGTGGACTTTATTTTAACCATATTCCATGAGAATCTGTGCATTTTTCTGAGTGTCACTCACTTTTCAGCAAATCCTAAAGTTCTCTATAACCCAGAAGGCTAAGAACCATGGCTTTGGGGGAGGTTTCCCTTCTCCCCTCTGAGAAAGCATCTGGTTGACTAATCCGAACCAAGACGTCCCATCAGAAGTTGGCATCCTGCCATCCCCCTCTCTCAGAACCAATGAGTAATATGGAGCTGCTTCTCTCCTGAAAATCAAATACTATTTTCCTAGTCCTGACCATAAAGCACAGTGATTGTAAATGGTTGGGGCACGTGGAGCGGATGGTTAGGGCTGCTTTTGTGAGCTGTGTGCATTCTTAGACATTTTAAAACAAAGATGGCTTTCCTTCATTTCTACGCTGATGGAACTCGTGAACATACTCCATTTCCCAGTCCACGGCCAGCTTGTCCCCAGCTTCCTATGATAGCCCCACATTGGAGGGCTAAGGCCATTAGAGCCTCCTCCAGAGAGGCCATGAGAGGGCACCTGTTTACACCTTCAAGCTCAGCTTTTGCCAACTATGAGCACTTGACAATGTTCCATTCCATACTGGCCTCCCCCCCGCTGCCCTTCCCCCCACCCGCACCATGCTATCCACTCATTGCTGGTCTTAAAAGTCAGGTAGCTCTTGAATGCCTTGCCAAATTTAATTTTCCTTTGGTGCAATCCTGTCTTGTTTGTGCAGCTAGAGAGCGTGCCGAACATGTATGTTCCGGATGAAAGCGGGCGCACCGCTGAGGAAATGCCAGACACCGCAGAGGCTGACGCGGTATAGTCTCAGCTCCTGCACCTGTTGACTGTGTGCTGTCACAGGATGCATGGACCATGCGGAGCTTCCGTTTTCTCATCCATAAAAGATTACTGACGACCGCACTCACCAGCTTGTTTGGAGAATCCGATGTATATTTCTGGAAGGATTTGGAACGATAACGCCTATCTTTTGAGATTGTGTGTTAGACACATGTATCAAGTGAGGAGTGCCTTGTAAGGAGACGTGATGATTAACAGTGCCATCGTCGAGATGGTGACGTCACGCGAACAAAGATCGAGCCCCCACGCAGCCCTCGCTTGAAGGCTGGAAGGACCCGAGGCCCGAGGCCATCACACTGTTAAGGAATGGCGAGGCCAGGCCTGTAACCCTGGTCTCCTGCCATTGGCTGCCCACAGATGTCTCAGGGCAATGCAGCGTGTCCCACTTGCCCCTTTCCAACATGCTCACCACGCCCAGTGATCATTCCTTACCTGGCGACACTACACGGCAACTTCCCGATCAATATCCCAGCCAACCCAAACTCATTGCTACCAAGTCCATTCCCGCTCACAGTGACCCCATGTGTTTCAGCGCACACCTGCTGCGCCGGAGTTTCTTGGTGGTCAGATTCATGAGAGTGCATCACCAGGCCTTTCTTCCGCACTGCTGCGGGAGTAGGCTCCAACTACCAAACTAGCTCGGCAGACAAGCACAAACTGTTTATGCCACCCAAGGCCCTCTGTGTTAACATTTTCCTCCTTATTTCCAGAATACAAGCCCAGATTTGTCCACACTCGGCAGACACGCTCCTTGTCCGTCGAATTTGAAGGTGAAATATATGACATAAGCCTGGAGGAAGAAGAATTGCAAGTGTTGCAACCAAGAGTCATCGCCAAGCGACACGATGAAGGCCGCAAGGGGCCAGGGGGTCTCCAGGCTGCCAGCAGGGATGTGGACGGGATGCTGGCTGACAGCAACGCTGTGGGCTTGCCCGCCACTGTCAGAGTGACACACAAGTAAGAAAAGTTTGAGGGGTTCACTAGGGCAGAATTCAGCCTGGGTGTCCCTCTTTACTGTAAAGCAACCAGATTTAGCAGTCTGCTGTCCAAGGAGACAAGCTACAGGACAACCAGTGGTTAAATAAGCGGGTGGGGGGAAGTGTTTACGTCCCTGTCACGTGAAAGGTGGTCAGGTGGTACATCTAACCAGTGCAACGCTGTCAGCTCTTGATTTAACAGGCAGGTTAGGTGCCTGTCCCCATAAGCAGTTACTTGAGTGGGCGCCTGGAAAACAGGGGAATAATTTCTGGGAGGTCCTTTTGCCCGGAGCAGTTGCCCAGCCGTGGCCTCAGAAATGAAACACAGCCCAAGGGAGGAGTGTGATTGGCAGGTGAGCTCCCAGAGGTGCAGGTGGGGAGGAAATGTAAGGCATTGGCCACGTATCCTACCCAAGCCACGAAACCAAACTCATTGCCATTGAATGGATGTCAACTCGTAGCAACCTGACAGGACAGGGAAGAACCTCCCTGGTGGGTTCCCGAAACGGTCACTCTTTATGGCAGTAGGAAGCCTCATCTTCCTCCCTCCGAGCGACTGGTGGTTCCGAACGGCTGACTCTGTGGTTAGCAGGCCAACATGTCACCAGGGCTCCACTTCACACTACGCGGGAACTTCTAAATCCAGAGTGTCTTGGAAAATTCAGAGAAAAGGCAGGGGTGGGAGGACTCCAGCATAGCTTTCATTGATTCGGTAGGTTCTTGATTCCTTCTAAAATTGACTGGCATTCCTCATCTCCAGGTCTTTTCTTTCTGAATGTATGACCCAACATTTTTGTTTTCTGTATCATTGCATCACTTGGCGGGGTGGGGAAGGGTGAGGTAGCCCAAGCTTTTCGTCTTTGGCAGCGATCTCTGTGCCCAGAGTCATTCACGTGACCTGCTAAGCGAGTTGAACCGAGATTGATTTCTCATACATTATTCACATTGCACCTGTCTTCACTCAGGCTGGTCCTGTGCTTCAGAACACAGGGGGATTCTCAAAGGCAGGCTCCTTTGAACAAAATGCAGGTCTGAATGCCCACCTTCTGGCTCTCAATTTCTCCCAACAAGCCATTGCCATCATAGCTTGGGAAACCTCTTTCTCCGCACTCTATGTACTTGTTCTCGCTGCCAGTGAGTCGATGCTGACTCACAGAAACTGCAGGACAGGGTAGAACTGCCTCCGTGAGTTAATGTAACTCTTTAAGGGGCTACAGAGCCCCGTCTTTCTCACAAGGAGCGACTGGTGGCTTCAAACTGCTGACCTGGCGGATCAAACCCAGGGAGTAACCACTACGTCACCAGGGTTCCTTTATACCTTTAGGTACTTGCAGGGGCTTTCAACACTGGGGCTTGGGTGACATTTGTTCATGAGGATGTTCGCATTCACAGTTGTTTTTCAAAGTCATCTTCGTGATGCCCTCTCTGTGACTTCCTCCTGTGGCCTGGGGACCCGGTCACTCACCTCGGCCTACTCGTCCACTCTGCGCTTCGTGCATCCCTCCGGATTAAGAATGGAGGCTACCTGATTTTTTCTAAACTGTTCCTGATCCGTTTGTTTGTGTTCGTAGGTGTTTTATTCTTCCAAATGACACAATCCATTGTGAAAGAGAACTGTACCAATCAGCCCGGGCCTGGAAGGATCATAAGGCCTACATTGATAAGGAGGTGAGTCATGGCTGTGTCTCAGTGACCCAGTGCTGCTGGGACATATACACCCCGTGTATATGTCCCAAAAATACAAACGTATTTTTGCCTGGGTTTTAAGGATAAATGTCTCAATCAGGGTCTCCGTCCTATTTGGTTGCCCTGGCGTTCCCTGTTTGACTTTCCCTCGGCATCTGTTTTCTCCGAGGTGTATGGATCTGTGTCTTATCTGCCCTCCGTATAACTCAAAGTGATTAGATTTAGGACCCATCCTACTCAAATATGATCGAGTGAGCGTAACAAGGAAAATCCTATTTCCCCACAGGGTTACAGCCACAAGTATAGGGGTTATGATTCCAATGCATATTTTGGGGGACACATTCAATCCATAACCCAAGTTCAATTGCTAACCCACACTCAGCTCTCCGGCCCTGCCCTGCCTGCGTGGAGGAACACACTGTGTGCACACTTCACCTTCTGGCTAATGACATGAAAAATAGAAAGGCAATCGAGGCGTTTGTAGTTTCCTAGTGATTTAGTGATTATCCTGGCTGAAAAATTGTGTGAGAAACGTGAGGATGCACTGAGTGACCCTGTGAAAGCCCTGTGAGAAGGGTTCATTTAGAAAAGAGATTGTCCTGTTTAGTTGTAACCTATTGGATGAAATGTAGAGGTAGACTCATTTATGCCCTGGTTGTTTCCAAATTAATAACCATTTCAAATGGGTGGTTATCATTCCAGAGGGGCTCCAAAAGTCCCTGGGAAAATGGAGTTCGAAGATCATGGAATTGTCCCGAGAACGGTTTGAAGCTCCCTCAGTAGGAAAGACGGAAAACAAGGTGGAGTCAGGAGTGCTTGGTGCAGGCAATCCTGATCTTGACAGCCATTGTTTAAATATTTCTTTTCCAGATTGAAGCTCTTCAGGATAAAATTAAGAATTTACGAGAAGTGAGAGGACATCTCAAGAGAAGGAAGCCGGAGGAGTGTAGCTGCGGGAAACAGAGGTAAGCACGGTGTGCTTCCAGATGCATGGCATCTGGAGGAGCTGATGTGACTACAGGGTCATTGGATGGTGCAAACCATGAATGCTCTCAGCTACCCACCAAAGATCGGAATCCACCCAGAGGCACTCGGAAGAAAGGCCTGGTGATCCACTTCTGAAAAATCAGCGACCGAACACCCTGCAGAGCCCAGCCCTCCTCTGATGTACATGAAGTCACCATGTGTTGAAACCAACTCAAGGGAAATTGTTCTTGGGGTTTTTGCTCTGTTTTGTTTTTTTTTATTTATATAACTTTTTATTCTGAGTAGCTGAAAGTTTACAGAGCAGAGCCTCAGGTCTACATCCAACTTATCTTGCCCTGTTTCTGCTCTCCCCATCTCCCTCTTCACTCCCTCACCGCCGTCGAGCCGAGGCCCACTCAGCGTGACCCTAAAGGACAGAGTGGCATTGCTGTAACTTTTTATGGGAACAGAAGGCTGCCTCTGTCCCGCTAGAGTGGCTGGTGGTTTTGAACTGCTAACATTGAGACTAGCAGCTTAGCATGTAACCCATTATGCCATTGACTATTATTCTCCTGTCACCCAAATAATACCTGTCTGTCCCTTCCTCTTCCCTCTTCTCCTCCCCAATCTGGTAACCATCCCGGTCTGGAGGTACACACTGTGTGCACACTTCACTTTCTGGTTAATGACGTGAAAAATAGAAAGGCATTTGAGGTGCTAGTAGTTTCCTACCCTGTTTCCCCGAAAATAAGACAGTGTCTTATATTAATTTTTGTTCCCAAAGATGCACTAGGCCTTATTTTCAGGGGATGTCCTATTTTTCCATGAAGAAGAATATTGTTGTTTTATTAAGAGACCTTGCACTTCCTGTCTGCTCCGGCTGCGCTGCAGCCAACAGTGAGCTGCGTGGCAGCGCCTACCGCTATGGTCCAAAGTCCAGAGTTACGGTAGCTTCGGGGGGCTTATTTTCGGGGGTGCCTTATATTTCAGCGAGAGGCAAAACTGTAAGTAGGTCTTATTTTCGGGGGATGTCTTACTTTTGGGGAAACGGGTAGTGATTTAGTGATGACCCTGCCTGAAAACCAGTGTGTGAGAAGACAGTGAGGGTGCACTGAGGGACCCTGTGACAGCCCTGTGAGAAAGGGGTTCTGTTATAAAAGAGACGATCATGTTTACTTGGAACACAATGGATGTATGTTTGGGGCGAGAATGAAAACCTTTTATTGAATTATTTAAATATAGAACAGTGACCTCATGATATGTGTCCTTCTGTTTTTGACTAATTTCACTCAGCATCATGTCCTCTAGATCCGTGCATGTGAGGAGGGGTTTCCCAGATTCACCTTTATTGTCTAATATTGGATGGTAGTCCACTGTGTCTATGTACCACATTTCAGTTACCCATTTTTCCCACCAATGGGCACTTAGGCTGTTTCTATCTTTTAGCTATTGTGAATTGCTGCCGTGAACATGGGTGTGCATGTATCTGTTCATGTCATGGTTCTTACTCTTTTAGG
Source organism: Echinops telfairi (assembly GCF_000313985.2). NCBI lineage: Eukaryota > Metazoa > Chordata > Mammalia > Afrosoricida > Tenrecidae > Echinops > Echinops telfairi. The sequence goes on along the minus strand of NW_022103896.1, from coordinate 70,290,288 downwards.
CTATATACCAAGTAGAGGG
>NW_022103896.1:70284923-70289346 GCF_000313985.2 Echinops telfairi | reverse complement strand
TTAGTTTTTCCTTCTCTTTCAAGAAGGATCGGCAACTGGGTTTTAAGTGATCACCAGTAGGCTCCCACCTCTCTTTTACCAACTAAAAGCTTAGTGATTTATTAACATTGTCATATATTCCAACAACCTATTTAGATCAAATTAAATATACCATAAAAGTATGCAGAACATCAAAAGGGAAAAGTCCTATCAAGCTAAAGTAGCCAACACCAAATCAATGTTTTCCTTAGATGCAGCTTTTTATCTCTGTGGCAATGCTCAGATGAATGATGTGACAAATGAAAGGTTATGAAGACTCACTGTGTAATCCTTTGCCTGCAGCTATTACAATAAAGAGAAAGGTGTGAAAAAGCAAGAGAAACTAAAGAGTCATCTTCATCCATTCAAGTAAGTAACTAACTCCCTGTTGTTCACACTTGCTGGGAGGTGAGGACGCCCATGGGAGGCCAGGGGAATGCTTGGGTTCTAACTGGTGTTGCTTTGGAAGTGGAGTAGAAGGGTAGACAGCTCAAGAGGTGAAGATAAAGCTCCCCCTGCCGAGGGATGGCGGCGGGGCTTTTGGAGCTCCTTAGAGCAACGTCAGAGTTCTACTCGGATTCTGCCTATGCATTTCACCACCTGCATGAAACAAGCATAGCTTTGTGTTGCTCTGCTACTCAGCAGGTTTCTAGGGAACTTCCAGATTTAAAAAGACGAGGACGAAAGGGCTGGACATTTAACACTCAGCCAGTGACAGCTCTATGAATCCTAACTTTCTGACCCTGTTATGCACGGTGTTGCCACGAATCGGAGCCAGTCCAGCAACAATACAAGATAAACTGGACTGTATCGTATTCAGCGCAGATCAACCAAGAGATGTGGACTCTTGATTAGAGCAGTTTGGGGTTTTTTAATTTTAACTTTAAAAAAATCATTTTATTGAGGGCTCTTACAGCTCTTACCACAATCCATACATGCATCCATTGTGTCAAGCACATTTATATATCTATGTTGCCATTGCCATCATCATTTTCAAAACATTTTCTTTCTACTTGAGCCCTTTTCCCCCCTCCCCAACGCTCCACCCTCATGAACCCTTGACAATTTATAAGTTTTTTTTCATGTCTTACACTGACCGCTGCCTCCCTTTGCCCACTTTTCTGTTGTCCACCCCCCTGGGAGAGGGTTATATGTAAATCATTGTGATCCGTTCCCTCTTTCTCCTTACCCTCCTGATATCGCTAGTCTCCTTAGTGGTCCTGAGGGGTTTGTCTGTCCTAGATTCCCAGTGTTTCAAGCTCTTATTTGTACCAGTGGACATGTGATTAAAGCAGTTTTATAGAGCAGGGTGCAATCATGTAATTCTAAAAGTTATAAGAAGTCTACATATTTTTAAGTAACTTTAAATTTTGCATATGAAAGAAATTTTGTTTTTGAGTGTCAACAAAGTGTGAGTCCCTTTATGGAAACCTAAGATTTAAAAAAAGAAAAAGGAACACATTTTCAAGCCTATATTTGAAGAATTTAGAATTTTAAAAACCACCTAATCCAAGCTATCTAATGCAACCAATTTTGGGCCTTATGACTGATCAGAACCCAATCACTGGAAAGTTAGATTTGTTCAAGGGCTGTCATTAGTGGGATCCACTCACCTGGACATGTATTGCCATCAGTGTTTAAATGTAAGTGAGAGAGAAAACTGTTACCTTTTGAAAGCTTAATGAGGTTCTAAGAGAGATGTCATGTAATGAGGTTTTTTTCACCCCTGCTGGTAGTATTTTGAGGAGCTTGGGTGGTGTAATAGGCTATGCTTTGGGCTGTTCAGCAAGATTAGCAGTTCAAACCTCTCAGCTAGTCCTCGGGAGAAAGACGAAGCTTTCTGTCCTTGTAAAGATTTACAGCCTTGGTAACCCCAAGGGGCCATCAGACGCTGTCCTGTACGGTCACGAGGAGTCGGAACTAACAATAGCTGGGGTGCTGGGGTGCTTGGATATTAATCATCATGAATCCAAAGATGCGTGTGAGATTGATAGCCACCACCTTAGGTTCCACTAAGAAAGTACCTCCTGACCATTTGAAAAAAAAGAGAGAAACAAAACTCTCTTCTCTGGAAAGGGAGGCCGCGCAAGAAGTCGACAGTAAGCTCCGGCTTTTCAAGGAGAGCCGGAGGAGGAGGAAGGAGAGGAAGGAGAAGAAGCGGCAGCGGAAAGGGGAGGAGTGCAGCCTTCCCGGCCTCACCTGCTTCACACACGACAACAACCACTGGCAGACGGCCCCCTTCTGGAACTGTAAGTGTTCCCTCCACGCGCCACAGGTTCAAAGGCATGCATAACCCCTGGGATCCAGAGAGCTGCAAGAGGAAAGCGTTCTAGGATGATGGACGCTAGTCAATCCTGGGGTTTTGCCCCAGATTCCCTTTTTTCTTCAGGGTTCCTTGTGTTTGAAAGGCCAGGCCTCTCCCGGATGTAGTTTCACAGAGTGCTCAGCCCCCGGCAGAGTTCCTACTCTGCGCAGCTGCCCTCCATCCACTAGGTGACCAAATCTTCCCCAAGTGTATTTTGTCTCTGCGTATGTCAAGTGCACACTCTAAGTGCAATAGAAAAAGGAGGAAAGGTCTAGAAATCTATTTCTGAAACATGAGCTGCTGGAAATCCCATGGCGCACGGTTCTATTCTGATACCACACGGCTTCCCCAGTCAGTTGACTCGATGACCACAGATTGATTGGTTAGCTTTTGTTAAGTTAAAAAGCAGCATGCTTAAGCTAGTCCCCCCAACCCCACACACACACACACAAAGGGGGGGGGGGACAGGTCTCTCCCTCTGGGAGGACTTCCTCTCATGCTCATATACTGTAGCCATTTGGCTTCTCTCTATACTTCAAGCATCTCCTGCTCCTTCCTGCCTCAGGGTTTGGCATATGTTCTTCTCTCTGCCTGGAGGGCTGTCGCCCCGACACTCACATGCAACCCTATGCCTATCACAGATTTAAACCCCACCTAGTCCCACTTGCTATCCAACGACAACATCACTCTCACTGCCATCTGCAACCCTGGAGAGTCCCCTGTCCCCTGATGTGCTTTCAGCATGCTCTACTCTTTCTCCACAGACTTTCCCACATTTCATTTTAGCTAAACATCTGTCTCCCCTAAGTTTCTCCAGGTAAGGGACCACGTCTCTGATGCTATGTCCTTGGCACCCAGTGACATGCAATAATGATTATTAGAAGCACACACTGCTGTGTTATCCAATGGACCTTTGTGGGGTGCTAACGATGTTCAGGGTCATAGCTCAGCTCGTGTCAAAGTGTTGTAGACGACCCGTGATGAGTATAGATTACATGTACCTAGCTGTGACCAAGCCTACTCCATTCCACTCCACACTGGGATCCCGTCTTTCTGTGTTCCAGTCATGACACACAGAATAAGCAAAAGCACCAATCACATCCTTATCCTCAGTAACCATTTCTTTCTTTTGTCAAGAAAAGCTTTCTTTATTGTGAATTGTTTACAGACCAAGTCAGCTTTCCATTCAACGATTCACACCCACTTTGTGTCATGACATTGATGGCAATCCCCACAATATAACATCACTTATCCCGCTTCCCCCGTGTTTCCTGTCTGCATGCCTCATCCTTTCCTAACTCTGTGGGGCTTTGTTCATGCGTACATGCTGCCCCTTTGATTTCCTTTTGTCAAAATGGAGACAGGGCCATAAATAGACGTTCCAGTGTGTTTTTCCCCTTGCTGCACTCACTCGCCTCACTCTGGAGACCATTCCAGAGAGAGCTCAGGAGAGCAGCCGCATGCTGACACTTCCCCTTCACCACATGATCCCTGTCATGGTCACCATTCTACCCCCACTTTCACCTAGTTTCATAACAAATCTGTGTTGAGTGGGATAAAGATTACAGACATCTTTAACATTGAATCGTGTTATTTATAAGAAAGAAGTTATGTGCCTTACAGTTTAAAGAATGATAATGAAATATTGGAGATGAGAGCCTAACATTGTTGTTTTCATTCTTTTTTTTATTGTTTTTTCTTTTTCCCCTAATAGTGGGCTCTTTCTGTGCCTGCACAAGTTCTAACAATAACACCTACTGGTGTTTGCGTACAGTTAATGAGACGCATAATTTTCTTTTCTGCGAGTTTGCTACTGGCTTTTTGGAGTATTTTGATATGAACACAGATCCTTACCAGGTAAGACAATATGTAAACATATTTTGGGGGGAATTTTTCAAAGTAGGATTACCTAGAAATAATCTTAAATGGGTTTTCTAACCTCATCTGCAGCTCACAAATACAGTCCACACAGTAGAACGGGGCATTCTGAACCAGCTACACGTGCAGTTGATGGAGCTCAGAAGCTGTCAAGGTTATAAGCAGTGCAACCCAAGACCTAAAAGCCTTGAAGTTGGTAAGAGAGAGAAAAAAATTGGGGGC
>NW_022103896.1:70279304-70284823 GCF_000313985.2 Echinops telfairi | reverse complement strand
GGGGGGGGGTTCTACATAACCTGTAAAATTCCTAATGTTACCAAGTTTTATGCCTTCGAAACATATGCATAGAAAAAATATAGTTTGGAATACTTCCTGGGAAAATTCTCCTGGTGCTCCCAAACATCTTTGTAATCTCCAAGGTCAGCTCTAGATGTGCGATGATGAATATAAATGTGCCAAAAGATTTGAGGACCCTTTTCTTCTAGCATCTCACAGGTCTGTTCTAGTAGTAAGCCATGCTTCTGGAAAGCTGCAGCTGCAGATGTGATGAATGCTCTGGGCTTAACAGGACAGCCTCCTTTTTAATGCATTTTGTAAATCTGATTTTTTTAAATAAATCATTTTATTTATTTTTGAGCATCGAGTGATGTCAAAATCATTCTACTTAGTGAAATCTAACCGATTGTCTCTTTCTCTTTTTTAAATCATTTTATTGGGGTCTCGTACAACTCTTACCACATCCATCCATCCAGTGTGTCCAATCCAATTCTCTTAATGACGAAAAAATGCACCTACTTCGTCACCATCCAGACTACTACGAGAGGATATGCTTATGAGTTTCTTTTTTTTTTCCTTTAGACACAGAACAACAACAACATATAATTGATCAAGGCTTCATGAGGGCGGCAGGGTGGGGGAGGGAGGGGAAAAGAGGAGTAGAACCAAGGGCTCAAGTAGAAAATGTTTTGGCAACGATGGTGGCAACATATGTGAAAATATGCTTGATACAATTGCTGTGTGGAATGTTATAAAAGCTGTAAGAGCCCTCAATAAAATGACGTTTTTTTAATTAGCCACAATTAAACTTTTACTTGGAATGCCATAGTCTTCTGGAAATCGGCTCACCTCTTCTCAAGCCCCGCCCATTTTTCATAGACGCACTCAAAGTTTTTATCTTCATCCTTTTTCATTAATTACTTTTGATCCTCATTTTGAACCCGTGCATGACCAGTGCTCTGCCTGATTTGAACACTGTATGGATTTCTTTCTAGGATTTAGATGTTGTACATGGGAAGCAACATTTTGAATGCTTTCATGGGTTCTAAAGCTAATGTGAATTACTCTTGTATTTTCCTTTATCAGGAAATAAAGAAGGAGGAAGCTATGACCCACACAGGTATTCACACTTTTTTATTCTCCTTGGCAACTTCCTTCCCTGTAATTGCACGAGCCAGCTATCATTTCAACCAATGGCTGCTCTTGCTCATGTTGCACAGAACGTAACGTGGGGTGCATGCCTCTTCTAACCGCAGTCTCCACCAAATGTTGTCACTGCCTTTAGGTCTGGTTTGGGGCTCTCAATTCAGCTCACTGTCTCAAGATGTCTCTCAGAACATTCACTCACTCCCGTGCTTCTTTCTGTTGGTGGATGCTTTGAAGCATGGAATGATGTAAAAGGGTGGGGTGGAGAAGTAATACAACCCCGGGAGCTCTGGGAGGGGAGCTTTGGGAACCCTTAAAATTCCCCTCCATGTAATGGTTGCACCTTGATTTGATGAGAAAGCTTGATGGAAACTAGCTGGAGATTTTTATAATTGCCCAGAGATTGCAAATGGAGTAAGGGAATTTTAAGAGAATGCTTCAGCAGAAATTAGAGGAAAGAAAAGGAACTTCTTAAGTCTGATAAGAAGCACTGGTGATGTGAGTGTGTAAGATGGTAAAGAGTGAGGAGAACATTCTGGATGTTGGAGACAAGCATGTGGATCTAGATGCTTAAAAAGGTCTTCACATAGCATCGATGCCACTAATGTCCGAGACAGTAGTGCCAGTCTCAACACACAGACACTCATATACTTCTCCCAACCCCTTACTCACTGGTCATCTTGCATGGCTGTTGTTGATTGCCATTGAGTCAGTTCCAAGTCATGGTGACCTCAGATACAAAAAAAATATCGCCTGGTCCTTTACCATGTTCGCGATCATAGGTATGACTCAAGTCTATTGCCGTACGACTGTGTACTACGGATGTCTCCCAACTCTTCTCTCAGACAATATTGCCTTGTGATCCATAGGCTTTCCAGCCAATAACTCTCTGAAGTAGATCACTAGGCCTTTCTTCCTGGTCTGTCTTCATCTGGCAACTGCCGAAACCTGACCATCATGGAGGACCCCACTGGCCTTTGTAACAAAGGCAGAATAGCTTTCAACACCATAGCAACACACAATGCAAGCCCCTGCTCTACAACAAACCAGAAGACAGGTCACTTGGTCACTCAGCAGTGGGAGACCTTTCTGAATTTCCACGAAAAGCCCAGACCTCAGGGACGTCAGGAGCATCCATTGGGTGGCAGATGATATAGGACAGCTGTGGGAATTCTGAAGGCGCCCATGAGTCAATGCCCATTCAAGTTCATGAATCCACCTGGGAGAAAAGTCCCCATCAAAGAATGGAGTTCCTTGGCTCCATTACATGTTAATACCTCCAGAGGTACAAATGTTATTGCTGTTTCAGGCTTCTGTCTACCTCCTCCTCTGTCTCCGATTCCACTTTTTAGAGGGCGGCTCTTTATACCACTTAGAAGTTAAACAGCAAATAGAAAAGGGAGTAGGGAAGAGGTAAACCACCAAGGAAAACAAAGGAAGTGGACTTAACTTTAAAAAGAAAAACCAAAACGTTTCATTGTGCATTGGGGTGGAGACGTGTGGAGCGGATCATCAGTTTTCCAGGAAACAGTTGAAACACATTTTGTTTCATCTCACTGATTGCGATAGATCCCCTCCATGTGATACCACTTAACCCACCTCCTCCCGGTGTTTGTTTCCATTCCTCCTTATTCCCTAAGCCTTCTGAGCTTGGTCCTCCGTAAGTGCTGCTGTTTTGATCTCAAATGGCTGACAGGTCTATAGGGTGTGTCCCTCACTGGTGTTGTTTTTCCCCCTCATGAACCTATCGCTTGCCCCCAAAACTGAGCCGCGGGAGTGAGTTGAGTTCCAGACCTGAAAGAAGTATCTATAAGGAGCATGGTCTTGGGGGCCCACCAGTCTCTACCCAACCAGTCCTGCCCTTTCCTGGGATTTTGAGTTTTGTTCCACATTTTTCTCCTACCCTAGGCCGAAACTTCGACTATCATCCCTTTGAGAGCGGTTGGTCATGGTGGCTGGCACCTGGAGGAAATTGTCATTTATCAATCTCATCTTTTCCTGGCCTCTCTCTTTCCTCTTTCTGCCTCACACCGACCGTGCTCCTCACACACGACATCGGCTACGGAGCCCGCTCTTACGCTGGGCTACACCAGGACAGGGACTGATAGGTAACATGGTCCATGCTTCAGGACTGATCTTCCTGTTTCCTGGGAGACACATTAAAAGATGTCTGAGGTGGAACATTTTAAATGGACCTAGCACTCAATATTGACTTTACCTTTATTTTATGATGCACTCAATTTTATAGATCGTTTTCCGTCTGGCCTGAAAATGTCTGCCAAGATAGACGTAAAAGGGGAGTTTAAGAGCAGGTTATTTAAGACATAAGCTTGGTCAGAGCTGAGTCAGAGTTCCTCTCCATTAAACCATCACTGAGATGAAGTGTTTTTAACTGAACTTCAGGAGCCATGAAACCACAAACACTTGGGCTCATCCCCATCTGTTTCCTGTCACCACCACTAGGCAAGTGAAACCAGTCCATCGTTTCTGAGGTCATTTAGACCCAGCCTTAGCCACTGAAAGATAATTACTGATGTAATTCCCTCTCCAATAGTGACTGTCTCCGTCCCCCACACGCACACCCATCCCTAAATTCCTTACCAAAGAGCAAGTCTAAGGATACCGTCTGGCATCTTCACACCATCTCATGATCCACGAAGGAAGCCATTATTTACTCGGTAACCATGTCACAGGTAGGAATACACACTTGGGGGCTCCCTGAACACCCAGATGCAATGTCTGATGTGACCTTACCCAGTCGCAGAATCATGTTGGGATCGAAAGGGAGCAGCTCTAGAACAATCTCTTTTATATGTTATATGTCGAATGAACCAACTGCTGAAAAGACTTGCCATCTACCTTCTGGGGTTCACCGAGCAAAGCCCTCTCCATTGCTGTTATCACATAAGGGATTTTAGGAAACTTAACTTTTAAAGATAGTCATAGGAAGGCTAACTAAAATGAGTTTTCCATCATGATATTTGAGCACAAAGACCTTGAGAGAAATGAGAACTACCAAACCAAAGAATTTGACGTTTGGACATTTATCAGAAACTTGATTTTGCGTACCACCGATGATGTGTTGTGCTTTGTTTTTAAACTGCTTTCTGCTTCTTGAAGTTTCCGAAAATTCATCTTTGACTTGCCAAGAAGGTTTTTAAGAAGCAAGTTAGTCCCTGTTCAAGTCATTATGTTTCTGGCCTCGGCGTCTGTGCAGGCGGGGGTAGCTGGAATCCCTGTACTTACTCACACCGGTCACTTTCCAGTTAGGACAGGCTCAAAATCAAAGCACAGCTCAGACATCATTTTGGCTGGAGTTGAAAGCAATCCTTTCTAACTGTGTTGCAAGTTATTTTCCCCTGGCATTTGAAAGCTAATGCTCCTGCCTTTGATGTCCAACAGGAGCTCCTGGCTACCATGACTGTGTGTCCAGTGACTGTGTGGAGTCAGTGGCAGCCTGCAGCCAACACCCTTTTGCGCTAAGCTCTACTGGTCATCAGACCACATGTCTCTGCAATATTGCTTTCACTATGTTGACTCCGCTCTCCCTACAGCAGTAGTTTCCATGAAGACAGACATAGGGGCCCTACCTGGATGTTAGCGGCCCTACCACACTGTGGTTATGAGTGTGGATCCTGGAGCCAGATTGCTGTGGTTCGAATCCCATCCTTGCTGTTGAGCCTGCTTAGACAGTCTGGCACGTAGCATGCCCAGTGATTAGTATGACTAGTAAAGTACAGCACAGCATGCAGAACATTTGAATGAGTGCCGCTGCGTGTGAAAGAGAACTAAAGAGCAGTAGCATCCTGCCAGACAATGTCACTCTGTTGAATAAAGGAAACACAGGGAGATCTTCATCGGCGCCACCACTATTCCCACTGTCATTCAAGGGCAGTCAAGCATTAGGCAGGCACGTTGCTGCGCTGAGCTGCGGAAGCATCTTGAGATGAGAAGAAAACACTGACCTTCGCTGCCCAACCCTCAATTCTTAAAAGTTTGTGATTCTCTTCTCTCTGCTACACCGCAGGGACTCCTTGTTTGTTTCAAGTTGCCTTGCCAACACGACTGGATTTTTCTTTCAAATGTGTTCTCCCAAGAGATGAGTCAGAGGCAGGGTTGAGACAAGATTAGCCTCTCGGAGGGGTGAAGGCCCTAGGGTTGGGGTTGGTAGGATCTGAGATCGGGTCCGGGGCACACAGTGGTGGGTGGCACCCTGCACAGGGAGCTGCTGCTGAGCAGCAAGTAGGTACTAAATACGCTGTACCTCTGCCAAAGAAACCGCGTGTTTCTTCACTCACAGTGACTACCCTGGGCAGGGTTAGAGCAGGGCTTAGGTGAGTCTAAGCACCAGAAAATGCCCATAACCACCTCCT
>NW_022103896.1:70272849-70278838 GCF_000313985.2 Echinops telfairi | reverse complement strand
ACATGAAACGCTCACCATCACTTCTGTGGGTGGTGCTGGCCTAGTCGTTTCTTCGAGAGTGGAACCCAGCCTCCGGACATTTCCCAAGAAGCCCTGATGGGCACAGTGTGCCCTGCAGCCCCACAGATCTCAGCTGTTTTCCATGACCTCTACTTGAAAGAGAATCTGGCTGGATAGCCAATCCTTGGCTTGTACTTTCCTTTCTGATTTAAGCTGTGTTTTCGCAGCCTCGGACGCTTGACTGAGGACGTTTAATTTCATTAAGAGTGTGTTCTGTGGGCTTCTTCACACTCGGATTTTTTCTGAGTGGGATATCTGCACAGCGGTGGATTTTGATATTCTCTCTCTCTGCTTTCTTTTGCAGCAATTTTGGAAAGATTAAGATTCTATTCACTAATCGCATGCATTTGGAGTATATACAAGATTCTTAGCTTGAAAGCATTCTCTCCTATTGGTAGAACAAGTATAATTTATTTTTATTTCATTAGATGAGGCTATGGGTCCTCCAATATTCTCTCTCTCTCTATCTATCTATCTCTCCACCTTACTGGCCCTGAAGCGTCTCCCTTTCCTTGTCCCTTGTCCCTTGACCATCCAATTCCCCACTGTGCTTCCCCCTCCCTCTCTAGCCCACCGCGCCCCGAGGCAGTGCCTTTCGATGGTCAGGGCTGAGACTCGCCAGACCCTTTCCCACGTTCTATTCCCACAGCAGACATTCTATCCAGCAGCGATTTCAAATCCAATTTTAGCATCATCCTCACCTCCCTCTTCTTTCTTCGGTTTTCCAAGGGTTTGTGGCTGGAAGTGTCAGACGGAGCTCGGCGGGGGTCAGTACCGACTTTCTTCACCTGCGGGTGATTTGACGGTTAGGTCTGTGTGTCTGTCTTCTAGCTGTACTGAAAATGTGAGTTTTATGTAGTCTTAGTTACTCTTCTGGCTGATCATGAGCATGTTACTGCAGCAGCTAGGCCACGTGTTTCTGATCCCTGAGCACAATGAGAGAACAAGCCCTGTTTTCTGCAAGAATGTGGTAGGTGTGGTGTTGCCAAGGTTAAGGGTAATTTGCATCTGGTGAAACCACTCAACGGAGTTCTCTGGAGAAAACAAGTCATTGTCTTTAGACTTTTGTTAACAGTTACAGTGCTGGAAACTCACAGGGACAGTTCTGCCCTGTCCTGTAAGGGTCGTTATGAGTCAGCATTGACTAGATGGCCGTGAGGGGTTTTGTTTGTTTGCTTTGGGTTATGGACGTCTTATGATAACATTTTACCAAAGAAACAGATCCGAGCATTTGAATTGAAGAGTGGAAACACGTGCAAGTTTGTTTGATTCCAAAGAGGGCCGGTGAAATGTCGCAGACCAACATCCTCCCAAGCACATGACATTGAAATGCTTTCAAATCCAGGGTGGAATTGCACTCAAGGATTTTAAGGTTGTGACCTTCCGGGAGCAGAGCACCAGCTCGGCTTCTCCCAGGCGCCTCTGGGGGCAGTTGAAGCCATTCACCTGTCGGTCAGAAATCAAGCACCTCCCTCACTGGTGGGGCCACTTGGGATCTCCATCCCTCACTCACCTCATGACCCTCTATGTGGTAACGATTTCCTCAAAGAGCACAGCCCATATGTGACAGATGGGGACCAGGACTCAGAGAGACGCACTCACAGGATCTCTGTGGGTGACAGCATTGGCTTGAGGTCAGGCTCAAGTGAACACTAGTTTGGGGGCTGGAGGTCCAGCCCCGTTTCCAGCGCCAACCATGCTTAGCGATAGAAGTTTCCACTCAGTTGACCCCTTCTCCAAAGTTGGACTGTTTAAACCCCATGGTAGCCTAAAGCCACTTCTTGATAACGGATTGCTCTGGTTTAGGGAGGGAGGGAGGGATGCCTACCCTGCTATTATAGTTTGACTTGACTCAACCTGTAAAAACCATGGAAATTGATTTGACAGGTAAGAAGGGAGTCTTTCCTCCACTAACACATCTGTGCTCATCTGTCTTTTCACAGAGGACAGTTATGGGAAGGATGGGAAGGCTAATCTGCCAAGTCCCGTGGCAGAAATCAACTGGCAAGGCCCGGGAGATCTCTACGGTGTGAACGAAATCGCCTATGCGTGCAGACAAAACAACAGACTTCGTCTGGGGGGCTGGACTAATCACTTGAAGGATGTAGATAGAGTATTTGCACTGCTGAACAGTCACCATGAGCAAAAGTAAGCAGGTCCGAATAGGACTACTTACTCCAGGAGATGGAGTCCTGGCCGCATTTCCTGCACCTCCCCTGCAGTGGAGAGGCCCTCTGCTGAGGCAGACAAAGACCTGTGGGTGGGGACGCTCCTCATCCAACATGGCCAGCCAACCTTGGAACCCTGCATTTGAACCAACATTCAATCCAGAGAACACACGTGAGTGGACTATCAGCATTGCAGAAGTACACCGTTGGTCTTCCGAACACTGGAAACACCAGAAAACTGACCAAGGGATGGGGCACGAGGAGATCAGTCGTGACAGCGATGTCAGTGGCAACAGCCTGGCGGAGCGGACACTCCAGCAGAGCCCTGGTCTGCAGCCCATGAACAGGTATCCACAAGCATTTCTCCAGGGCAGCGGTTCGGGAGGAGATGTTTTGAAGATCAACTCTAACTTCCTGCGCATCCCAATGGAGCCTTTGTTCATCCATTGGCCAGTGTATCCACCGGGCAGCTGCCTACGAACTCCAGCACAGTGGAAAGGAGGTCACCCCAGTGGGGGAGAATCACAACAGGGAGAGCGCCCAGGATCTAGAAGGCAGTGCCTCCCCACTACTCTCCTCCGATGAGATGGAGTTACTACCCCAGACACAGTATTTTTTTTAACTTATTAGTCAACTAATAGCTACCAACATTCCAAGCGGTCCTACACACATTTGTGCGGTAGAAATTAATGTACACGTGAGCTACCTGTACACAGCGACTCATGTTTTCATTTGCTAACTTTCAACAGCAGGGAGAGGTGTTTTGCTGTCTTGTTTGGTATGGCACTTAAACAGTGTTAGCTAGGGAAGGTGATGGGGACATGCATATAGACATGTTACCTGCTCAAGATGGCTAGAACCATGGCTATTTCTAAACCTTGACACCATCAGCTAACCTTCCGACACACCTCCACCGCCTGCCTGATGTAGTTTAGACTCATCTTTCACCACTGGATTTTTGAATGCCATCATGTTGGGTTTCGTGACTTTGCACTCTGATGTCTGAATGCCGTGCTTATTTGGTTCGCCTTAGTGTTTCTTGCCAGGCTTGCCACCATCTCACCGGCTGTTCTCGGTGTGGCGCAGTAATGGGCTCCAAGGATGGGCCCCATCTCATTTGACATAACTCTTTAGTCAGGAGATACTGCGTGTCTTTGTCTTCGACTTGCTAAAACGAATTAGCAGGAGGGCACGGCTAATGATGTTGGCAGGAAAAGTCCAGGAGTAAGCCAAACTGAGATTGCCTGATTTCCCTGTGCCTAACCTCCAGGTAGTCCTTAGTTCTGTAAGATTGCTAAGTTCTGGTACTTTATGGACAGGATGAAAGGATCAGAGACCTTTATCTTTTTCATTGCGAGTTTGCTTTTGTGACATGGGTATTCATCGTAAGTGTGCAAAAAATATGTTTAGTTGTGCATTTATCTACGGAGAGTATTATTCCATAAAATAAGTGTGTGCTGTTTCATCGTTTAAACCCACCATATGTGAGGTTCCTATCATAAACGTGATGTTATGTGCTTATTTTTAAGGCCATTGTCAAGTTCTGGTGTTTTTAAAGGCATATTTCAAAATTCTGAAAGTCTGTGTTCTTGAAAACATGCTTGTTTTGTATTAGATCTTTAAATACCAGCAAAATGATTACCTCATTGAGAGAGTTATCAGTACCCTATTCAGCTTTCCAAGAAGGTTGACACTTGGTATTTTGTCTTTTGTTTTGTTTTGCTTAATAGTGATTTTCTTTTCATTCAAATGCATAGGTAAATTATGTCTCCATTAAGTGCTTAAGGTAACCTTTTTAAAAAATTAATTTGTTATAGTCGAATCTTTGATAACTTTGAGAAAGTCTTTATCATCGACCATGTACATATTTGAAATTAACTAGTTGTTTAACAGATGTGTGTCATCAGCTGAATGACAGAATCAACATATTTATGACCATGAGTGATGTTCTTTATAAAAAGAGTTCAAGTTATTAGGAAGTATACGGGGTTGTAATCTTGTATAATACTTAGTGATACTTTTATAGAACAATTCTGGCTTCAGGCAAGTCTAGAAGCAATATTGCTTGAAATAAAAGGTGTTGAAACTGTATTTGTTTCAGAGAAGTCAACTTAAACACGTCTCTGTGTTACAGCCCATTCTTGCGAGTCGGTGTTGTATTGCATTCAAACCCACTAACGCTGAGCTGATTGCAACTCATACACCCCCACTGCCGTTGAGTCAATTCCAACTCAGTGACCCCAAAGAGAGTTTCCCTAGACTGTCGATCTTTATGGAAGCATGTCGCCTCATCTTTTTCCTGCAATGTCACTGGTGGGTTTGAACTGTTAACCTTGTGGTTAGCAGCCCAACACCCTGCCTTACAGTGCCACCAGGGCTCCTTATTGGTGATTTCAGAATGGGTTTGCTCCATGGCTGTAATGAGATAAAGACGGATCAGTAGTGGAGAGGTTTCCTACTTCTCGGCAAAGGCCGTTCACATTGTTTTCACTTCAAACTGTCACACTGAAAGTAGCCCCTCACGCACTAAATAAGTTGTGACCGAGAAGAGGCCTTCAGTTATGAACGCAGATTTCTTTTCCATCTGGGTCTCTTGTTTTGCAGGCTAAATGCAATGTTACTGTGACACAGCAAACCCTGCAGCCTAGAGTGGGCGAGGGGTGAAGTCCCGAGGCCTCCTCAGGGAGCCAGATGAGAGGCAGCTGTAAACATCCGGATAATAAAATATTGGTTATCACACAATCATTGGAATTTGCCTTACAATGTTTTCAGAATTACAGGGAACGCAAGTCATTTATCGAAGAACAGCAATGTATGCAACAGACGGTCTTGCATAGGACTATGATTAAGCATCTGACCATGGCAGCACCCGTAGGTATTCTCCTGGGGTGGGGGGGCACTGCCAATGAGCCCACTGCAGCTCACAGTGCCCCCACGGGGCAGAGGAGAACTGCTCCTTCGGGTCACAAGCCTGTCAACCTTGAGGGAGCAGGCAGTCTCGTCTCTCTCCAGCAGACAGTGGCTAACAGATGAATGCCGAAGCTACAGAGCTAGCCAGGCTGTTGTGGTTAGACACCATCGAGTCAGTTCTGATGCACGGAGACCCTACGTACAAGAAAACAAAGCACTGCCCAGTCTGGTGCCACCCTCACAATGGTTATATTTAAGCCAGTGGTTCTCAACCTGTGGGTCACGACCCCTTTGGGGGGGGGGGGTCAAACAACCCTTTCACAGAGGTCGCCTGATTCATAACAGTACCAAAATTAGAGTTATGAAGTAGCCACGAAAATAATTTTATGGTTGGGAGGGGGGGGTGTCACCACAACATGAAGAACTGTGTTAAAGGGTCGCGGCTTTAGGAAGGTTGAGAACCCCTGCTTTAAGCCCATTGTTGTAGTCACTGTGTCCATCCATCTGTTTGAGGGTGTTCCTCTTTTTAGCTGGCTCTCAGCCAAACCACGCATCAGGTCTTTTCCAAGGACTGATCTGAAAACATGTCCAATGTATGAGACCTAAGTTTCACCAACCTCCCTTCTAAACAGCATTCTGCTTGTACTAATTGTCACACCGTTGTTGCTGGTGTTGTTGGTGTTGTTCTTTGGAAGTCCATGGTACTTTCACTCTTCTTGACCAGCACCATAATTCAATGCAGCAATTCCTCTCCAGTCTTATTTAGTCAATGTCCAACTTCCACATGCATATGACCATGAATTCTCTCAGGACCCACCATTCTTCCTTTTCCTGCAGCAGCCTGAGGTGAT
>NW_022103896.1:70269677-70271642 GCF_000313985.2 Echinops telfairi | reverse complement strand
CTTTCCGACCTAGCTGACTCGCTCGCCAACACTTTCACACTAGACTCTTGTGAACCAGAAGGTTCTAGCTGGCTGATTGGCCGAGGTCAAATGTCAGGCCTTCTTGGTCTAAGAAGGCTCCATTGTACCATGTCTGCTCTGAGTGACCCCATTGGTGTTTGAAACATCAGTGGTAATAAATACTTCCAGCATCCTAGCAACATGCAGGTCCCCTACAGAACCGCAAAATGACAGACAGGTGGCGGACGGCATTAGTCCTGAGGGGGATGCAAATCTAAACCACAGTGACCCTCACACCCACTAGGCTGGCTAGTCTCGGGAAAAGAATGAGGCCCCTTGTCCACTGTTGGTAGAAATGCAAAATAGTATATAACCACGGTGAAAAACAGTTCAACAGAATGAGCGTATTGTCCAGCCATCCCACTCAGGAATACACTCAAGAGAACTAAAAGCAGGGACTCGGCTAGATACAGATGCAACAGTGTTCACTGCAGTATTATTCACAATCGCCGGAAAGGAGGAAATTACCCACGTACCCCGCGATGGGTAAACTAGTGCATGTGTATAATGAAACACTGCCACAAGCAGAAATGAAGGTGTGATATATGCCATGGCATAAATGAACCTTGGAAACCTGCTAAATAAAATAAACCAGATAAACACGAACAGTATATGGTCTGTCAAGGATACTGGCATAGAAGCCAACATTTATTAAGTTACCAACGGCAGGAGGGACGAGAACATAGAGTTACTGATGAAGGAGCCCGGGGTTTCTGTTTGAGATGAAGAAAGTTTTTTAAAACAGTGGTGGTGATTGTACCCCACCACCCAAACCACAAATAAATACAGCATGGGCCAGACCCGAGAAGACAACCTTGGTTCTTGGAGAACTAGCACCTCAGAGACTTCAAGTTTACTGACTGACAAGCCCAGTATTTCTTGGGAACTAAGAAAACCTTCTCCCTTTCAGTTGTAAGGTCTATCTGGAGGCTCTGTGAAATGTCCTGAAATCAGGAGTCATTAAGGAGATTACATTGTCATCAAGAGCACCAAGTCCAAGATAAGAATGTTGCCTAAGATGCATCTTTTAGGCCTTCTTCCCCACCCCTTCCAAATGGTTACTAAGCTAAATATTCCTCCCCTGGAGGCCTATTCATTTTAATGCAATATGTACTGGATTGAGAGGCATAACCACGATGATACAGGGGCATGAAAGACATTTCAGACCCTAAAAGGCCCATAGAGACTGGAGCGCCCACTGGTCTGGTTTTATGTGGAAGAAAGCTGAAATCCAGGAAAATTACGTTAATTCCCAATGTTTCATTCACCATGGAATGGGTCTAGACTGAGCGGAAATGAAGACCAGCTCCTCTCTACTTCTGCCCTTTGAGCACACGCGCAGGTACACATGCACAGCAGGGGCGAGCGAGGTCCCGGCGGGGACTCATCTGGTCAGGAGCAGTAGAAAGCACAATAAATGGAGAGTTAGCGCAGTCTTAAGCTCACTGGCACTCCGGTTTTCTCTGCTGCTGGAGATGTCACCTAACCTCTTGAAAACCTTTGCACACCCGGACAGATCCTCAGCGACAGAAAGATCTGACCCAGTCATTACAACTCTCAGCAACGAAAACCATGCTGGGCCCAAGCGACTTCCCTAGTCAATTCTACCAAACATTCAGAGAAGAACTGACGCCAATTTGAGTCAGATCGTTCCAGAGAATAGAGAAGGGTGGAAAACCCCTGGCACCAAACCCAGGCGAGGACATCTCTGAACTAGGACCTGATGGGCCAATATCCCTCATGTGCTCACCAATTCTGAACAAAACGCTAATATCAAAAAGATAGTAATAATCCATCTGGACCCAGTGGGCCTGATATCAGGCCTCCCAGGATGGCTCACATTAGCAACGCAATCCGTGTGATCCATCACCTACACAAAGCAAAAGAAAAGCCTCACTTGTCCGT
>NW_022103896.1:70242525-70268858 GCF_000313985.2 Echinops telfairi | reverse complement strand
GGCATCATTGCCTCTGTTTTGTGAGGTGGAGGACTTTGTGGACTGGTGTTGGGTTAATGGGTTAATGTTGGACTTGGAGGCTTGGGCAGCATTGGGTTGGGATGTTTTCATGATGCACACTTTCTTTACATAAAACTCTCTTACATGAGTTGCTGTGGCTTTGTTTCTCCAAAGTACCCAGACTAATACAGCCACCAAAAGATGAACTAGTCAGGAATAAACATAACCAGATAAGCAAAAAGACCCAGGCAAAGAAAATTACAAAATACAACTACAAGAAACCCAAAGAGATCTTACATAAATGAAAGAATATGCTATGTTTAAAAAGAGGGAGACTTAACATTGTAAAAATGTTCATCCTACCTAAAATGTGCTACAGAGATAATGTAGTCCCAAGCCAGATTCCAGCTTCATTCTAAAAATCTACTCCTTTATATGGTTATATATAAATTATGATATGTAATTCCCTTATATGGAAAGGAAAAGAGACCCCGAATTAAATAAAGCACTGCTAAAGAAAAATAACAAAATAGGACGGTTCTCATTCCCCAGTCTCAAACCCTACTTACTACACAACCATGTAGCTAAAACAGCCTGGTGCAGGTACAATAATAGAAACACAAACCGGCAGAACAGACCCGAGAAGCCAGAAGTAAACCCATCAACCTCTGGACAGCTGATCTTTGACAAAGGGTTGCAACACATGAAAGAGGGAAGAAACAGTCTTTAACAAAAGATGCTCACAAAACTGACATCCATTTGCAAAAGAATGATTCGGGGCCCACATTTCATACCATAAATGGAAACGAACCCCAGACAGACCAAAGACCCAAATGGAAAACCTAGAACTATAAAGATCATCGGTGAAAAATCAAGACAAACGTAAGGGTCCTAAGACATGGCATAAACACATGATCAGACATCATGAAAACCACGTGACCAGCAGGTGACGGGGACCTCCTAGCACCTAGACAGTTACGCCCATCAAGAGACTTCACCAAATGAGTACAAAGAGCATTCACAGATGAGGGGAAAAAATCCTGACGGTGACGTATCAGACCAGGGATTAATTTTTAAAATGTATAGAAGACTTTAATATCGCCATGAGAAAAAGACAAAAATAGAATGAAAACATGGTCAAAGAAGTTGGGCAGACAATTCCCTAAAGAAGACAGTCAGGCGACCAGCAATCATATGAAGAAATGCTGGACATCATTAGCTATGGGGGAGACGCAAATCAAAACAGTCATAAGATATCTCAGCCTAACATTAAACAGAGTTCAAAACACAGAAAATAGCAAGCGCTGGAAAGGGCGCAGAGCGACTGGAATCCTCGCGCACTGCTGGCGGGACTAGGAACCTGTGCAGCCACGAGGGAAAGCAGCACAGCACAGCCTCAAAAATGGTGGGAATCCAAACACTAAACGACCCGGCTAGCCCTCCTTGCTACAGCTTCTAGAGCAATAAGAGATGCAACACAGAGATAAGCACACACACACACACGCACACACACACACACACACACACACCGTGTCCACTGTGACACTGCTGACGGGACCGGCCTAACTGTGCCCAGTGGAACAACGGATAACCCAGTTTGGGTGCATAACACACAGTGGAATGAATGCTTCTCAACATTCAAGAACAGCAATGACTCTTCGAAATACCTTACCACACAGATAAACCTGGAGGATATTACATTCAGTAAGGTTAGTCAATCACGATATGAAAACTATGGTATAAAAGCACTACTATAAAAAGTCAAGGAAATATGTCCATGCTAAAAGACAAGCAGCGTTCTTTCATGGCTCCCAAGGTGCGAGAGGGGAAGGGAGGTAGGGGGCCTCATGAGCTAGAGGGTAGACAATGGTTAATCGTGAAAGGACGACAATACACAGTAAGAAGGTTGGCAAAATACATGGAGGTGGGGAAGCCATGGGGGGATTTGTCAGCGATAAAGGCAACAGAGGCAAATACTATTATGAACACAATCCTGCAATAGTAGTGATTTATGTGTAGATGCTTGGATAGACACGGAGGGTGAACAGGTAGAGGAGTGGAAATCTAGAGACAGAGATAGATACACACGTATTCTGGTCCCTTTGCTTGAGTGTGGTACCTTACCTTGAGTGTGGTAGCGCGTACGGGGTCAAAGTTATGAAAATGTCTTAGACACAACCAAACACCTTGAGCGCATGAGTCGCTCTGCCCAGGGGATCAGGACCACAGTCTGGGAGAACCCCAAGGTCCAATGGTGTGACATGATTCACAAAGACAGGATTCTACGTCCTAGCACGATGTGTGGTGACAAGGGTCTTAAAGACTTGGGAGCAGTCTGCTAAGCTTCCATGATTGGTCTCTCCTGGTCCAGAAGAAAAAAGGGTGAAGAAAATGAAAAGGTATAATATGGAAACAGTTCATTGAATGGACCACAACTTGGCCACCACTACCAACTGCTCTGAAAGGGATCTCATTAGAAGGTTCTGGACAGAAAGGAAGCAAAATGTGGAGCAAAACTGTAAAAAAAAACAAACCCAAACAGGCATACTGGTCAGATAAAGACTGATGGAATCCCCAAGCCTAGAGAGTCCTTAGTCCCCTCTCAGGCCAGGAAATGAACTCACCCCATGTTAGCATAATCAACTGTTTAAGATCAAAAGGGCAGCGGTTACCCAAGGTCGAAGTTCAGAGAGTTAGGAAAGGAGGAGGACTTGAAACAGGAAATCCAGGAGGAGTCGGGAAAACTGATTCCCTGGGTGTACGAACTGTTGAGAGTGACGCCGAAGATCCGCTCCGCGCACCTTCACCGAACCCACAGTACAAAGTGAAAACTCACCGAACCCACAGTACAAAGTGAAAACTCACCGAACCCACAGTACAAAGTGAAAACTAAGAGGGGAGAAAGGGGGCACCGATCACAATGACCGACGCACAACCCCACCCCACAGGAGGATGAGCAATAGAAACATGGACGAAGGGAGACAGAGAACAGTGTAAAATATGAAGATAAAAGTAATTTCCAGGGTTCACGAGGGTGGGGGAGGCAGGGAAAAAAGCAGAGCTGATGCCAAGGGCTCAAGTAGAAAGAAAATGTTTTGAAAAGGATGATGGCAACCTATATACAAATGGGTTGGATACAATTGATGTATGGATTGTTAAAGAGCTGTGAGAGCCCCCATTAAATGATTAATTAAAATAAGTAAATAAAAATAAGTTCTTCAGCTGCCAAATCAGAGATTTGGAGCAAGCACGGCAAACATCTCGTATAGATGGTTTCTTTTCCCCAAATGGAAGCAAGACAGACTTGCTCATTTTTCCATCCTTCACACAGCACTCCAGCCCACTACCACCAATACCTTGGTCTTCGTGTGAGGTAAAAGCCTAATTGCTCTGCCCTACTAGTTATCGCTGTGCTCTCTTCAATAGGGGTGGGGGATAGGGGTGGGGGAGTGGGGGTGGTAATCCGTGGTCCCCAGCATCTGCAGCGTTGGTGGGGCCAGAGAGGATACTTTAACACCCCATCTCATGCCAAACGTCCCTAAACATCCTGACCCGACCAAAAGATTTTTCACATGCCAATGTTTCTGGACATCCTTTAGAGCCGATCGGCACCAAGGCGCAGGAAGGGTCCCTAATTCCTCAAATGAGTCCAATTCTGCTTGCTGCCACCAGACCAAAGACATTTGCAAATATATAACTTTAACATAAAATGGAAAATTGAGCTTTTTCAGTAGATAATTCAAACACCCAACTCAATGAATAACCTCCATGTACCCCCCCAAGCTGGTTCACGTATCAAAGCCCTTCCCGAGGGAGCTGCTGTAATAGCCCCTCAGCCCTTTTCTCTCACTCCACCGTAGCATGGCTCATGCCACCTCCATGCTGACTTAGCCCTCTCGCGGAGCTTCCCCTTCTCCTTCCCAGGCCTGAGTTTTCCGCTGGGTGTCGTATCTTCCCCGTTTGCTGTAGCAAAAGCCCCATGCCCCGTCTCAAAGTCCCAGTGTCACTATCTAAAGCCCTCCAAAAGCTTCAGCGATTGACAGAGAAAGTTTGGGGTTCAGTTGCTCAGAGGCCGTTCCAGAGAAAGACCACCCAATCTGCTTCCCAAACACAATGACTCTGAAATCCCTTTGGAGCTTAGTTGTTCTGCCCTCTGGCATACAGAGTTCCCGGGAGTAGCCATCAACTTCAACTCACTGTAGAAACCACAACCGCCTCCCTGTCTCACAGGACTGCAACATTTTCAATTGCTAAACGTTCCTGGACTCCCCCACCCCAATCATGATATCACCCCCCTTTTTACCTCGTTCAAGTGAGGAAGACACTGGCCTCGCAGCAAATCCGGGGAGACAGGAATGAGACTGACTGACCGCTTCCACAACCTTCTTCCTCCCCAGCGTTTCTGATGGAGAAACTTATCCAAAATGAGCTATTGTTCACACGTGCTGGTTAACTCAGCTCTCTCGGTGCGTTCGCATGCAGGGTTTTCACCTGCACAGGATTTGGGGCCTGGAGGTGAGCCCACAGCTGTATAAAGTAAGTAGAGAGCATGACTTTCAAATACCCTATTTTTCCTATGGACACTAGGGAGTCCTGATCCCTAAGGTTCCTAAGCCCCACGAAGGAATAAAGCAAACCCCAAAGCCCACTGCCATTGAATGCATTCTATCAAATGTCTGCAGGAACAAACAGCCTCATCTTTCTCCTGCAGCGTGGCTGGTGGGTTTGAACCACCAACCTGCAGTTAGCAATATACCACCTAACCCCAAGTGATGGCAGGGCTCCAAAGGAGCTAAGGTTTTGTGGCTTTTACACTGGGCATTGCCTTACTTTCCTCCTGTAAATGGAAGTAATGATCAAAGGCATGTCCCCTCTTGTGAATGCTCAGAAGGTGTGGTAGTGCCACGGGTTAAACATTTGGGCTGCAAACAGAAAGGTCAACGGTGTCAACACACCAGCTGCTTCTGTAAAGAGCTATCACCTGGCTTAAAAGCACCTTGGGAGCAGTTCTATAGCGTTTCTCTGAGTAGGTATCAACTCCAGGGTTGGCGTGCCTTTTCCAGGCCCCGCACCAGTGGACCTCCCGGAACTTGGGAATCCATAACCTACATTTTCTTTCCCCTAGCCTTTGACTCTTCCATGCTACCCAGCCTCCCAGGGCAGCCCCCACCGCACCCCCATTGTCCTATGGGGTCGATTGCTTTAGTCCTAATCAACTTGCAGGGCATCTGAGACCTACGTAGATCTCGTTTTCTTCTGCAACCAGTGGGCGTCGCTGCAGTGCAAGGAAAGACAGCTCTGCGGGGCTGAACTGGGTTTCTAAGGTAGCTGCTCTCCCAGCTGCAATTATGAGAAAGTTACATTTAGAGCAAACCCAGGGCAGGCTCTCTGTCTACAGTGCCTAGGATCTTAGCCATTCCTGCAGACCAAAGAGCGGTTTTAGCCTTCCAGTGATTTACGTTGGTTTTATAAAAGTTGGAGCTGCATCGAACTTTGACATTTAAACTTAAAATGTGCACTGAACATGGATCGCCTTGCTTTCCAATGACGTTGTGCAATTTAAAATGCTTTTTGGCTCCCGCTACGCTGCAGCCACAGAAGCGGTGTTGGCCCAGCTGGCTATTTGAACAGTAGAAGGGCACTCCATGCTTTTTAACAGCTCTTAAAAAACACCGAGGCTGGACCAAGTCTGGGACTAAACTGAGGATGCAGAGTGGTCATGTTCACCTCCTTTTCCATCTGTTCATTTCTTAAAGAGAAACTTTGTTCTAAGGTATTTATTTTGAAAAGCCTAAATGCCCCAAATGGCTTGGCCCATAGCCTGAAAATTTGGATAATTAAAGATATCCAAGAAGAATCTTTTTGCCTAAATTAAAGGTGTAATGGACGAGAAGATAGGAGCTTTGGTCAGGGGTTACTATTGGCTCTTGGCATTATGGATGCATGGGCAAAGTCAGAGAGGGTGGGACGTAAAGGCTGACCCGGCATAGCACTGCCCCTCCACACACACTAAATCCTCAGGCACTGCAGTGTCCCTCAAGGACGTTGGGTCACTCTGCCCTTTGGCCCAGGGGTGCAGTCAGGTGAAAGAATGAGAAATGGAAATCGATCTCAGTGCTTCCACCTCTAGCGTGCTCAAGGCTGGATTCATTCTAAATATACCCACTGTTTCCAACCACGAGTCAGGCTATTCTCTCCACCAGCTCCGTCTGCTTCCTGTTTCTTTCACCCAAACGTTTTAGATCCCAGTAAATTCAGTCAACTACTCAGCTGCCCACCAATCCGCTGAGCCCAAGGATTTCCTGGTCTCTGAATGCTGGCTTCTTGGGCGATTCAGTAACCCTTCGTTTGCTGTTCAGTAGAGACTGGCACAAGGGGACTCATCATTGCTTTGCTAACCACGTTTTGGCATACATTGCTATGGAAATTTGGAGACTTTCCCTGTGTTTGCCAATTTTTAGATGACTGAATTAGACCCCTTTTGGATAGTATTCCGAGCCAAACAGAGGCAATTGTGACAACGAATGACCAGTGCCAATTGCCATTGGGTTAACTCCATTGGTCTCTGACTCTGTGTGTCAGAGTAGAACTGTGCTCCATGTGATTTCCAATGGCTGTTTGTTTTGTTTTGTTTTTTTTGGGGGGGGGGGTTGTTTGTTTATTTTTGGACATAGACGATGAAGCCTTTCTTCAAAGGGGCCACTAGGGGAATTTGACCCTCCGACCTTCTGGTGAGCAGCCGAGTTTATCAGCAATGTGCATCACCATGTTCCTCCTGGCAGTCGCACCCAGCAAGTGCTGGTCCTCTGCTCCTGTCTGAGACAATGGGCTGTGAGCAGATAAAGTGACGTGTCACTTGCAGATTAAAGCAGAGAACAGCTCCTTTGCCGTCTCTGCCTCAGCAACCAAGACCCACCTAGAAAGTTCCAGAAGGTGCAGGTTCAAGGTGGGGGAGCACATGTCAGCCTAGGTCACTGAGGATGTAGAACAGACGCAGACTTTTTGTGCTCTCAGCTACTGAGATCTGAAGGTGGTGTGAGAGGCAGGGGTTAATACTAATACAAACCACGTTCTGGGTTCATAGCTCCTTAAATACTGTTTTACATCGAAATAGGCTAAGTAATGAAGTGTTTAAAATTATTCTCTTTGTTGGCTCAAAAAATAGTGTTCTTCATGAGATTCTTAAACTATAGTCCTAATAGTCTGCACCAAGTCCTGCTTCAAGGGGCCTTAGGGGCTCTGTAGGTTAGGCCCTGGGCTGTAATCACACAGTGGGCTCCTTGGGAGAAAGATGGGGCTGGGCTGCCTGTTCCTATAAGGACTTACAGTCTCACAACCCCTGTCTGAGGTTGCTGTGAGACAGAATCGACTCAAAGGCAGTGTGTTTGGTCTTATACTTCAAGATGGCTTCGTCAATCACGTCCAGAGTCAATCTCTGCTATGTTTCAGAGCATCTATGGGCCCCTTACCCACGTCTTCATTCAGTGTGGGGGTGTGGGGTGTGGGGTGGTGTTGACAGTGGCATCGTTGCTTTCTCGCTTCAAGCAGCAGACATCCGACAAAGTAATCTCAATCCGACACACTTTATTAGGGGTTTTTTTAAGCTTTTTCTTTTTAAAAATTTTCAGTGATCAAGTATTCAAGATGTTGTAAACGAGGGAGGGTGTACTAATACACTGACAATAGAGTCCATGAAACACAAGGAAAGGATACATCTTTGACATGAAGAGGTCTCCAAATAAATATTCATTTGAAAAATCACAAAATCGAACTCCTTTGTTCAACAACGCAAGTACACCCTTCCATCACAAGCACTCCACTACACACACACACACACACACACACACACACACACACAGTGCACACAGAATGCACTGGGCTCCCAGGGCCACTCTGTAGGACACAGGCTAACATTCCCTTAGACTGAGGCGTTAGAGGCGGGCCTGTTTCATCCTGCTCAGTCGCTGTTTGGGGGGTTGGAAAGAGGTATGTGTTCCGAAAAACAATGCCCACTATAAAATCTCACGGGTACCTGTGCTTTTTCATCTCTAAGTGGAAATTCCATTTCTGTTGTTCACCCGTTTCGGGTTCACACATCTCTGTAATTCCTTCTGCTTCCAAGACGAGCTTCTCTTTCAGTTTGAGCAAGTAACAGTAACATGCCAGAACCGGCAACACCTTCAAAAAACCCCAGTGTTAAAAAACACCTCACAGGGGTGGTAAGCCTTTTGGGGAAGAGAGAGAAGAAAAGATAAATAGAAGATTATCTGACATATTTTTTGAGTACCCCTCTCCAAAGTCATTTTGAGCATCTGATTAATCTAATCAGAGTATATATTTGAAATAAAAATCAAAAGCGCCGAGTTTTCCATAGAAAAAAGGATTCCCACTGCACTCTTCACCTGGAGGCATCGGTGGATTAGCAGTCTTCAGGGAGTGAGTCCTGCTGATTTTCTGGGAAGTGCTCCAGGTTTCCAAAAGGCAAGCGCATGCAGCCCCTTAGCGGGGAGATGCTGTGAATGCAGGGGCGCTTGTTCGTGGAGAACGCGCATCATCAAGTACTTTTAGCACCAAGGCATCTACAAATTTATTTTGAGTGTTGCAAAAGCGGGGTTTCCTCCCCTTAACAGACTCTTCCTAGGCCTGAGAGGAGGGCAAACCGAAATGCTCTAAACCTCTTCAGACAGACAGAGATGGGATTCCAGTAAGAAGTCTCTGGAGGCATCCTGGAAGTTGGCGAGGAGAGAGAAGGCAGAGAAAATAAAGTGCGGAGAGCTGACATCGCTGTCTGCCAGGTAGCGCGCTTCTGACGACAGGATGAAGCAGGAAACACGGCCGAGGCTGCCTGCAGGCCTGGGTACCAGAATTGGTCAACATGCAGTCTAGGCAATCCAGGGATTTTACAGTATTTGGATATCCACCTACTTGCAATATGCAGTATGCACCTGTACATCAATAGAGATTCATGTCTCTGTGCCATCTGTGATGTTTTCAGGACACACAAAATCACACCATGTGGCCACCACCACTCCACGCAAGGGTTTGCCTGTTACTCATGCAACTGTTGGAGAATTCTTAATATATTCCCAGTCGGGTCCACCCGGACTAGGGAGCTTCTCTTTGGCACATGCCTGGTTGCTACAGAACAGGCGCCCATGAGAAAAGTTCTGGTTCTAATTCCACTGAAGAACTCCAGGTGAACTACAGACTCGGGAAGAATGTTCCTCATGGTTGCTGAGAATGCAACACCCGCCTGCCCCCCAGGATGCTGCCTGTGGTCACCATGACTACTAGGGTCACCTGCCGGGGTCAAGGAGTTGGATTTCACTTTGTATTGGGTCATCGAAAATCTTTCCTAAAGAAATGGAAAAAGGCGAGTGGAAATCTTAAGATTCTGAAAGAAGCTTAACCTCATAAAGAGTAGAAATGAAAACCTACAGTAGGTGCCAGGACTGTAAAGTCACATGGCCCCATTAATAACAAACACAGAAGACAGTATAGACCAGCGGTTCTCAACCTTCCTCATGCCACGACCCTTTCATCCAGTTCCTCATGTTGTAGTGACCCCACCAGCCAAACAATTATTTTCATTGCTCCTTCATAACTGTCATTTTGCTACTGTTATGAATCGGGCCACCCCTGTGAAAGGGTCGTTCAACCCCCAAGGGGGTGGCAACCCACAGGTTGAGAACCGCTGGTATAGACACAATTCAGTGGAGGCATCTGCAAAATTGTCACTTCCATTGGCGATACAATACTCCAGTGATGCTCCCAGTGCCCAAAGCACTCGTGCAACAGCTCTTAACTAGAACGAAGCCCAATATTTCACTCCCCCCTTGGTTTTTCACTACTGAGTCTCCATCCCCCAAACACATGAAAGACACACCTATGCTTTATAAGGATGGGCTGCTTGAGGGTGTACAACATTGACATTGTAGGGTACATTGCAAACCAACTTATTTTAGTCTCGGGCTAGCCATGTCAAAGAGATTCCAGTAGTATCAGCTGGCAACTGCCTAAGTGCCTGACAGGTAACAGGTGCCCGGTCAAAGTAAGGATGGCTGATAAAGTTAAAGGAAGGGGATTTCTATAATGACACCTGGTAGGCCCATTATTTCCCTGCCCTGGAGTTCTGAGCGCGTCTCCTTTTCAAAATATACTACCCAAGGAGAGAGAAATTCTAAGTATGTTGGAACACACACTTTAAGCTATTAAAAAAACAAAGAGTGCTATTGTCATAAAAATTCTCTCGATGCTGTTTCATGATGACCAGAGAAAAATGGACGGCACCCCTCCTCGACATATACATGTCTCAAGCACCACCACCTAAGGAAAGGTTCTCTTTTGAAGGAGCCCTGGACTCATCGTAGAGCCAAAGAGAAGCCCGAGGCCTGGAGCAGACAGTCAATCCCCGTCAGTAGTTGCCCCATGGACAGACGGAAATGCAATGACAATCATCAGTGGTTTCTGAGAGACTGCTCACCTTGAGAGGCAGGCCCAAAAGCCAAAGGGAAGTCTTTGTCCCCTAACACCACTGGCTCCACCTGCTGGACACACTATTTGGTCTAAGAGCAAGAACCATCTCCACACCCTGCATTCAAGCAAGGGAACCATTGAGCCCAAATCACTCCCAGACCGAGAGGGAAACCACTCTGGACCAGGAATATTCCTAAGATTCCACCAGTGCAGCCAAACCTGGAGGGAAAAAGCCTGGGTCATGAGACAGTCTCCATAACTTCCCATCTGGGAAACAAGACCCAAACTGGACTCTGACTCATAGAGACACTGCAGGACAGAGTAGGAACTGGCCCCTGTAGGATTCTGAGACAGTAAATCTCTATGGGAGTAGTCGGCCTCATCTTTCTCCCCACAGCAAACCTGCGTCCATCAGGGCCGGCTCACGGCGACTCTGTTTGTCAGAGTAGAACTGTGCACCGCAGTGTTTTCCATGACTGCTTTTTTCTCAGAAGTACATCACTGGGCCTTTCTTCTAGAGCACCTGTGGATGAACACAAACCTCCCAACTTCTGGTTAACAGTCAAGCAGGTAACTGTTGGCAGCACCCAAGGAGGCCCACCTCCATCCAGGGAAGAATATACACCAGCCAACGAGACCATTTCCAAATGGTTGCTCGTTTCCCTGGACTTGGCCTCTGACTCACGGTGATGCTAGGAACAACAGAACAACCTGTTACCCCGCCCTGGTCCCTCTTCACAATCTCTCTCCCACATTAGCTCCACCTCCCACGGGTTCTGCGGTAGAAAGAGGTCACAGCCACACTGCGGTGGAGCCTTCCAGTTCCTCCAATCCCAACTCTGAAGGTCATGTCCTTTTTTCCTAAGCAGCCAGATCTCATGGGTTCACTTGATTTCATCATCTATCGGACCCAGGGAGAGAGCATGCAATCGGTGACAAGATGAATGGTGAGCTCAGACCACACTCAGAAACAGGAAAGTCCCCTCTCCGGGCCACTTCAGGTATGTCACCATGGAAAAGAAGTAAGAGCAGGAACGGTATTCCAACGCCCATCAACTAGGATTCCATTGGATGGACTGGTTTTATTTGAAATCATTCCCCACCCTTTGTTGGGTTCTTCTTCTCGGTCCAGTGGACAGACCTCACTCCACCTCTATCTAAAGTGATTGTCACACCCCAAGTACAGTTGTCCTGAATGACTCTCTCAATTGCAGGAGTGAGTACAGCAATTTTTAACACAGGAAACAAAACTAAACCAACCAACCAACCAACTGAAGACCCATTTGCCGTGGCTTCCGAGTAGATAGCAAGAATGACCCCGTGGGTCTCAAAGTCCCTTATCTGACATTTCTTTTTGCTTCTGCTTTTGAGGGTTCTGGTTGCAATTCTTCACCATCAGAATGTGGGCCCGAACGAGCTCATTTCCTTGGGTGGGGAAGCCATCTTCTTCTCCTATCATGCAGTTCAAGTCACAGTGTCTAGCCTTATCATTTAGAATACTAGATTCAAAGCCCCTTTTAGAGAATACTGGGGTTGATTTTCAAGCAATTAGACTTGAGATTCAGCAGCTTCTTGAACTACCTTAAGATGGGGCATGTGGACTGAAAAGACGTCTTATGAAAAGACGTCGTTGTTCCGTTAACCAAGCTATGCATACGGTTCCTTAGAAGCACTGAAAAGGATTCTACCTGCATTAGAACTCTCTGATGGCTTGAAACGCCGTGAACACTCCTTTTAGAAACGTTTCACTTCCTCTTAAAAAACCAAACAAAACCATCTTGCCAGCGTGCGCCTCTGGAGCACACGGATCGCGCTGCACTTGGGTCTTTCCAATCAAGTTGCATAGTTGAGGCAAATTCATTTGTGCTTTGTCATAGAACTCAGTAGGTGCTCATCTCTGAAAAGTGTGATTTGTCAAAGCAAAGTCATGGCCAAGCTCACCTGTGCTTGAAGTCTATGCTAATGATATGCACAGCCCTCGCCTTTCCCATGATTCCGCTAACCAGGTACCTCAGCCTTACACCTCCTCAGAGCCTGAGCATCCAGTTCACAGAGTGGCAATGGTAACACATTTATCTAAAGTCCTCCTTCTGGGAGAGAAGGGGTGGGTGGGTCGGAGGGGAAAGGCTCTCAGGAGTCTCGTTGAGGTATCCAGCCCTCAGTCAGTGGTGGCTGTTGATGCTGAGTTTTGTTGGTTTGAGGATTGTGTCTTTAGAGGTTAAAAAAGAAAGGAGAGAAGGCACGGGTGTTTCGCAAGTCGCCATGTCAACTCAACCCACAGAATGGAGTCTTGCCTTGCCAAGCTTCAGGAGAGAGGTGAGCTGGCCGTCGGGTTCTCGTGCAGCCGCTGGTCGCCCGAGGAGCTTGCTGCTTCGCGGAAGGGCCCGGGAAAGGTCCGCGCTGGGCCCCGGACCCCTTTTTGCAGACCGGACTCTTCCTGGAAGTCCCCCGGGAGGCTGAAGGCCGGGCAGGACCGCGTCCGGGCCGAGCCGCCACGGGGAGGGGGGCCGCAGCCCACCGCCTCGCTCACGGTGCTCAGATGGACGTCCCGCCACCGCCGCCTCTGCAGCGCAGCCTCCTTGTATTTCATGGAGTACCAGGCCAGAAAAATGAAAATGAAGCCCACAAACTTGAGGCCGGCCGCCAAGCCGAAATAGACAAAGCGCAAGGACGTCACGTTGTACTCCCAGCAGGACCCTTGCACGCCGCACTCGTGCTGCCACAGCATGCAGGTGGTGTCGATGACCGCTCCGAAGTAAATCGGAGTGGGGATGTAGGCTGCGGGGGGGGGGGAACAAAGCAAAACAGAAACCGTTAGCACGTGGACACCTAGAGAAAGGAGCCCTGGTGGTGTCGGTTGTTGGGCGTCTCGCCCCAGGTCAGCAGTTCGAACACACCAGCCACTCTGTGGACGTGAGAAGAGGCTTTCTGCTCCAGTAGAGATTTATAGCCTGGGAAACCCACAGGGGCGGGTCTACCCTGGCCTGGGCAGGGGCTATAGATGTTGAACGCAGATTTGTAAGGGAGAAAGGTACTTGTTTGCCTCCCCCAATCCAACCGAACCCCTGACTGCTGGGTCGAGGCCCATCCATGGAGACCCAAGAGTTTGCAGAAGAGAATCACTTAGCTGTCATCTTTGCAGAACACCGGCCCGTTTTTTCTGCGGTCCTGGAGGCTGGAACCGAACTACCAACCTTCACATGAATTGTTGAGCACACACAGAGTATGCCACCCTGGGACCTTGAAATCCGTGAGGGGGAGTAATTTCCTCACATAAATTAAGCGTGTGTGTGTGTGTGTGTGTGTGTGTGTGTGTGTGTGTGTATGTTCACAAACTTCATGGGAAAATCCCATGATCTATCTGTTCATTCCACTTTCTCTTGAGCTTTCTCAAGGGCCCTCCTCTGCCATAGCTGAATTAAAATCTCTGTTATGAAAGTATTCACAAAACTGTAAATAATTCAAGCCCTTTCAGCTGACCACGCAGAATGTCTTATTGACTTTTCTTTCAGGATTATAAAAACGTCTACTGCTAAAAAGGCAATTAGGCCATCCTTTTCCAATGAAGAAGTCGGCGTTTGAGGCTAAACTCTCAAGAGGCTACACTGAGGCCTTTTATTCTCTACCAAGACTCAATATACTTAGTGCTAGTGGGCCCTTGTCCAGTCCCTGACTGTAGGGCAGTGACGAGGAAAGGTTCTCCTCTTTGCGTTAGAGGCCACATCAGATGACAATGGTCCAAAGGCACTCGGGGGTATAAAGTTAACCACTGCATCAAATTCATCCCACAAAGTTTGTGAAGCACCAGGGATAAGAAGTCGCATTATCACTGGGCTAGGACATAAACAATTCTGTGTTCCTACAGAAAAAAGAAGTAGACTTAACTAGGATTCCTTCATTGTTTTCTACTCCCTTTGCCCCATGCTCAACTTGCACCCCAAGAACAAATAGCCCTTGTTCACTGCTATGGAGTCAGGGCAAGCTGAATTCATGCCCAGTGGACTCACACACTGCCGGGTCCTGCACCATCCCCTTGATCCAGGATGGACCAATAGACCATTGTGACCCATAAGGTTTTTTGTTTATTTTAAGTAGGTCACCAGCCTTTATTCCTCGTCTGTCTTCATCTGGAACAGCGGTTCTCAACCTTTCTCATGCCGCGGCCCTTTCATACAGTGCCGCATGTGGTGGTGACCTCCCAACATAACATTATTTTCGTTGCTACTTCATCACTGTAATTTTGCTACTGTTATGAATCGGACGACCCCTGTGAAAGGGTCGTATGATCCCCAAAGGGGTCGTGATCCACAGGTTGAGAACCGCTGATCTGGAAGCTCTCCTGAAGCCTGTTCAGCTTCACAGCCACCTACAAGCTTCCACTGACGTGTAAGTGGTGGCTGAGTGTGAGATGCACCGGCCACGAATCAAACCCTGGTCTCCTGTGTGGAAGGCAGAAGCTATTGGCAAATAGCTTCATAACCCCCATAACCTCCTCAACGGCATTGGCTGCAGCTTTTATTCTTTGCACGCTAGGAGCCAATATATCAGGACAGTCCCGAAGCCGCAATAAAAGTTTCTAGAAAGAAGTGAAGGAGTGGGGTGGGGTGGG
This sequence comes from Echinops telfairi, assembly GCF_000313985.2. NCBI lineage: Eukaryota > Metazoa > Chordata > Mammalia > Afrosoricida > Tenrecidae > Echinops > Echinops telfairi. Next base: position 70,253,773 of record NW_022103896.1, on the reverse strand, counting down.
GAGGTGGAGGGAAGAGGGAAGTAAAGGCGGGGTGGAGGAAAGGCTAACCGTCCAGGACACCATGACTGTTGCATTTTTAAAGAAGTTGTGTGTATTTAAGTTGTGTGTGATCTATTCCCTACGAAAGCTCTCTTTTTTTTTTTTTCCGTTTGAGTCTGGAAAATGGAAACTCGCTTGTTTGGGCCTAACTATAGTTTTTCACAATCAATAGAGCTTAATGATAAGACTGAATGAAGTGATCCATGCTGCAGCGTTTTGGTCTCACTGAAGCTTGATGCTGCAGTGGCCAGCTGCCGAATGACTTTTACAAACTCCGTGTCCGCATCAGATAACCCACTCCACAGCTGCAGAGAGAAGCACAGGAAAGAGAAAGGACTGGCCGTTGGTTTTCTTTTCCTACTTAACCATCTCTTTAGCATCTACAATGCTTCCACGAAAAGAGCACCTTTCAGTGTCCAAAGAGAAGTCAAAGATCAATGTATACACTTTCTATGTCAGAATGTTATTGATTCATCTTTTTTTTTTTTAACTAGATGACTGCTTAAAATGTTACCACAAAAGTAATTTCAGTACTCCTCCAAAAAGCTACCCACTGAATGGAACTAGAAGCCACTGGTGCTCAGTGCAAAGGGTTTGTTCGCCGGCCGAGCCATGCACCACAACAAATGACAAGCTGAGAAGTCCAGAGAGGGTGGCGGTGTCAAAGGGTGGAATAATGCCTCAGAAAGAAAGAGAGAAACACTAATGAGGAGGAAGTTGACATTCTCATCATACACCAAACGTGTGTACCCATGTATGTATGTACACTAAATGTACAAAAAATACACTGAAACTGGTCAAAGGAATGGCTACTTCACATTCCTTGTTTCCACGGACTGCCCCAAGACATCACAAGCTGATGGGGTGTGTGTAAAACTCGTGCACACATACACCAACCTTGTGGTTCACCATGCTGACGGTGGCAAGGAGTCGCTCTCGTTAGTAAGTAAAAAGCCTACGACGGCAGTCCCAATATTAATTAGGATCTCCCTTTAAAAAACAGAACAAAACAAAACAAAAAACATTTGACTAAAGGTTCTTTTCCTCGGAAAACGAACTGACCGGGGTATTGTTTACCCAGTCCAATAAACTGAGGCTTATCTAAGGGATGGCAGGGATGACGTGCTCAGGGTGCCACTTGGGGGCGCCTCTGAGAGGTTTCTATAAGCCATCGCAGCTGCCTCCACAGGGCAGGGCAGATTGCCCTGCTCAGGGTAGAAAGAGACCCACCTCTCTATGACCACAAAGCCGATTCTATCCCATACTCCCTGCCACGGAGTCAATGCCTATAGCGACCCTATGGGACCGGGCAAAACTGCTCCTATGCGTTTCCGAGATTGTAACTATTTATGGGAGTAGGAAGCCCGTCTTTCTGCAGATTAGTGACCCTATAAAGCAGGGTAGAACAACCACTTAAGAGTTCAGAGACTGTAAATCTTTATGGGAGCAGACTGCCTCCTCTTTCTTTCAAGGAGCGACTCGTGGGTTTGAACTGCCGACCTCCTGGTTAGAAGTCCAACACTTAAACCACAGTACCATCAGGGTTCCTTGTAGGAAGAACCAACCAGAGGGGATTTTAAAAAAAAGGCGTTGAGTATATCATAAAACAATTTTCATCAGTGAAAGGAAGGAAGGTGCCATTGTCATTTCCATGTCATGTCCAAATGTGTAAAGTATGAGATGAATGGGCTCGATTGTAATTCTGGGCAGATAGATGGTAATGTTCTCTAAAAGGTAGTGGTTGGAAGTTTGGGCAGGGTCGCAATTTCAGTACTTGTCCTACAGGCTCTTTTCCATAAACAGTCCAATAAAGTTACCACGAACACCGACACATTGTTGCCAAGTCCATGCCAACCCATGGTGACCCCATGCTTGCCAGAGTAGAACTGTATGCCAGAGTTCTCAATGGCTGATTGCTTTTGGAAGTAGAGTGCCAGGCCTTTCTTCTGAGGTACAGCGGGGTTGACTTGAACCGCTAACGTTTCAGTCAGTAGCCAAGTGCGTCAGTGATATACACCACCCAGGGAGTGCTCAAATTAGTATAAAGAAGTAAGGAATGGAAATTTGCACACATAAAACGAGAACCAATTCCCATGCCTCTCTTGTTAAAAGGCATAAAGGCCCCAAAGCTTCAGGAGAATACGCCCACGACAACTGACCTGCTTCAGAATGTTCTTACTGTGGAAGGCTTTCTGGTGGAATTTAGCCCAATTGAATGTTCATCATGAAAAAGAAACAAACGACCGTACAGATGGTTTCGTTTGCTTCATCAAATGACAACTGCTCGGCTTTCAACTCGAGTCAAAAAATGGGGAAGGTATGCCTTCCCCACTGACCTGTCAAATTCCAGCTACTCACGGTCCTGCAGGGCTCAGCCTGCCCCTTGCCAAGGACAGGGAGCATCTGCCATCTTCCAGGAGGAACTGAAAGGCACACTGGGAAGTTCAGGGACCTACCAAGTGTTCGCAGCAAAACAAACTGCATTCCCAGCGCGAAGGGCCTTTCCTCATCTTCCACGGACCTACGGGAGAAAACGGGGGAACAAAAGAAACATTTTTTTGAGTAACGGCACTAAGAAAATGAAGGTCCACTCAAGCCAACCAGAGAGATGCTGTGCAGAATCTTTAATTCACTAAAACTTACTAACGACAACCAGGCAAAACTGCGAATGGCTGAAGAAAGGTCTCCCCGTGAAAGACACTAACAAAAAGCTGATGCCCTCCAATGGCTCCGTGTCCACACGGCGGATGGTCAGAAACAGGACCAGGCTGGTTGGCTGAAGAGACAGAAGTGGCCCCGACTGAGCTTCCAAAATTGGTTCTACTTCAAAAATGTCCATTTCTATAATGTTATCCATTATACTGCATCCTTCTGCTTGGTTGGCCTGTGTTTTCTAGGATGCTAAATAGGCACACTGAAATTACTCCCATAATTCCTCAAAAGATAGGAAAATGTAAATTTTTAAAAATCTACGAAGTCAAAAACAGGCACTAAGGAAACAAACAAATGCCAGAGAAAGAATTGGGCCCCACCAGCCATGACAGGCTTCTTCCACTCCTAGAACCCATGCTCCAAGCCATTCCTGGACCACAGGAAGAGAGGGTGGTGGTGGACTGACTTCATGATGACCCAGTTCCCCCCTCCCCCACCCCAGCCCCCCCTGAAGTTCTGGGGCAGCTGCTCGCTGGTGGCTTTGTCATGTCTAGGTACGACAAAATGGGAAACCCCTTGCTGTTTGACTTCTTTTTTTTTAGCCAGACTAGAAAGCTCATGGAATTAAATCATTAAGGTGAGTAAGTTTACTGAAGAGAGATCTTTCTTAATCATGAAGTAGCTCATCTTTACTATCCTGCACACGCAGGGTGCATGATGGGAAATCCCCGGGTCGGCCCCTTGCCTTCTTAGCTCAACTTCTTTATTGCTCATAGCCAGTTGCGTAGTTGTTACGCCACATGCACAATGCTGACTGAGCCAGTGAGTGAAGGAGCCAATGGGACTTTCTGGTACTGTTTTCTTACAGTCAAGGATGGCTTTGCTTGGAACCGTCTAACTGGGCACCCAATCAAAGAGGAGCCCGAGGTGTACAATAATAGCCACATTCATGGTTTTAAAAGCAATGAGGCCATATTCAGCCAGGTGTTCAGCACCTGAGTTCTAAGAAGCCAGGGAATAAATAAGAAGGGAGAATGAGAAGGGCTTCCTTTACTTAGTCCCTCATTGCACGGTGCTCTATCCTTCCCCACCACCCCATAAAACAAAACAAAGCAAAATAAAAAACCAACTACCACCCCGTTGATTGCTAATCAGAGTGAGGCTATAAATCAATACAAGAACAGATAGCCTCAGCTCTCTCCCTCGGAACTACTGGTAGGTTTGAACCACCTACTCTGTAGTTAGTAGTCTAACACTTATCGGGATACCATGACCAGAGTTCCTGTTCAGTGTTCCCCTAAAGCTGCCACGCATGTTCTCTGCCTTCCTTTATCGGCTACAGTCTTTACTGCAAATACCAACACACTGAGTTTGACTATTTTGAGTTTGAATGTTCTGGTGTCAGTATTTTTAATAGAATCAAGGTACTCACATTGGATGTCATGTATAAACAAGCAGCACACAGAACAAGATATGTAGCTAATATGACAAAGAACATACAGCGTGAACTGAAAACAAATTCATTTCCCAGTGTACCCTCTCTTTCACTCAACTCCAAATTTTAAGTGAGAGTCAAATTCATGGCATCAGCATGGTGACCTGCAGGCCCAGCCTCAATGGCCAATGCTCCCGGGGCTCCAGAAGATGTTTTTCTTTCCCTCACGCACAATTCAGGTGCCTCCGCTGGGGCCCGACTTCTAGCTAACATCTAGCTTTCAGCCCTTGCAGGTGAAACTCTTAGTCAAGACCTTCAGGAACCAAAAGTATGCGGAAGATAGGTCAGTCAACAAATGACTAGAATTCAACCGGGTACAGAAAGTTCTGGAGAACTTTTGTTTCCCCTGACCCGAGTTAGACAAAACTCATGACTCCTAAGTTTCCCAGACAAATGTCTAAACCCTCATAGAGTCCAATTTTGTTTTCCTCGATGTTGTATGCATCCATTCTTCATCCCAAATCTAAGTCTATCTAACCCCCTCCCCCCTCCCCTAAGTTGAGTTCTCACCTGAGTGTAACTATGATGGCTGATGGCTGGGCACAGGCTGTGATGAAGGTGACGATGAAAAGAAAGATTAAGAACGGGATCAGGGTGCTGCAGCTCCGTTTACACTTCCCAGACACGGCATAGCCATTTTCATTGAGATAGGTTTTGACAATAACCACCCGGAGCTGACCGCGCTGTCCCACTGTGGGTGGAGTGATCACTTGTCGGCTCTGGACACAGGTGCATTCCGTATAATTCCTTATCTAAGTGGACAAAATAAAGTTCTGTTGCATGCTATTCAGTAGCAAAATCGGACATAGCAACATGAAGGCAAATGCATTAAGAATGCTTTATTGACTATCATTTTAATGGAAAAATGTTTTTAATCTTCCCCGTTTAAAACAAGGCTGCGTTCTCTTATGAACATGCAATGCCCTATTGTCAAGGCACAACTTCTTTGTAGGATAAATATGAAGTCCAAGGTGATTGAGTAGCTTTTACACAACAGGGACAAGACAGATGTGATGGATCCATTTACCAAAACATAATGGAACACATCTTTCAAATTCAACAAGGTCTGAAATGCACGATTATGGTTTCTACCTAGGACCAATGTAACATATAGAGAGGTAGTTACAGGTAGAATAAACCAAATCACTCTTATTTTCCACCTAAGCCTGTTTTCCTCAGGCATCTCGGCACGAGGAGCACTGCGTATTTCCTCTCCCTGGGGACTAGCCTGGCACTCCAGCTTGCTTCCCTTAGGTGATCACAGCGAGTTCCCACCATGGAAAACTGTGTTTAAATTAATTTCAGTCTTAAAAGAAATACAAAAACATTTCCCTGAAAATGCCTTCCTCTTTGCAAAGAGCAAGATCCCTTCGTTTATTACAAAATTTTAAGCCTAAACTTTTCTGAGAAACGTTCACAACTCCATTCCGTAACATTTGCATCCTAAGCTCTCATTCTTGTTCATTGTCATCTGTTGGCTTGGCTGCCGCTTGAGTCTTGAACTCTGCAATCCGAGCACTCACTCCAAACAGGAAGCAAGTCCTGGTCCTTTATTTTGATTGAACAAAGCATCTAATCCAACCATGTAATGGAGTAGGCCCTCCAGTCAAGGGCTGTATGATAAATGGAGAAACCTTGCAAACATCATGCTGAAGGAAATTGGTCATTCACTGTAGGACAGATCTTGTCCGTCTCCTCTAACAGTGGTTCTCAACCTTCCTAATGCCGTGACCCTTTAACACATGTCCTTATGTTGTGGTGACCCGCCAACCACACAATTGTTTTCGTTGCTACTTCACAACTGTAATTTTGCTGCTGTTATGAATCGGGTGGGTGAGCCCTGTGAAAGGGTCATTTGACCACCGAAGGGGTCGCGACCCACGGGTTGAGAACCGCTGCTCTACCATGAAATATCTAGAACACAAAATATTTAGAATAGTATACACAGCTAAGTTTAGTGGTCTCCAAGGCAGGGGGGGAAGAGAGGGCAGAGAGAAGGGGGACTCGTTGCTTGGGGGACACTGAGCTTCTCTTAAAGGTGCTGGAAAATTTGGACGCAGACAATGATGATGTTGCAGCACATGATGGACACAGGTGATGTCACCAAACTGTACTTGAGGAAGGTAGGAATGGAAAATGCTTTGCTACACATATCATTATCACAGTTAAAACTATATATTATGAATGCTCCATATATATATATGGAGCATTCATAATGCAAACATCATGACTTCTATACCAACAGCAGAAATCATCCATTGGCTATCCCATTTTTATTTTATTTTCATTTTTTATTCATCGTTTTATTGGTAGGCTTTTACAAATCTTATAACATGCCATCATTCGATTGTATGAAGCACACTTGTACATATGGTGCCATCAACATTTCCAAAAGGCTGTTCCATTTTAAATGCCTTTTTGAGCCCTTTGATTAGCTGGTGAGCTGGGTCCTAGGCAGGAATAAACCACTCATGGATGGAAATTAAGTCAGGCTGCTGGGGCCCAGAGCAGGGCAGCTCCCGGACTTTGACAAAGACAGGCCGCCTGGAAGTACCCATCCGCCCCATTTACTTGGCTACTTTTTCCAAAAAATTAGTATGAGTCGTGCTACTGTGTCAAGTATTGTCCTCGGGTACTGTGGACACAGAAGCGCTAACGAGACAACCTCTTCTTTGTAAACTGCCCAAATTTCTACTTGAAGCAACAAGGACAGATACTGGGTACAGAATGGAGAACCAGCAACAGGAGTTCCCTTTTACCACAGTTTAAAACTCAGAAATAAAACGTGACACTCCCTAAACGTGGTAAATGGCACACACCCTTTTCACTTGGACCAAAAAAGCAAAATTATTTCAGGTTTTGAATTAAAAGTCTCTTGCAATCTGTTCTAACAAAAAGAATCAGACCAGTATCAATAATGGTCAGAGTCTAATGTGAAAACCTTTTCCCACAGTCTTACAGACTATTTATAATTCACATTGAAGGGATTTCTCAAAATAGCCTATTCGTGAACTGACAGAAATGTCTTTACTCTGAAAGTTAGTGGGGGTAAAAAAAAAAAAAGTCTGATCTGATAGTCTTTGAAAAATAGCCCCCGCCCATCTCCACAGCCTCCTTTCTCAGGAGGCACTATTCTTGTCTGCTCTATCGATACCACACACGGTGGCCAGCAAGCTGGCCTTCAACTCCATCGCCCAGGTCCTGTCAGGGTAACCAATGGGAGGCCAGTGTTCAACCTGATCAAGTTTCACCGAATTGGCACAGAATGACGGCAGATGTGGAAAGAAACTGTTATGCCCAAGTGCTCTAATCAACCCTGGGATGCAAATGAAAGTATTGCCCGATTCTCTTTCCTCGGGGTATTGTCAGAAGGCTATTTCAAAGCAGAGCGTGAAGTCATCGTGGTTGCATATGAGTTTCCACCTGGCCTTGCCACCGGATGTTGGATTGACAAGGGAACGCGGATTTCTAAAACAGACTCACCCCGGTGCTCAGGTTACCGCTGTTAGCACAGCCAGCCAGACATGGGTTAAAGTACGTGATTCCATCTGATCCACAGACTGGCTCGTACTCATGTATTTTACAACCACAATTCACATTGCAGCTTCCGGTCAGATTCCTATGCGGCATGGTGAGGGAAGGTCTACGAGAGAACAGAAGAAAGTCACAGGCAACATTGATTAAAATAAAACTAATAGGACCGGCCTTGATAATTAGTCATTGGTCCTTATTGGAGTAAGATAGTCTCATGATGCCAAAGTAATGGTGTCATAAAACAGCCATTCTAGATAACAGTTGTATTCCTTTAAAAGCAAAATACAAGGAAAAGTACTTCAGTTTTCTGGTAATACAGATTCGATACATTTATTTTTTTTAAAAAGAGAGATCATTTTATTGGGGGCTCTCACAGTTCTTATAAATATCCATACACCAATTGTATCAAGTACATTTGTACATACGTTGCCATCATTGTTTTCTAAACATTTACTTTCTATTTGAGCCCTTAAAACCAGCTATTCTTTTTTCCCTCCCTCCCTCCCCACCTCCCACCTTTATGACCCCTTGATAAATTACAAACTATTATTGTTTTCATATCTTACACTGAGTGCTGCCGCTGTCTCCCTTCACCCATGTTTCTATCGTTCATCTTCCTGGGGGGACGGGGTTATGTGTCAGTCATTTCAACACCTCTCCCCACCTTCCCCCTACCCTCCTGGTATTGCTACTCCCATTTCTGTTCCTCAGGGGTCAGATCTGACCTGGATTCTGTGTGTCAGTGAGCTCTTATCTGTACAGTGTTCATGCTCCGGTCTAGGCTGAAGTGAAAGGCTGGATGGGGGTCATGATAGTGGGGGGTGAGGAAGCCTCAAGGAACCAAAGTCAATATGTCCTTAACAAATAATCTGTTGTCTCAATTCTATCTTTTGCTTAAATGCAATGGACCAAGTCTCATGAGCACTCCATCTCAGGCTAGCAGTCCTAACCCTGTTATAACTGTTCACTCACTGTCGACTCTTAACTATATAAATAATAGTTAAGAGCCTTAATAAAACTGGGCTTCGGTTTCTTCGACTGTAAAATGGAGAGAATACTTTGCCCTGCCAAAGCAACAAGAGCATCACTGTGAAGCAGCAGCACAGGTTGCAAGTCTCCGTTATCAGCACAGGTGCCTTTGATGAAAAATTATAATTGCTCTAGACTAAATTTTGGAAAAAGACCTGGGACCCCAGAAAATCCAAAGGAAATGATGTTCAAAGTGTAGGAATCACATCTCTAGTTTTCTGCAAACCACCTGAGAAGAGAACTTAAGCATGCCTTCATTCCGGACTGCCCAGAGCATAGTCAACTAGTAAACAAGGGCAGGACCCTGGGGGCCAGTCACGGAAGACTGGAAGGGACTCGAGCTCCCTAAGAAGATCTCTTCCTTCTGCTCTTGTGGCCGCCATTCAGATGGTGTTCCCAGAACTGCACTGAGTCGGCCATAGTCGACCTTTTACTTATCCATTCATCCGATAAATCTTTTTGAAGGTTTGTGAAGTCCGGGGGTTTATTCTTGATGACAATGGTGAGTACCTTTATCTAGAATAGCCACACAGCCCACCACAACCATGCACATTAATCTGGAAACGAAAGGGTGCGGTTCAGGGGCTTCTCTCCTGTGGCCTGTGGCAACTGAGTCCTCAACATTCAATGGGAAGAAGAAATTCATAGCAAATTTAAAGCTATGTCAGGGGAGTCTTCTAAAAAGGCAAAAATAAAATAAACTCTGCTCTTGTGACTCCACAAGAGAAAATGTATCACAAGTCTTTAATAATCATTATATGCAAACTTTTAGAACCATACCAGAAATGTCAGAATATACCTTATAGTATTCTAGACCTGTAGGGGCACTTTTACCCCAACCTCGGTGCCCCAGGAGGCATTTTCCTGTCTCAGGAGACATTTAAGTTGTCACCACTGTGGAGGTGGTACTGGTAGCTAGTGAGCAGAGCCCAGTGAGGCTGCGGAACATGCTACAATGCACAGGAAGGACAGCCCCAGCGAGGAACTAACGATCTAGAGCAAACATCAAGGCTAAAAGCCCTACTCTAGAATCTATCGACTAGAGTCTAGACTAGACCTGGTGGCATAGTGGTTACTCACTGGGCTGCTAACTGCAAGGTCAGCAGTCAGAAACCACTAAGCCCCATGGGAGAAAGGCAAAACTTTCTACTCCCGTAGAGTTACAGTCTCGGAAACCCACAGGGGCAGGTCTGCCCTATCCGGTGGGGATGCTATGAGTCAGAATTGGTTCGACGGCTGTGAGAAGGGAAGACGAGACCGTCTACCACATTCTACAGGTGATGCAATGCAGTCCCAGGAAGACCAAGAGATTTTCTCTGAAGTTAATCCATCCATGCTTACTAGGAGCACATAAAAAATATTCGGGCATGCATTACGATTCCCTTCACCAGCACTGCAAGAACTAAGCTGCAAGCCATGACTAATAAAAGGATATTAGGAGTCTTTTAGTCTCCCCAAATGATGAGCCACATCGACATGGTAGTGACTACTGCTGGTTAGAAATTACACCGCATTTCATATTAACAGCATGTTTTGCATTCATTTATGACAGCGACAGATTCCAAATGCCTCCCCTTAAAGGACAGCTTCACTGAAGGAACCAACAGAGAGCAACATCTGTTTCCAGAACCACTGATTGTAAGAAAGCCAAAGTTCCTGAGTTCAAGAAAGCTGGGTATAGTCCTGGGTCATTCTTGGGTACGGTATGCTTCATTTTTCATATTTTTAAAAATGAGATCATGATGTCTAATATGAAGAATTGGGCAAATGTGAAAAACTCTAAAAAAAATCAATTCAGGCAACAAATATAAAGTGCAGCAAAAGGAAGTAGACATGCACACAAAATTCATGAAGGGGGAAGGGGACATTGCACCAAAAACATGCTGACACGGTTGATCTTTTTCATTGTGCTGGTGGAAAAAGCAGCCTTTGGTAACAATACTGATGTTTTGTTTGATTATCACTCACTTTCCGGAAAACAGACTGCCTTATAATAACAGTGCAACTTTAAGCACGAACGCCCAGGTGCTACAAATGGTCCGTGCGCTTGGCTGCTGCTACTTGAAAGGTGGGAGGTTTGAGTCTCTCTAGGGGTGCTTCAGAAGAAAGACCTGGTGACGTCCTTCCAAAACACCGGCCAACGAAAACCCTCTGAGGCACAGTTAGATCAGCCACACCTGGGGCTGCCATGAGTTGGGAGTCAACTAGTCAGTTGGCAACTGGTTTGTCACATTGAGCAACCTCTCTTTGGCTCAAGTGAATCCATCCTGGGCTACCATTGCAGAAAGACCACTGAGCACCACCCCACTCCTTGTGCGAAAGGAATATGGGGTGCCTGTCCAATACCCCAAAGCATTTCTGATGAGGTGGCCCCTCCAGTTAGGACACGTAACGTTAAACTCATGAGTCAAAGAAAGTATTAACTTCAAGTGAGGCACGGCGTCCCCTCACAAATGTCTTACAACTGGTGCAAGCTGCAAGCCAGAGAGGCACATCCAC
>NW_022103896.1:70240296-70241461 GCF_000313985.2 Echinops telfairi | reverse complement strand
CACACACACACACACACACACACACACACACACAATCGCGGTCCATAACTCGACCCCAAGACCTAAAGAACACCTGAACTTTCCTATCGACTGGTCTCCATGAATCCGAGAGGACCCTCCAAGCCTTCCTTCTCCTCTCACCTTTCTCCTGTGGCCATTTCGTAGCTGTCTGACATGGGGCTGCCTCATTTGGTCTTTCTGAACTTCAGTCTTCTGACTGTTAATGAGATTGCTAACACTTGACCTGCCTACCTGAGACAGGAGCAAGACTAGTCAGCTAAGGGGCTTGGGATGGGGTAATATATGAAGGGGGCTTCACAAAGTCTGCCAGCAAAGGGAATGGAAAATCGTGGGATGTTTTCCACAAACATTCTGAAGCACCCTCCTATAGAATAACAGGTTTGCTAGAGGGCTACACACGTGAAAGCTGTGACTAGTGCCTTCAATCGTTATTTTTATTGTTAAAGTTGCCTTTAGCTTTGTAGCCAAAAACTTCAAGCCAGGTGTTTAAATTTTACATAGAATAACTGTTACAGATGGAATTATGCCCCCACCTCACCTCCAAATATGTGCTCTAAATCCTAGATCCCTAGACCTGTGATTTAACCCCCTTGGGAACAGGGATCCCTTTTTTGTGGCAATGAGACCATTATCCAAGCAGGGTGTGTTTTAAATACACCAGCTTTGGGAGACAACATTCTTTAAAGGCAGGGTAGGCACAGAGGAAGATACACGGAAGGGTGGGAAGAGAGAAGATGGACAAAGAACCAAGGAACAAATGTGAAGAAAAAGACCCAAGACCCTGCTGCCAAGGCAGTGTTTCCTTTCCCAAGTAGGCAAGGCCTCCCTCGGGGGCAATGGACCGCTCCGGGTCGGGGGAGGGCTCAAGCAGGTACCTAGACGTCATCCTGGATTCTGGGCTACTGTACAAAAGTTTTTCATTGCCAGGGGGGATTGAGTAACATTTTTTCCTAGAAAGGGGTTGCCAGTTGCTAATACATTAGGAAACCTCTGTCCTAGAACCTTGAATTTAGGGCTCCGACACTTGACAGTGATTCCGCATTGGGCTGCCAACCGCAAGCACAGCAGCCGGAAACCACCAGCTGCCCCACCAGAGAGACAGACAGACAGTCAGACAGAAAGACGAGGCTTTTGTCATCCATGA
>NW_022103896.1:70233642-70238888 GCF_000313985.2 Echinops telfairi | reverse complement strand
ATGTGCTTGACACAATGGATGGATGTATGGATTGTGATAAGAATTGTACGAGCCTCTAATAAAATGATCTAAAAAAAAAAAGAGTGTCAGCCGGGGAAACCCTAGGGAGGAATTCAAGTCTGCCCTTAGGGTCACTATCAACTTGCTAGCAGTGGGTAAACTGAGAAGATAAATCTGTTTGTCGAAACCACTCACGCTCATTCTATTCCAGCAACATTAAGAAACTAAGAGATAGCCCACAATGGATGCAAAGCATCTCACAGAAACATAAATCATTTTATTAAAGTCCTTGTGTCCCTTGTGTAGTGTTTTGTGTACCTTTAAGTATTACTACAGTACTATGTATTCATTGTGGAAAACTTGGCAAAGAAGTAAAATTGCGTTTACAGAGAACACACTTACCCAGAGATATCCACTGCATAGATTTTAGCACATTGCCTTCTTTTCGGTGTGCATATTGGCTAACATTAATAGTATGCTGTTGTCAAGGGTTAGGCACAGTTTTACATGTTATTTTATTTTCTACATAGGTTATGGAATGGACAGTTTTCTATTCATTCTTTTAAGATGAGGGCATAGACTGGCAGGTTTAGCCCTACATTTAATAATTTTCATAGAGACTTTTGACATTTGCAAAGGATTATTATGTCTGAACAGCTATTGCACACTCTTATAGGCTTCATGATTTATCGCGATCTTGGTCATGAAACTGGACTCAGTGAAGAGAACATGCCCTTACGCTGCTCCTTCGCATGCCCTCAATGCTCCGAAAATGAACTACAGAAAAATGACTTTGTCCCTAAAGTAGATGGAATCAGTTCCCACTAGAAGTGAACGCCATGCCTATTAATAAAATTAAACACAATAACCTATAAATATCTATAGCTAAGATCTTTAGGCCAGTGGCTCTCAACCTGTGGGTCGCAACCCCTTTGGGGGTTGAACGACCCTTTCACAGGGGTCACCCAATTCATAACAGTGGCAAAATTCCAGTTATGAAGTAGCAACGAAAATAATTTTAAGGTTGGGGGTCATCACAACATGAGGAACTGTATTAAAGGGTCGCGGCATTAGGAAGGTTGAGAACCGCTGCTTTAGGCAAACTTTTTCCCTCTGTTTTTTTAATGAATTGCCTTTAAAATAAGTAGTAGATATCAAAAACATTTTGAAGGATTCCAAGGGATTTTAAACTTGGGAGTGGGGCAAGAACTGCATGGATGAAACCATCCATGAAACACAAGTCATGACATAAATGGTACGATGGGAGGATTCTGGTCCCCTGGGAGGAGCTCTGACTAGCCCCCTCCACGGCTGGGGTCTGAGTTCCTACTCATAGTGACCTTGTAGGACAGAGCAGAACCGCTCCTAGGATTTCCAACACTATAAATCTTTACGGGAGCAAACAGCCTCATCTTTCTCCAATAGGGTTTCAGCTCAGACTAGCTCCAGCTCAAACTCAACTGCCACCGAGTGGAGTCCAACACATAAGGACCCCGTAGGACAACACAGAATTGCCCCTGTGAGTTTCCATGGCCGTGAATCTGAGCAGAGTCACATCTTTCTCCCTTGTAGTAATTGGTTGGGTTTGAATCCCTGATCTGGTGACTCACAGCCAGATGCTTACCAGAAAGAGCTGGCACCAGGGCTCTGAGGGAATAAAACCACACAGAGAGAAGGATTAGTAGGAGAAAATGACAGTTTGAGATTTTGAAGCTGGGTGGAACTAAGTGGATCATCCCGTCCAACAATCACTGCCCAGGTGAGAACACTCCTGGTCTCTGTGCAGCTAAAGGAAGCATCCTGGGAGACGTTTGGATCAGTCTCTCAAGTCACTAAACCAGAGGATGATATGATGGGTTTTCAGTTCCAAGATATTTGATACACAGAAGATAATCACACTAGAATGATTCAGTGGTTTCTCCAGGCTCGGTAGTGGTTAGAAATTCTGTACACGAAGACCACATTTAACTTCAATTAAACAAACATTCGGAGGAGTTACAGAGCAAATACCTCATCAAACCCAATACATGTCTCTTAAGTATTGCTTCATTCTCACATCGTTTTTCACACTAATCGAAGCTCTTTTGGCTGCAAGGTGGGTAGGACACGCCAGTGCAAACTACAGCTCAGCAGATGCAGAGGGGAAGCAAAACACACTTCCTCATTACAACTTCAAGGAAATTCTGGGTGCGGAGAATGTAATTACTGGAGTTGGAAATGGGCCATGATATTAGCTAGCACTCCCAGGGTCTCTCATAATGAAAAACCATTAGATGCTCGTCTGAATTTTCCAGGGGAACCAGAAATAGCAGGTCAGGATCCTGAAGGAAGGCAACGGCTCCCTCCAGACTCCACAGGGAAAGTGTATCCGCCTGACTCATCGCAATCCTTCTCAGCACGTATGTGAGTGCACAGCGCTGATACGAAGTCCTGGACTCCTTGAGGGTCAGAAAACGTGCCGTGTGAGAGGAGCTAAGCCCTGTAATCACCAACTTCGGTGACTGGAGCTTGGTTTATATGCTGTGTTCTCCTCCTTCTGAACTTCATTTTCCTTCTGTTTAACGGTGTCTTCTTTCAGGATAGTTTAATGATGACACGGAGTCAATTCCAAGCTCAGGTGCACACCCTAGCCCTGCCATTCCAGCTGTGTGACTTCAAGCAAGTTATTTACCCTCTCAGAAGTTCTTTTTTCCAAGTATTTAAAATGAGAGATACGAAGGGGCTTCAAAACGTTTGTGAAAAAATGAAATGGAAAGATAACGGGATTTCCCCCATCAACTTTTGTGAAGCCTCTTCGCGTATCACGAAATATGTATCATTCAGTAATCGCTTACAATTTTTGGAGAGTCCTCTTCTTTAGGTAAGACAAGCACTAGTCTTCATGCCCTTGGGATGAAAAGGGAGGATTCCGGGGCGGTACCAGCAGTTCATGTTCTTGACTGCTAACAGAGAGGGTGGGGGTTCCCATCCACCCAGAGGAGCCTCAGAAGAGATGGCCGACGACCTATTCCAAAAACAACGCCAGCCCATGGAAACCCTGTGGAGCAGAGTTCTCCCCGGAACACATAAGGTCAGCTTGGGTTAAGGCAACTGGTCCGATGCTAAGACAACTGAGGTACAAACGATAAACCAATTTACCAAGCCCTTCATTTAATGCTCATACCATCTACACAGGAGGTCCAATCCTTACTCTCCCCTTAAGATGCAAGCCAAGCCTGGAAGGGTGAGAGAGTCTACACGGCATGTCTGGGATGCAAATCCAGACTTTATATTTGAGATCTGCGTGCAATGGAACACACACCAAGATACCTGTCATACAAGTGCCTCAGGAAACAATGCAGCATGAGATAACGGAGACTCCGTGGACAGCTCTTAGCCAGGTATGCTCAGAGGTGCATGCCTATATGAAACACAAGCTTGCGTGTCAGATAAGCTGGGCTGGCGTCCCCGCTCCCTAATAACTGATGACTTTAGGCAAATTGCTTAATCTGTAATCTTTGTTGTTGTTGTAGCAGTTGTTGCTAGGGGCCTTCCAGTCACTGCTGACTCATTGAGACCCAGTGTACACCAGAATGGAGCCCGCCTGGTCCGGGGCCAGCCTCACAGTGGTTCTTACATTTGAGCCCATTCTTGCAGCCGCCATGTCCACCCATCTTGTCCAGGGTCTTCCAGCTATTGGCTGCCCCTCTACTTCCCCAAGCATGGTGTCCTTCTCCAGGAACTGGTCTCTTCTGATAACACGTCCAAAGTACTTGAGACCTAGTCTCACCATCCCAGCCTCTAAGGCGCCTTCTGGCTGTACTGCTTCCAAAACAGATTTGCTTATTCTATTGGCAGTCCATGGTGCTTGCAATAATTTTTTTGCCAACACCATGCTCCAGACGCATTGATTCTTCTTCTGCCTTCTTTATTCAGGGTTCAATTTTCAGATACACAGGAGACGATTGAAAATGCCCAGGCTTGGATCAGGCACACCTTAGTCCTTAAAGTAACCTCCTTGCTTTTCAACACTTTAAAGCGATCTTGTGCAGCAGACTTACCCATGCAATGTCTTGATCTCGACTCATTTGATCTTGACTCCTGCTTCCATGAGCATTGAGTGTGGATTCAAGCAAGGACGAAATCCTTGACAACATGAATCTTTTCTCCATTGATCACGCTGTTACCTACGGGTCCAGTTGTGAGGGCTTGAGTTTTCTTTGCACTCAATGGTAATCCATCCTGAAGGCTGCCATCCTTGCTCTCTGCAGCAAATGTTTCACGTCCTCCTTTGTTTTAATATCAAACTTAGTTTCTCTACTTGAAACATAGGGGTAATAATATCTATGAGCTCTGGTGGCACAGTGGATTACACATTGGCGTGGTAATCACAAGGTCACTAGTTCAAACTCACCAGCTACTCCATGGGAGAAGGATGCTTCCCTAAGATTTACAGCGTGGGGAACCTACAGGCAGTTCTACTCTGCATAAAGATTTGTTATGAGTAGGAATTGATTTGATGGCAGGTTACAGTACAGGAATGTAAACATTAGCTATAAAAGACTAACATGGTTAATTATCATATCTGAGCCAATTGGGCTCCTAAGAAGGCTCATCTTTCCACTGCCCCTCCCTTTATCTCTCCTTTTATTTAAAAAGAGGGGAGAAAAATCCCTCAGGAAAATCTCAAGGTCCTATGTACCAGGAAACAGTTTTACTACAGAAACCAACTGCATACCACTGAATAGGCTGTGCACTGCATGCGAGCACTTGGGCAAAGGGGCAAGAAGAGGCTGCAAAGTAGCACACAGCTTGCTCTGAGAAAATGCCCCATTTTCCTTTGCCCACGGCGGTTGTTACTCTTCCAAGTGTTGCATCACACAGAAGTGTTTACACTAATGCACGCTCAGGCTCTCTGCCTACACTTACTTGGCTAGTGAGTCAGAGAAAAGTCTCCCCAGAAACGTCTTTTTTCCAATTTATAAACTTTGTCGAAGTAAGGCTGCAAATACTGGAACGACAGTTTCCAGAACACTTCATCAAGCTGTTCTTTGTTGAATACAATCAAATGAGAAGAGGTGGGCCACGAAGCACAGGGTCAGACAGTTAGAGGTACATTCACATCCAGGTCCTCATCATTTTAACACTTACAGGAGCGACAGTCCTGAGCAGAGGTGGATGCCAGGTGTCCACTCATCTTTCAGAGAAGAAAAAGAAGTTGGTTTGTACGACTTACAAACAAGAGCTGACCCTTTTCAGCACACACT
>NW_022103896.1:70186822-70230453 GCF_000313985.2 Echinops telfairi | reverse complement strand
GTGCTATACTGCACCCTGACTGACTTGTCTCTTCCTGGTGACCCTTCTGTAAGGGGATGTCCAATTGCCTACAGATGGACTTTGGTCTCTACTCTGCACTCCCCTTCATTCACAAGGATAGGATTTTTTGTTCTGGGTCTTTGATGCCTGATACCTGATCCCATAGACACCTCATAATCACACAGCCTGGTGTGCTTCTTTCATGTGGGCTTTGTTGCTTCTCAGCTAGATGGCCACTTGATTATTTTCAAGCCTTTAAGACCCCAGATGCTATATCTTTTGATAGCCGGGCACCATCAGTTTTCTTCGCCACATTTGCTTATGAACCCATTTTGTCTTCAGTGATTGTGTCGGGAAGGTGAGCATCCAGAATGCCAGGTTATTAGAACAGAGTATTCTTTCATTGACAGAGTACTTGAGTAGAGGCCCAATGTCCATCTGCTACCTTAATATTAAATCTATAAATATATGTACACAGATATATTTTCCTATCGTTATATATAAATATATTTACATATGTACACACCTGTATTTAGATCTCTATAAATGTCCTTTGCCTTCTAGTTCTTTCCTCTATTTCCTTTGACTTTTTTCCCCCCTCTATTTCCTTTTACTTTTCTCTTGTCCCACTATCATGTTTGGCCTTCATTAAGGTTTCAGTAATTCCTCTCAGGTACATTGCCCTTGATCAAGCCCTACCAGGTATCCTACACCATCACTTGTTGTCTCCTTGTCCCTGGGTTTGTTAACACCCACTTCCTTTCCCCGCCATGTACCCTTGGAACCGTTGGTCTGTTGTTTTCTCCTCCGGATTGTTTATCTCACCTATCTTATGTAGATAGACATGAAGAGACAATAAGAAGTACCAACAAAAGAGAAAGTGAAACAAAACAACAAAAGAAAACCAAACAACATCAACCAAAAATAGGACCAAAAAAGAGAAAACCCTATAAATAGTTCAAGGTCTGCTTGTGGACCTTTAGGAGTGTTTTCTGATGGAGTCTGGCCCCTAAGTCTATTTTTGGTATTCCCTGGGGACTTCATTGCTTTGCTCCCCTTGCCGCACTGTTGCATGCACGTCCTTAGCGTTTTCCCCCAGAATAGTGGAGTCAGATCGGGCACAATTTCTGCACTGTGCATCCGGTGTTATCCCTCGAAGTGCTTTGGGTCAGTGAGGGACGTCATGTCTCTCGGTGGGGCTGGTCCTCTCTGTGCATTGGGTGCTCTCAGTGGGAATATAGACTTTGGGCTTGATGGGCCAGGATGTGTTCTACCCTCTCTCCTTCCCTCTTTGTTTGCTCCTGTGTGCTCTGATCAGACGGGCCCCTCTTCCTGAACTGTAGCTTCAGGGCTGTCCTCTGAAGTGCATTCTTCTGGGGGCGGGGGTAACACACCATTTTCTGCACATTTTCATGCTAGAGTTGGTTTCATGCTACAGAACTACTTTAGGTAGAAACTGGAAGTAAAAGCCCTTGCTTTCAGAAATTCATGAGGCTCAGACACAATGGCAATCAGACCCTAGGTGCCCAGAGAAACCCAGTTTGCACCCCTCCTTCCTCGTTGTGTCACCTGGGCTCTAACCTGGGCTCAAGAACAGGCCCGGCCCCAGAGCCAGCAGTCCTCCCTGAGACAGACATGTCACAAGCAGGGTCAAAGGTAGGTTCCATTTTCCTCCCCTCCATTTTATAAATGGAGGCTTAGAATTAATAAAACAGCCAAGGCAGAGGTAAGATCCAAACTCAGATCCAACTCAAGAACCTATGTTCTTACCATTATTCTGTACTGCCTTCCTGTTTAAAAAAGTGTTTCCCATATCACATACCTCATGCATGCTGTCGTTTTATAAACAGTTAAAAAAAATAGTTCTCAAGGCAAATTACCAAATTCTGTAATCTAAATAAGCTCTGATATACACTGGGTTATGCTTTTATTTGATTGGTTATTGGTTGCTTGAATCGTTACCCTAGCATTCTAATGAAAATGAAGCTTTCCTTATTCCAATTCCAAATGGAACAGTTTATAACTTAAAACTCCATGGGGGAATCTAAAGGAAACAAAAGCTAAAACCTTGGTTTGCACCAAACACTCAAAGTGGCGCCTCACCATGCATGCACCTAAGAAAGAGAAGCCCAGGGTTTTATATCTGTCAAAGAAGAGTCCTCTGCCCTTCATTGGCAAGGCAATGGGGAAATGGGTACTGGGCTCGCTTACTGCTAGAGGTAAAGTTTGATATAATACCTGTGGAAGCAATTTGGCAATAATTGTGGCAATTCCACTTCGGGGGTTTAGCCTGCAAACATAGTCTACTGAAAATACTAATATGCATGAAGTTATTTGTTGCAGCACTGGTTTTAATAACTAAAGATTGGAAATGACCCAACTGCCCATGAGCTGGAGATTGGCTAAATTACCCCATGGAGTGAAGGGACTAAACGATATACTGTGGCTGAAAAGTCGAGCTTACAGGCCAGGCCTCTGTAACCAGATGGCCTGGGGTTAAGTCCTGGGCTTGATGCAGCACTGGGCGAGAGGCTACCACCCTGGATAATGAGATGCAACTACTAAATTTTCTGAGATTTGACCAAATAGTATTTAGGAACTCATGAAAACTCAAACTCACTACCACGGAGTCGTTTCCGGCTCTTAGCAACCCCGGAGGGCAGGGTAGAATTGCCTCTGGGCGCGTCTGAGACTGTGGCTGTTCCCGGGAGGAGAAAGCCAGGTCTCGCTCCCAAGGAGCAAGCAGCTGGTGGGTTCGAACTGCTCCCTACAAGGTTGGCCCAACACGTAACCACACACGCCACCAGGGCTCCTGTATGGAAGTACGGAACTATTAAAAGCTACATAAGCGAACGATTAAATAAACACTCAAAATGCATCCTCTTCTGATTGTTTTACAATTTTCTAAGGAGCCCTGGTGGCCCTGTGGGTTAGGCACTGGGCCGATAACCCCCGCTATTCTGAGAAAGAAGGATGAGGCCGTCTGCTCCTGTAAAGATTTACAGTCTTAGCATTCCTACATGGAGTCTCACTGTGAGTCAGAATTGGCTTGACGGCAGGGTTGGGTTTGGGTTTGGTAATAGAGATCTAACAATGAGTCAAACATACCAACCACCATGCAGATTGGGCCAGATTGGGCAATGTATCATTTTGTTATACACAGACATCGAGATTCCGAGCCAACTTCAGGACAGCCAACAACAGCTTATCGAACAATATCTACATACTAGATGACTTATGTCTATGATAGAATACACATATCACATAGATACAATAGACATAAGTACTACACAACGGTGTCCATCTGAGGATTTCCTCTCAACTCAGTGTTCAGTATCTTCACATTGTTAGCTTGAAATTAACTATGGCAGGAGTATTTATACCACAGAAATGGGCAAAGGTTGGAAAGGAGGCCGTTTCTCCTTGCAGAGCTATTTTTAACCATATACCAGCATTCCACTAAGTAACTGGAAGTGCACATCTGTTTTACCTTCTGGAAAATTTTAGTAATGCTAGTTCCTTCCTTATGTAATTACCTAGAGGATAAATGAATAGATAATAAAGCATTTAGAAAAGTCCCTGGCATATAGAACTGTCAACATAAAAGTTACCTAGTCTATTTACTATTATTATTAATACAGAAAGGTATCTACCATATTATTGCTATTTTAAAGGCTTATAAAATTATATAAAGAATGCTATCCTTTGGATACAAAACAGGGAAAATGTAAGATGCATGTTCATCATGTATTATACACGGATGAAGTAGCCCTGGAAGGATAAGCAAGAAATGAAGAAGAGTGGTTTCCTGTGGATAAGAGGCTAGGGAAAGTAGGCAGATGAAGGACAGACTTGTTACTGCTCATTGAAGTTTCGTTAAATTTTATATTTTTAGCATATGGGAATGGCTTGCCTAGTGTAAACATTACAATGGGGAGAAAAAGGAAAACTTTCATTAATTCATCAAACATTTCATCTCTGTTTGCTGTAATCAAAATGTCATGGAAGGTATCCTTTAAAGGTCAAAAAATCCAGAAAAGAAAGAGAGATCATGGCCTCTGTCCTCCAAGAGTGCATGCAAGCTCCAAGCACACATGCTGAGCACAAGAGGCGCCGGGTGGACACAGGTCTGACCAGTCATATATATATATGACTGGTGTATATATATATACACCTCAGAACGTGACCCTTAAAGTATCAGGAAGTGGCTTTTCAACGGTGCGCACGAGAGGCGCGGGGTGGACACAGGTCTGACCAGTCATATATTATATATATATATACACACACCTCAGAACGTTACCCTTAAATTATCATGAAGTGGCTTTTCAACGGTGCGCACGAGAGGCGCGAGGTGGACACAGGTCTGACCAGTCATATATTATATATATATACCTCAGAACATTACCCTTAAATTATCAGGAAGTGGCTTTTCAACGGTACTTACCCAGTTGTATAAGGGATGTTTATGCCTCCTAGATTAATGCTTTCACAGCCAACAATAAAGAGGGTGGAAAAACAGAGTAAAGACACACCACTGCAGATCATTGCTAGTTTTGCAGATTCTCTTGCTCCAAGTTTCAATTTTTTTATAATGTAGCCTCCCAGGACAATACCAACACCAGCACTGGGGACAATAATGACACCTGAACAGAAGAAGGGAAGGACAGGATTAATTTGAAGTAACATGCTGAGATATTTGTCTTTCCAAACATTTTTCTCTATTTATTCATTAGTACTAAACAGTACCAACGTACTATAATCAACAAATCTTCAAGTTGTTCCCAAACTATTGTATTTTATATAACATACTATTTTATTATTTTTATTATACTATTTTGTAGTATGGTATTATTTTAAATGCACATGGTCAAAACGATGCATTCAGCATACATTCAGGAATGTTACTAGTAGTATTACAGAGACAAACAATCCAGGAGGAAAATGAAAAAGACTTGAGCAAGTACGTCACCAAAGAGGAAATACAGATGACCAATAAACATAGGAAAGATATTCAATTTATTTCCAGAACAGAAGTACAAACTAAAACCACAATGAAACACCACTACATACCAATAATGTTGGTTTTAAAAAAAATTAAAGCCCAACAATACCACATGGTAGCAAAGATGCAGAAAAGTGAGAATTCTCAACTCTCATGGTGAGATGTAAATTGCTACATCTACTTTGGAAAATAGTTTGGCATTATCTGGTGGAGTTGAAGATATCTATATATATGTGCCTTCAGATATGTGTATCAGACCATTTCATTCCAGGATTTACAACCTAGAAAACTCTTGTACATGAGTCACATAAGAAATATACAAGATAGTTAAAGCCTCAAAGCAGCCCACTGGAAACAAACCAAATCCCCACTAACAGATAAATTAACTGTGGTATGAGGGTAAGTAAGAAAAGCATTGCAACTAAGGTCCAGTACACATATGCATGACTTTATCCCTGACAAAACGGGTTCGCACACGTCTCTGTAGTCACTGGGTGGCAGCAGACAATTCTCTCAGGAATACATTTGTCTTAATCTCGTTATGGAACCTTCAAATAAAAGTCCAATCAACACAATGGCTTCTCATACCAGCCTGTGTGATCCAAGCATTGTAAACAATAAAATCCAATTCCAAAGGAGGGAATGGTAGCAGAGCTTAAATTCTGAACATGTTTTAAGAAATTGTAAAATTGTATTGGTGAGAAAAACGGCCAGGAGAGTTGTGCCAGAGATCCCCAGCCCCCCCTCCCCCAATAACAAGAGTGCATCTGTTCATTCTTCCAGGGTAGTATGGCTGTCCTAGAGAATTTCACTGGGAAATGTTATCCAATCCACCATACAGTCCTGATTTTGCCCATTCAGATTTCCTTTTGTTACCACAACTCAAAAACATGACAAAGTTTAATTCCTTGGAAATGCCAAAACTCCTATGTTTACATGTTGTAAATCAAAGGCCACAGAATTCTTCAGGAAAGGATTAAAGAGATGGAAACACCAACTTCAGAAGTGTAGACTTACATGTTGGCTAGGTTGATAAAAAAAAATTGCTTCACATTTTGATATTTTGTAACCATATTTTTACTTCATATATGTTCATAGAATAGAGTATTATTATATGGCAATAAAAATTAGCACCACCGGATTAATAGTAAAGTTCATCAAACAGCAAAGGCTGGCAGAAGCATGACAACTGGACCCTTCACACTGATGGTGAGATTGTAGATGGTGCAGTCACTGTGGAAAACAGTTAGCACCTCTTTTAAGAAATTCAAAAAGATGGCCATCTGAGGTGCACGCATTGATCTCTCCTCATCTAGAAGAGTGAAGGAAATCAAAGACGCATGGAAACAATCAGTCCAAAGGATGAAGGGACCATGTAAACCTTGACCTCCATGACATTGAGCCCAGAAGGACCAGATGGCGCCCAGCAACCATTGCTGACAACCCGGAAAGGGGTCACAATCCTATTACTGGGCATGTGAGCCATTGTTGTTGTTAGGTGCCATGAAGTCGGTTCAGTTCCTTAGTAACCTGCGCACAACGGAAGGAACGACTGTCAGGTCCGGCGGCATCCTCACAATCGCTCCTAAGCTGGAGCCCACGATGCAGAACCCGGGTCCGTTCAACTCCGCCAGGGCCTTCCTCTTTTTTGCCGCCCCTCTAATTTACCAAACATGATGTCCTTCTACATAGCCCACAGAACAAAGAGCTGTGACGTCAGTAGATGGATACACACTATATTCACTGACGCACTCTTCACAAGAGCCAAGCGATGGAAATATCCTAGGTGCCTATCACCCAAAAAATCAAAAATGAGAAAGAATACATACCCACAATGGGATATAATACAGAGTGAAACGATAAAGCTGCAAGAGGAACAACAGCACGATGATGAATCTATGAAGTACCTCATAACATGGATGAACCTGGATGACATTATGCTGCGTAAAATTAGTCAGTCGGGAAATGATAAATATTCTATGAGACCATGATGATAAATATTCAAGGAATAGTTTTCACACAGGAAAAAAAAATCTTTGATGGTTACCAGGAGTGAGAGGAGAAGAGAGAGTAAGTGACTAAGGAGAGGGAGAAACATATTAACTTGGGTGAAGGGAAAGTTATACACAATAGGGATAAATAATTACAAAATGACCAAGACAAAGGAAGGCACTAGAAGGGCTTTACAAGTTTCATGGAAAATGAAATGAAGATATAATAAAAAAATTTTTGAAGCTCCCTCTAGACAGGTCTGACAAGATATTTTTACATCTGTAGTAAAGTATGCTGCAAATACTGCCATGGATATAGAAGAGCACATATGTAGCAAAGCTATTAAATTCCTTAGCTATAACCCAACACCCTGGAGGAATTAGTTGTTAGGTCTGGGAGCCCAGGGCTATAGTTTCCAGGAACATTGAAATCAATTTGCAGTAAAGAGTCCACAAAGAATATGTTCTGCATTCTAATTTGGCAAGTGGCAACTTAAGTCTTAAACACCTGTATACAGCCATCGAAGGTGCAATTGTTGGTCTCTCTAGTCTAAAGCAAAGAAGAGCAGCAGAAAGCAAAGATACACAGAAATAATTCGTCCAAAGGCCTATTGTGCTATGTGAGCCTCAGCTTCCATCATCCTCAGCTGAGCAGAACTAGATGGTGCCTCCTACCACTACTACTGGCTCAGCCGAGGAGCACAGTAAAAGGTCCTGGATGGAAGGGGAGGAAATGTGAAATAAAATGTAAAATCATAAAAAAGGTAAGGGCCTCTCCCAAGCAGATGAGGTGGTGTGCCTGCCTAATGTTTATGATCCATAGATCACTCCCTTATGTGCACATCTTAAAAACCACTTCTTCTGAAGGAGCCTCACCTCAGCTGGGGTCAGTTTCTCTTGTTAGGGGGCAAGGGAAGAGATGCTTCCAAGAAGACAAGATTACAATGAGGCAACTAGGTGATTGAAGATCTTGATAAGAGAGAAGACAGAAGCCACAACACAATGCGTTGGTTGAGACATAAGGATCAAAACCAAAAACAAAACCAATCATTGTCATTGAGTCTATTCTGACGAATGTGACCCTATTCGCCCATGGAGCAGTGCTCGGGTTCAAACAGCCAGGTGGACACCAACCACTGCACAATGAGGGCTACTTCATGTGGTTTGGTGTTGCGAGGTGCCATCGAGTTGGTTCTGACCTACAGTGACCTTATGCACAACAGAAGGAAACACTTTCCGGTCCTGTGCCATCCTGACAATAGTTCCTATGCTTGAGCTCATTGCTGCAGTCACGGGGTCAATCCATCTCCTTGTGGGCCTTCCTAATTTTCTCTGCTCCTCCACTTTACCAAACACGATGGCCTTCTCCAGGGACTGGTCTCTCCTGAAAACGTGTCCAAAGTCTCTCAAATGAAGTCTTGCCATCCTTGCTTCTAGCTATCCTTCTTCCAAGACAGATTTGTGGGTCCTATTAGCAAGCAGTCTGTGGTACTTTCAGTATCCTTGGCCAGCACCATAATTCAGGTGCATGCATTTTTTGTCAGTTTTCTTTGTTCAATGTCCAACTTTCACATGCATAAGAGGCAATTGAAAATACCATGGCTCGGGTCAGGCACACCTTAATCCTTGCTTGCTAATATCCTTGCTTTTCAATATTCCAAAGAGGTCTTGTGCAGCAAAATTCCCTGATGCAACTCACCTTTTGATCTCTTGACTGCTTCTTCCATACGCATTGATTATGGATCCATCCAAACAAACAAAATCCTTGACGACTTCAACTTTTTCTCCATTTGTCATGGTGTTACCTACTGACCCAGTTGTGAGGATTTTAGCCTTCTTTACATAGAGTTGTTAATCCATACTAAAGGCTGAAATCCTGCATAAAGATCTTTTTAAAAGGGTTCCTTCATTAGGATCTTAAAGGGGGGGGGCATCCTGTAGTTGAGTAGAGTCTAATTTATCAAGATTTAAAGCACAAGTCAAGTCTGACTCATAATGTTCCTATTCGACAGAATAGCACCGCCCCTCTTGGTTGCCAAGGCTGTAAGTCTTTACAGGAATAGAAAGCCCCATCTTTCTCCTTCAGAGCAGCTGGGGGTTTTGAACTGCTAGCTTTGCAGTTAGCAGCCCTATGTGTGACTCATTCCACCAACAGAGCTCCCTAAGAATCTTAAAAGAAAAAGACTAGCTAAAACTCAAACTCACTGCCACGGAGTTGATGCTGACTCATAGCAACCCTGTAGGGCAGGGTAGAACTGCTCCGGTGGGTTTTCAGAGACTGCAACTCCTTATAGGAGTAGAAAACCCTGAGAATTCAGACTTCTCTTTCTAGAACTTTGGTTGTGAACGGAAGGAAAGTACGAGTTTGAGTTAGAATGAAGCCAAGGCAGAGTTGGGATTGGGGGAGGTTTGTTTACTTGCTAAGATTCAGAGAGGACTTGGGCATGTTTATCTACTGACAAAATTGGACTGAAGAAGAGAAATTTGATATGGAGGGAAAATTTTACCTGCTGATAATGCAAGAACCTTGAGAAGTCAAGAAAATATGGGGTTAGCAGTCAAATGGCCAGGTTAGTCCTGGAGAAGAAAGACGAGATGTTTCTCTCTGGACCAGGAATGGGGTGGGGAAAGGCGTTAAGTCATTGGGTGTACAGTAGGGTTTTTTGTTTGTGTTCTGTTTTACTGCTTTCTCATTATTTTGGAAACATAAAGTAATATGTGGTCACAGAATATTTGAAAAGTTCGAAAGACCAAATATCCACTGCTTTCATTTTGGCATATTTTTTCTATGCTCTTTTCCTTATGTAACTGATAACATGCTTTGATTTTCTTGAAAATTTTGTTTTGTTTTAAGTGAAAGTTTACATGGCAAATTAGTTTCCCAATCAACAATTCATATACAATTCGGTCTGTGACATTAGTTGCTATCCCTGCAATGGGTCGGCATTTGCTCATTTCCACCCTGCCTTCCTGCAGTTTCCCTGCTTCCACTTGCTTTCTTATCTGTGATTTTGGGCAAATGTTGTCCATTTGGTCTCATATAGTTGATTGTTCCAAGAAGCAAACCACTCAGAGTCATTATTGTTGATTTTCCAGGCCAATCTGTCATTTGGCTGGAAGGTGGCTTCAGATCCAGATTTAAAGGGCGCCCTAGCATGTCTTAGTCTATGAGGCCCATGCTTTTGTCTTTGTGAATGAGCACTATTGAAGATTTCCCCCTATTTCCAACCCACATGGTTTGCATACAGGGTGTCCAGTCACTTGAGTCTTGGATCTGTACAGATCAACAGTCCATGTATTTCAGTCTAGAAAGCTGTTCTATATGTTCCTTTTCTGAATAGTACTTGAAATTCTGTAACATTGGCTAAATTAATGATCCTTCCATAGAATTACTGTATACCTCATTGAGATGATTTATAATGTTCCCCAATAAAAGGATGATGTCTCTAAAGTGGACCAGGCACACATCTGAACCATAGATAGATGAATGGATTTGGAGCTTGTAGCAATTGTAGCTCTAATCTAAGGATAATACTTCTATCCAGTAGGATATGGTCCTGCTGGGTACTTGCCTTCATGAAGAGATCACTGAAGATATAAGTGCTATAGCAAACTGTGGTGAAGAAATTAGACGGTGCCCAGAAAGAATAGTGTCTGGGGCCTTAAAAGTTTGTCTTAAAACAAGCAGTCATCTAAGTGATGTGTCAGCTAAGTACACCAGCCTGCGTGAGCTAAGGATTGTAAATAATAAAACCCAAGACTGGAGGAGGGATTGTATTACAGCTCACATTCTGAGCACCCACTTTGCAGAAGTTATGAACGATAGTGAATCCCCTTTGACCATTGACAGAGATGTGACTAACCTTCGGACATACTGCTTTGGAATGTGGACTAATGTGGATTAGGTAAATGTAGTTAGGTTAAAATTTAACACCTTATTCTTTGTTCTTCCATTTGACGCATTTAAAATTTGTTCTAGTTTTATTACTTTCTGCTTTCAATTGAGGTTTTTGTTTCATTTTGTTATCGTTACTGTTTTTTTGTTTCTGTTTTGTATGTATTTCTTTCTATGACATCCAGGATAGGTGTATCTGTAGAGACAGTAACTGCATTTGTAGTTTGTCAGGGTTGTGCTATGGCCGGGGAGGTTGGGGGGAAATGGGGAGCTAATAGCAATGAGTACAAGTAAGAAGTGCACTAAAATAGATTGTGGTGATGATTGCACAGCTCTTCTTAATCCATTTAAACTATTGAGCTGTATGATATGTGAATTATAAGTTGATAAAATAGCTAAAACTTTAATGAAGTAAATAAAAGCACACATTCCGGCTATCATCCCAGGGGCTTCTCCAGTCTTCAACAGCCCATCAGGCCTGGTATTTTGTTATGAATTTGAAGCTTGTTCCACATTTTTCTCCCATTCTAACAAGACCTTCTATATGTCTGGTCACAGCAGTCGGTAGTGATACCTGGGCACCATCTGGCTCTTCTCAGACTAGAGGAAGCTCGGGTTCGTGTGTGCTATTAGTCCTGTGGACTAAGTGATGACATGAATCTTTGGATTCCTTCACTCTTGTTTCCTCTACATGGGAGGAGACCAATAGTCATATTTCAGCTGATTACAAGCTTTTAAGACCCCCAAAGTTATTTAATAAATATAGAACATTATCTTTAAGCCAAACCTAGATGTCCCCCAAACAGCTTTCCCCACCCCCGCCCTTCTGTGCAATTAAAAACAAAGTAACCTCTTAGAAGGCAAAGGATACTGAGAATAAAATATGGCAAAGAGTTGGAATAATCAAAGAGGTGGAATGAGCACTAAGAATATGTAATAGGCTTGGCAAACTGAAGAGTTCTGTGAGTCCAGGTGGTTTTGATGGCAGAAAGCTGCAGCCACATCCGGGTGCCCCATCCGACAGCTTGTTCCAGCATGGTCAACAACGAGTGTACAGGAGCAGAGAGCAGGAGTCAGATTAATCTAAGGGTTTGATTTGTTTTTCTAGCCACCAATGTTCACCTCTTAATTCTCACCCAAGTCCTATACAAAAATAGGCAATGGCCCTGTTTAATTGATGAGGAAATGTGATGCACAGAGCAGTGATTTGCTCAGTTTTGTCCAGGAAGAGAGGGACAGTCAGAATGAAAATTGACATCTTCCTAATTCAGGCCCAGCAATCATTCCACATGACCACAACGTTCCTTAATAGCCAGTCCCTGGAATCTTCTAAAGACACTGACCACATCTCTGGGGTCAAATGAATTGGTTAATAAAGTACTTCCTCATAAAGAAAAATTCACATGCTATCAATACTATTAAAGCGCCATGGATGTACCTTTAGAATGGAAATAATCCATGAACAAAATTAATATTTCAATCAAATAATTCACGGAATGACATGCCCTGTGCTGGGCCCTCTGATAACAACAAAATGAATGCCCATGTCTGCGTTGAGTCATAATTAAAAAGCAGCAGAGTTTATTAGATCCACGTCCTAATTAGCATTTAGCTCTTAGAAACAGGAAATAGAAGGTGGCACCCAGCAGAGTGAAGAAGCATCAATATCTTCTCCTGGTGTTCCCCTGTCATTTATCACACTGTCACAAGAGAAGGATCCTTACAACTCACTCATGATGCTCTGCACGTCTCTGTACCTCTCGCAAACATCTTCTTGGGATTTGAAGGAGTCATGGGATAAGCAGGAAAGTGCTAGTGGGCAGGTTTCTCAGAAGCCCTTCTTGATGCCCCTGGATTTGGGTAAGCCAGCATTAGTAGTTTGGTGTTAGATTGTGAAAAGGAGTGTGGTTGGAGGTGGAGGGGCTGGAGGATGGGTGGGAGTGGGAGTGTGGCGTGAGATGAATTCTCCATCCACACTACCATCGAGGTGTCCACACTGCTCCACTCTCTACAGAAAGAGGGCTCTCCTGACAGAAGCTACCTCCTGGAGCCAGCCTGCCTAAGCTCACGTTCACAAGCTGCTGGTGCCGGTGGTATCACCGGGAGGTTTGGGGTGGGGTGTAGGGCATGTGGATTGCACTAGGTGACGCTAGAAGGAACGTGATGCCAAAATGGCTACACAATATTTGTGCAGCATTCCAACAAATATTCTTTTTATTCAAATATACTCATAATTCATTATAACAACCAAAATGCACATTTTGTTAAACCCAACTTACGGGTTCAAATGGATCCTTTTCCAGTGGGGCTTGGCATAACTTAGAGGGAAACCTAATGGACACTACAGACTTTAGTTAATAACAGTGCTCCTTATTAACTAATTGATGGACCTTGGCCCATTAATTACAACAAATGCACCAATGCAAGATGTCGATAATAGGACAACCTGTGGGGGAGGAATGGTGAGGTAAAGAGACAGGTGAGAACTCTATTTTTTCAACACAATTTTTCTATAAACCCAAAGCTGCTCCAAAGAATAAAGCATATTAATAATAACAGTACTATATCACAAAGGAAGAAATCTCAGCCTCGGTGACTTCGAAACTCACTGCCATCAAGACAATACTGACTCATAGTGACCCTGCACCCCGACCTCCTGTGGGTTTCTGGGACTGTAGCGGTTTACGGGATTAAACGTCCCGTCTTTCTCCTGTGGAGTACCTGGTGGTTTCGAACTGCCAACCATGTGGAGCTGCAGTCCAATACATAACTACTACACCACCAAGGAATCTGCTTAGCAACGTCAACATAATACCCATATTGAAGGGGAGAGTGTAGTTTTTATCTCTACAGGGAAAGAGGGCCCAGACTTCAACCCAGTGCACCAAGATGTGAATGCAACCTACCAGCATGAAGCAGGGAACCAATAGAGAGGTCTGAGGAGCCGGCCCCAATCCCAACTACATAGACAGTCCCCTGTCCCCACAGAAGAATTCACTTCAGAGGACAGCACTGAAGCTACAGCTCTGGGAGAGGGACATGCCAGATCAAATCACAAAAGAGCAAACGAAAGGGGGGGGGGGAAAGAAGGGAGCACATCCTGGCCCACCAAACCCTGAGGATGATATTCCTGCTCAGAGCAGCCAGTGCCCAGAGCAGACCATAGGGCCGGCCCCACCAAGGGACACAACGTCCCTCACTGACCCATAGCACTACGAGGGACAACTCTGGAGATACAGTGTGGAAATAGTGACCAATCTGACCCCACCACACCGAGGCAAAATATTAAGGGCATGCAATAGAGCAGCAAGAGGAGCAAAGCAAGTCCCCAAGAATACCAAAAACAGACCGTGGGGACAGGTCATGGGACTAAGGTGTGGCACCCCATCAGACTCGACCGGAAAACACTGGTAAAGGTCTAGTGAACTTTTTATACGTTTTTTGAACTATTTATAAGCTTTTCTCTCTTTGTTGTTGTTGTTTTGTTTTGTTCTGTTACTTTGTTTTGCTCTGTCTTGTTTTTGTGCATATGATTATCTCTGCATGTCCATCTAGATAAGATAGGTGGAATAAAGAATCGGGAGGAGAAAACCATGGCACCGAAGGTTCCTGGGGGACATGGGAAAGAGGGAGACGGGAGAAAGGAAGTGGTGTTAACAAACCCAGGGATAAGGGAACAGCAAGTGATCTAAACTCGAAGGTAAGGAGGGTACCGGAGGCCTGGTAGAACTTGACCAAGGGCAATGTAACTGAGAGGAATTACTGAAACCCAAATGAAGGCTGAACATGATTGTGGGACCAGAGGAAGTAAAAGGAAATAGAGGAAAGAACTAGAAGGCAAAGGGCATTTGTAGAAGTCTAAATACAGGCATGTACATATGTAAATATATTTATATATGGGGATGGGGAAATAGATCTATGTACTTATATTTATAGGTTTAATATTAAGGTAGCAGATGGACATTGGGCCTCTACTCAAGTACTCCTCTCAATGCAAGAATATTTTGTTCTAATAATCCGGCATTCTGTGATGTTTACCTTCCTGACACGATCGCTGAAGACAAAACGGGTGCATAAGCAAATGTGGTGAAGAAAGCTGATGGTGCCCAGCTATCAAAAGATATAGTGTCTGGGGTCTTAAAAGCTTGATGATAAACACGCAGCCATCTAGCTGAGAAGCAGCAAAGCCCACATGGAAGAAGCACACTAGCCTGTGTGATCATCAGGAGTCAAAGGGATTGTTATCAAGCATCAAGGAACAAAAAATCATATCATTGCTAATGAGAGGGAGTGTGGAGTGGAAACCCAAAGCCCATCTGTAGGCAATTGGACATCCCCTTACAGAAGGGTTGCGGGCAGGAGACGAGCCAGTCAGGGTGCAGTATAGCACCAATGAAACATACAACTTTCCTCCAGTTCTTTAATGCTTCCTCCACCCCCACTATCACGACCCCAATTCTACTTTACAAATCCGGCTAGACCAGAGCTTGTACATGGGTACAGATAAGAGGGAATCCAGGACAGAAAACCTGCTCAGGACCATTATTGAGAGTAATCATACCAGGAGGGTAAGCGGAAGGTGGGGGGAGAAAAGGGGAACTGATCAAAATGATCTACCTATAACCCTCTCCCAGGGAGATGGATAACAGAAAAGAGGGTAAAGAGTGACATCGGTCAGTGTAAGACATGAAAAAATAATAATAATTTATCAAGTATCAAGGGTCCTTGAGGGAGGGAGGGTGGTGGGGGAAGGGGACAAATGAGAAGCTGATACCAAGGGATCAAGTAGAAAGAAAATGTTTTGAAAATGATGATGGCAACAAATGTACAAATGTGCATGACACAATGGATGAACGGATGGATTGTGATAAGGGTTGTACAAGCCCCCAATAAAATGATTAATAAATAAATAAAGATAAAATAAAATCCTAACACCCATATTGGACTCCTGTTAGGGAAAAGGGGGTCTCATTCACCCATAATAAAACTCGCTTCAACTCTTTGCCAACACAGGGAGATGCTGCGCAGTAAGAGAAATGAGAGAACTCCAGCCTCGGGATTCCAGGTCTCCAGTGCACTGAAGAAAACGTAATAGAAAGGTCATTCAACAGAAAACAAATGTGCTTTTCATTTTGAGTTTTTGCAAAGCTCTTCCTGAAATAATGCATAAAAGCAAATGCTGAGCTCTGCGATGAAAACATTTCAGAAATCATATCAAATTAATATTTCATCTTTTACAGCTTACAAACGTAAGAGTTTTCTGCATCCCGGCAATAAAACCACCGGGGGCAAAAACAACTTGAAATGATGAAATGCAAAAATCAAGAGCGTTTACTTCCATTTTCCCCTGGATCTGGGTGATAGAAAGTGAAAACAGCAGAAATTATACGCAAATCACTACCCAAAAAAAAGCCCCCAAAGAAGAGGCTTTTTATTGAAGAAATTTCACCAGAAAAACGTGAGCTCACAGTTTAATTTGGGATCCATAAGCCTCAAACGAAGACCTTGGTATCAAGTGACTGAATGTAGCTTCCCTTCTTGCCAAAAGCCAAGTGCAAAGCCTCTTTGGACGCCCTTCATGCAAGATCCATTTTCCGTCAGCAGTTTTCAGCGTCTCCCCTTTCCATTGTTGTCAGACCCAGCGGCTCTCAGAGCTTTCCCGGGGAGAGTTGGCCGTCATTACATCCGCGAATAGCTGAGACACCACAAAAACTTGACAAAGCTATCCCCTCTGGGGAGAAGGAGTCATTTTCAGACATTTTTATCTGAAAACATTTTTAGAGAAATTTCTGTACACTTCAAGGTACACCTATGAGAGTGTTTGTACAAGAGGCAGGTGGGAATTCTGCTATTTCGAAATGGTATGCTTGCTGCCAATTAAGAAGGTAGACTGGAGTAGCTATTTAATAAATGTAGTCAGTTCACAAATTTGACTGCTCTTCGTTTTTATGTCTATTTTCACGGGAGCGTTTGTTGTTGCTGGCTGTCGTCGATGGCTGCCCATTCCTATTGGTGTTGTGCTTAACAGAAGAGGGCACTGCCTGGTGCTGAGTCATCCTCATGATTCTTGTTTTTCTTGAGCCTGTTACTGCAGTCACTATGTCAATCCATCTCATCGAGGGTCCTCCTCTTTTGTGCTTACACTCTACTTTACCAAGCATGATGTCCCCCAACGGGGATTAGTATTTCATGATAACATATCATAAAATTCTGCCACCCTTGCTTCTAAAGAGAATTTGGTCTGTACTTTTTCTAAGACAGATTAATTTCTCCTTCTGGTCGTGCATGGTACTTACAATATTCTGCATGAACACCATACTTGAAATACTGTACATCCTCTTCTTCAATCCTCCTTATTCATTGTTCAGCATTTACATACACGTGAGGTAATGGATAATACCATGGCTTGGGTCAAATACACCTTACTCTTCCAATTGGCACGTTTTTGTTTTTTGTTTTTAAGCACATTAAAGACCTCCAAGTCTTAGGTAACCACTAATCTGCATGCTGGGCAATTCTGGATATTTCATATATTTTGCAGGCTTTTATGAGTGGCTTCTCTAACTTAGCTTACTATTTTCAAAGTGCATCCATGTTGCAACATGTGTCAGTACTTCATTACTTCCTATTGCCAAATCATATTCCACTGATATTCTTTCATCGGTTGATGGACACTTGGGTTGCTTCCATATCTTCACAAATATGCATACCGCTGTTATGGATATTTCTAAACAAGTCTTTGTGGGGACATATACTTTCACTTCTCCTGCGTGAATCGCTAGAAGTTGAATATGATTTATTTGTTTAACTTGTGGAACACGTGCCTGGCTGATTTCCGAAGATTCTGTGCCATTTTACAACCCCACCAGCAGTATGAAGGTTCAACTTGCTCGGGATCCTTACCAACACTTGGTCTTAAATAATTTAAATTATCTTTTAACATTATTTTATCTCTTATTATTATCTTAATATATCTTTTTAATAATCTTCATTCTAGAGGGTATGACATGATATTTCATTATGGCTGCTATTTACATTTCCCTAATGATTGAGCTAACACATGTGGAAGAAATGGTATAGCCAACGAGCCGAATAGAAAATGTCCAAGAGCAGCTCGAGAAGACAAAGTCAAATATTACAGTAAAATGTGCAAAGACATAGCATTAGAAAACCAAAAAGGTACCAGTATTCTTGGCAGAAAGGACTACCAACAAGACAAACACACCTGTCTTGGAAGAAGTACAGGCAGAAGGCTTCTTAGAAGCACAGTATTCTTGGCAGAAAGGACTACCAACAAGACAAACACACCTGTCTTGGAAGAAGTACAGGCAGAAGGCTTCTTAGAAGCAAGGGTGGTAAGACTGTCTCACATACTTTGCACATGTCAGGAGAGACCAGTCTCTGGAGAAGGACATCATGCTTGATAAAGTAGAGGGGCAATTACAAAGTGGAAGAACGTCTATGCCATGAATTGACACAGTGTCTGCAACAAATGGGCTCAGACATAAGAGCAAGTGTGAGGATGGGGCTGAGCAGTGTTTCACTCTGTTGGACACGTTGGAACCAACATGAGGGCCCCTAACAATAATTAATATAAGTTCCTGGGTGGCTCCATCCATGACCATCTACTAACTCAAATGGTAATGGTTCAAACCCACTCAGTGGAGCCACAAGTGATTTGCAAGGGGCCAATAAACCCGGGGGCGGTCTGGCAATCTGCTACAATAACGATTACAGCCAAGAGAAATCTGTGACGCTGTTCTGCTCTGTGGCACACGACCTTCCCATGGGTCAGAATCAACGGTGAAAAAGGGATTAATTTTAATGGCTAATGATGTTAAATATTATTTTCATGTGCTGATTGACCATTTGTAAATCTTATTTGGAGAAATGTTGAGTCAGATCCTTTGCTTATTTTAACATTTTGGTTATTTGTCCTTTTACAGTTGTGTTGTAAGAGCTATTTACATGTGAGGGTACGCAAATTACTGCTACAAAATCATGGAAACTTTTATTAAACAAAAATATCAATAGACACTACTGCTTCTCAAAATATCCTCTCTGCAGCTCTCTCCTCTTCTGAAGGCAGTGTTTCCATCTCTCTGGTCTTTCCCTGAGAAATTCTGCACATACTACATTAAACAGGAGTTGGGTGCCCACAAAGGACTCAAATCACGTTTCTTTTATTTGAGTGTTGGGAACAAAGTAAGTCTGAATGTACAAGATCAGGACTCTTGTGTGAATAGGGTAAGATTTGGGGAAATTTCACAGGGCACTCCTTCTATAACTTAAGAATTCCTCAGTGCATCTTTTCTGTCCTTTTCTCATCAATGCAGTTTCAATTTTCTTAAAACTTCTTAATGAGCCCTGTGATTACCCTTGCCCTTCAAGAAAACCTGTCAAGATTACCCTTTTGGTTCCCGAAACACAGTCACCATAACCTTCTGAGCTAACCTCTCTGCCTTCAATTGAACTGGTTTCAAAGATTTGCTTGGAAGCCGCTGTTCTGAATTGATCTTTTTTTGAAGGCACCCTAGTGAGTGGAAGATCAGTGTATTACTGAGAACTTGACTCCATTCATCGACTGACTATAAAGGTAAGTTCAAACACATTTTGTTGGCTGTAAACCCAGGCACCCAGGCATGTAGGAAGTGGAACTCTAGTAGCCGTTTACATAACTACTTACTAGCTATATAACATCACATTTGTGCACAGTCTGTTAATTGTCTTCTAGCTTTCTTGATATCTTTTAGGGCGGTTTTTGTTTTGTTTGTTTTTTTGTCTTTTGATGCATCTGTGTTGGATGTCATATCTGAGAAACCACTGTCCAAGCCAAGGTCAATAAGATTTACATCTATGTTTTCTTCTCAGATTTTTGTAGTTTTAGCACTTGCATTAAGGTCTTTGATCTATTTTGAGTTAATTTAGGTGTGTGATGTGAGGGAGCGGTTAATTTTTTTTGCATGTATACACCCAGTTGTTCCGTTACCATTTGTTGACACCACCCCCCTATTGTATTGTCTTGACACCCTTGTCAAAAATTGATATGATAAATATGAGGATTTATTTAAGGGCATTAAGTTCTATTCCATTGATCTACAGTTCCATATGTCACATTGGCTTGATTACTATAGCTTTGTACTGTTTTTAAATAAGTAAATGTGAGTCATATATATTTGTTTTTCTTTTTCAATATTGTTTTTCTTACACTGGGTGTTTTAAATTTTCATGTGCATCTAAGGATCAGCTTATCAACTTCTTCAACGAAGTCAACTGGAATTTTAGTCTTGGTGGTGTAGTGGTTACTCATTTAACTGTGATCCCTGAAGTCAGCAGTTCCATACCACCAGCCATGCCATGGCAGACATACATGACTTTCTACTCCTGTAAAGAGTTACAGTCTAAGAAAGTTACACAGCAGATCTACCCTGTCCTTTAGTGTCACTATGAATTAGCAATTGGCATCAACTCGAAGGCAGTGAGCTTGGCTGGGGTTTGGTGTTGAGTCTGTAAGATCAATGTGGGGAAGTTTACCATTTATTTATTTGCTGGGGCTGTGGTAACAAATTAATACAAATTGGTAGCTAGAAACAACAGAAATGTACTTTTTTTTCTCTCTCTCTCACAGTTCTAGAATCTATAAGTCTTAAATCATGTAATATTGGCAAGGTTATGTTCTTCTGAAGGCTCTAATTTCGTAGAGTTCACACAATCCTTTGGCATTCTTTGGCTTATAGATGCATCATTCCAATTTTTGCCTTCATTTTGCCTCCCACTCTCTATGCGCCAGTCTCTATGTGTCCTCCCCTCTTCTTATAAGGACACCAGCCACTGGGCTTAGTGCTCACTATAATCTAGTACAACCCCATCTTAACTGAATTCCACACACCTGAAAGACTCTATTTCCAAATAAGATTGTACACAATTCCAAGAGGATGTGGATTTGGAGGGAGGGGTAGAGCTGTAGAGGGGGGAGGGAAGTGGGACTACTCAACCTAATATAGCCATCTTAAAAATAATGGACAGTTTTCTATTTATGTAGACTTTTCTTAAACGTCTTTAAATAATGTTCTGTAATTTTCAGATGATAATATACTTCTTTTGTTAAAGTCATTCCTGAGTATTTTATTCTTTTTGATCACACAAGTGGAATTGTTTCTTAATTTCATTTTCAGATTGTTTGTTGCAAGTGCATAGAAATACAATAGACTTTTCTGCATATTGATCTTGTATCTCCTGAAACCCTACTAAACTCGCCCATTAATTCTAATGGTGTTTTAGTGGAATCCGTAGGTTTTTCAATGTACAAGATCATGTCATCTACAAACGGAGATACCACATATACTTGAGTATAAGCCAGCCTGCTTATCACCCGAGGCACCTAATTTTACCACAAAAGCTGCATTAAAAATGTGCTGCACTGAAGCAGCAAGGAATTACTAAATCTGAATGAAGGCCAAACATGATGGTGGGACAAGAGGAAATTAAAAGCAAATAGAGGAAAGAACCAGGAGGCAAAGGACATTTATAGAGGTCTAAATATAGGCATGTACATATGTGTGTGTGTATATATATATATAATATGAGAGGGGATAGAACTATGTACCCATATCTATATGTTAAGAATTAAGGTGCAGATGGACATTGGGCCTCGACCCAAGTACTCCCTTAACACAAGAACACTTTGTTCTAACAATCCGGCATTCTGTGATGCTCACCTTCCCCACATAATCGCTGAAGACAAAATGGGTGCATAAGCAAATATGGTAAAGAAAGCTGATGGTGCCCGGCTATCAAAAAAGATATAGTGTCTGGGGTCTTAAAGGTTTGAAGATAAAGGCTTGAAGTGGCAATCTAGCTGAGAAGCAACCAAGCCCACATGGAAGAAGCACACCAGCCTGTGTGATTATGAGGTTATGATTATGAGATATCTGATTATGGGATCAGGTATCAGGCATCTAAGACCCTGAATAGAAAATCTTATCAATGTGAATGAGAGGGAGTGAGGAGTGGAGATCCAAAACCCATCTGTGGACAATTGGGCATCCCCTTACAGAAGGGTCACAAGGAAGAGACTAGCCAGTCAGGGTACAGTGTATTGCACCGATGAGACACACAACTTTCCTCTAGTTCTTTGGTGCTTCCTTCCCCCCACTATCATGACCTCAATTCTACCTTACAAATTGGATTCGACCTGAACATACACACTGCTACAGATAAGAGCCCCAAACAAAAGGAATCCAAGATAGATAAACCCCTCAGGGTCAACAATGAGAGTAGAGATAACAGGAGGATTAGGGGAGGGTTGGGGGAGAAAGGGAGAATCGATCATATGTCCCCCTCTCCCAGGGGATGAACAACAGAAAAGTGGGTGAGGGGTGATGGAGGACAATGTAAGATATGAAGATAATAATCTATAACTTACCAAGGGCCCATGAGGGAGGGTGGACAGGGGAGGCAGAGGGAAGAAATGGGGAGCTGTTATCAGGGGCTCAGGTGGGAAGGGAATGCTTTGAAAATGATGATGGCAGTATATGTGCAAATGTTCTTGACACACTTGATGAATGTATGGATTGTGATAAGCCAGGTAAGATCCCCCAAATAAAAGTAAGAAAAAAAGATGTGCTGGAAAAACTTGGCTTATACTTGAGTATATGCAATGAGTTTACTTCTTCCTTTCCAGTCTGGATACCTTTTATTTCTTTTTCTTACCTGATTACTCTGGCTATTATTTCCAGTGGACAGAGATAGTGAGAATGGGCATTCTTACCTTGTTATTGATCTTAGGAGACAGGTTTCAGTCTCTCACCATTAAATATTATGTTAGCTGTGAGTATTTGTTGGATATCTTTTATTGCATTGTTTCTGATCTTCAATTACTTAATTACTGATTGACCTAAAATTTGTTTTTGCAATATTTATAAACATGCTATTAAGCAGAGCTTCCGGGATACTTATAAAAGTTATACTATTTTCATGGATATCTTTCATCCAACAACAAATAGTAATTGGACATCTACTATGTGTTAGCCTCTATTCTAGACTCTGGAGACACACAGAGTAGATAAACCAGATTTCCAACCTGCATTAAACTCAATAAACAAACCCACGACTCAGAAAATGACACCAAACGTGAAAGAACATCATGCAGGTAAAACAAATCACCCAAGCAAACCATCACAGGGGAGAGGCACTCCAGAGAACAAAACATTGCCATCAGCAGTAGAAATTGGGAGAGCTGGGAGAAGAGACACAATTGGAGATGGAGCACACCGGGTAAAAGTCCACTGAAAAGGGACGATTTGAGCAAAACCCCAGCGGTGCCAAGGGAGTGTGATGTGAACAGAGGACAAGAGACCTTCTATAGCATGCTGGTCTCACCAAGCCAGTGCAGTGGGTTTTCTCAGAATCAAAGTTACTAAAGATGAAAGGACACTCTATAACTAGAAAAAAAAAACCTAAATATTATCAAATTGAGCTTCCCTGCACTCTGATTAAAATAATTTGTTAAACCAGAAAAAGTAATAACTCTGGCAAAGGCAGTGAGAGTTGGGCTTGAAAATTTTGATCAATGTGCTGCTATATGACACACTTTTTAGCTTAAGGTACTTAAAGTACTTTATAAGGAAATCAATAAACTAGGTAGTGAAATCTACAAATAAGTTTGACTATAGAAATATACTTTTATATGCTAATGGTGTTAAACATATTGTCCACTAAGATCATGTTAGAAATTCTAACCTCTATGTCTATGGTTATAATCCCATATGGGAATGGGTTTTCCGGGTTAGCTAACTGTGACAGAATTAGTGTAGGGTGTGTCTGAAGTCTATTTCTTCCGAGGTGTAGAAGAGGTTAAGCAACCAAAGGAAGCAGGCATGGGTAATAGAGACACCAAATCACATGAGATTAACCAGAGCAGAAACTCAGAAAAGACCAGGGTCTTCCTTCAGGGCTGACAAAAAGAGAAAGCCTTCCCCTTGAGGTGGCATCCTGAATTTTACATCTTCTCTGAAAAGAAACATTTGAGCCAGCAAAGGAAGAAAACTCAGCAACTAACAGCATTATGTGGGGCTCCTCCCCTAAGAGCAGATGGCCATTGGTCAATCAACACCTGATAGGACCCTCCCTGCAAGTGGAGTTGGGGGGTGAAATTCATCATGCTCGCAGGCCACCCTGCCTTTTTACAATCTCATTTTCACCAGTGTGAATGATACACTAGGCATATGATTGGCTTGGTTTGTTTTTTCCGGAAAGCTTGATAGGGTATAGCTGATATTTTAAATAACCAGGCTGTAACTAAAAGAAACCATTATTAAGATGGGTAAGCAGATAGTGAAAAGAAGAAGAAAAAAAAGGAGGAGAAGAAGATAATTTAAAGGAACAAGTTAAGCTTTGACTTATTAAAACCCCCAATCCAAACCCATTAGCATTGAGTCATTTATATGTGAGGGGTTCTGAGGCTGCATATCTTTACAGAACAAACTACCTCATCTTTCACCCAAGGAGCAATCGGTGGACTTGAAACATGAGCTTTTCTGTTAGCAGCCCTAACCCACTACACTACGAGGTCTCCTTTCGGAGAGCTGTGTGTTACAGTATTTACTAACATTTTCAAAATGATCCCTACATCATAAAAAATTAGTTGTTGTTGATTTTCCTCATTTGTTTGTTTGCTATTTACCATAGGGTCATAACACGTCGAAAGAAGCTATGGCAGAGATTGTTATTTATCCCCTAATGACTGTTCATCTTCCTTCTAGAACAAAGGTTGGCAGATTTTTGTTCAAAGGGTCAGATGGTAAAGAGTGTCCACTTTGCTGGCTAGGCAATCTCTCTTACATCCATTTAGCAATGCCATTGGACTGCTAAGGCTGTCATGGGCATGTGTAAAGAAGTGGGCATGACTATGTCCCAATAAAATTGTATTTACAAAAATAAGCCGTATAGCAGAGAAGCAACAAGCGCACATGGAAGAAGCACACCAGCCTGTGCGAGCACGAGGTGTTGACAGGTAGGTAACAGGCATCAGAAGACCCAAGACAAACAATAAGAAAAACATATTGTTGAGAACGAGGGGGGTCAGTGCAGAAATCCAAAATCCATCTGTAGACAATGGGCATCCCCTCACAGAGGGGTTGCAAGGAAAGGATGAGTCAACCAGGGCGAAGTTTAGTACCAATGAAGCACACAAGATTCCCTTGGTTCCTTGAGGCTTCATCACCCCCCACTATCATGACCCCAATCCTGCCTTTCACTTCAGGCTAGACTGGGACATGTACACTGGTACAGATAAGAGCTCAGGACACATGGAATCCAAGTCAGATAAACCCCTCAGTAACAGAAATG
Source organism: Echinops telfairi (assembly GCF_000313985.2). Classification (NCBI taxonomy): domain Eukaryota; kingdom Metazoa; phylum Chordata; class Mammalia; order Afrosoricida; family Tenrecidae; genus Echinops; species Echinops telfairi. The sequence goes on along the minus strand of NW_022103896.1, from coordinate 70,205,216 downwards.
GGAGTAGCAATACGAGGAGGGTAGGGGGAAAGTGGGGAGAGCAGGGGGTGGAATCTCAGGGGAAGAGAGACAGCGGTAGGTATAAAATATGAAAATAATAATAATTTATAACTTATCAAGGGGTCACAAGGGTCGAAGGTGGGAAGGAAAAAAGAAGCGGTGATACCAAGGGCTCAAATAGAAAGTAAATGTTTAGAAAATACTGATGGCAACATATGTACAAATATGTTTGATACAACTGATACATGGATTGTTCTAAGAGCTATAAGAGCCCCCAATAAAATGACCTTAAAGACATGAAAAAAAAAATTTATAAATTATCAATGTTTCATGAGTAGGGAGGGTGAGGGAGGCGGGGAAAGAGGTGATACCAAGGGTTCAAATAGAAAGAAAATGTTTTGAGAACGATGATAGCAATATATGTACAAATGTGCTTGACACAATGGATGGATGGATTATAAGAGCTGTAAGAAGCCCCAATAAAATGATTTTTAAAATAAATAAAATGATCTTAAAAACAACAGCAGTAAATTGCGTTTGACTCGTGACCCAAAGTTCATCAATCCCTGCTCTTGAGTTCATGTCCACTTGAGTTTATGCTCTGGTTTATGTCCACTTAGAATAAACTGCCCTTCCCAGCCTCCCTTCCAATGAGATGTATCATGTGACTAGGCTCTAGCCAGTGGAATAGATGCAAAAGTAGTGCACCTGAGCCCTTCTTCTACCCTGCTGCTTGGAATGCAGAGACGGCGGCAGGAGCTCGCTCTTCAGGACTGAGTGCATGGAGCAGTATGAATGATTTCAGTCACTACACCAGGCCTGAGCTGCCAAGTCCAGAATTTTATGTGAGGAATAAACATCTATTTTGTTTAAGCCTCTGTTACTTTGACTCTCTGACGCTCCCAGCAAAACACAATCCTAAAACACTAGAGCAGCTTAAGGATCATCTCTTCAACTTTTTCTTTTTATAGATGGCAAAAAAATTAGGCACAGAGAAGAGAAATAGCATACCTTCTATCAATGGCTTGTTAATGCCAGAATGAGGACTGAAATCATCAATGTTTTGATTCTAAAGCCAATGCTTTCTCTAGATTAATAAGAGGCTACCAATCCATGACTACATACTAAACTACTAAGGTTTGCAATTTTCTTTGTGGGATTTTGAACAATGTAAACCAATTGTTTTCTTTGGAAGTGGATGCTAGTTTTATACTGAACGTGAAAGGAAAATTATTTCTATTTATAGGAATTTGTATAATAGTCCATTTTTCTTAATTCTAAAACATTTTATATTGATTTCCCATAAAGGAGCAGAAAACCTCCCAATTTTTCACCCTCAAAGGCTCTTACATATTACTATCTTTAATCATGAAGTAGACTTCCCCCACACTTCTGTAATTAAAATGAAATATGCTTATGTTAAAGCAAGCCGATTTCAATTTTACCTCAAATTAGCAACATCTAAAGGCATCGAAAGGAAATAAAACCCTTACATAATTTTTGCAAAGTACATTCATATCAATTATTTAATTGATGAATAAAACAACTCTGTAAACAGATATTATCTTCTTCTACAGATAAGGAAGCAGACTTTGGGGAAATGAAATGACCACAAAAGCATCATGATAAATTTGTAGAATGTGTTAAGATTTAAAGTACTTACACTTCACCTTCTTAATTCTATCCCATGAGAAGAGTCTGTCAATTGAGTCCCATTTTATGGATCAGGAAACAAAGACACATGAATTATGTGCCTGGCTCAATATCACAAAGCTAGGGCAGCAAAGTCGAAAAGCAAATCTGATTTCAAATCCAGAGCTCTTTCAGGCCTGAGATAAGAAATCTGATCCCTGATTTCTAAATCCATTATTCCTTCTAAATCTGAAACCTAGTCTCTTAAATCTTGGTTATGTTTGTATAATTAATTACACTGTCTACCAAATCAAGCTCATACCATCAATCTAACATACATACGTGTGTGGTGCATGTGATATGTCTGTATGTGTGTATATATGTATAGTGTATATAAACAGGTAAGTAGATACGGATGCAAAGAGGGATGGATAAATGGATCCACAAGTAGATATCTCAGTCAATGAATTTGGCAGATACAGAGTAGAGAAGGGCAGCACACCATTTTGGTTCATCATTTAAGCACGACATATTAGGCTATACGCTCATTTGTAAATTATGACTTTTGAAGTCCAATAAAGGATGATAGAGGAACAAAGAAAAAGTTGTGAAGTCATGAAAGCAGATGCTGAATTAGAAACTTAGCCAAAGGTTATGGATATTTATACAGTTGTCCTCCCTCCTTCATTACAGAATGATGCCACTGAGCTCAACTCAATTTCTAAAAGGGTTGGAGCCAATATGATAAGCAACAAAATAGGCTCACTATCATGTTGATCACAAAACAAAAACTACAACACAACACCAGAACCTTGATCTTCAGTCATCTTACAGTATTTGTAAATATGTATTTTGTGTAACAGTAAGAGTATTTTTGTTTTGCCTACAGTAGTTTTCATTAATAGGTTTAATGTTTTATAAAATAATTGTTTTAATACAAATTAGATTTATTATTGCTGATGTATTTCTAATCAAGATATTATTTACTTAATTTTTACATCCACCCCCAAATTTTTTAGGCCTTAATCAAAATTCATTTCTCACTTTATGATAATAACAGTTATTATTATATTGGTGAGAGGTTGATAGTTTAAGCACACACATATGAACAAGATTATTAGCAAACAGACAAAGTAACTCAGAACGACTGCATATTTGCCTTTGATGTTTTATTTTTCAAAAAGAGGAAGTAGGTACTCATCTGTTCAGGGCCATTTCAATAAGCTTTTTAAAAATAGCAACATAAATGCAGAAATTAAAAAGATAGAGCACCAAACAAGTATCTATACAAAAATGGAATTTCATAAACTAGAAATTCCATTAAGACTAATAACATTGGAGTAATCTTTCTTCTAAAAGATCCATTCAATAGTCTCTATGAATTAGTGGTGGAACTAAAAGTTTTCCCACTGGGAACTCAAAGCTCTCTGTAATAAGCAATCATTCCCCACTAGTTCTTTTATGATGCCTCCTGGGTTAGAAACCTCTCTCTATCTTCATCTTCACTATAATGTCCGTAAGAGTAGTTGGCTATGTGGTAGTGTCCTTTGCAAATCGCTCAGTGAATCCAAGGAATGGACATGGGATTCCTGGTTATAACTCCTGACAGGGTGGTGGCATAAACAGAGAGTGAGATTTCCCACAGGACAGATATTTTATACTAACCCCATTTTCTGAGATTCTTGGAGCTAAGACATGAAGACAAATGAAGCTGATCTATTCATAGCTGTCAGCAATGAAAATCACCTGACACTAAATTACTTGAGCCAAGTGGTGAAGTTCTCTTCAAGATTTTAAACCGTCCTTTTAAAATCGTCAGTATCTGAGCATTTGCTCAACCAAGGTAAAGCCAACGGCTGCCCATATAAATAAAAGTCTTAAGAACAAACTATTGACAACTTGTTATGGCTTAAGGATAATGATAGATATTTATAAATAGTGGTAGCTGCAACAAGTGACACATTGATTACATGGATCACAATCATGAGAGAAAAGCTGAAGAGGCACAAAGAAAAACTTGTCAAGCCCCGAGTTCACAGACGCTATGGAAACCTAACCTAAGGTGATTGGCACTTAGACTGCCGACTGACCTCTTGTACTACTGCATGATCACACTGACCTCAGTGCAATTTCCAAAGGGTCTGGTAGTTACATTTACTTGAAACACATTAAGGACAATGCTACAGAATGAGCTATTCTATATAAAATAAGCATATACAAGTTAACCATTGCATACAGGAGAGAAATAAAATGTACTGATAACATTTCTAAATATCCACTTTAATCAAAGTACCAACATTAATTATGTTAATTTTATTGCAACTAGACATACAGAGAACTTTCTAGTACAAGGACTTTCTAGTTCAAGAACTGGACTTTCTAGTACAAAAACTGGTCATTAATAAATTCAACTAACTCCATGTTCTACCTTCTGGCCAATAATGGGTACCTGAGCTTGGCAGCTTATCACATTTTCTGTGGTCCATCAGGAGATGGAGGTGATATTTGACAAGTTAACAGAGCATATCTCTGAGGAAACACGAGATAGCAGAATGAGCTGGGTGCCAGTCTGTCTCTAGCCCCTGTTATGCTGAGACTTATGAAGCCATCAACCATTCATTTACTACATAGTAGAAGCCCTGGGGGCATCAAGCCTATGCACTGGGCTGCAATCCACAAGGTCTGTAGTTCAAAACCACCAGCAGCTCCATGAGAGAAAGACCAGGCTTTCTACTCCCGTAAATAGTTACAGTTTCAGAAATCCACGGGGGGATGGGGTTGCTATGTGTCTGCATTGGAATTTCTTGAAGCCCCCTCATATAAAAGGGGATAATATTATACTCTGCCCTCTCCTTTGTCCCCCACCTCCCCTTATCTCTTTCAATAATAACCCTGATTCCCTTTCCTGTTATAGAAGGCAAAGTACTTGATGAAGAGGGAGGGAAGTCAGGATCCGTAAGTAAAGTTAGTATGGAATAGTTGATTAGGGTCATTGCTATCAATACATTTTATTTATTTATTTTTTTGCTATCAATACATATTAAACTATAAAAAATTGAATACCAAAAAGAGAGTAGATGAAGAGGCTGCATATATACAATCATCTCTTCGATTTTAGTTCCTCAATATAGGAGGTTTTGGGTTATGAGATATCTCCGTTAATTGGCTTAATATTAGTGCTATTCTATTTCCTAGTTCAAAGTGTAGTGCTTGGAGTCTTAAAAGCTTCAAAACAACCATCCAAGATAAAATTATTGGTCTCAATCCACCTAGATCAAGAGAGGAAGAAGGAATCAGGAAGAGGAGGAAGCTAAGGAATGTGTAACTAACTGCATCCATGAATAACTGCTTCCTTTGATGTGTGGCAAGGACTGAATAGTGCCCAGTTATCTGTACTGAATGTTTTGATTAAAAACCCTATGGAATAAATCTGCTCAAATGGGAGAAAATGCAGAATGGAATCTCAAATGTTCATGAAATGTGTACGTTCCACAGCCACAGAGGCTTGATGGAGTCCAGAAATGATTGCCCTGATAACCTTTAATCCTTATGCCAAAAACATCCCCTGGTTAAATTTTCTTAAAATCAAAAAGTAGTTTAACTTAACTAGAAATGGTTGTGTGCCTTCAGTATTGTGCTCTTTTAAGAAATTTCTATACGGGATCAAATTGCAACTGCTGGAAAGATTAGATAAGAGATTTAAGAAGCAGTCACAAAAGGAAGCTAAGAATGGCTGCCCAGCGTGAAGCATGCAATCAATGCCACCAGAGTGTACATGTGCAAGCTGGCGCATGTCCTCCTGCATATATGCTCACCAACAGAAACAGCAATAACACTCGCTCATTGCCGTTTGGTCAATTTTGACTCACAGCAACCCCCAGGGCAGAGTAGAAAAGCCTCCTGGGGGCTTCTGAGACTGTCACTCTTTATTGGAGTAGAAAGCCTCATCTTTCTCCTGAAACAGCAAGGATACTTTTTTTCTTTTTTTCACAGCAGTTTTATTGGCATATTATCCACACATCATAAAATCCAGTCATTTAGTCACATAAAAAGGAGTTGTACAATCATCACCACAGTTTTAGAACATTTTCTTCATTTTTGTACTCATCATTATTAGCTCCCCATTTCCTCCCAAACTCCCCTGCCAGACCAGCAAGTAACCAGTAATTCAGTTACTGTCTCCCTAGATTTACCTATTCTGGATTCATATACAGAAAAGCATTTTTTTAAACTAACAAGAACAATAAAAAACCTCAATCAAAAGAAAGCAGAGATATTAAAATCTGGAATAAATTTAAATGGATCATAAGGGAGATCAAATGATAGGGTGCTAAATTTTAACTGCATCTGTAACAATCCACTTTCACATGCATGATGCATGATAGCAAGGCTATTAACATCCCTGTCCCTGTTCTGAGGGGATACACCAATGCCTTAACCCACATGTAATTGTTCTTCACCTTTAAAAATAAAACAAAACTGAAAGAGCTTTGAAAGGGAGATCAAATGATAAGATATTACATTTGAGCCTAACTACATCTGCGATAATAGACCTTACAATCAATACTCCCTGTCAGCTAACAGGCCTCTTCACACCCCACAAATATGATCAGAGGGGATTCAGCAGGGGCATAATCCATGTATGGACCCTGAAAATGGACTTTGAGCTTTCACTCTCATCCATAGCCTTCTGCAAACCAGGTATTCACAATTTAAGCTCTGATGACATTCCCTCATTTAGATTTCAATTATATTATTTACAATCCTGGGATCACACAAGCTAGTGTGCTTCTTTCATGTGGAGTTACTTGACGCCTCACTTAGATGGCTGTTTGAAAACAAGCCTTTAAGACCCCAGACACTATTCTTTCTGATAGACACCATCTAGTTTCTTCACTACACACTTTGCTATACCACCCGTATCTTCAGTGATCTTTTGATGAGGACGAGCATCAAGCAGGACCATGCCATGAGAACTAATTGTTCTCAGATTGAGGCTAGAATTAAATGCAAGCTGCAAATCCATTCGTGCACCCATGGTTCACTTTAGAGACATCATTGTCATTTTATGGTAGAGAATATTTTCCATCCCCCGGAGAAATCACTTCCACTTTCATCCAGTCAATGCTGACTCATAAAGACCCTATAGGGTAGGGTACAACTACCCCCTGGGAGTCTCTGAGCCTGCAAATCTTCACAAGAATAGAAACCCTCATTCTTCCGGTGAAGAGCTTATTAGTGGTTTTGAACTGCTGACCTTGTGGTTAGCAGCCCAATGAATAACCACTAAACACTGAGAGTGCCATTAAGCTAGCCAAGGGTATAGAATTTAAAACACTGTTGAGCAAAGGAAATTATACAAGTACAGGCCAGCTATGGAAATTATATGAGTATATGCCAGTTTTGAACCTTAATACATGAATTGTTGACTTGTGCAGATTAAACTCTTAAGTGACTGGACACTATTTACACAAACAATGAGGGTTTGAGTGATAGGGTAAATCTTCCAATAATATTCATTCACAGCAGCAGAGACATGTGTACCAGATTAATATATGTCATAAAGAACCAAGGGGGGGTGGGCATTAAAATAGTAGGTATATAGTAATTCCAGGTCACCATTTATTGGGCACCCTCAAGGCAAGAGATTCTAACTAAAGTCCAACATCTGCCAATTCTATGTCCTTGGACCAGTAATCTGCTTCTTCACACTAGTGTGTTTCAGCCTTTAATCCAAGTAGTATTGTACAATTGCTACCACAGTTTCCAAACATTATTTTTCTTACTGGGTACCTTGACATTGTCTCCCTTTTACTCCCCCTCCTCCCCGCCACACTCACATTGTACACCGCCCCACCCCACTCCCTGCCGAAATGCTTATTCTACTTGCTGTCCCTATAGACTCATAAGTCCTGGGGTTCATATACGAAAACACAGAAAGACATATAATCTGACTTCAAGAGGGTGAAACTCAATGACATAACCCTAATATGAACCAACAAAAACAAACCAAAAATACAGAAGATGTTGAACACCAGATCAGGTCCAGCGTGCATCAGAGGGAGGATCAACTAACGAAGTTTTAACTGGTCAAGCCAGGGTTATCCCTTTGATCTTCTGTGCTCACCTCTCCAATGCACTCTGTCTGGAACCACTTCCCTCTCGTCCATCAATTAGGACAGAGGGAGTTCACCAGAGGCTTATTTCGTATGTAGTTCCCACAAATGTATCTTGGGCTCCCACTGTCATCCATAGCCTTTTGCAAAACAGATTCTCACAATATAGTCTCTGCTACTAGTCTCTCCTTCAACTTCGGATTATGATTTGTAATCTTTCAGTGATTAGTGATAACGTGCTTTTCCATATGGACTTAGTTAACATCTCACTTTGATGGCTCCTTGTTTGAAGACAAGTCTTTAAGACCCCAAACTCAACTTTATCTGATAGCCAGGCAGCATCTAATTTCTTCACCACATTTTGCTATAGCACACATATCTTCTGTGTTCCCTTCCTGAGGGTGAGTATCAAGCAGAGCCATGAAATAAGAATTAATTATTCTTAAGTTGGAGCTAGGCTTTAGTTCCCACTACCCAAAAAGCAATTCCTGGATCTATGTTTTTGTTCATTTTTTTTGGCTCCCTTTCACAAATTCCTTGTTAATTTATGGTGGATAGTCATAGTAATCATCCTCCTGGGGCATAATGACCTTCGGTTAATATTGTCTTTTATTAGCCCCTGGTACTAATTTTTTAAAGCCATGTTGAAGAAGGAATATTAGGCCAATGTAGGCTAACTGTACCTGAATTACTCACCTATACATAATCAATCCTTTCATGGCTGGTCATTATTTACACAAAAAATGGGGGTTAATTATCAGGGAAATTTACAACAATCATCACTGAGAATGCCCATCACAGATTTGCTGGAATAATGCATATCTTAATACAGGATATCAGGCACCAATGTAGCAAGACCATGTTTGTCTGCCTACCAACAGATCAACAACCTTGGTCAGCTGGCTTCCACTGCCTCAGACACCATGTATTTTCCAATTTAATTCCTCAGATTACAAGTTTGTCTGAGGTAGAGTCCAGTTCACCCAGTGGAATTGAAAGATAAGCAGATAAGAATAAGTCAGAACTCTCTGCAGACGCCAGGCAGAAAAGGAGAAATTGGAGCAATGTATTCCAAAAGTTGAAAGACAACAACAGCAATCGAAGAATTCTTAACTAGCAGTTTTCCATCAAATTTGAAGGAGAAATAAGTTTTCTCAAACAAGGAAATATTTAGAGAATTTGTAAAAACAAAGCCAGCACTACAAAAAATACTGTCCAGTTCTTTATGGCATGAAACCAACAAGCAGGGCATTCAAACATGATACAACCACAGGGTGCAACACCACCCGAAAACAGTACCACTAAAAACAGTACCCAAACATTACAGATCTAGTGGAGAAACGAAGACATGAATAATGTCTACACACACACTCACATTACCCCATAAAATGGAAAGAAAGGAAAATATCAAGCACAAATAATACGAGATAACAGCAACTAATCTGAATGTTAATGAACTACACGCACCAATCAAAAGACAAAGAGTAACAGACTAGACAACAAGATCCATCAATCTGCTGCCTTCAGAGACACATCTTAAACTCACAGACAAAAATAAACTGAGAGTCAACAGATGGTGAAAATTTTACCAAATTTATGACAATTTAAAAAAAGGAGGAGTGGCAATATTAATCTCTGATAAAATAAACCTCAAGGTACATGACATAACAAGAGATAAGAATGGGCATTACATAATGCTCAAGGGATCAACAGACTAAGAGCACACAACCTTAATAAACATCCATGCACCCAACAAAAGACCAAATCCTCAAAGAGATGAAAAGAGAAATCACCAGATCAACAATGATGGTAGATGACGTCAATATACCACTCTCAAAGAAAGATAGATCAACAGGTAAGAAACTCAATAAAGAAATGGAAGAGCTGAACAACACAATTAACAACTGACCCTCCTCGATATTTACAGAGCTCCAACCAACAGTGGGAAAAAAGCACATTCTTCTCCAAGGTGCATGGCTGACATTCTAAAGACAGACCACATGCAAGGCCATAAAGCAAGCCTGAGAAAATTCACACACATCAAGATTATTCAAACCATCTTCTTTGACCCACAGTGCCATAAAGCTGGAAATCAACAATACAAACAATCATTAAAAAACAAACAAACACAAACACCTGGGGATTCAACACACTACTCAAAAAAGACTGGGCAATAACCCAAATTAAATATAACATTTTTGATGACTGAGGCTCTCATGAATCCTATGGGTCATTCACACATCAACAATAATCATGGGGCTAAGCATGGAAATGTAGACAGCTGGAGAACACTGGACTGAATGTCTTCTGAGTCTAGAGCATTCATGGTATGTAGGTGGTGCTTGTTTTTATGGATGTATGCATGCATTCATGGAAAATAAATCCCAGGTATACGGATTGTGCTAGCAGTCCAAACCCATCTGTCACTCTGCAGGAGAAGGATGGGGTTTTCTGCTTCTATAAAGATACACAGCCTCAGAAATCCTATAGAAGGTAGCTGTGAGTTAGAATTAACCTAATGGCAATGATTTTTTAATTGATTAATGGCCAAAAAACAGATTCAAATAATCATGAAGATAGCACAGGACTGGACAACCCCTAAGGTCATTATGGGTCAAAACCAACTCAAAGGCCCCTACCAGCCACATGAATCATCAAGATGCGTGGAACAAGAACAATCCGGTTAGAGACAGAGTGATATGGCCATCAGATAACACCAGATCTCCTCAGTAACTACCAGAGAGATTCCACTAGAAGGAATGCCCTGAAATTCCTGGCAGCAAGAAAATCAACTTGAAGGCTAAGGAGATCCAAGTTTCTTGAAGTGGGAGAGCAGCAACATCTGTTGATGACTCCCCGTTAGCACTGGCCAGCAGCAGAGCCGCTTCTGGGAGTCCCAGACCTCCTTGGCACAGCAGATTATTCTCAGACCCTGAGGCAACACAGCCATCCAAACTTCTTACCCCACTGGCCTCTTGGGACCTCGGTGGATAGCAGAGTCCATGAGCAGCTTGGTGCAGACATACTCAGTCCCCAAGCTGCATCTGTCACTTTGATTTTCCTTTCCGCACCTCCTCCTTTCCTGCTTTGTTCTCTAGTGCCCTCCTGCCTCACATGCCCCACCTTTCCCACGAAGCACACCTGTACATACAATAATGCTACCAAAGGAACAGGAATCCCACCAACAAGGTGGTTTTATTTTTCACTTATTTTATTTTATTCAGTTTTTATACTTTTGTTCTATCATAATACCTTTTTTTCCTAGTTCTCTCCCACTTCCTCTTCCAGTGCCCTCTTCCTGTTCAACCTCATTCCTGAAAAGGTGCATTTCCCCCTAAGCAAAACCAGGCAGGCCTGTAAATTCTGGCATACTTACCCAAACAAGGACTTTTTATAACCATCACTCCCAAGGTGCACCGGACTAACACAGTGGGTATGGATATGGCTGCTGTTCTTAGGTGCCATCAAGTTCATTCTAACTCATAGGGACACTTGGCATAACATGTAAAGCACCGCTGGGTCTGGCCCATCCTAACAATTGTTATGTTTAAGACCATTGTTGCAACCACTGTGTCAATCCATCTCATTGAGAGCCTTCTTCTTTTCTGCTGGTCCTCTACTTTGAGAAGCCTGATGTCCTCCAGGGACTGGTCTCTCCTGATTGCATGTCCAAACTACCTTGTCATCCTCACGTCTAAAGAGCAGTCTAATATGTGTGTGTCTCTAGCAGTTCATGGTACTTTCAGTATTGTTCACCAGCACCATAATTCAAATGCATCATTTCCCATGTATTGCCCAACTTTCACACGTATGGAAGGCCATTGAAAATTGGTTTCAGTCAGGCCCACTTTAGTCCTCAACGTGACACCGTTGCCCTTGAACACTTTCAAGAGGTCTTGTGCAGCAGACTTCTCACTGCTCGATCTCCTGACGGCTGCTCCCCTGAGCACTGATTGTGGATCCAAGCAAGGCAAAATCCTTGACTTCAACCTCTTCTCCAGTGATCATGATGGCACTCATGGGTCCGGTTGTGAGAATTCGGGTCTTTTTTCCATTGAGCCGTATCCATACTGAAGCTGCAGGACTTGATCAGCAAATGTTTCCAGTTTTCCTAGATCTCAGGGAGGTTGCGTCATCTGCATTGCTAATGAGTTGTTACTGAGTTCTCCTCTCGTCACGAAGCCACATTCTTCTTCCCATCGTTCAGTTTTTCTGATGCTGTGCTCAGCAAACAGACCGAGAAGTATGGTGAAAGGATACCACCCTGACACACATTTTTACTGATTTTAAATTATGGTCTATTTGAAGGACTGCCTTTTGGTCTACATGCCATTTCCTCATGAACACATGAAGTGTTCTGGAATTCCCTTTTCTGTTTAAATGTTTTCCACAATTTGTTATAAATCCACACAGCTGAATGCCTATGCAGAGTCAATGAAACATGAGTAAATGTCTTTCTCTGCTTTTATTCAAGATCCATCTGGTGTCAGTATTAGATTTCTTGCTTCAAGTCCTTTTCTGAGGGCATCGGAGATGAAGAAAGCCCACTCGAGGGAGGATTGGAAAAGAGTATCATCAACTCTTGAACAGGCTATAAGGAGAGGAGGGTCAAAAGCCTAGAGAATTAACGATTTGGGCCCAAAATGATCCCAGTGCAGAGGCTTGGGAATCACTTTATTTCCAGAAGGGGAGCAGAAGCTGCATGAAAATTCAAGATAACATGAAAGAACGGTGGGCGCTGAGCTGAGTGGTACTCTAGGAAATGAGGCTGCCAGCTGGGGGGGAGTTCTGAGTCCCCAGAGGGAGGTGGTGGTGCTGGAATGGGGGGAGGGGCACTAAGCTTGAGAACAGGGCTGGAGATCCAAGCAAGCCTTTCTTGCCTTCTTGGTATCTTCCTGATGCCTGCTCACTGGACTGTCCTGCTTAGACCAGGCTATGGACATGACTGTGCTTTATGAACTAGTATTGAAGCCTGGGAGATTGGGGCGTCTTAGTGCTGCTTGAACCTAAATCCTCAAGTGGGGGACTTTAAAGAAGAGAAGTTTATTTTCCTATGCAGTACTGAAAGCTAACAGTCAAAATCAGAAGCTGTGTTGATTGCTTTCCTAGTACCTTGGCCCAGGTGTTCCTTTGCTCCTTAGCCTAGACGTGATCCTCACCTGACCTCTGTCTTCTCTAGTTGATAGGTGAGTCTGCATTTCTGTTGCCCTTTATATAATTCAGAAGTCTTGTGGTCCCTGAACCATTCCCAAAGTCATCCTGGCCAGGGCTGAGAGGCAGGAGTCCATTAGTAAAGCCCTCATTTGGCCACATCCCCTCTTTATAGCATGGAATCAATCGCTATCCCATTCTCTAACTCATTTTCTGTAAAATGGGATAGATCGAGCTCTCACTCCATGGCACATAGGTGTAGGGCAAACTCTAAAGCCTGGAAGTTTGGGTCCAGTCAAAAGTGCCTTGGAAGAAAGAGCCAAGTGAAAGACTTCAACAACAACAACAAAAATCGACCATTGAAAACCCTGCATATCACAGGTCCACTCTCACAAATGGATTCTTCATGCATCAGAAATTGATTCCCTGGCAAGAGACCACTGCTATGGCTTCATTAACATAACAAAGAAAGCCCTAATTCCTAGTAGAATATCCATGGGTGTGAGGGTTATGATTCCAGTACAAGCTCAGGGAATATACAATTCAACCTCAGTTAAATTCATAACATTCTACCCTTTGCTTCCCCAAAGAGAAGCCCTTCCTGTGCAAAACACAGTCACTTTATCACAATGGGTATCACAGATGGTTCGGCACCTGGAAACTAACTGGTGGTTAGGCCCACCCAGTGGGCTGGGAGGACAGGCCTGACAAGCTGCTTCTGAAAGGTTATAACCTTGAAAATCCTAAGGAGCAGTTGACAGGCTTGCTACAAATCAGAATCCATTCAAAGACTCCAACGACAACAATTGGTTGTAGATGAGGCAAGAGAGCGAGAGCTATGGTGTTTGTGTGATATCCATAGAAGGCCTGAAATGGAAATTCTGGAAAGTGCTTGAGAAAGATGCTTTGCTCCAAAGGAAGCTCTCTATCAAAATGGTCGGGGAAGGTGGTGAAAGGGGCAAAAATGGGCTGGAATGGGACTGGGGCCAGGTTGAGGGAGGTCTTAAAAGTCAAGGTCAGGGATCTATAGTCAAGGTAGAGGTAGATACTCAAGAAGTATGAGAAACACTCAAACAGATGTATACTTTCCTGTGTTCATTAAAGCACAGTTCACAATAGCGAGAAGCTAGAAATACCCCAAACACCCATCAGTAGAAGAAAGGATAAAAAAAAACACTAGTACAAACACACAGTGGAATACTGTGCATCCCTAAAAAGCAGTGATGAGACCACAAAGCACATCATGACACGGATACACCTGAAAACCATGAGGCTGAACTATGTTAGTCAATCACAAAAGATAAATGCTGTATGATGCCACTACTATAAGGATAAACACCAAGCCAAAGGCAGGCATCTGCTTGCAGGCCATGCAATCTTTCGTCTGGTCTCTCTGGTAATTAGATGGTGTGCCTACTGAAAAATCATGATCTATTTATCAACCCTTTATTTGTACATCTTAAAAACCACTGGGACGGGAGGTCTCAGTTCAGCTGGGGTCAGTTTCTCATGTTGGCAGGAGAAAGAGAAGACCCATAGTTCCTGCCATATAGCGGCCATGCCAAATCAACAGGCACTCCAAGATTGCCCAGTGGACCTTAATGGAAATTAAAGTCCAGAGGTGGGAAGATGAGGCATTTCTGTCTTAGAGAAAGTGATTTCACTTCTTTGGTTGGTAAACCAGGAAGGGCAACCTGCCATTGGGAGAAACATTTAATATTATATAGACTTCCAATGAAAGAATACGCCCTCTACTATGTTCTTAATCAGGGACTTTTGACTGAGTTTCTATCCAGCCCTTGGTGGTCCAGACCAAGCACTACATACAACCAGGACTTTAGATTTTGTCCTTTCAAGGAATACAATATGCTTCATAGGTCACATCAGAAGGATCTGATTTACAGATCCCACTTAGTGTACCCAGCTTTACCTTAAACACACAGGTAGCAGATTAAAGGGAAAAGTCCCTTACATTTAATGGCTGAAATAGCCTAGTGTGAGAAGAAGCAGATGACTACTATCCCAAGGTTATGGATTTGGAAGCCATTGGACTGACTTGAGTCTCTTGTATTGAAGGTACCCAATAACTGGCAACTTAAGACAACCATATATTTTTATGACATGTGTTAGCCAAGCAAACATAGTTCTGCCCTAGCAAATGAGTGTTCTTGAAAGTTTTGCCCTAACACTCATTGTATAGAGTCTAGTCATTTTAGTTTTTAATCTGTATAAGCAAATAATCCATGTATTTTAATCTAAAAAGCTGTCCTATAAACATGTATACTTTCCTTTTCTAAATAATATTTTAAATTCTATGTCACTGATTAAATTAGTGATACTATCAATAAAATTACCTTATACCCCGTGGTGATAATTGATAATATCCCCCAATAAAATGATAATGGTATATTTAAAATGGACCGGAGACATATATAAACCATAGATATCTGAATGTATTTTGAACCTGAACATAATCATAAGCCTTAATCTAAGAACAATTAGTTCTTTTGATGTGGTCCTACTTGAGACGTGCCTTCCTGAAAAGATCACTAAAGGTATAGGTGCTATAGCAAAGTATGGTAAAGAAATCAGATGGTGCCCAGCTATCAGAAAAAATAGCATCTCTGATCTTAAATGTTTGCCTTTAAACAAGGAAACATCTAAGTGAGATGTCAGCTAAGTATGTACAGAAGAAGCACACAGTTTGTGTGACCTAAGGATTGTAAATGGTAAAATCCAAGACTGGAGGAGGGAACTGTAGTAGAACTGAAATTCTGAGCACCCACTTTGCAGAAGGCTATGGATGACAATAGAAGCCCCCAAATCCATTTGCAGTGTCCACACATGGTTTAAGCCTCTGGTGACTCCTCTCTGACATTGACCAGGGATGTGAATAGCCATGCTATTCACAGACAGGGTGTTTTGAAAAGTGGATTAATGCAGATATAGTGAAGTTAAAATTAACACCTTGTAATTTGTTTTCTTTTGACTCATTTTAAATTTGTTCTGGTTTTTATTATTTTCTGCCTTCTTTTGGATTGAGTTAATTCTGTGTTTTAATTTGTTATTGTTGATGGGAGGGATTGGTATGTTTTTCTTGGAATGAATTCAGGATAGGTAAATCTACAGAGAGAGTAACTGGATTAATAGTTTCTTGGGATTATGGCACAAGAGGTTGGGAGAAAATGGGGAATGAGGAAACTGCTCTAAAATCTTGGTGATGGTTGCACAACTCTTTTTAATATGTTTAAACCATTGAATTGTATGGTATGTGAATTATATGTCAATAAAACTATTAACATTAAATACATTTTAAAAACCACACCTCCGTGAAAACCATTCTTCTGTGTATAAGAGCCATCTTGCACACAAAGAAAAAACCCAAGACCATCAGAAGAGCAGGTGGGGCCTCTCTGTCTGAAACAGTGGCGGCTGAGACTAGAGGTATGGAGACTATGGGGCAGAGGAAAGGAGCCAGGCTGAGAGCAGAAGTGGAGGCAAGGAAACCATGACATGAGCAAGAACAGAAGAGCAGTAGCGCCACAACCCAGAACTGTGAGGCAGAGCAACAGGTGGGTTTTCTGGACCGCAGAGGAGGACACCAATAGGCCACACGACTGAGTCTGAGGACTAGAGAGAGGCTTGCTGGATGAGGAGAGGTGGTGCTGTGGACCAGTGACTGACTTCTGGTAACCTGTTAACATCCCTGATAAATGTCCATACTTGAGTTGTATCTGTGAGTTGTGTGTGGCCATTGCAATGAATGATTGAAGTCAGCATAGAAGCAGAGTGCCGTGGGAGGACAGTTGGGGTCAGAATGTATAAAGAAGGATGGCGGGTGAAGGTATATCTGACCTCTCCCTCATGACAAAAGAGAAGCCAGAGGAGGTCAGAAATGGTAGCCCTCCTTGCCATTATCACACCAGATATAGAGTCCCTGGGCGGCACAAACAGTAGAGGCACTCAGCTACTCACCAAAGTGTTCAAAGTTCAAGTTTGCACAAAGGCCCCTCAGGAGAAAGACCAGATAATCTGTTGCTGTTGTTGCCAATCGGCCATTGAAAACTGTGTACAGCAAAGCTCTACTGGGACACCTTATGTGAGCTCCGTACGGTAGAGTTGACTTGACAATGACCGACTGTATCCAGATCCACAAAAACCATCGAGTCATTGAGTCGATTCCAACTTACAATGATTCCATAAACCATTTTTGAGATTGTAAACATTTACAGGAGCAAACAGCCTCATCTTTCTCTCAAGGTGCGGCTGGTGGCTTTGAACCACCTACCTTGGGTTAGCAGTCCAATGCTTACCCAACAAAACTGGCAGGGCTCCTTTCTGTGTCCAATAGTAGTCTCCAACTATATTTCCCTCTTTATGGAACTAAGGCTTCTTGGAGAACTATGACTGATGCAGGAAATGCTTACAATAAGTCTGTCCTCTTTTTCAAGTCAGAAGCCACAAGACCACGAACGTAGTTGAAAGATTTAAGTGCTAATTTGAAGGAGCGCTCACTGACCAAAGACTGTACACTGGTGAATCAAAAAGAATAATGAGAGTAATGGATTAAAACACAACAAACATGGAAGACATGAGCTCATAATAATAGTAATACTCCTTTAAAATGTATATGTCAATATCGGAATTTTCTAGAATATAAATTTTTATATTTTTATTCTAAAAACTGGTAACTAAGGCGAAAAACAAACTCACTGGAGTTCTGAGGCTGTAAATTTGTAGCAAACCCGACTGCCACATCGTTCTCTCATGAGCAGCTGGTGAATTCGAACTGACAACCTTTTGGTTAGCAGCCCGATGCTTAGCACACTGTATTACCAAGGATAAAACATTACACAAATTATAGCCTTTGGGGAGCTGGCCAAAGAGGAATTTGGTCATTTGGAGAACAGATTTAGAGCGATTCAAATAAATTGTCCAACATATGTATAATTGTAGCCTTGGAGGCAGCTCCGAGGGGTCATCTCAGCAGGGTTGTAACAAGCACAAGCTGTCCTGCTGAATTAAGAAAGTGTCCCTCTCTGGCACTTCCCCTGGGCAAAGCACACGACATATCAATTGATAGGACTCCTTTGTACCAGGGGTTCAAGGAGTTTCAGAGTAATTTGTACCAGCTGGCCAGTACTGTTTGTCCATAAAAGTGAGCATGGCTGATGAACTGCCTCAGTAAGACCACGGGTAGGTTTGCTGTTAAGGCTGGTTTACTTAGCCTAAGTGGCTAGCAAAATCTAAAATATAGAAAAATTACTATAAAATAGAAAAACGGGGAGGGTGGAATGTTCTGAAATTGATGTGGGGCTGATTGTACAATTTTCTGATATGATTGAATGAACTATTGAATAATATGATATTTAAGTTACTTGGCAATAAAACTGTTGGGCAAAGAAAAAGATAGAAAAATGGCTTTTTAAAAATTTTTAATAAATCATTTTATTGGGGGCTCATACAACTCTTATCACAATCCACACATACATCCA
>NW_022103896.1:70177930-70185545 GCF_000313985.2 Echinops telfairi | reverse complement strand
GAAACATCAGCTGAGACTCCATTTGGGCCACCTTGGCATAGCGGGTGACGAGTTGGCTGCTCAACACAGCTGAGCAATTGGAACCCACTAGCTACTGCCAGGGAGAAAGATTCACTCAGATCACAGTTTATTGTCTTGGAAACCCACACAGGCAGTTTTCTGTCCTGTAGGGTCACTATGAGTCAGAATAGAGTCGATGGCAGTGATTGTGTTTGTTTTGTTTCTGTTTTTATCATTCCTGAGTATTCAGTGCACATATCTGAGGTGCCTGATCCAAAAGCCAAAGTGCATCTGCCACACCCTTCAGACCAGAGGGATGGTTGGAATCCTCCTGCTATGAGAGCCTGTGGTCACAACAATTGTCCTCCCTGTACGGTTGTTAATGTATAGTATCCTTTTCCTGCAATCTATGTCGATGTATAAGCATTCCCATTCTGGATCCTGTGAGTCTCCTTTAGTACTTGAACCCAGTTTGATTTTCACCATTGTTTATTGGCTAAGAACGGCCACATTGTAAGAACTGAAATATTTCTTTAATTAATTAATCAGTAGTGGGGAGGGGGGAGAATACGCTATCCTGATTTACTGTCTATTGTTAAGCATCTATAAACATTCTGATAAGCATTGAAGAAAAACAAATGTAATGCAGTGGAATAAATAATTCTCTATCCAAAAGACAAAAAGCCCATTTGGTTATATTTAAAATCCTATTAGTCTCTATTCATCTCAAGATTGTTAACAATTATTTAAGGGAGCAGCCCAGCAGCTGCTGCAGAACGCCAGCTTGCTCATACCTCCCTTTCCTTTCATAGCCCGCACGCTGTGGGTTGTGTCAGCACAGTGTCAGTGTCCAGTGTCATCACTTGAGCTTGGGAATGACCAGCGACACCAAAGGGCATCCAAGCCTAATGTACTCAATTTGTATTTAAAGTGTTTATCACTATGCATAAAGAATCTCTATGTCTACATGTATAAATCTAGCATAAAAATGCACTTTAAAAAAATGCCTTTATGGAAATATAGCCAAGAGGAATTACTAAAACCCAAATGAAGGCCGAACATGATAGAGGGACAAAAGGAAATAGATGAAAGAACTAGGAGGCAACGGGCATTTATGGAGGCCTAAATACAGGGGTGTGTGTGTATGTATATATATATAAGTATAGGTAAATAGATCTATGAACATATATTTATATGTTAAGTATTAAGGTAGCAGGCGGACATTGGGCCTCTACTCAAGTACTCCCCCAACGCAAGAACATTTTGTTCTAATAACCCAGCATACTGTGATGTTCACCTTCCCGACAGGATCGCTGAAGACAAAATGGGTGCATAAGCAAATGTGGTGAAGAAAGTTGATGGTGCCTGGCTATCAAAAGATAAAGCATCGGGGTGGGGATAGGGGCCTGCAAATAAAGAAAGAAAAAAGATAAAGTGCCTGGGGTCTTAAAGGCTTGAGGATAAACAAGTGGCCATCTAGCTGAGATGCAAAAATGCCCACATGGAAAAGAGCACACCAACCTGTGCGATCATGAGGTGTCAATGGGATCAGGTGTCAAGCATCAAAGACCCAGAATGAAAAGGCATTTATCAATGTGAACAAGAGGGAGTGTGGAATGGAGGCCCAAAGCCCATCTGTAGACATCCACTTACAGAGGGGTCACAAGGAAGAGACGAGCCAGTCAGGGTGCAGTATAGCACTGATGAAACATACAACTCTTCTCTAGTTCCTTAATGTTTCCACCACCCACTATCATGACCCCAATTCTACCTTACAAATCCAGCTAGACCAGAGCATGTACACTGGTATAGACAAGAACTGGAAACGCAGGGGATCCAAGACAGATTAACCCCTCAGGACCAATAATGAGAGTAGAGACACCAAGAGGAGAAGGGGAAAGTGTGGGGAGAAAGGGGGAACTGATCACAATGATCTACATATAACCCTCTCCCAGAGGCACGGACAACGGAATAGTGTGAAGGGAGTCAGCGGTCAGTGTAAGGCATGAAAAAAAATTTATAAATTATCAAGGGTTCATGAGGGAGGGAGGGTAAGGGGGGAGGGGAAATGTAGAGGCTCAAGTAGAAAGAAAATATTTTGAAAATGATGATGGCAACATATGTACAAATGTGCTTGACACAATGGATGTATGCATGGATTGTGATAAGAGCTGTAAGAGCCCCCAATAAAATGATTTTTTAAATGCCCTTGTAAGATTAAAGAATTTGTATATCACAACTTCTAACCCTCTCAAAAGAATTAAAACATGTCAAGTCTGTTCATGTCTCTCTTGGATAAATGATCCAAAATGATTTGGCGATAAATAGCAATGGCAATTGCAGAAAAAGAAAGAAAAACAAATTAGTAAGTATTTAACCACAATAATATATGAAATAAAAATTTTAAATACACACACAAATGCAATAATTCACAAAGGTTTCAACTTTAGTTATTGTTATGTACTGACTTGACTAGGCTGTGATTCTCAGTGGTTAACACAATCGGATTGATGGCTCTTCAACAATTTAACATACTGTAATATTTCTCTATTTTGTGATCTGATGTGGGTAGTCAATCAGCTGAAAGCCAATCCATTTCCTTCATGGTGTGGCCTGCATCCAATATATATGGATATTCTGGCAAAGCTGGCTCTCTGGATCCTGCAACCAACTCATTATCTTCAGGATTCTGGTTCTTGTCACAGGCTGCTAGCTAATCTATCGTATATCCATGAGTATAAAGTGTTTTTTTTTTTTATTTCAGCACATTTTAAATGCCGTTTCGTGGTAAAATTAGGTGCCAAGGCTGATATTCGGGTCAGCTTATACTCTAGTATATACGGTACATATCTTGAGATTCACCAGCTCCTGCAGCCCCGCAGGCCAGTAGTCTGACCTGTCAATGATGGTTTGTTTTTGTGTTTTCAGCAGCCCTTGCCCTAATTTGAATCAGCAGACTCCTTCAGCCAGCACATGACCCACAGATTGGAAACTGGCTACCCTCACACCTATTTGAACCATTTCCATGAAACCTGTGATTTATTGTCTTTGCTCTTCGATGCACTCAGCCTAAGATATTTGGTAGTAAGAATGGTCCCAGAGGTACAAAATGATAGGATGAGTTTTTCTGAATCGGTTTGCAAGTCTGGCACGGCATGAGGTAGGAATAGAAATACACAAAGTTATCACCACTCATGGATCAAGTGTTTGTGAGAAACAAGGCTCTGGGTGATTACACACTCAATCATTTTCTACAAGCTTATCAAAAAGAGTAGTCTGGTTGACTGGCGCAGCTTTTGCTGGACAAAGAGGTGAAGCAAAGAGACGACCTCAGGTTTCAGAATCGCACCCTAAGTACTGCACAAAAGGTAGTGCAGCTGCCACTTGTACATTAAAAGAAAGCTTTATTTCTTATAATCACAGAGCTGATATTGCCAAAGAAATTGGGTCCTGAAACTTGAGATGGGGACATATGGGCAGATAATCAAAATCTGGGGACATTAACACCCCAAATTCCACTGAGTCAGGCCTGTCAACAGAACCACCCCTTTTACTCATGTCTGAAGAGATCACTCCATCTTCATCCACTAAGCCACCTCCCTACAAAAACCTGTTTCCCTTCCACCAGCCTCTGATGGATTAACCCAGTTGTACTGAGGAGTCTTTGTTTGAAATACAGGCTGGGCACTGACTGCTTTGGTGTAAACGATCCAAAGATTTAGGAAAATTGACATGCTGAAGTAGATTTATCAGGTTGGACCCATAGACTCACCCAGGGAATTCCCAGAGGATATACCTAGAATCATAACACAAAAGAATAAATTTGTGATGGGAGCCCCCGCATCAGGGAACACTGCTATTGATTTCCATGTTACGTCAGTCCCCCTCCACAGTTTGGACTGCCTAAAGGAACTAAGAGAGCTGACGACGATGAGGAGGCGATGATTAAGTAGCCAACACTGTAAGTCCATACGTGTCAGGCTACTCTGATGGCTGCTCTCCATGACGGGAACTAAATTCGCCTTGTCTTTGCTGACTAAGAGTGCTGCCCCTTTGCCTCTATACCAGCCCCCAGGCAGATTTGGCATTTCAAGTTGATTTAGTGTAAGCCACTGTTTAATCCACGCCTCAACAAACCAACCCAATAAACCAATAGATCCCTTTCTAATGTCTTGAGTGGAAACACCAAATGAAGAGGCTATGTGTGGTGAAGTCATATCCCTAAATGCAAACTGATCCAACTTTATGTTCTTTGCACAATTATTTGACATTTTTAGTAGCCACTTTCACACATATTTGGAGGTTTATGTTTATGTATAAATCAAGCAGTTACCTCCTCATGGGTCATACTCCTATTTCACCTCCTAGGACTTGCTGGGGCCTAAGTATAATTATAGATATAGAAGCAAAAATGGGTGGTGGGCATGAGTCCTGGTAATGTTCAGCAGTGTCTTACAAGGGACCTGCCTCCGAAAGAAAGCGACAGGAACAC
Organism: Echinops telfairi; assembly: GCF_000313985.2. Classification (NCBI taxonomy): domain Eukaryota; kingdom Metazoa; phylum Chordata; class Mammalia; order Afrosoricida; family Tenrecidae; genus Echinops; species Echinops telfairi. Next base: position 70,181,053 of record NW_022103896.1, on the reverse strand, counting down.
AGACGTATCCCACTGCTGAACAGATGCAAGGACACCCGAGAGCTGAAGGAGGAGACTAAGGCAGTGGGGATGACACCTCGTCACAACATTGAGGTGTCCACCTACCCTGAGGCTCAAGTCTCCGTTGACTGTGCTCTCAATCCACCCGAGCACCCCGAAGCATGAACTCCACCCTCCTCTTCCACACCAACACTTTCATTTGTGCCCTCGGGAGTAAACTATTATTTTGGGCCAGAATAAGCTTTAACATTCCTGCTGCTCTGACTTTGCTCAAACTGATCATCTACCGGGAATAAAAATGTCTTTTCGCTGAACTCTTAATGGGCAAATTCTACGTTTCCTAAAAACCCATACCTTCCATCAAACTCAACTCAAAAATGTGATTATACCAGCTGACATAGTCTCCCAAATTTAGATCTTCTATTAATTTAATGAAAAGTATTTCTCCTTCATTTCAAATATGTTCTCTCTCCTCTTTGATCGGTAAGCAGCTTGAGGTCCTGGTTTGAGCCTTCCTATTTCCCATCCCACACAAAGAACAGGTGTCCAGTGGCCAGCTGAACAAATGAGGGAGGCCTGCCTTTTGATAAATGTTCTGAGTTTCATCTCTACCACTGTAAAGGAGAATTCATAAGGCCTTTTTTTTTTTTTTACCCAAACTGAATGATTAGATTTAACCCAGTTCTTGTTGAATTAGAATGTTCTTTTAATTTAACTGCCAGCTTGGGACTAAATGATTGTGCTCCTCATGCGCTCCTATCATCTATTCATGTTAATTGCTAGAAGTCATAAATAAATAAATGAATATCTCATCTATAGTCAAGCCAGTATGGAAGGGATACACCCCAAGAAAGAGGGTTTTAACTTTGATACTTTGAATAACATGGCCTTAAAAAACAGTCCTTTCCTAATACCGGTACCAGAACTCCCCAAATTCACTGCCATTGAGGTGGTTCCGTGAGTCACCTGACAGGACAATGCAGAACTGCCCCCTGTGAGTTTCCAAGACTGTCACTCTCCCCAGAGGTAGAAAGGAGTGTCTTTCTCCTGAATGGACCAAGGGGTTCAGCAAATAGCAGTTTCCACAACCCTGAGTCCAAAACTAGATGATGCCTAGCTACCACTATCAAGTGCTCTCAAAATATAACATGAGAAGGTCATTGATAAAGTGGGAGAAAAACCTGGAACGAAACCCAAAACTCTTTTTTTAAGCACGGAGCCTTACTGGTTGACTAGACAGGTGGGATTCATGAGACTACAGCCCTAATCACCCTCAGGTCTGGAGCTGAACTTACACCTGTTAAAATAATCAGCTGTTTAAGACCAGAAGGGTGGCATCTACCCACCAACAAAGTTCAGAAGGTTAGGAAGGAAGGAGACGTGGAAACAAACACAGGGAGAAAGCTGGGTACGTGACAGTGCACTGGAGGGACTGCAATGGATGAATTGCAGGAAAGAGTGTGTGAATGATTAAGTGGAAAACTGATGTTCTGCTCTGTAAACCTTCAACAACTTCACAACAAAAGTTCGAGAAAAGAAATATACCTTGCATGATAAGAATATAGAAACAAAGCCTCAAAATAAAACAATTAAAAAAACAACAACAACCTTGAACTGTCAACATTTTAAAGTCTCCTAAATTGCCAAGATGATTTCCATTGGGCAAGCCTTGGCTTTAATTCTCTTTAACCAGTTCCAGCCTCCAAGAATGCCTTCCATCGACTTTCACATTTTTATGGCCTGTTCCGAAAAGTATATATTATAAGCATTCTGATATTATACTGTAAATTTTGCAGCCCCACTGAAAAACTTTCTCCATCCTGAACCATTCTGACTTGTGACCTCAGCCAAACATTAACCAAGCAGATAACGGTATTATAATACCTTTGTTTCACAAACTACATCTGTCTAAAAAAATGTTCAGTTGAAGTCATCAGCCCTCACTTAGTTGACTGGATGGTGTCTTCCTACAGCTGGAGGCAATCATTTTCTTTTTCTTTTTCTGAATAAATTCTCTTAAATTCATTTTTCATAGGCTGAGTAAATTCTTCCCTATAATACCATCTAATGCAACACAAACAAATTGCTCTGCAGGGTCGAAGTATTTACCCAAATAATCCTTACAAATTCTGTAACTTGAAACCTTTGTCAAAAGAAAAATTGAAGCTATTTTAAATTCTTTCTCAGATAAATGTCTTTTTATCCATTCCACCCAACATGCCTAGAAAGGGCACAAGACAAGGAATGATCTCAAAGTAAATACATCCTTAGAAGACTAAAAGAGCTCAGGGTGGTTCATGCGCTTGGCTGGCGGCCAAAAGGTTGCATGTTCAAACCCACCAGCAGCATGTCAGGCCAAAGGCCTGGTGATCCATTGCTAAAATACTAGCCAGTGGAAACCTTACAGATCACAGTTCTGCTCTGACACGTGTGGGGCCACTGGCAGCTGAGGGGTTTGTTGTTGTTGTTGTTGTTGTTTGGTTTTGGCTTTCTTTCTTGAGAAAATTAAAACTCTGCTCCGCAAGAAAGATTTAACAAAGTGGACTTCTAAAAGGAATAGCAATCGCTCTTTAATCTTCTTATTGTAATATGACAAGTGGAATAGCCATCCTCTACTCTTAATCAGTTGGAATATCTCTTGACTATTATTGTTTGTTATTTAACTGTAAAGGAAGGGGAAAGAATATGGGCCAGGGTTAGAAAGCCTTTCATCAGAAGACAGTAGACTGTTAAACAATGACTGTTTCTAATCACTAATGACAAAACACGAAACTCACGGCCATCCAGTCGGTGCCAACTCATAGCAAGCCCGTAGGGCAGAGTGTCGTTGCCCCTGTGAGGTTCCTAGACTTTAGATCTTTAGGAGAGCAGACAGCCTTACCTTTCTCTCATGGAGCAACGGGTAAGTTGGAAATACTGACCTGGCAGTTTGCTAACTGGATAGCCCACCACACGAGCAGGGCTCCTTAGTGATGACCAACCCAGAATAGAATCAGCACTCTGAGATACTGCTTCTTTGTTTCTGATGTTGGATCAGGGTTCAGTCAACTTTGTGAGTTAGACCTATTCAATCCTGTACACATGCACACACACACACACACACACACACACACACACACACAC
>NW_022103896.1:70149267-70177830 GCF_000313985.2 Echinops telfairi | reverse complement strand
CACACACACACACACACACACACACACACACACACACACGCTGCCGCCACCACCACCAAGTGAACTATACTGTGGCTATTTGCAGCCAAACATCTCAGGTTCAAGTGATGCCTATACTAGGTTTTCCCAAAAGAGTTATTCACCTAGCCTCTGCCTTTACTAGTAACTAAGAGATACCTTTGGTCAAAATCCATTCAATATGCATTCAATTTCGTGCTAGGAGAGTACTGTTCTAGGGGTCAAGTATCCCAGAGGGTCAAAAGGGTCCAGAGGAAAGAAACAGGGGGATCTAAGCAGTTCTGCTCACTAGACTGATTGGAACAACAGCACACAATGGACTAGGGGGCATTCTAGTCGCAAGAGAGACCCTAATCATAAAATAAAAATCAAGTTTGTGGTCTAACAAGTCTAGGAAATACTATATTCTGAATCTATATAGCATTTCAAAATGCACATTATCATACTAAACAGGCATTCAAAGTCTTTAACTCGACAAGTCCTAAGTTTATTTGACTATGAACTTTATTTTCAGTAACACCATTTACTATTGAAACATTAGGAAATACTTGGGACTATGCTACCTTTAAGAGCTACCTAGCATCCAGTCACAAGACAACCCTTGTTTTCCCAATTGGAGAATTGCTGCTCAACAGAGTGTTAGGGTAGGAGTTAAATTAGACAGTCCAACTGTACAATAACCTGGAACTTTTACCTTAATGAAGAAAAACAGATATTGTTGAAACCAACTTAGGGAAACGCATATATTTAAGTTATGCTTAAAACGGCCCACAATCTTTATCCTTTTTATAAAAATATTTGCTATGAACTCACAACCCAACTGTGTGTCTTTTTATGTGAAAAATAAAATAGGGAGCAAAGTTATTACCTTAATATGTCACAATTACTTCTCTTTCTACCAATGATACCATTGTTCCTGTTAATTGTCAGATAATTCAAGATTTATGAGTCTGAATGAGGAATTGGAGGAGAAGGCAGGAGACTTAGTCCTCTGAAAAATTATAAACCTCCCCTAAAACATTAATAGCTTAAGCCTTTAGGAAGATATAAACATTCAATCATGTTTGAAACCACTAAGGAATTTCCTAGAATAGTATATGAAATAATACACTGAGCATGCCTACAATATATAAGAATTAATGTGCCTGCATTTGTGAGGGACCAATTGTCTATAAAAAGACTTGCATTCTATGTGTAATATGGTTACATGTATCAAAATTCCCACAAAAATAAGCTTCCCCAACATTAAAAAAAATATTTTAAAACAAAAGTGATACATTCTCTTTTTAGCTTCAAGTAGCTCCACAGACTCCATTAAATTATTCATAATCATCAAGAGGAAATCCTTGTACCATGGGCAGATCTATATTTCATATTTCTTTTACAAAAACCACTTAAAACCTTTTAATACCAACCCATGAAAAGATCTATTCAGACTTAAATGTGAATGACATTACTTGCACCTTTTTTAAAAGCAAAGAACCATAAAAAAGCTAAATAGATAACGTTTCCCTCACTCCAAAATACAATTGGTAAAAATCTCACATAGTACAAAGATATGAATTAAAGTGAAAACATTTAAGGACATACTCTTGCAAAAATTTTGGTTGAAAGGTAACTGTTCATGTACTTATTTAACACCTTGATGTTAGATTTAACTTTCTCCTCACTCATTGCATCATAGTTTAGTAGTTAAAAATGGTCACGTTTTCAAGCAGTTCTACGGCAGTGCCTTACCAGTGTAGATGCTGGCATTGGAAGCAGGGATACCAAACTGTGACTCGATGAACTTGGGAATGAAGGTAATGAAAGCAGTTACAATGGCACTCTCGGCTGTGTATGACAGACTCACAAAAAGGAATGTCATGTTGCTTAAGATCCTGACAGCTGCTCTTGGTAGGTCTACAAAATGACAAAAATGACAAATGAATGTTATAAACAATGGATGGAAAATAAAGAAAAATTGAATTGCTTTTGAAATGAACTGGAAATAGCCATTCAGCAATATTTGCAACAAGCGAACAAAAACAGAAAGGAAAAAAAAAGCCTGATGACTGATTAGAATTTAATCATTTCCTTTATTCAATAGATTTGGGGTTTTCATTTTCAACTAAGATAAGGAAACGAAAGCATCTAAAAAGGTACCTATACACAACTATTATGCAGAAGCAAGACTTGTTGTAAAACTGTTTCAAGTGAACAGTTGCATTTTGTCATTGATTAAAACTGTTATTCTATGTTAAACCCTCAAAGTTTACTCTGTGTATAAAGTCAGTATAGTACATGACACATTTTATTACCTTATAGTTTCCACTTCACCCAACTACCACTTTCTGAGGGAAAACGAACTTCAGAGTTCCTATGTTGCCCCATCCAGCATTGAGGATGCTCACAGCTGAGCAAGTGCTACAAGATGTTGGGCACTTGATTTTTGAGGCTCATTAGGAAATGTTAACGAATCGTGGTTTTCTGAGCATAAGGGACAGACCAGTCAGGCCAGATCCTCCTCGGGTAATTTGGGCTGGATGGGTGGGAGACAAAAAGAAGAGATGCCCATGGGGGAAAGAGAGCCACAGAGGTGGAGCCCAGATCAGCACCCATTAGGCTGTCTCTAGAAAGGCAGAATTACGAGCATTTGGGATGGAGGTAGAAGGTCTCATCCTTGATTCTAGGCAACGATTTCACCGAGCCTCCCCTAGGTGCTGCAAGACCTGAGTGCCTTTCCAGTGCAGCACTGTAAAAGCAAAAATTTAGAAAAACCTGATCTTGGTAGCTGTACACCCGCATGGCTATCATCCACATATCCAATGCAAAAACGCAAATGGATCCCATGATACGACATATAACACGGGGCCCATTCAAAGTTTGCCAAGAATACCCTTTATGGGTCCACGATCTACCCAGCGTTGCAAGTTGCACTGAGTATCCATGTCCTTCTGTCTCTCCCAGCAGGGGAAAGGAGCTCTAGTGGCCCTGTGGGGTAGTAGTTTGGCTGCTAGCCACAAGGTTGGTGGTTCAACCCCCACCAGCTGTTCCTTGGGATAAAGATGAAGTTGTCTGCCCCCATAAAAATGTATGCTCTCAAAAAACCCTATACAGTACAGGGTCACCATGAGTCAGAATTGATTTAATGGCAGTTTGGGCTTTAGGCAGTACCGTTTGTACTCAATTATTAACCTAAAAGTCGAGTCTGTTCTTATGCAGCAGGGCCCCGGAAGCAAGTCCTGGAAACCTGCTTCCTTTAAGACTGCAATATCGAAAACCATGTGGTGCAATCTACTCTGTTATACACGGACTCACAAATTTATCCATCAGATTCCAGTCAATGGCAACAGGGTTTTTGTTTGGTTTGGTTTGATTAAGAGCATCACGTCTGTGACTTCTCAAATGGGGTCAGAAATGTCAATAAGGGAATCAGGGTGAAGGGTACAGAGCAGTTCTAGGTGCTATTTATGAAGCTTTTATGTAAATTCAAAATAATTTCAAAAACGCAATGTGGATAAAAGTAAGTTAGTAACCAAAAAGCCCTAAGTGGTTGCCACAGGGTTGACACTACCTCAAGGAGACGGCACGTGTCTAGAGTAGCAATGTGCCCCACGGGGTGTTCAGTGGCTGAGTTTTCTGAAGCACGTCACCAGGACTTTCTTCTGAGGCACTTGTGGACTCAAATCACCAGCCTTCCAGCTAAGAGCCAAACACTAACCCATTTGCATTACTCGGGGATTTGTGTTCAATTCACATTTTGGAACAAAATAGCTAGTTTTTATGCAGAGAAATATATTTTAGATCATTTTCTTGGTGTTATTTGTAGCTGTGTCATTGTAAAATCAAAGATACTATAAGAAGCATGATGAGAAATGATGAAATAATGATAGTGATTATCATCATCTTATGATTTAGTGCTAAGAAACACTACAAATTCAGTTATAAGGTCAAGCAGGTACTAAAATCAGCAAATGTCTTAAACAGTCATAAAATAGAAATAAAAATTCATACATAGCACCAAAATCAAAGGGGATGAATTTAAAACGGATTATATGCACAAGCAATTTTTGATAGTAGTATCAATGTCATTGCCAGATGGCTTGTTCTTTTGCAAATGCCCATCAAAATTAAAATGCAATCCAGAAAAGGTAAAGGGCATACACAACATTTCATTTTTTCAGCCTACTTGAAGACGTATTCTATATTTTTCAGTCACTGACAGATTTATCTAAGTAACAAAACTTTAAATAATCCTATGGGCTAACTTCATATCATACAGCTTCTCGGTTTCGACTCCTAGTGACCCCATGCACCTACAGGAGAACAAAACACTGCCCGGTCCTGTGCTGCCATCCTCACAGTTGATTTCATGTTGTAGCCCATCAGTGCAGCCACTCTATCCTTCCATTCTGTTGGAGGTCTTCCTTGTTTCGCTACCCCTCAACTTTAACAAACATGAAGCCCTTCTGCTGACAACCTCTGCGAAATGCCAAGACCAAGTCTTGCATCCCTTGTGCTTCTAAGGAGCACTCTGGCTAGACTTCTAAGACATACTTTTAGTTCTTTTGGCATTCCATGGTGCTTTCAATAGTTGTCAGCTCTATAATTCAAAGTCATCGATTCTTCTTCAGACTTCCTTATTTGATGTTCAGCGTGCACATGCATATGAGGCATGGGAAAACACCACGGGTTGGGTCAGGCCCACCTGGGTCCCCAAAGTAACTAACAATCTGGCTTTTCAACACTTTATAGAGGTTTTGTGTAGCAGATTTATCCAAGGCAACTCATTGCTTGATCTCTTGACAGCTTCTTCCATGAGACTGGATTGTGCCTCTAAGATCATAATTAGGACTACTAATTTCGAAGTGCTAATTTGTTTTAGAAATTTTTAAACCTCTTTATCTTCTGATGTTTTTTCAGACTGCAAGAACATTTCGTTCCCACTATGTGTTGTCTCAGCAGGAGAAAGATGAGGATTTCTGCTCCCATAAAGATTTACAGCCTCAAAAACCCCATGGGGCAAGTCCCCCTGTCCTACAGGAGCAGAGGGGGCTGGGACTGACTCACGGCAATGGATTTGTGTGTTCTGTGTGCATTTGTTGTAACCTGCTCCCACTGTTTTCACATGACCGTTTGTCTGTTCAGACACGGAATTTCCAGTTTTGTTCTTTTGACTTTTTAAAATATTTAAACTGAGAGTGGGATGAAGAGTGGAGTTTGTTTTACTATTATACCAATTACTATTGGTATAGTAATAGACCAATTACTATTATGAAGCAGTTGACTGAGTATCATTACCTAGAAAATTACATTTACACTCTGCATTAATTCTAACCATTAAGTACTGAGGAAACATGCATCTTAATTTTTGTTTTTCATTATTCCTTCTATCGTTATTTTCAAACATACCATCTCTTCTGTTGAAAAATCATTTATTTGAGGTTCAGCAATACATCATTTTATTTTTATATTTAAGTTCATGTGAAATGAATACTTTTATTATAAAAATTTTAAGTGTTTATATTGGAGAATGAGATTGGAAATGAGTTTTATTTTCTTATATTTTCAAATTTTTCTTTCATGAATATGAATATATCTTATATAAAATTTTTTTAAAGCTACAATTTTAAAAGGTTCTAATAAGCATACATAGTTTTTTACTTACCCTTATAGGTCCCAACAGATGCATACTCTCCTGTGGCCTCATCCAACTACAGCGTATCACACGATGCTGCCTCTGCTGTTCCCTGTGCCTCGATCCCTACCTCACCTCCAGAGGCCTTTCCTGACCCCTCTCCAAGGAAGCCTTGGAGTCCCCAACAGTTTTCATACATGTTCATGTTTTATAACGTATCAATAAGAACCCCAACTTTTTTTAATAACAATGACTGTCCAGTCTTTTTATCTTATTTTTTGTCCCTCCCCCCCTCCCCTTTTACCCTTAGTTTCTTTGTGCCTGGTGTAAATTTTATGCCTTGTTAAAATCAGGGACAGTTTGACTTTAATCATTTGAGTGACCTTTATCTGCTTGTTCAATAGATACTTCCCTCAAATTCTAATTTTATATAAGACACTGGCAGTATCTTTTAAAAAACAAGGAAGAATTAGATTTGTTTCCAAGGACCATTTTAATGATTAAAATATGAGGGGGCATAAGAGGTTCATTGAAAAATTCCATTCTATTTTAATTCCATTTTCCCACATACATGACTGACAATATCTATCTTAGAAGGCTACTACCTTTCTTTCCTTTTCTTGCACACACTGGTACCTTCTGCAGACCTAGGAACTCAGTCTACATTATTTAAAAGTTCCAAGGAAGGCAGAGAGGAAAATAGACAGAATGTCATAATATGAATTCTTAAAATAGAGGTATGTACATTCTAAGAAGAGCCTTGTGTGGTGGGTTACCAGTGGGGCTTCTGACCCCAAGGTCAGCAGTTTGAAACCACCAGCTGCTCCACAAGAGAAAGATGAGGCTTTCTGTTCCCAGAAAGATTTACAGCCTCGGCAACCCACAGGGCAGTTCTACTCTTTCTGGTGAGCTCACTATGAGTTGGAGTAAACTCAATGGCAGTGAGGGTAAGCGAGGACTTCCCAAGAAAGCACAGAAGAGGAGAAAGGAGTTGCTGTATCAGCGGAAACATCAGGGAAAGCATCTCTCAGGGCACAAGGTGCTTTTTTTAAACCCCTTCAGAAAATTCCCTAATTCCTTGCTTTTGTAAATACATAAAGCAAGTATTTTGTTTATAAACTTTTAGTTCTATTTATTTGTTCTATTTTAAGCTCTCTGGGGCATCAAAAAGCTGGTGGAAACAGACCTTCACCATGCAAGGAAAAGTTACCTAGCTTCTTTGATGGTCTCTAAATTCTGTATGTCCGAGTGTACAGATATAACTTTCCGATGCTTACTACCCATTAGTCAAGTATTTCTATTTAAGCTAAATTAAAGTTGCTTATTTTAAATAGCATGGGGAACATTGGAATACTTTTATGGTGATTTTCTTTGAAACTAATAACCCTGTAGGTTGCCCAATCATAAATCACCTACCATAAAAGTATTCCAATTCATCTCCCACCAAACCCCCCTCCAGCATTCCTGCTACCTGGAAAGGAGTCGAAGAGACTAGCTGACTCTTGCATACCATAGTCACCTCTGAGCTTGGTGAATGGAAATTAAACCCTGAGCCCCTTTCTACAGAGGCATGCACAGAAATGGCCACTGTGGGAAGCCCAGATACATCTTTCATGGCTACTGACCACAATGCTACTGAAATTATTTAACTGTGACACGAGCATATTTTTGTACAGCTTTCTAAGTAGATACTACACTGCTGAGTAACTCCATAAATATTCCGCACTGAGTATGAAATAGAAGCCTTCTTTTTTAAGGAATTCTTTGTCAGGTCTGTCACCATTGACTTTTTGTCACAAGTTCTAAATTCAAGTCTCTGTCCAAGAAAACACATATATAGTAAAGTTAATTTTTTTTTCAAAACTTGGGACTATAGAAAATATAGAATAAAACATTAAAAATATTGGAGAAGGGAGTGGGAATTAAATAAGACATAACCAGGATTTCAAATTCCACTGAGTTTCCTGGTCACCAGTGCAAAAAAAAAAAAAAGGTATAATCCTCAATATCGAAAACACGGATATATCCCAGCTTCTCCCTGAGAACAAAACTTCTCCTAGGTACTAACTCAGAGGTTCTCGAAGTATGATGCTTAAACAACATGTCAACATCAGCCGAGGACTTGTTCAAAGTGCAAATCCTCTGATCCAACCCCAAACTATTGAGTGTGACACTTCAGGTCCCAGCAGTCTGGGTTTTACTAAGCCCTCCAGTGAGTTCAAGAACCACTGTTGTAAAGATACGTTCTGTTGTCACTGTTGTTCCAACTCAGAAATCCCAAAGCCAACCGAAAGACACTCGGCCTGGTCCTACACGATCTTCACAATCCTGACTCTGTGAGAGCCCATTCTGGCAGCCGCGGAGAAAGAACAGTAGCAAGTGGCAAATATGGGAAATTCAACATGGTTCTCAAGAAGAGCTGCAAGCTTAACATTAAAGCGCCGTCCAGCAAATACATAAAAGGGCTAAGAAAACGTGGGCCCGACACGTGGCTTTTGGTGGTTCAGCTTCACTGTGCCAACGATGAACCCTAACCGATGGCATGTTGCTGCTGTGAGGTGCCGCCGAGTCGATTCCAACTCATAGCGACCCACGTGCAACAGAACCAAAGCCTGCCTGGTCCCGAGCCACCCTCACCACTGTGCTCACGCTGCAGCCCATTGCGGCAGTCACCGTCTCAACCAGCTCTGAGAGTCTTCTTGTTGGCTCACCCTCTACTTGACCAAGAATGAGGTCTTTTTTCCAGAGACTCTCTCTCCTGAGGGCAGGTCCAAAGTATGTGGACAAAGGCTCCCCATCCTCACTTCTAAAGAGGATTGTGGCTGTCCTTCCTCCCAGACAGATTTGTCTGCTTTTCTGGAAGTCCATGGCACCTTCAATATTCTTTGCCAACACTGTCATGCAAATGTATCCATGCTTCTTTGATCTTCCTTATCCAATGTTCACCTTTCACATGAATACGAAGCTATTGAATGGCTTAGGTCAAGTGTACCTAACTAGCATATCCCATGTGTTTTAGTAACACATATCATACTACAAAAAAAGAATACAAACCAAACCCACCGCGTTCAAGTTGATTTTGAGTCCTAGCAACCTTTCAGGACAGAGTGGAACTGAGCCCTCTGGTTTCCGAGGCTGTAAATCATGGGAATAGACTGCCTCCTCTTTCTTCCCAGGATCAACTGGTGAATTCAAACTTCTGACCTTGTGCTTCACAGCCCAACACCTAACTCACAACACTACCAAGGTTCCATGAGCCCATGCGACAGTCATGATTGGATACTTAAAAGAATCACATACAATGGTTCTGCAGGTTCTTAAAAAAAACCACTACCATCAATGTGATTCCCACCTACAGTGGCCCTATGTAGGATTTCTCATCATCTTTGTGCCAGCAGACAACCTCACCCTGTCTCCGGGGCAGCAGCTGGCTTCTTTGAACCACTAACGTTGCAGTTAGTAGTCCAGGGCTTACCTGACAGTACTTCTGGGACTCTTTTTGGGTGATACAAATTCAGAATCCATTCCTTCTGCCCCACTCAACTAGTTCCTCTGCCCATCACCTAAGGCTGAAACCCTGACATGATTTTGGGACCTCCTTCCCCATCAATCCTATATGGCCACATGCTGTAGATCCAACAAGTCATTCAATAAAAAGGTCTTAAGTACTTACTAGGCACGGAAAATATGGCATAGAATATAACAGACACAAAATAAAACAACACAAAAAACAACTTTGTCTTCTTGGAGCTTACTTTCTCATGGGGGATTGGGATACCAAATTAGATGATTACGAAAAATGCACAGTATGTTAGGTTGTGCTGAGTACTGAGGTACCAAGGAGGAAATTAAAGAAGGAAAGAAAGAGACGTTTTAGAGAGGAGCTGAGATTTTTCAATGGCGTGACGAGGGAAGATCTCGCTATAAAGGGGACATCTGTGTCATGACCAGAAGGTAGGAATCCAGACACTGGGCATCTGGGGAAGGTGAAAATAGGTCTGGAACATTTGTGGACTAGCAATGAGGACACGTGTTTAAGCGCAAGGCGATGGGACTGAAGAAGTCCCAGAGAGCTTAGTCAGGTAGCCCCGGTAGGTCATCTTCTAAGACACTTTTCTTTGCGTGTGATGGAAGGCCACTGAAGCCTGGGGCAGGATCCTCCAGCTGCCAACTTGAAAGCGTGGTAAGGCTCAAAGCAGGACTACCCCGTCAGCAGGATTGTGTGCTTCCTTTCTCTACGACACGCAACCAGTGTCCTCTCTCACCTGGGCTATGTCCTACACCCATTCCTTTCTCTATATAATTTATTTAACTCCCTGCAGCCAAATCTGCTACCTGATCAAAACTCTCCAATGTCCAGGAAGGGAAAATTCAATGAAAGATCGAATGCAAGCCCTAGCAAGAGGGCCCTGCTTCCTACCACCCCCCAGCGCACCCCCCAGCATTTCCTCCCAGGCAGCTGCCACCTATATCCAGCTCACCAACCACAATGCACTGGTTCGGTATTTTCCAAGATGTCTACACAATCATCCCTTCTAGCCTTTAATTCCTCCTGCTCCCTCTGCCCACAGCACTCCCTTCACCCGCCTCTGCCATAGAAAATTCTCCTAGCCGTTCTAGGGTCACCCGATATTGCATCTCCTCTATGAAATCTTTCCTGATAGCTCAACCAGATGTTCTCTCATGTCCCTCAGAGCCTCCACACCATTGTGTCTGTCCTCTCTTTAGAAAGGGTCATTAACATCCCCTTACAGAAGAGTCTCAGGGAGGAGATGAGCCAGTCACGGTCCAGTATAGCACCAATGAAACATACAACTTTCCTCTAATTCTTTAATGCTTCCTTCCCCCACTATCATGATCCCAATCCTACCTTACAAATCCGACTAGATCAGAGGATGTACCCTGGTACAGATAAGAGCTGGAAACACAGGGAATCCAGGACAGATTAACAGCTCAGAACCAATCATGAGAGTAGTGATATCAGGAGGGAAAGGGGAAGGTGGGGGGAAAAGAGGGAACCAATCACAATGTTCTACATATAATCCTCTCCCTGGGGGAGACAGACAACAGAAAAGTGAGTGAAGGGAGACATCGAACGGTGTAACACATGAAAAAATAATAATAATTTATAAATTATCAAGGGTTCGTGAGGGAGGAAGGGTGGGGGAGGGGGAAAATGAGGAGCTGATACCAAGAGCTCAAGTAGAAAGCAAATGTTTTGAGAATGATGATGGCAACAAATGTACAAATGTGCTTGACACAATGGATGGATGGATGTATTATGATAAGAGTTGTACAAGGCCCTAGTAAAATTACTTTAAGAAAAAGAAAGGGTCATTCATATATTTTCATTTGTATGTGTCCTGCTTCTCTTACTAGGCTTTCTAATGGGAGATCACAGCTCACCCATGTTCCTACTGCTACAACATGGAATATAAAGTGAATCTGCAGTGAATTAAATGGCATAATCTTTGATCAAAGAAAATTCTTTAATTTAATGAGCCAGTTCATCACCTGAGAGTATTTAGATAGGATCGAACTATGAGTCAACAATAGGCTTGCAGCAACTAGTAATATCATAAATAAATGCACTGTACTCTCACACAGGCATCAAAAGTCAAGGGGATAAAAATATGCTATATAGTATGCTAAATAATAATGTGAAGTATTTTATCTTGACTGACTCAAACTAAACACACACAAAACTAAAATTACTCTTATGGTTAACTGACACTAGAAATTATCTTTTGCAAAATATTTAGAAAGATGCCCAATTAAGTTTGAATGACTTCAAAGTATAGAAAGGGTTCCTTAAACCCTAGGAAAATTGAACCACTTAAAATTTTTGTATGTTTATTCTTATCTGTAAGCTTGCAATCAATCAAACTTTATGGGAAGGTGGTGCAGACACACCAAACAGCCTACTTTCTCCTTTGTGGTGTTTAAAAACAGTCTCCTTTCTGCATAATTTAAAATAAAACCGTAGAAACTCTGAGTCAGTGTTTCCAATGTTTGCCATTAAAATGTAGAGAGAGGAGAGTACAATATATATTTACCCTGGTACAGAATTTCCTCAAAAGGACAACATTGAATATAAACCAAAGAAGCACCGTCCCAAGACAAAGGAAAAGATCTGTAAATCAAACCCAAATTCCATCTAAAATGAAATATTCACAACCGGGGGCTGGGCGGAAGCATTGATGGCAGATCCTTCCGAGAGGGTGTTGGGAGAAGCAGGAGTTCCCCCGGAACCTACCTCACACGAACTCCCTGCCTGCCACCCCAGCTCCCCAGTGGGGTCAGCGTTGTTCTACGCCAGCACCACCCTCCACAACCTGCTGCGCTACCCGGAGGGCGCCAAGGTGGCGGTGCGCTTGGCGGACAGGCTGCAGAAGACGGCGGTGCCCCTGCTCAACCAGAACCACCCCAAGTTCCTGGTCATCACCACCGATGGCGTGCAGCTGCTGGCCTGGGGCAAGCAGAAGAGCAAGCCGATCATCCTGGCGCACCGGGGCCCCCAGGCCCTCAGGCAGGTCACAGAACTTAGTTATGAGAAGCTGCTCTCAAAGTGCTGTCTGGGTGCCCTAGCCAGACGCCCGCCATTGCGGAGGCTCGGGGGATGCGAGCCCTGGGCAAGCACTGCCTCGGGGCCCTGCACAGCCTCTCGGATGGGGCCACCACGCAGTAGGGCCTGGGGATCCTGGGGTTCCAGCTGAGTGGGCGAGGTGCACGTCCCGACCTGCACCCCGGGCACGCTCTCCAACCTGACGTGCAACCGCAGCAAGAACAAGCCGCTGGGGACGCAGAACAGCGGCGTGCAGGCGCTCATCCACACCATCCTGCGCGCCGACGATCAGGACGACACCGCCGAGCTGGCCGGCTGCACCCTGCGTCACCTCACCCGCCACCACCCCGAGGCCGAGATGGCCCGGAACTCCGTGCGCCTGAACAACGGCTTCCCAGCCATCGCCAAGTTGCTCAGCCTCCCCAAGCAGTGGCCCCTGGTCAAGGCAGCCATCGGCCTGCTCCGGAACTTGGCCCGCTGCCCAGCCAACCATGCCCACTGCAGGAGGCAGCGGCCCTCCCCGCCTGGTCCAGGCCCACCAGGATGTCCGGCGCCACGGGCTTGCGGGCACACAGCAACCCTCCACGGACGGACGGCGGGAGGATGGAGGAGATTGTGGAGCGCTGCCCATCCTGGCCCAGAGCCCCACGAACCGCATGGAGATCTTCCGACTCAACACCACCCCCTGTGCGTGCAGCTCCTGGACTCATCGGTGGCGAGCATCCAGCGAGGGCATGGCTGCAGGCGCTCATTGATGCTGAGGGGGTCTCTGCCTCCCTCGCCCCACTGCCCCATGAAGCTGCAGCACTGCCACCTACGCAGCTGCGGTCCTGTTCCGAGGAGCTCACCAACTCCCTCTTCAAGCATGCCCCGTCTGCCTGGGAGGCTGCCCAGAGCCTGATCCCCATCCATGAGCCCTATGCCAAAGACCTGGACGCTACCTACCGCACCATGTACTCCAGCAACGCGCCCCTGGACCCCCTGGGCATGCACACGGGCACGGATGGGAACTATAGCCACAGTCTCAGGCCTCCCTACCCACTACCGACCACATGCTGGCCTAGCCGCCTCCACCCCAGTGCAGCTCCTCTTCTGAGAGCCTAGGAGCAGGCCTTGGGTCAAAGCCTGAGCCTGAGCCAGGGAGGGGAGCCGCCCACTTCCTACTGACCCCAGGCCTGCAGAGCTGCACCCCTGCAGAGTTTCTTGGGATGGTGACCTGCTCCTGCTTTCCTGTCCTGGATTGTGGGCCCACTCAGGGCTCAGTGGCCCTCCCCCACCCCGCAGCCCTGGCCTCTAAAGCTTTAAGACAAGTCGCCACTGTTTCCAGCCCAGCAACCCCACCCCACCTGCTGGGCTGGGCATCCAGGCCCTGAAAGTCTTGGGTTCCTTCTCTGGCCCCGATCTTTCCACCAACTGCCACCTGACCAAACACTCTGAGCCTCCGGGGTCTCCAGGTCCTGGGTTTAAG
Organism: Echinops telfairi; assembly: GCF_000313985.2. Taxonomy (NCBI): domain Eukaryota; kingdom Metazoa; phylum Chordata; class Mammalia; order Afrosoricida; family Tenrecidae; genus Echinops; species Echinops telfairi. The sequence continues at coordinate 70,164,159 of NW_022103896.1, read as the reverse complement.
GCCCAAATCCCTGGAATCCAGAGTTTCTCTTGAAAAGTTCAGGGACTATCCAGGGGAGATGGCGTGGAGACTCAGGGAGCCAGTCCCCCTCCCTGAAGAGACTGCCTGCTCCTCTCTCCTGGACACTAAGCTGGCTTTGGCCCCTCCGGCCCCACTCACTGACTGCCCTAGCTGACCCCAGAAGTGCTCTTGGCTGACCCCTCTGGTGTGCTGTGGTGAGGGGCTTTTCCTTCCCTTTCCTGTTTCACCCTCCACCCCTCACCTACGGCACAAGGAGTGGGGTGCTGGGGAGGCCCCATGTTAGAATTTTATTGTTACCGCTTTACGTTTTCAGTTATTGGTTTTAGGTATAGACTAAAACAAAGGAAATAAAAATAACACACAGGCCAAAAAGAAATATTCACAACCATCCTTAAATTCAAGACCTTAGTTATGACCTCGTGATACAGATTATGCCAACAGTGGGAAAAACAAAACGCAACCTCACTGCTATCTAGTGGATGCTGACCCATTGCAACCCTACAGGAATAGGTCAAACTGCTCCCATGGGTTTCTGAGACTGTAAGGTTTGGGCGTTTGTTTGTTTGTTTGTTTGTTTGTTTGTTTGTTTAAATCATCTTATTGGGGGGCTCTTACAACTCTTATGACAATCCATCATTCAATTGTACTAAACACACTTATACATATGTTGCCATCAACATTTCCAAAACATTCTTTCTACTTGAGCCCGTGATATCAGCTCCTCTTTTTTCCCCTCCCTCCCCACCTTCCCACCCTCATGAATCCTTGATCAATAATATATTATTGTTGTTATTTCGTGTCTTACATGTCTGTTGTCTCCCTTCACCCACATTTCTGTTATTCACCCCCCTGGATGGTGGGGTATATAGAGACTGTAAGTTTTTATGAGTAGAAAGTCCTGCCCTTCTCCTCCCATGGAGCTGCTGGTGGTTTTGAACAGCTGACCTTGCAGTTAGCGGCCCAACTTGTAACCACTACACCACGAGGGCTCCAACAGTGGGAAGAGGAGACTAAATTTGTCCTTTTGAGAATCAGATTAAATAAAATATTACCCTGTCATTCCTCACTAGTAATATAAATGAGATATTGTAGAGAAAAATCACTGTATATAAGAAAAATATTAAATACTTTTGATATAGTTCTAATTAAACATGATTCCAGTATCATCTATATCTTTTCAAGACATTTACCAAAAAGAGTTTCAGTATTTGTTTATTGTTATGAGGCAGCCTCTAGTCAGTTTCAGCTCATGGGATGCTATGTACAACAGAACAGAACACTGTCTTGTCCTGTCCCATCTTCATTCACATTCATTCCTGTGTTTGAGCCCATTGTTGCAACCACTGTGTCAATCCATCTGGTTGGGGGTCTACTTTTTCAGTTTACCAAACATGATGTCCTTCTCGAGGACTGGTCTCACTTGGTAACCTGTCGAAGTACATGGAATCGAATCCTACCATCCTCTTTTCTAAGGAGCATTTAGGCTCTGCTTCCTCTGAAACAAGACTGGCTCATTCCTCTGGCACTACGTGTATATTAAGTGTTCTTCCCCTGCACCGCAACGCACGGGCTTCAGTTCTCCCTCAGGCTTCTTGACTCAGCATCCAGCTTTCGCTTAAAGAATGCCATTCTTTACGTCAGGAGCACCTTAGTCCTCAAAGTGACATTTTTGTTTTTTAACACCCTAAAGGCACTTTCGCAGCAAATTTGTCCAGTGCAGTGTGTCGTGTGATGTCTTTATTGCTACTTTGATGGGCTCTGATTGTGGAACTAAATAAAACCGAACCCTTGGCCACTTGAATATTTTCTCTGCTTCTCATGGTGTTGCTTATTGGTCCAAGTGTGAAGGCTTTTGTTTTATGTTGAGCTGTAATCCATACTGAAAGCATAGCATTATCTGGCATTTCATAATTATGATAATGGTAAAAAAAATCTATTTTGTGCATTAAGGAAATAGTGTGGGGACTACGTCTGACCTTCTCCAGCTTCACGAGGGGGAAGGAGAATGCAGCTCCACCTCTGCCCAAGGATGAATCCTATGAGGCAGAGGTCAGACATGCTTCCACCTCCCATCCTCCTTTGTCCTATTCTGACACCCGCAATCTCTCCCATGGCATTCTATTTCTCTGCTGGGTTTGATAATCCATTGCAAGGGTCACATACAACTCACTGATAATACTCACAATTATGGGATGGTGGTAGTTACAAATTTCATGTCAACTTGATAAATACGGGTGGAGTCTAGCCTGTCACTCAGGTCACAGCCTACTGATGTCTCCTTGTGGGCATAGCCTTCTCATGAGGATTCTGGGAAATTCCTCGCTCTCTGCTTCACCTTTCTGCTGGTGAGCCAGTCATTTGGGGAGCTGCCTGAGACCTGCCAGCCCCCTGGAGATGCGGCCACCACCATTGGATCCACAAGACTTTTCACCGGCCCCCAGTGATCTTCCTGCATTCCACATCATTGCATGTATCTATATGAGTTTGAAGAGGGATTTATGGACTTGTTCTGATCTGGGTTGGGATGTTTGCTCAATATATAATTGCCTCTTAAAATAAAGCTCTCTCTTACACAATATGAGGGCCTCTGGATTTGTTTCTCTTATCAACCCGGCCTAACACAGAGGATGATTAGGGAAGTTAAAAAGTCACAAGTCAAGAACAAAAACCATTAAGGATACAGTTCTTTAATCCTCTCCTCAGCCAGTCCAGTGAGCATTTTACTCTAGTCCTCAACCTCTCAGCCCTGTGGCCCCTTGGTGTCTGCCCTGCTCAGGCAAGTGTTACAAAATAGTTTAGTACTAACAGATGCCTAAAGAGTACCCCATTTTGCAGGTCAACCTCCTTCTGGAAAACATTCCGCTTTACTCGTTCTCGTGGTCTCAGTGCAGTGGCCTCTGCTGCCTCTTCTGCCACTGTCACTACACCCAGAGACTTCACACACTCTCCCTGATAGCTCTTCTTTCTTGATGCTCTCTTCCTGCTCCTAAGACAGCTCACTTTCCACTCAGTGGAATGGACTCTACACCTTATTTGCATCCTCTCACTGTGTGGGAGTTTGGAAGACTATGTATGGATAGAAGAGCCATACTAAGTAATCGTACTTCACAGCATGCATTAGCGGCTAACACGTGGCAGCAATGACTGCTGAGGTGCCGTGCCAAGATTGTCAGTGGTATGGCAATTATGTAATGATATAACTTGGCACTTGTGTAATAATGTGATTTGGAAGTTATGCAACAATTTGACAATTATGTTACTTGGCAGTCATATAATAATGTAGTCTTTCTCCTTTTCATCATCCTACCTTTTAGCATAATGGCAATTTTTGCATAACAATCTGGTCTTTGGAGCCTAACCATGTTAAGTGAGAAAAGAGTGTAGTTTTTCATAGAGCTTTAGGGCATCCATATCAATTGCTATTGGGTCAATTCCTGCATCCTGAATGCAGATTCAGTGCATTGAAACTAACTCCTGGACAGTCTTCCTCTTTTTCACTACCGTTACATTTTACCAAGCGTGATGTCCTTTTCCAGGGACTAGTCTTGCCATCCTTACTTCTAAAGAGCATTCTCATGCATCCTGGAATTCTTCCCTCAATATCACTGGCTCTTGATCATATGCTGCCTCCTTGAACTGGCTAGTATCAGCCAGTCATTTTTGATGCAATGATTTCATGGCTTCTTTGATTGCTTCTGTCATCATACAAAAATTGGTATTTTAATTCCAGGTCTTCGCACATTTAGTTATAATACTGTCTTTTCAAGATGCTTTTTGGCATATCTATTGAGTGCTTCTCCTCCATCATTTCTTCTATTTGACTTAACTACTGTACATTCAAAAGCAAGTCTGAGTCTTTCCTGACGTCCATTTTGATCTTTACTTTCTTTCCTGTCTTTTCTGTGAAATTTGTTTCTTCATGCATTTTGTCCTTAATGCCATTCCACAACCTATTTAGTCTTCAGTAAATTGTGTTCAGTGAATGAAATCTGTTTCTGAGCCGGTCTCTCCATTTAGGTGGGATGTACTCAAAGTTGTACTTTAGTTCTTGTGGACTTATTTTCATGTTCAGGTCTCTCCATTTAGGTGGGATGTACTTGAAGTTGTACTTTGGTTCTTGTGGACTTCATTTCATGTTCTTCAGCTTCGACTTTCAATTACATATGAGCAACTGGTGATCTGTTCCACAGCCAGTCCCCGGTTTCTGACTGATTATATTAAACTTGTCCATCTGTCTTTCCACAGATGTAGTCAATTTGATTCCTGTGCTTTCCACTTGACAAGATTCACATATGTGCATAGTGTAGTGTCGGTGACCCTATGTACAACAGAACAAAACTTCACAGTCCTCACCATCCTCATAACTGTTCTATTTGAGCCAATTCATTTTTTCCGCCATTCTGTGAATCCATCTCCTTATGAATCCAATTCCTCTTTTTGGCTGGCGTGCCACTTCACTACGCTTAATATCCTTTTCCAGAGATAGAAAGGACACCCAAAGTATGTGGAACAAAGTCTCATCATCCTTGCTTCTAAAGCAGTATTTTTTTCTAAAAGAAGGAATTTTCAATGCTATGGTCTGAATGTAATTAGAGAGTCTAGGATAAAGGGAGTTGGTGATAAAGTGAGACTGTTCTCAGTCCTAATCAGGGGTTTGGCCACAGAAGTAGGATCCGTCACCATCATTAAAGCATAAGGAAAAAAGCCTGAGACTTTATCAGAAATAGATAACATAACCCAGCTAGAAACAGATCATACAAACTAACTATCCATCACTGTCTAAAAATCACTTCCTCCTCCTTTTGTAATAAGCTAAAAGGGAGAACCCCCTAGCAGAACAAGAAGGTAATCCAATAATTTTGAAAAGTACTTCTTCTAAGTCTGTGGAGCCTTTCCTCAATTTTGAACTTGCATGTCTAAATGTGGATTCCTCCAGAAAAGCAGACTCTGAGACAAGGATTCACCGTCAAGTTGTTCATTTGGGAAGCGCTGTGTGGGAATACTGGGCCTGGTGCATGGGAAGAGAGAACAATCTACAAAAGACATTAGAGGCCAAGAATCTGGTACAGGTAGCAGTCACCGGTTATGGCCGCTGGGATACAGACGGGACTAAAACCAGGTACCATGGAGTAGACTGCCTCGTGGTGATGCCTGCGGTGTCACAGTGACACTGTGCTGCAGAGGGTTTTCAAAGACTGAATTTTCAGAAGTGATTGGTTAGGTCTTTCCTCCCAGGTATCTGGAGGTGGATTTAAATAACAAACTTTCCAGTTAGCGGTCACACTAACTCATCTGTACAACTCCGAACGTCTGAAGTGAAGGCCCCAAACAAGCAAGCAAGCAAGCAAGCAAGCCGCAGGCATCAAGTCTCCAAATGAGGACAACTCCATCGGTAGAGTGACCTCCTCCGAAGGGTTCTTGGCTGTGATATTCATGGAAGCAGGTCACTTCCTTCCATGGTGCCACCAGTTGGGTTGAACTTTTAGGTTAATGGTCAAGTGCAAAACTTTGCACCACTCACCTCCAAAGGAAAGGTCAAAGAGTATTGATCCTGTAGCACTTGATGCCCTCGCCAAGCTGGAGCCAACACCTTTCCAAGGCTTTGAGAAAGTAGGCGGCAAAAATGCATGCACTAGCAATGGGCAAGCCTCCAACATGGAAGCAAAAGACTCTCGAGCAGTGGTTCCCAACCTTCCTAATGCAGCGACCCTCTAATACAGCTCCTCATGTGGTGGTGACCACCCCCCAACCATAACATTATTTTCATTGCTACATCATAACTGTAATTTTGCTACTGTTATGAACCGGGCGACCCTGTAAAACGGTCCTTCAACCCCCAAAGGGGTCGCGACCCACAAATTGAGAACCGCTGCTCTAGAGCATAGGTGGAGCTCTAGAACCATAGACTGACTACATGGCATCCTTGAAAACACTAACTCTTTTCTGATCAGCATTTGATGATCTGATTGGTGTTTGATTTCAATCTCTCCCTTTTCTCTGCTACACAAGGGATCATACATTTTGCATTTGAGTCATCTCCTAAGCTATAAAATATACAATTCTATCTTACCTTTGTCTTTACCTCTCACCTCAAATCTACTTTATATTTTGCATAAATTACAAGTTTAAATCTATTCCTGGGTTTTACATTCTTTAACATGAAACTTGCTCTCAAGTGAGCTGTAGCAGCTATCTCCCCTTTGGTATGACTGCTCATCATAATGGCCCATACGGTCCATGAAAAACGATGAGCTGGAAGTTGACAGACCCAAAGTAGATTGAAGTTCTCAGGGCTAAAGAAGAGAGAGACTGGGAAATCATTCCCTAAGGATTACAGAGTTATAGTTTTTGTTTAGGATAGTCAAAAGAACTAAATAGTGGTAAAGGATGTATAACTTGGTAAATGTAATTGATGCTACTCAATTATACACTTAAAAATGCAAAAGTAAAATGACCAATGATACACACTTATATACATACAGAGAGAGAGAGAGAGAGAGAGAGAGAGAGAGAGAGAGAGTAAGGGGTACCCCCCCCCAAATGGGAAAAGTTCCACTGGGCAGAGCTTTTATAGTACTCATTTTACCGCGCTAGGTGAGCATCAAGCAACTTGCTCTGAGTTAGTACACCCAGCGGCGTCACCTGGCAAGGTTCTCTCTGGTCACAGTGAATTTTTTCGTAAAAACAGTTTCCCTCGAATCTTGTTTTTTTGTGTGATGGCTGATTTAAGAGAACAGTGTGTGGCTGCGAAATTTTGTTTCCTGCTCTGGTGAAATGACACAAAAACTGTGACGACAAAGCTATCGAAAAAACTCAAGTGTACTGTATGAGTGGTTTTTCTGTTTCAAAACAGGTGAAATGTTGATTGATGACAAACCTGATTCTGGACGTACGTCAAATTCCCTAATGAACAAAAATGTTGACACATGGTACATTTGGAGTTCATTCCACCAGGTAAGACTGTTAATCAAACTTAGAGGAGCTGAAAAGATTACATAACAGTGTGTGACCAAAAAAAGCCTGACATGTGGCAGAAAAGGAACTGGTTTTGCCACCATGACAATACACCTGCTCACACAGCCATCTCAGTGAGCCAGTATTTGGCAAAAAACAGCATGCCTCTCTTACCCCATATGCCTTACTCACCTGACCTCATTCTGTGCGGCTTCTTTTTGTTTCCATGAATGAAGAGTGTCATTAAAGGACAATGATTTGATGACTTAAAAGAGGTGAATAAAAAAACAAGGGCGGTGCTATTAGCTATTCAAACAGATGAGTTTGAAAAATGTTTCCAAGAATGTAATCACAGATTTGACAAATGTATTAAGTGTAATGAAGAGCACTTTGAAGGTGATATGATTACTTTGTAAGAAAATTTTAAATATATAGCTTTAAAAAAAATTCCATTTTTTAGGGGGTACCCCCTCGTGTGTGTGTGTGTGTAATTTTTGCCATAATAAAATTAGTTAATCAAAAGAAAGATGGGCTAGACCACACACAGAGAGCTCAGACTATGGGGGTACACAGAAATCTTCATGCTATTAGAGGGTAAAAATAATTTTGAAAGAACGCATAATCATAAAATAATTGGAGGTAGATGAAGAAGCCAAACCTAAGCACAACTCTAAAGAACCATTTTCAATGAAATGTCATTTTACAAGCTTTGAACAAATACTATGTTGTTTGTTTTTAATAATCCAATCTAAAATGGTTCTTAGGTTGTAGAAGGAGGTTTATGACATATTATTAGTAACCTAGTTCTAAGTCTTGGCTGTGTATATAGTCAAAGAGAGATTATAATATGCCCAAGCAAATTTTACCTAAAATAACCCTGACTTGGCCTACATTATGCTTTGAAGTGTATATGACCGTCAGCCCTGGGAATGCAATGAATAGGACTGAAGTTAATGGAAATGTAGCATTTATTATAGGTTTCTTGGATTAAAGAGATTTATTATTATTCAGATATCATATTTGACAGTATACAAAAACACCTGATTAAGAGTCATTTAACATTTTATATTGTCCAATCTAGTTTTAATACAATCTTTATATTTAAACAGATATAAAAATGAAAAAATTGGGCAATCACTACAACTTTCTTAGTGCTTTATACTGAGTGTAAGAGGCCCATCATTGGCTACCCTCCTCTCTTGGCCACCAGCAAGCATTCAGTAGACGCAGTATTGAATAAGCCTACTTTTCAGAGGACAGTTTACACCTACATAAGCATCGGACCACACTGTTCCCTCACACAAACTATCTGTGCTACCACACGGTGAATCTTTAAAACTAGACACCTCTAACTACCCAAAATATCATATTGATATAAGCATCTGCATCTTGCTGCTCTAAACCAGTGCTTCTCAGACTATTTGTAATTAAGGAGGAAATTTTTTCATTATAATTTTAAAATTATAAATGATGTAAAATCATAAATGGTTTACAGCCTGTTAGGGACTGATACCTGTGCAATATGCATTCAAGATCATGCAATTTTTGTAAAGAACCTACGAAAGATGAGCCAAATGTATTGTTCTTATTATTAGATAAAAGAGACATAAAATAACTCTGAAATTTCTGGGGAATCTCTCTACAGGTATTCTTCCTTTCAGTACGTATCGCTGAGCCACCAGTAACAGTTGGTGGGTGCGCTGAGCAGGGAGCTACACACACCTATATATATATATGAAGGATAAACTTTACCTTTGACATTCTTTCCAAATCCTATAGAGGAAAGTTTTTTGTCCACTTGTTCAACATTGCTTGACTTCTCCTTCAGAATGTCATCGTCGTTAGCCACGCCATCAGAGGGTTTTTTCTTTTTCTTTTTCTTCTGCCGAGGCGGAAGCTTTTGTGGAAAAGTAAACATTGGGAATATCACAAGAAACATTGCAACGGCACAAAGGAGGAATCCGCTCCACCTGGAAAATGGGGACATGTGAACAGTGCTTATGGCTTTATACTGTCTAGACAAACCAATCAGCAAAGTCGAGTTCTGCAGTGACAAGATTCTCCAGTGAAACACAAAACACACGTCTTATCTTTCACTCTAAAGCGGTCCAGAGTTGGGCAAGCAAAGAAAAGGAAGGGTTTCTTTCTTCCTGTGGCACAAATGAGAGCTATCTCATCGTCACGCTAGCACGATGACAGATACATACTGTAATCAGCAGCCTGATTAGAATTTCATTCTATAACTATTTTTGAGCTCTTACATGTTAGTTCAATCCTGATACATGTGTATTGTATGGTTGAATTGTGTCTTCCAAAAATATGTGTTAAAATCCTAACCCCTACACCCCAGGTTAAGGAGCCCTAGTGGTATAGTGAGTGACCCAGTGGGCTGGGAACCACGCGGTCTGGGGTTGAAACCCATCAGTCGTTCCTTAGGAGAAGAGGAGGCCGTCTGCTGCCAGCCTTGGGAATCGGAGGCAGCCATTCTGCTGTGTCCTCTCAGAGTAACCTAATGTGATATACTCATCTTTCACAAGGATGTCAACAAGGAGCAATGGAGGGCACCTCCTACACCTAATGATCTCTGATTTTCACAAAGAGCAGATTATACACGGAGACGAGCACAGCCTGGGAAGACGGGTGCCAGGTAAGGGTTTCCAGAGAGAAGACGTCTGTTCCTGAGGAAGACCTCAGGCCAGCAGTAGAGAAAAATCAACACGGCAGTGCCCAGATTTAGATTTTTAACCTCCAAACATGTGAGAAAATTCTTTCCTATTCTTTAAAGTCACCCTCAGCTAGTGATTGTTTTATAGGAGCACTCAAAAACGGTGACCGTGCATTTTATAAGAAATCACTAAATCTTATCTTAATCAATAAAAATCACACACACTCTACAACATACCTCCTGAACCAGTATTAGATACTTCCTTTTTAGAAGAAAACCTCATGTCCTGTGCAGTGTGTATTTAAAATTGCTGAGAATGTTCAGATATTTTGCATCAAACACTTAAGAATGTATTGACATGACGATCACAATGCTTAACCCAACTATGGCGCCCTGGTGACGTAGTGGTTATGCGTTGGGTGGCTCACCACAAGATCAGCAGTTTGAAACCACCAGCCAGCTCTGAGGGAGAAAGATGAGACTTTCTCCTCCTGTAAAGTGTCACAGTCTCAGAAATTCACAGGGCCAGTTCTGCCCTGTCCTCTAGGGTCAGGAGGAGTCAGCATGGACTCGATGGCAGTGCGTTTTTTGGAGTTCTTAACCAACCTTGAGCACCACTGAAAGTCCTTTGACTTGAACCTTGCCTTCTAGAATTTATCTTCTAGTTGAAAAAATTTTAAGACGACCTTTAGGAATTCAAGAATATAAATAATTAAGTGTTTGCTCATATAGCATAGACGATGAATTTTATAACACTTCAGAGAAGGTAGATTATTGTGTCCCAGAAAGTTTCTTAGCTGAGGTGGGACTTATTGCTGTAGAAAATTGTGATTCTGCCTTTGAGTTCATCTAAAGCTGTCATGCTGCAGAGAGCTGTGAGGGGAAACAGAATAGATCTCAAATCCTAGTCTTGTCTGAAAGTCAACTGTTGGGCTTTGGGCTTCTTGCCTGAATGTTTCCCCACAGAATAATTCTTCAGTCCCCTTTCAATTCTTTCCCAGCAAATACAGGCTCCTGGTTTACCTAACAGGGTTACCACATTCTAACTGGGTTTCTTCTTGAACTCCTGACCTTAAAGCTTCAAAGTTAACAAATGTACAGACTTCATCCTCGGTTTCCCATCAGATGTAACTGGAATATAACCAGTATTTCAAGCACTAATGTCGAATTCAACCCTAAAGAATAGAGATCCTTTACAAAGTGAAAATTCATGTAAAAAATAAAAGCGTTCCCACTCAAGTGCTGTTCTCAGCCACAAAAGGTCACAGTTCAGAGAATAATTTCTCGGGCCAGTTCTTAATAATCGTGTGTGCCATTTTCCAAGATATTGAAGGTCTATAAAATAGAGATTTTAAGGTAATTTTTTACAACGCGTTCTTTTAAGTGCAGACGTCTAGCAATCTCAATTATTCAGAATAAAATCACAAACCCAGTGCCTATTGCAGATTAGGTACTCAATAAACTTGAGGAATAAATTAGGTGAATTAGATACATTTCTTAAATGAAAAACAAAAGGGGAAAACGGAATCTGTCCTCAGGGAACACTGCGCCCATAACAACTGCGCCCTTTAGCACTTGCCATGTTCATGAGGCCCTGGTCATCTACTGCTCTTAAATGTTTTCTTAAAGACCCTGCTTTCACGTCCTCCGAGCCCCCATGAGGTCCCTGGACCGACATGGCTCTCTCCAAAAAGGTGCAGGAAGTGCAGCATAAGACATGAGGATACCTATCCTCTCTGGACCACTTACTCCATCCACACCACTCACTCACTGCCATATATATAGTCAATCTCTACTTGTAGTGACCCTACAGGACAGGACAGAATTGCCACTGTGGATTTCTGAGACTACAGCTCTTTATGAGAGTCAAAAGCAAGAGTAAAGTCAATACTTTTACTTTCAGTGAGTGCTTGCAACCAGAAAAAACCAATGTATGTTCTCATTGAGAATTGTGAAAAACTCCAACACTGCCCTGATTATCTTGATAAATAATGTAACATCCAAAATTCAAGTTTGAGTTCTGCATCCTAATCATTACTTACTTCCTAGGACAATTAAAGTTGAAAGAGAGAATAAACAAGTCAATCCACAGCCCAGGCGGGGAAATAAAATATTACCATTAAAAGTGATTTCCTAAGAAAATGACAATGAAAAGGCTGGGCTAAAATTCTGGGCAGCAAGAGAATGTACACAAAACAGAAATCCAAATATAATAAGGAATTGGGAAGGAAATATTTTAGATAAAATAATGAAATGTATGATTAAAGTAAATAGGAAAGTACCCACATACTAAAGAACATCCCAACTCTAAAGATTACAAATTAAAGAGATTTGTTAAATCTGTTGTAATAGTTTCTTATTGCTGCTGTAACAAATTACCACATACACAGTATCTTAAAACGATGCAAACGTATTATTTTATAGACCTAGTGGCCAGAAGACTAAACTAGGTTACAGGTCAGCCTCTCTTCTTGCCCTTCTAAATTCTGGAGTCTACCTGCACTCCTTGACTCGGGGCCTCTTCCTTCATCTACAGCAGGTCACTGCAGTGTCTACACTCTTCATCACATCCCCTTCTCTGACTCTTGATGCTCCTGCTCCTTCTTGCCTTGTGATCACACTGGGCCCACCTACGCGATCGAGGACAACCTCCCTAACTCAAAATCCCGAGTCACATCGGCAAAGTCCCGTTTGTCATTTAAGGTAAGATTCAGAGGTCCTGAAGATTTGGATGTAGATGTATTTAAGAGTTGTTATTCTGTCTACTACACCCTTTTTGATTATTCTTAACTATTTTTCATTTCCTCATTTGGGAAATTTTATTGTAATTACTACAGTACTATAAGTCTATTATAATTAATAAGTGGAATGAAAAGTATTAAAAAGAATTCTTACCAGTTTCCAATGAAACGCGGGTCATTCTGGTCAACGTGAACAGGGCTGCTGGGGTCAACATAAAAACCAATAAGAAGTCCACCTAGTAAATATCCCACTGCAGGACCAAGTGCTCCCATGACATACATGATGGCTAGAAAGAAAGGAGGGACAATATGATGTACAGCAATGTTTTAAGTCTCAATAGCTCTCTAACTTTACTCTCGTGTTACATATATGGCACAGCTAAATCCAAGTAACAACTTACAAGTAACAGTGGGGAACTTGATTGTTTCCATGTTAACCTTTGAGTTTCAAACTTTGCTACTCCTTTAACTATTAGCTGTTATCCTCATGGGGCATCAGAATCATTTGCAGATCTTTTTATTACTTTTGTTTTGTTTCTTAATATAAATGTTCAGTCTATAACCAAGACTCACTAAATTTTAATTTATGAAAGTAAATTAGAGACCCATGTTAGTGAATGAGAAACTCACTACATAACCAAGAGAAGGGAAAAGGAAAGCTCTAAGAAAGAGTAGATAGCATTTGTCCTAGTTGGAAGATCACAGAACCAGATTCAGTTGAATTGGCAAAGCTGCTTAAAATGCCTTCAAATCAATATATTTTCAAACCACCAATTCAAAATCAAAGATCTTGCAATACATTTTATTTATTGTTAATTGAGGAATCCAACTAAAGACAACTGATCCTTGATAAAGGAGGGAATAAACATTAAATGGGAAAGAGATTGTCTTTTTTAAAAAATGGTGCTGGCAATATCAGATCTCCATTTGCGGAAAAATGAAACAGGACTCAACCTATAAACAACAATGAACTCAAGAGGAGCCAAAGACCTAACTGTAATTGTCAGAGCCATAGAGACCATCAATGAGAAAACAGTGACAACCTTTGGGGCCCTATTGCAGAGAACATATACACTAGCAAATATAATAAGGGAAATACACAGAGTAAAAGAAAAAACATCACAGGGACCGAGTAAAAAGAAAACACGTATGTGCATTAAAAGAGTTAATCGAAAGAATAAAAAGGGAACCCATAGAGAGGGGCCCATTAGACAAAGAACTAATCTCTAAAATCTATACATAACCGCATCACCTCAATAAGAAAATTATGAATAATCCAGTTCAAAAGTGGATAAAGGCAAGACATGAATACAATCTACCGGCATGAAGCAGGGAACCAACAGAGAGGTCGGAGGGGCCAGCCCCAATCCCAACTACGTGGACAGCCTCTCCTCCCACCAAACGAATTCACTTCAGAGGACAGCACTGAAGTTATAGTTCAGAAAGAGGGGTGCATCTGATCAGGGCACACAGGAGCAAACAAAGAGTGAAGGAGATAGAATGGAACACATCCTGGCCCACCAAGCTCCGAGGATAATATACCTGTTCAGAGCAGCCAAGGCACAGAAGGAGCATAGGGCCAGCCCTACCACGAGACACAACATCCCTCACTGACCCTTAATGCTCTGAGGGACAACACTGGAGGCACAGTGTGGGAACTGTGCCCAATCTGACCACCCACACCAGGGTGAAAAACTAAGGGCATACAACAGAGCAGCAAGGGGAACAAAGCAATTAAGTCCCCGGGGAACACCAAAAATAGACTTTGGGGCCAGGGCGTGGCACCCAATCAGATTTGACTTGCAAACACTGCTGAAGGTCAACAAACAGACCTGGGAATATTTATAGGTTTTCCCTTTTTTGTTGTTGGTGTTGTTTTGGTTTGGGTTTTTTGTTGTTGCTTTCTTTTGTTTGTATTTCTTTTGTGCTTATTATTTTCTCTACGTGTCTACCTAAATAACTTAGGTGGGCTGAACAATCCAGAAGAGAAAACAATGGGTCTGACAGTTCCAGGGTGAAAGAGGAGAGAGGGAGGCAGCGGAAAGGAAAGGGATGTTAATCAACCCAGGGACAAGGGAACAACAAGTAATCAAAAAACAATAGTGAGGAGGGCATATGATGCCTGGTGAGGCTTGCTTGATCAAAGCCAATGTAGCTGAGAGGAATTACTGAAACCCGAATGAAGACCCAGCATGATAGTGGGACAAGAGGAAAGTAAAAGGAAATAGAGAAAGAACTAGGAGGCAAAGGATATTTATAGAGGGTTAAATACAGGGACTTAAATATGTAAATATATTTATATATAACAATAGTGAAATAGATCTATATACAAATATTTATATGTTAAGTATTAATGTAGCAAATGGACATTGGGCCTCTACTTAAGCACTCCATCAATACAACATGGGTGCATAAGCAAATGTGGTGAAGAAAGCTGATGGTGCCCTGCTATAAAAAAATACAGCATCTGGGATCTTAAAGGCTTCAAGATAAACAAGTAGCCATCTAGCT
>NW_022103896.1:70129495-70149144 GCF_000313985.2 Echinops telfairi | reverse complement strand
GGGGGCGAGTGAGCAGTGGTGACTCAAAACCCATCTGTAAACAACTGGAAGTTCACTTACAAAAGGATGAGGAGGAGGAGACGAGCCAGTCAGGTGCAATAAAGCACCAATGAAACATACAACTTTCTTCTACTTCTTTAATGCTTCTTTCCCCCACTATCATGACCCCCCATTCTACCTTACAAATCTGGCTAGATCAGAGGGTGTACACTGGTACAGATAAGAGCTGGAAACACAGGGAATCCAGGACAGATAAATCCCTCAGGACCAACATTGAGAGTAGCGATACCAAGAGGGTAAGGGAAAGATGTAGGGAGAAAAGAGGAACCAATCACAATGATCTACATGTAATCCCCTCCTTCCTGGGAGGACAGTCAACAGAAAAGTGGGTGAAGGGAGACATTGGTCAGGGAAAAACATGAAAAAATAATAATTTATGAATTATCAAGGGTTTGGGAGGGAAGGACGGTGAGGGAGGAAGGGATATAAATGAGGAGCTGATACCAAGGGCTAAAACAGAAAGAAAATGTTTTGAAAATGATGATGGTAACAAATGTACAAATGTAGTTGACACAATGGATGGATGTAAAGATTGTGATAAAAATTGTATGAGCCCCCAATAACATGATTTTTTTTTAATAAAAAGGGTTTTAAGCTATATCCCACAGTTGTGACATAGCTGACCAGAGCAATTCTACCCACCATCAGCAGTGCTCTACACCAAAGCAGGAACAACCACATGCCTCTGTGGCACTCCCATTGCAGCAGGCACCCCCCTGCAGTGCCCCAACCTGCCAGGGGACACACCATCACAGCTTCTTGTGAGATCACCCAGTGAAGCAACATCCTAGTGGGTCCACAACCACCCAACCAGTGTCCCCTGAGAGGACCATCTAACTTGCCCTCCAAATAACAGAATACTGGTTGACTAGGGAAAGAGTGAAACCACAGGAGGATAAAGCAGTAGGCCAACCCCATCATGCAATTAGCTGCAGGCTGGTCAAAGCAGCATTCCTATACCTACGAGTCTCCCAGAGAGAGCCCAGTGCTCTTTGACTGTCTGGAAAATGGCACCAGGCTCCTCTAAAATAACACAATTCAAACATCAATCAGCCTGAATGACTTCAACGAAAAAATAGGAGAAAAAGGCAATGTCAGAAGATGTTCTGAACCTAAAGACATGTATAGAAGAAGGAGACACTGATCTGCCACAGAAATAAATTTTCAGAATGCTGACTGGAGTCATACAGGGTATGAGGGAAACAATACAAAAGAAGGATGAAGTGATAAAGGAGATAAAGACCAACCAGTAGCAGACTCATGGACTTCACCAACGGACTGGAGGAAGCAGAGAACCACACCAGTGACCTAGAGGACAGCCAAGCAGACTTTAAAAAACGTGAACAAGGGTCTAATAAGATCATCAGAGAAACTGAAGAAAACCTAAGTGCTATGTCTGATGTTATGAAGAGGAACAACATCAGAATAATTGGATTACCAGAGGAAGACACAACAAAGAAATCAACTGCAAAAACAGTGGGAGAATTCTTGGAGGAAAACTTCCCCAGCTTAATGAATGAAAACAAAGCAACCATTCAGGAGGCTGAAAGGACACTAGCTAGACTGAATCCCAAGAAGTCACCAAGGTACATCATGGGTTAAAACTATCCAACTGTGAGGAAAATGAGAAAATCATGAGACCAGCTAGGGAAAAACAAGTAGTCACATATAAAAGTTACCAAAGAAGAATATGCTCAGATCTATCAGCAGACACTATGAAGAAGAGGAGAGAGTGGAGTAACATATTCCAAAATTGAAGGAAAATAACACAAACCCAAGAATACTCTATCCAGTCAAACTATCTATCAAGACAGATGGAGAAGTTTTCCCAGACAAGGAAAAACTCAAAGAATACGTTAAAAGAAACCCAGCCCTACAAAAGATCCTTGCTGACCCAGTATGGATAGAAAAACAGCACTCACAGAGCACAAATAAAAGACCGCCACATAGAACAACCCCACCCACAGGGAAACAAAGAGAAAACAGCTCCAAAAATAGCATTGGCTTAAGGATAGAAAGAACTCAAGAATGAACCAAACACACACACACATGCACAGCACACTAATAAGAAAGAGAGGTAGGAAAGCACCCACCACAAAAAGTATAAGATGACATCACAGAGTCCACAGGTGGAGATAATAACCCTGAATATCAATGGACTGAACTCAGACATTAAAAGGCTGAGGCTAGCAGATTGGCTTAGACGACACAACCCATCAATCTGCTGCCTACAGGAGACACATCTCAAGGCTACAGACAAAAATAGGCTGAGAATCAAAGACTGGAGAAAAACATACCAAGCAAACAGCAATTCCAAAAAAGTAGGGGTTGCGATCCTAATCTCAGATATTATTGATCTCAAAGTGCAAACCATAAAAAGAGATAAGGGGGGATATTATATAATGCTCCAGAGTATTGTAGACAAAGGACCACTAAGCATTTTAAATATATATTCCCTGAACAAGTGACCTGCTGAATATGTCAACCAAGCACTCCAAAAGATGAAAAAAGAAATCACAGCCTCAACAATTATAGTAGGTGACTTCAATACACTGCTCTCTGAGAAAGAGAAATAACAGGGAAAGAAATTCAACAAGGAGGCTACAGATCTAAACACTACAATTAGACAATTTGACGTGAGAGATATTTACGGGGTTCTCCACCCAAATACAAAAAAATTCACCTTCTTTGCAAGCCGAAGTGGCACATATTCTAAGACAGACCACATGCTGGGGCATAAGTCCAATCTGCATAAATTTAAGCACATTGATATCATACAGACCTCTATCTTTGACTATTGTGCCATAAGGCTGGAAATCAACAAAAGGAAGATGCAAAAAACAAGGGCAAGCAATTGGAGGATGAATAACTATTGCAAAAGGAGTGTGTATTGGCCCAGGTCACAGAAGAAATAAGGAAATTTCTAGAAACCAAAGAGAATGTGAACACGATGTACCAAAACTTATGGGACACAGCAAAAGGCAGTTACCAGAGGAGGTTTCATAGCAATATAAGCATACATGAAAAAGGAAGAGAGACTTATGATTGATATGCTGGCACAAAATTTACAGCAACTAGAGCAAAGTCAACAAGGCAATCCTACTAATAGCAAAATAGAAATAGAATAAAATAGGAAGAATAAAAATCAGGGGTGAGATTCCGGAGAGGGGACATAAGAAAACTATGGGAAAAATTAATGCTGCTAAAAGTTCTTTGAAAGGATAAACAGAATCGACAGACTGCTGGCAAACCTAACTAAAGAAAGGAAGGCTCAAATTTCAATAGCAAGGATGAGATATGAAAGTGGGAACATTCCACTGAGGTAAGTTTTTAAACAAAAATGGGACAAAGAGGAAAAGCCACTATATACATACATCCCTGGGGTGAGGTCCAGCAGCTATGGCAAGGGCCAAGTCCAATCCAGGGATATAGATGGCAGCCAACTTAATAAGAAGGGAAAAGAAAGAGGGAAGAAAAATGAGGGGCCGGCTCCAATCCCAACTACTTGGACAGCCGCCCCTGCCCCCAGAAGAATTTACTTCAGAGGACAGCACTGAAGCTACAGCTCAGGGAGAGGGACATGTCTGATTAGAGTACACGGGAGCAAATGAAGGAGGAGGAAGAGAGAGTAGAGCACCATCCTGGCCCACCAAACCTTGAGGACAATACCCCTGCTCAAATCAGCCAATGAACAGAGAGAACCATATGGCTGGCCCCTCTATGAGACACGGCATCCCTCACTGACCCACAGCCCTAAGGGGACAACACTGGAGACACAGTGTGGGAATGGTGTTCAATCTGATCCGACCACACTGAGGCAAAACACTCAAAACGTGCAACAAAACAGCAAGGGGATCAGAGCAAGGAAGTCCCAAGGGAATACCAAAAATAGACTTTGGGGCCAGGGCATGGCACCCCATCAGACTCAACCGGAAAACACTCCTAAAAGTCAAGAAACAGATTTGAACTATTTACAGGCTTTTCTCTTTTTTTGTCATTGTTTTTTTGTTGTTGTTGTTCTTATTTTGTTTTCTTTTGTTGTTTTGTTTTGCTCTGTCTTGTTTTTGTGCATGTTATAATCTCAACAGGTCTGTCTAGATAAGATAGGCAGGATAAACAATCCAGAGGAGAAAACAATGGGACCAATGGTTCTGGGGGACATGGGGGAGAGGTAGGGGAAAGGAAGTAATGTTAACAAACCCAGGGACAAGGGAACAACACATGATCCAAAATCAGTGCAGAGGAGAGTGTAAGAGGCCTGGTAGGACTTGATCAAGGGCAATGTAACAGAGAGGAATTACTGAAACCCAAATGAAGGCTGAGCATGATAGTGAGGAAAGTAAAAGGAAATAGAGGAAAGAACTAGGAGGCAAAAGGCATTTATAGAGGTCTAAGTACAGGCATGCACATATGTAAATATATTTATATATGATGATGGGGAAATAGATTTATGTGCATATATTTATAGGTTTGGCATTAAGGTGGACATTGGGTCTCCACTCAAGTACTCCCACAATGCAAGAACACTTTGTTCTATTAAACTGGTGTTCCATGATGCTCATCTTCCCAACATGAGTGCTGAAGACAAAATGGTGCATAAGCAAATGTGAAGAAAGCTGATGGTGCCCAGCTATTAAAAGATATAACGTCTGGGGTCTTATAGGCTTGTAGATAAACAGAAGCCATATAGCTGAGAAGCAACAAAGCCCACATGGAAGAAGCCCACCAGCCTGTGTGATTACAAAATGTCGATGGGATCAGGTATCAGGCATCAAAGAACAAAAAATTATATCACTGTGAATGAGGAGGAGTGCAAAGTGGAAACCCAAAGCCCATTTGCAGGCAACTGGATATCCCCTCACAGAAGGGTTGTGCAGAGATGAGTCAGTCAGGTTGCAATGTAGTAACAATGAAACATACAACTTTCCTCTAGTTCTTTAATGCCCCTCCCCCACTATCATGATCCCAATTCAACCTTACAAATCTGGCTAGACCAGAGGATGTACACTAGTACTGATAGGAACTGGAAACACAGGGAATCTAGGACAGATGAACATCTCAGGACCAGGGGTTAATCAAAGGTGGGGTAGAAAGAGGGAACCAATTACAAGTATCTATATGCAACCCCCTCCCTGGGGGATGGACAACATAAAGTAGGTGAAGGGAGACGTTGGACAGTATAAGGCATGACAAAATAATAATTTATAAATTATGAAGGGTTCATGGGTTGGGGGGAAATGAGCTGAAACCAAGGGCTCAAGTAGAAAGCAAATGTTTTGAGAATGATGATGGCAACAAATGTTCAAACGTGCTTGACACAGTGGATGTATGTATGGATTGTGATAAGAGCTGTATGAGCTCCCAATAAAATGATTTTTTTAAGTGGGGAAAAGGAATATATATGCAGTACACAAAAAATGGCATCCAAATGCTCACGATCCCTAGAAATCGTATTTAAAGGTGAATAAATCCCCTACAACAACATTGGTGAGATAGTCTAAATGGAAAGCACCAACCCACAGCTATCTTAGAGAACAATTCTTTAGCCTAAATACATACCCAATGGGGAAAAGAAAGGAGCGTGTATCTTACTGGAAGTGGTTCAGAAAGGCTGTCATTTTGTTCAAAATATTTTGCTATCTAACTAGGCTTATGGCAACACATACACACACATACAAGTAACAAGTCCATTAGCATTCCTTCATAATTATATTTTTCTACCTTCATTTCTGTGATTTAAAATTCTAAAACAAATTGTAGTTTGCCATCTTTAAATTGTCAGAAAGGATATAAAACTCCTTGAGGGTCAGATAAAAGTCTAGCCATATGCGAAACCCATAGTTTCTCAAGGTGATGGCATATTTTAACCACTGAATAAATACTGTTTCACCATATCCTTTGAACAGTATTATACTTATCAAAGAGCCTATTAGAATAAGCAGAGTAGTTGCAATCTTACTTTACCATCTGCATCTAATAAACTGAATAATTGTGTACCTCCTGTTTCAAAGAGAAGATGCTCTGTTTATTTTACAGGATCATCTGATTATAACAATAAGACATTTGGTTTGACTTCTCCATCTGTTTGGAAATGAAGAAGTCAGCCTCAAGTAATTGGTATTCTTTTAGAAGCATGTTTTTAGTAAAATAATATCAGAATTATGATAAATATCTTAGCCTATCTAAGATATCTAGCCTATGCTTAAAATGTAACTCAAGAATAGAAAGTACTTTTTCTGTTACAGGTATTCCCATAAGCATAAGAAGATAAGATTTATTTTTACACCTCCAGGTAAACCAACACCCCTCACAACTTAAAACTGTAATGAGGGCAAAATGTGACATGAATCATCTTCCCAAAATACTTCTCTGGCATGAACGAGATTGTCTTACAAACACAGACAAGGAAAAAGATATTTCCACCATGCCGTTTATGCCTGGAGCACTTGAGTACTAGGAGTGTGCCAAGCAGGGTTGTCTACTATGTGTACTGGCAAGACAAGACAATGATCCAGTAAATCAAATGTTAATTAAATACCATTCACCAAAGAACATCAGCAGCTTGACAAAATGTAAATAAAGCCTTTAAATGCAATAAGAAAAATATACTTTTAATATAGCAAGCACTATAATTCCAACAATCATTTTAGCAGAGGAAAAAAGATGAACAAGGCTACACACACACACACACCTTTGCCCTTGTGCTATTTTAGTGGATAAATCATTCTCTTGGAGGATGTTTACATTCTCTGCACACCAGGTTAACATTTACTACCCTGTTTCCTCAAAAATAAGACAGTGTCTTATATTAATTTTTGCTCCCAAAGATGCGCTAGGTCTTATTTTCAGGGGATGTCTTATTTTTCCATGAAGAAGAATATGGTACACATTTATTGTTTATTTTATTAAGAGACCTCGCACTTCCTGTCTGCTCTGGCTGCGCTGCGGCCAACAGTGAGCTGCGTGGTGGCGCCTGCCGCTACGGTCCAGACTCCAGAGTTACGGTAGCTTCAGAGAGCCTTATTTTCGGGGAGGTCTTATTTTCAGGGGATATCTTATATTTCAGCGAGAGGCAAAACTATAAGTAAGTCTTATTTTCGGGGGATGTCTTACTTTTGGGGAAGCAGGGTAGTATATTAACCAAGGGCACTCATTCAGAACTTGTTAATGGAGTAAATTGTTGAAGCAAACTCACTCATTCTGCTAAACTCCTAACCATGACCCAAGGCCTAAAGAAAAAGTCTACACTGTTCTACCGGGATTCCAGTGAGGGACACAGCAATTCCTGTGGCCATTCCAGTCCTAAAACTCAGTGTTGTACTCAAGCCCCTCTCTCCCGGCTCACATGGGAAATTGTGTCAGTTCCACCGTCAAATCGCCCAATGGGCAGCCCCTTCTCTTCACCTATGTTACTAACACTCTGGTCCAAGACACCATCATCATTCATTTGAAGAATTGCTTTAGCCTTCCAGCTGGTAGCCCTGCTTCTGCCCCGATGTCCTACAAGTTACTGCCAACACAGCAGCCCGAGTGATCCTCTGAAAATGTGAGCCAGGTTAGGTCACTTCTTGGCTCACAGTTCCCAGCAGCTTCCCACCTCCCAGTGTAAACGCAAGACCCACAGGACAACAAGGCCCTGCCACACATTTCCAGTAGCTACCCTCAGCCTATTCTCCCTCAACATCATCTCCTGACCACCCTCCTTATTCACTGTACTCCCGTTATACCCATCCCTTCTCTTCATCAACCTTCCATGTATGTTTGTTTCCACCTTAAGGTGTGAGGGTGGAGTGAGTGTGTGTGTGTGTGTGTGTGTATACTCATGTGTTTAATGATCATCCCCTAAATAGCCACATGATCCATTTTCTTACTTCCTCCAGGTAGTTTCTCTAATTGTGCCTTCTCACTGAGGCCTTGTCTGGCCACCTTATGAAACTGAAACCCTCCCCCAGTTCTTTCTACCACTTTCCCTATTTTTTCCCTGCAACATCAGTCACCACATAAAACACTGTATATGCCGTCAGTCCACCTTGTTGATTATCTGTCTTCCCCACCTAGAATGCAAGCTCCTAGACCAGGGCAGGAATTCAGGACAATGGCGTTCATGACACACACTCCGACGCCCAGGTGGCGATGCTAGAGCAGGAGGTGTTTCGCTCACAGTGACTCCCACCATCCTCACGGAGGCAATACAGCTGCCATCAACCACAGATGTGTTCAATACACCTGCTTTCTAGTTCTACTTCTACTTATCTTTCCGATATTTATGTCTCCTCTTTTTCAAGTAATCTCTTTATAGCCGGAAACAGAAACCACCATGTGGTGGACAAAACACAGCCTCCAAAGTCCTGGATTCAAATCCCAACTCCAACTCTTGCTAATTAGATGATCCTAAGCAGGCTGCTTAACTTTTCTAAGTGTTAGTTCAATCATTTGTCAAATTCAGATGACAATGGTACTCACTACTTGTGAAAGATATGGAATGCTGTCAAGGACTCTATATCAATAAACGGTTCCAGGTTGGGGAACAGCCTTGCTATTGACATCCAAGGGGGCAGAGTGTAGAGGGCATTGTAAAGTGGATTATGGCAGATGTAGGAGTGTTACTAATGCCCTGTGTTAAAATGTAATCATTTGATCTCCCTTTTGGTCCACTTTAAAGTTGTTCTAGCTTTTAATATTTTCTGCTCGCTTTTCAATTGAGGTTTTTCTCTATTTTATTTTGTTATTGTTGTTAGCTTTTTGTTTCTTTGGGTTTTTTTGTTTTTAATGTATTTTTCACTATCTAAAACCCAGAATGGGTGAATCCAGAGAGAGACAATGACTGCATTAATGATTTTGTGGGGGTATGGCAGTGGGCATTGGGGGGAAATGGGAAGCTAATAACAAGGAGCACAAGAAAGGAGAAGATGATTGTGCAGCTCTTCTTGATATGAATGAACTACTGAATTGTATGGTATGTATATTATGCCCCAATAAAATGATTTAAAACAAAAAAAAAGTTTGCAGTAAAAACTTTAAAAATTGTTTTTATTATTGTCATTTTATATTATCTAATGTATATTTATACCCATTACAAAGAAAAATTATCCAACAGAATTATTTTTCTGTAAGTGTTCAACTTATAGAACAATATCATTAACATCACCTGCAAGTAAAATTGTGCTGAAGATCGCCCAACAATAGTTACAGCAGTGCGCTGACAGGAAGCGGCCAGAGGTTCAGGCCAGAGTCAGAAGAGGACATGGAACAAGGAGTATCATTAACTGTTATCAGCTGGATCTTGGCTCAAATGAAAGAATATCAAAAAAATGTTTACATGTGTTTAAGGGATTTGCTTACGTGGGTAACAAACTGGATAAATTCAAGAAGAATGGGAATTCCAGAACACTTCCAGAACATTGTGCTCATGGGGGACTTGTACATGGATCAAGAGGCAGCTGCATAAACTAAACAAGGGCACACTACTTGGTTTAAAATCAGGAAAGGTGTTGTATCCTCTCACCATACTAATTCAGTCTGTATGTTGAGCATATCATTGGAGGAGCTGGATTATATGAAGAAGAATGAAGTACGGAGGAAGGTTTATAAACAACCTTCACTCTGCAGGTGACACAACCTTGCTTGCTGAAAACAAAGAGGACTTGAAGCACTTGCTGATGACGATCAAGGAGTGCAGCCTTCAGCATATATTATAATTTAATGTAAAACAGACCAAAATCCTCAGGTAATGTCATGATAAATAGATACAAGATTGAAGTTGTCAAGGATCTTGTCTTCCTTAGACCCACAATCAATGCTCATGGAAGCAGCTATCAAAAGATAAAAAGATAAAATGACACATTGCATTGGGTCAATCTGCTGCACAAGATCTCTTTAAAGTTTTGGAAAGAAAGGAAGTTACTTTGAGGACTAGGGTACATCTGAACCAAGCCATGGTATTTTCAATTGCCTCCTATGCCTGTGGGAGGGCGGGGGAAGCACTGGAACTGATCGTGATTTCACAGCTCAGTTTGAAGGTGATGTGACCATGGGGTGCTGATGGGGCAGGGGAAGGTTCTAAGGTCGATGAAATGGTGATTGTACAACTCACCTTGATGTGATTGAACAACTGAACTGTTCAATTGTGTGATATGTGAATTATGTGTCAATAAAACTTGGGATAAATAAATAAATGTTTTTTAAAAGAAAAAGTCAGATCAAAGAAGAATCCATGCACCTGAATTACGGTGCTGGTAAAGAATATTCAAAGCACCGTGGACTGCCAAGAGAGCAAACCAATCTATCTTGGAAGAGGTACAGCCAGATTGCTGAGACTTGGTCTCGGGTGCTTTGGACATGTCAGCAGCAACCAGTCCCTAGAAAAGGGCATCGTACTTGATAAAATAGAGTGTCAGCAAAAGAGAGGAAGTTCCTGGACAATACGGATTGGCACAGTGGCTGTAACTGTGGATTCAAGCGTAAGAACAGTTGTGAGGATGGTGTAGGACTGGGCAGTGTTTCGTTGTTGTGCATAGGTTTCTCTAAGAATTGGAACTGACTAGATGGGACCTAACAACAGCAATGAACTCAGTTAAGTACTTGGTCATAGTGGGCACCCGATAAATGTGTTTGGAATCAAGTACATATCCTTGTCAAAGAGTGACTGTGTCCCTTATTTCTGATCCTAGTCCTGTGACTTTTCCTCTGTCTGAATCTGTTTTCTTTCTCCTTGTAACAAGACCTACAGGGTCCACCTGGAGGGAATGACCCCACCCATAATTTTTACCTTAGTCATGGGTTTGGACACTGAACCACCTTGAGTCATCACGTTCTTCACTCCCTTCCCGCGCTATTAGCTCACTACTCATCTAATGTTCCTGTCCTCACCTTGACCTTGATCCTGTTTCCTTTAGCTTTGGATATTATTTGTCTCCTGACGATGCCTCCATGTCATCTCACCCGGTCAGTATATTTATATCTTCTGGTAACCTCTCTTCAGGCTTGACCCAGTCCCTGGAGTCCCCGCTTTCTATGTGCAGCCCCCTGGTCACTCTCTATTTCTTCTTTCTGGACATCCTCTGTACTACTTGTTTTATAGCACATGTTATGTTTCTCCATTTTTCAAAACCCAATTCCTTAATAAGACCTCCTTGGTCTATGCAAGGCCATGAAAATCTCTCTCCTCATAAAGCATAGCAAGTGCCCAATAAAGAATAATTTTTCAAGTAAAGTCAAAAAAAAAGTATAGCAAGTATTACCTACACCATCAACAATAACATGTTGTGTCCAACTAGGTTAGACACTGTTTGAAGGCAGGCACCATGAATTACACGTCTTTGCATCTCCGCTAAGTACTATAACATAGAACTACTTATACAGGAAGCGCAAAAAATCAGTTGTTTTTTGTTTGTTTGTTTCAGTTGCTGTAAAATCTACTCGAACTCACGGACTCCATGTGGGTGAGAGTCAAACTGCTCCATAGACTGTCCAGTAGCTGGAAGAGTGCCAGAATCCTCAAGATCATGATCCTTTGTCACTCGTCAGGCCTGGCACTAAGCTCACCCCTTGGACTATATTTTCAACCAAACAAGATTGGTCTGCATGATAAATGGTAACACCAAAGAGGTATGCACTCCTTAGAATAATCGACCATTGGAAATCAAAAGGGCAGTATTGACTCAAGGACAAAATTCAATAGGATTAGGAAAGCAATGGAAATGGAATGGGAAGAAGTGGGATGTGATGATACGTTGTGGGAATTTGCAATAAATAACATGGAAAAATATTAGGATAAGTTGCTGAATGAAAGACTGATTTGCTCTGTAAACTCTCACCCAGTTCACAATAAAATGATTTAAAAATATTTTTTTAAGTTGCTTATCACCCTAAACAGTATTCCTCAAGTAATAACTCTCATTCCCCTCCTCCTGTACCCTTGGTAATCATTCATAAACTTTGGGCTCATTGGCATATGTGGCATCTTTCATTTAAGTGGGATCATACAATATTCATGCTTTGGGATCTGACTGATTTTATTCAGAATAATGTTTTCAATATTCATTGATGTAATGGTATGCATCAGAACTTTGTTTCCCTTTATAGCTGATTGGTTTCTCTTTATGATTGAATAATGATCACAACAGTCCTGTCCACAGCTGATCACGTGGATGGCACAGGGCTGGACAGTCTTTTGTTCCCTTGTGTATGAGGTACCTTGAGCCAGCGACCTAGTCAAAGGAGGTTGTTGTTAGGGGCGATTGAGTCAGTTTTGACCCATAGCAACCTTCTGCACAACAGAAGGAAGCACTGCCTAGTCCTGGGCCATCCTCACAATCCTTCCTATGCTTGAGCCCGTTCCTGCAGCCCCTGTGTCAATCCATCTTCTTCGGGGTCTTCCTCTTTTTCATGGCCCCTCCACTTTACCAAGCGTGATCTTTCTCGAGGGACTGACCTCTTCTGACAATATGTCCAAAGAATGTAAGACAAAATCTCTCCATCCTTGCCTCTAAGGAACACTCTGGCCTACTTCCTCCAGTGTGAATTAGTTTGTCCTTTTAGTCCATGGGACTTTCAGTATTCCTCTCCAGCTCCACAATCCAAATGCATCCGTTCTTTGTCAGTCTTCTTTATACAAAAGTAGCAAAAAACAAACAACGTGCTTATACTACATGTTGTTTCTCCATTCTTCTGTTGATGAATACTTTGGTTGCTTCAACCTTTGGGCTATTGCAAATAATGTTTAAGAAGCCTTGTACATTTATGAGGGCAATGAATGTACAAATGTGCTGTACACAACTGATGTATGTATGGATTGTGATAAGAGTTGTATGAGCCCCTAATAAAATGATTTAAAAAAAAAAAAAGAAGCCTCACTGTGATGGGAAAGAGTTAAACACGGACACCTTTGACAGGAGGGAGCCAGCAGCTGCCTTCACCGGGTCTGACTCAGGAGAGGTTGCCCTTGGGCAAACAGCCAGGTCAGTGTATGAGTAACTATCTCCTTGCCAGCTTCTCGCCAATTTGTCCTTCACTGAGTCTCCCCCAAGCTCTCGTGTCTTCAACCTTCCATTAAAGTGTTCCTCTGAAATTGCTACTTACCCTATTTTGTGATAATTTATACTTTTCACATTCAAGCACATTAACTTCTATTTTTAATCCTCTTTACCTCCATAATTTTAACTTTTCATCTGTAGAGCTAACCTCGAACATAATCTACTATCACTTTTACTTTGACATCCTAAACTGCTTTATCTTGAGTTTCAATGTGTCTTATCTTTTGAAAACATTTTTCATTGAGGTATGCGTTAATATTTGGCTTTTGAATTAAACGTATTTTAAATTGTCACTTTCTATTTCTCATACCTGATGTAAGCGTTCTTATTTTTCAGCCTTGTTGTTATTAGGCTGTGGAAGGGCCCTGAAATTGGCTTCTATCAAGATGACAACCCTGAAGACCCATAGCACAGTTCTATTTCGTAACACGGTCACCCATGTAGTAATGGTTTGGGCCCTTCAACAAGTACGTGTGTAGGGGTGTGCAAATATATGAATATATTTATATACATGTATATGTGTATATGTGTATAAATAGGTGTGTATGGATATATACATGTATATGTAAATTATTTTTATAAGTTTTTTTATGTTTTCTTGACTTTAAAACTCTAAACCTTTGCTATACTCCTTAATTGATCTTAGGTTTACTGTGTGATTTACTCACACTCTCTCTTTTTGCTAACAGTTTTATTAGCATATAATTCACACAGAAAGCAATTCGATAGTTCAATCATAGTAACAAAAGTTGTACAAAGGCCACCACAACCAATTTTAGAACATTTTCTTCTTTCTTAAACAATGCTCTCTCTTTTTAATCCTTTTTAAATGATCTTTGCTTATCTTACTCTTGTGTTTGCTTATTTTGGGACCCATTTTGGCAATAGCTAATTAAATGCTATCTTTTGGGCCCATTTTCTCATGACATCTGGGCCTTTCTTCTCCTGTGTCTCTATCGTCACTGTTCCAGCTGCCCTTCAGGGTTCTGCCAGGTCATTAAGGATGGTCCCCTAAGAGAGTCAAGGTCAGTGCTCTCCAGGGCTCGAGTGTCACTAGGTATAAGGTATACTTGATTGGTTAGACCTTACAATTGCTTTCTTGCATTGTTCAGTCAGGAGAATGTGAATTTTAAATTCATGGCCGCTAATGAGTAACCATTAACTCTGAGACAGGCCATCCGGTACAGGAAAATGTACTCAGCCTTCCAGCTTGGCCCTGGGATGTCTATGAGTTGACCTGCCCAATGGTTACGTGAGAGACAAACATAACGGCACGGTGTAATGCTTGTCTGCACTTATTTCACGTCTTGCTGGGGCTTTCTACCTCCATCCTGGGTACCTTAAAAGGCAATTCCCCATCCTCATCCCAAAAGCCCAGTCTGACTGCATCAGGCATTATACTGAACAGGGTTTTCATATGGAAGTAACTGTGACACAGCTCTCTCAAGTCTACGGAGACTATATTGGGAAACTCAACCGTCTAGACCCCTATAGCACTAAACCACAGGAATTGATTCTAGAACTTCAAGCAGCTGTCAGTCAGCCAGCTGTGAACCCCACTGGACCTAGGAAACCAAAGGGCTCAACCCACACCAGCAAAAATTCTTCCTATCAGATAGGGCTGGAGCAGCCACCACCTCCTGAGCCTCAGACCTCGGGAGGTTGGTTTGGACTGCATATTGTGAGGTCCATGTTTGTGGCAGTTACATAATCTCCTGTCAACTCTGGCCTGTCAATCAGGTCCTAGCCAATGAAGCCTCTGTGTGGGCCTGACCTTCTCCTGTGGATTCTGGGAACTCCTGTATTCCTCCCTGCAGGCGAGAGACACTCTCTGCTTCACCTTCCTGCTGACAAGCCACATGGAGCTACACCGATAAGAGTCAGAGCCCTGGAGCTGGAGGAGCCATGTGGAGACCCACGCCAGCACTAACATGCTTCCACCATCACTGAATCCACAAAACTTTCCACCCACTGGTCCGTGATCTTCCTCCATTCGGCCTCACTGCATGTATTTCGTGAGTCTAAAGAGGAATTTACAAACTAGTAGCGGGCATATGGGCTAATAACAGACTTATGGACTTGATCTGGAGTGGGCTGGGATGTTTTCTTAATATACAATTACTCTTTGATATAAAGTTCTCTCCTACACACATATGAGTACCTCTGGGTTTGTTTCTCTAGTCGACCCAGACTAACACAATGTTGCCGATCTCATATCCACTTACTTGTGTCCTTCTTCCAGAGCTTTGCGGCACCAATATGGTCTATCCAAAAAAGCCTTTGTTTAGTGGGGTGAGTTTTGTGGTTTCAAGGCAAAGAGCCCTGGCTCTGTTACTCACAGATCCACACCTGGGCCCTGCCCAGTTGACCTTCTGGCTTCTCCTAAACCTGATCTGGTGTGACTAGGCATCATTTGAACTTGGCTCTACCATTCGTCTACCTCTGCATCCACCATTTTCCCCACCGCACCCCCACCCCACCGCTTGCCAGGGTTATTAGTCCACCAGCAGCCAGGCCCTATATCCCCTCTGGCACAGAACCTACTCTTGCCACTGAACAACTGGGAACTGATGCTGACGGTGGGTCAGGTTACGAGTATAATTTAGGCCCAGGCTCAGGGCATGGGATTGCACCCAGGACGATCTCAGAGAGGGGGGGCGGGGGTTTCTATGTCTAAGTCTAAGGGCCCCCAAAGACCTATTAAACCCCAGGCTGCCTCTTGTATATGATGGTGGCACAGCTATTGCAGACAAGAGGAGAGCAACGGTGACCTACACTCCACTGTAAAACCGCAGCAGTGACAGCCACTACCCTGAACGTTCCTCACGTCTTACAACCATAGCACCATATGTTTAAAGACTAGTGCCTCACTCATTCCTTCCACTCAAAAGAGCGTATGTAAGATGCCTCCAATCCTTGGTTATTCTGGGCAAGTAATTTTTTAAACATTGATTTCGGTATTTTGACACAGGCCTGAGAGCTAAAGAACAGCTGTCACAGCAGTCACCAAATAGTCTAGCACTTTGCTAAGACACCCAGAGAGCGTCTCAGGTCACGGAGCGTGGAGCGGGTTGTAAGCCAGTTTCCGGGCATTGCCCTCACAGGATCAAGCTGATTTTGACTCATAGCAGCCTTGGGAAAGATTCCTCAGACTGCAAATCTTTAGGGGGTCAGACCCTCTCTCCTTTCTCCTGAGGCGTGGCTGGTGGGTTTGAACTGCCACCTCTTCTGCTATGGGCCACGGCCTAACCCACAGCATCCCAGGACTCCTTATCCAGAGCAACAGGTGGTTTAAATTGACTATCGTCATCAAGAAATTGTTTTACCTTTTGACCCATTTTAAAGCTGTTTCAGTTTTTAAAAAAAAGTGAAGGGGCAGCACACATAGATGGTGGCCCGAGGGGGTCAATCCCCTCTGACCTTAGACCAGGGTTGCGAATAGCTTTGCTAACATGCAGAATGCATTGGGAAGTGGATGGTGCAGTTAGCCTAAAATTGGGCACTAAGTATTTGATCTCCCTTATGATCCATTTAAAGTTGCTCTACTTTTTAATACTTTCTGACTTGTTTTTGATTGAAGTTTGTATCTGTTTTACTTTGTTATTCTTATTAGTTTGGGGTTTTTTTCCTAAATGTTTTTCTGTATATGAAATCCAGGATAGGTAAATGTATACAGACAGTAACTGGATTATGGCTCTTTGGAGTAAGGCAAGGGAAGTTGGAGGGAAATGAAGTGCTAATAACGATGAGTACAAGAATGAAGAAAATGTTCTAAAACTAATTAAGATGATGACTGTGCAATTCTTAAGGCGATTGAACTATTGAATAGTATAAGATGTGTATTATATGCCAATAAAACTGTTAGAAAAAATGAAATATTTTTTAGTTTCTCTTCTAGAAGGGAATATACCAGTACATATAGAACTCTCACTGCCATCAGCCATTCTGACTCATTCAGGACTGAGTAGAACTGCCCCTGTAGGCTTCCAAGACTGTAGCTTTTTACGGGGGTAGAAAACCTGATCTCTCTCGTGTGGAGCAGCTGGTAGTTTCAAACCGCTGACCTTGTGGTTAGCAGCACAACACACAACACATAACCACTACCACGAGGGCTCCCTCCTGTAGATGTCAGCAGGCTCAATAAGCATGTAGAGCGTGGGAAGGAAGAGTGTTTAATGAACTGTGGTTTTAAAACACCAAATGGGCTTGCCTACATGTGTCATCTATAAATTTAATCAGATCTTTAAGAAAGTCTACCAATACAGCTATCACAAAGGTGTAGGGGTATTCAGGCAATTTTTAAAATTGCACTTTGGAATCAAAACAAAGCTTTATTAAAAATTAAACATACATTCCCTTAGAATACAAACAAAAAATGCACAATAAGCAAGACATCCGTAATAACCATGAGACATGTAACCGCCTCAAACCCAAACCAAATTCACGGCCATCAAGGCAATGCTGACTCAGAGCCGCCATATATGACAAGACAGAACTGCCCCTGGGATTTCCAAGACTGTAACTGTTCATAGTGGCTTCGAGGCTATGTGTTGAGCTGTGATATGAAAGGCCAGTTGCTCCGAGTGAGAAGATAATGATTTCTATTCCTATAAGCAGAGTTAAATTCACCAGTTACCAAAAAGAAAAAAAAGAGCCTGGTGGTGTAGTGGGTTGTGCATTGAGCTGCTAACCAAAAGGTCAGCAGTTTGAACCCTCTAGCTGCCCCCCAGGAGAAAGATGAGGCATTCTACTCTTGAGAAAGCTTACAGGCTTAGACACTCAGAGGAGCAGTTCTCCTCTGGCCTACAGAGGCACTGTGAGTAGGAATCAATCAGCAGGGAGAGTTATCAAAGAAACAGAAAGGCAGACAGTGAGATACAATCCTAACACAGAATTAGCAAGAGATCAACGCTGTGAACCCGTTACTCTTGACCACTGCTGGTCGAGTTACACAGCTGGTGCAGGCCTTTTGATGGCAATTCGCATCAGAACATTTCTCCCCGCACTATGTGCATAAGGAAAACGGACACAGCATTAGCAATGGCGTACTTGAGTGAATTTAACTCACATTACAGAAACATTAAATTTAACTCATTTTAATGTTTATGAAGGGTTTAAATTTTTAGTGAGAATGCAGGATATATTATTCTGTTAACACTATGATCACAATGATGTCAAAACACGCTTTTTAAAAGTCTGTCTACAAAACATTACCAATGAGTTTAGGAAGGTTACAAAATCTACGATGAATATTTTTTAAAATCAACATATTTATACACATTAGCAACGACGATCAGAAATAAAGATAACCAAACTAGAACCAAACTCGCTGCCATCGAGTTGAAGCCAGTTCATAAAGACCCTTTAGGACAGGGTGGAACCGCCCCTGTGAGTTTCTGAGACTGTAACTCTTTATAGGAGTAGAAAGCCTCATCTTTCTCCCATGGAGCTGTTGGTGGTTTCGAACTGCTGACCTTGGAGTTAGCAGCTCAACACATAAGCCCTACACCACCAGAGCTTCTTTGAAATGAAGATAATGCCACTTAGAATCACATTTTTAAAAATCAGAGATAGATTTGATGAAAGGAACTATAATAGCGCAACAGTTAAACACTGAGCCACGAGCCAAAGGGCAGTGGCTCCTTGGGGTGTAGGATCTGGATACGTGCTCTCATCAAAACCAACGAACCTTGCGGGTCAGTTTTACTCTCCCATGGTCAAAAACACCTGCCAAGAAGCCTGTTAAAATATGTACAGCACCTACAAGCTGGAAATGATAAAATACTGTGGAGAGAAATTCAGGACGACATAAGTAAGTAGATACGGATGTTACATCCTTTCACCAGACTTATTCAATCTGTGAGATGAGCACCTAATCGGAAAATTCCGTCATCTGACTTGTTTGGTAAAAGCTGCACTTGATTGCTGAAATGACGAGGACTTGAAGCACTGCTTGACGAAGATCAAAGACGACAGCCTTCAGTAGGGTTACAGCCCCCCTATCAACTGACTGAAACACTGTTTGTTGTTTTAGTAAGTGATTTTTAGTAAATTTCATGGTACCTGAACCATGCCCCAATAAAACTACTTATATAAATTTTTTTAACTGAAGGAAATACTGTGTGTTAGAAGTTGTGAATTCAAGGTAATGAAATTAAGAGTTACTTTATAACTTCATACTTTTAGATTTTTCCATCTAATATCATTTTCACAACCCAAAAAAAGCGGGTGTGTGAATCTGCTAGAAAAAGTACATCTATCTCTCTCGGCGAGGAAGACTCAAGCCTTCGAGGTTCTCGTGTTGGTGTTATTCAAGAAAAAAAATTTTTTTTTCAAACTTAAAGGAAGTCTTTGGCGATTACTGACTTATATGGTCTTACACCCAGAGCACTTCCTCACAGGGCACCTGACACACAGTGAGCACTTTTAATCTCTGATGATTGCGCCTATAGTATTTGTAAAGCAACCTTCCGATCTTTCTTCAGCCTAACTTGACTTATGTTTCCTCACGACTTCACGTAGGCTAGTCATAGTTTCCAAAACATATTTGGCCTA
>NW_022103896.1:70126257-70128332 GCF_000313985.2 Echinops telfairi | reverse complement strand
TAATATAGAAAATATTTGATCATTCCCAATTTACACACGAGAAAACGGAGTCCCTGGGAAGTTAAGGGTGTCAGGGATTAATAAGTGGTAGAGCCCTGGTCTGGTAGCATAGCAGGTTATGAGCGGGGAGATGAGGTTTTTTTTCTCTATTTCTGTAAAGATCTACAGCCTCGGCAGCCAAGGGGGCAGTTTTACTCTGCCCTCCAGGGTCAATATAAGTCAGGATTGGCTCAACCCGTGGGTCGTGATCCCTTTGGGGGTCGAACGACCATTTCACAGGAGTCTCCCAATTCATAACAGTAGCAAAATTACAGTGATGGAGCAGCAACGAAAATAATGTTATGGTTGGGGGGTCACCACATGTATGGTGGGACTGTATGAAAGGGTCATGGCATTAGGATGGTGGAGAACCTCTGGGCTAGAGAATAGTAGGAATCTAAAAAAGCATTTCAACTTGAAAAGCTGATTATTTGGTTTCCATCTCATTTCCTCACCAATTGGCTGCCAGAAGGCTGGCAGAGAAATGCACATATCTGAAAAATACATTCCAAATATGTTGCATGACATTTCCTTCGATAATTACAAGGAAGGCTCAGAAGAGCATACCAGCTGTTAAGAGCGGCTCAGACTCGTCTCCTGGGCAGGCGCAGCCACTGCCAGGAAGCCCCTTCCAGGTGAACACTCCCGGGGGTGGCACAATTGCAATTAGCTTTCCAGGCACTAGAAGGTGCGGGATTCCCACAGGGAAGACCCAAGGCCTGTGCGACACTTAGGAGCAAGGGGAACGGCGTCATGTGCCAACGCATCACAGAAAAAATCAAACCCATGGCCATCCGGTTGATTCCGACTCATACACACCCAGTGGGATTTCCCAGGCTGAACATCTGTATGGACTCGGACTGCCAGCTCTTTCTCCAGTGGGTTTGCTGGTGGGTTTCAACCAGCGATCTTCCGCTTAGCGGCCAACTGCTTTCACCCCTGTGCCATGAAGGCTTCTCACCAACGGAGCTGGGATACAAACAAGAGCGACTATGATCATGAAAATCGCTTTTGCTGGCGTTAGTTCTCATTAAGTCGGTTCCCCAACACATGGTGACTGCCCGCCCAGTCCTCCGACAGCTTCGTGGTCCCAGTCCATTGTTTCAGCTACTGTCTCAATCTACTTCGCTGAGGGCTTTCCTCAAGTTCACCAGCACGCGACTTTAGCGAGCAAGGTGTTCTTTTCTAGAGATTGGCCCTTCCAAAGTCGAAAGTAAGCAAGTGACTGTGCTGGAACACTCCTTGGTCAGTTTGTCATACGGTGGTGGCTTGTGTGTTGTTATGAAACTGGAAGCCATACCACCAACAATGCCCACACCAGCCCGGACTGCTCCTAGTGGGTAGGCTCCAGAGGCACTTCCAGACTAAGACAGACAAGGAAAGGGGCCTAGAGATCTACTTCTGAAATGCAGTCAATGAAGAGCCTCTGAAAATGACATATAGTTGGGTCTAATTTCTAGTGCTAACTTAAGTGTCCCTTATTTTGTATCACAGATGGTATGAATAAATGTCATCATTGGGGAAGGAAAGCTGTCATACTTATATCCACTCTCACGCTGATCACTGTACTTTATAAAACTCTTAAACTACCCAATCCCTCAATTTTTTAATAGTTTTATTAGGGGCTCATACAACTCTTATTACAATCCATACACACATCAATTGTGTAAAGCACATTTGTACATTCATTGCCCTCATCAATCTCAAAACATTTGCTCTCCACCTAAATCCCTGGCATCAGCTCCTCGTTTTCCCTCCCTCCCTGCTCCCCGTTCCCTCAGGAACTCTTAATAATTTATAAATTATTATTTTGTCATATCTTTCCCTGTCCAACATCTCCCCGCACCCACTCTTCTGTTGTCCGTCCCCAGGGTCACATGTAGATCCTTGAAATCGATTCCCCCTTTCCAACCCACCCTCCCAGTATCGCCACTCTTACCACTGGTCCTGAAGGGATCATCCGCCCTGGATTCCCTGTGTTTCCAATTCCTATGTGTACCAGTGTACATCCTCTGGTCTAGCCAGATTTGTAAGGT
>NW_022103896.1:70120244-70124365 GCF_000313985.2 Echinops telfairi | reverse complement strand
CAGCCTGCTAAGCGGTGCAATGGCTGATAACCAAGTTTGCTGGATCAAACCCACCCAGTGGTTCCACCAGAGAAAATGCCGACGATCCGCTCCTATAACTATTTCAGCTTAGAAAACCTTATTCTACTCCGTCATATGATTTCATCATTCATCTAAAGTCAACTCAAGGGCATCCAACAACAGCAACAACATGATGCAGAAGAGGTTTCCGTGGGGCTTGCAGCCTAAGATAGACTAGGAGGAACGGCCTCCATTCAACTTCTGGTCATGTGACTAGTTTGAAAACCAGCCGCTGAAAATTCCAGAGTTCACAGCAGTCCCGTACACAACCAACAACACTAGACACACCACCATCTTCTTAGGAAGAATACGTAACTTTACGCTTTCTAACGTTTGGTATATTTCTGATGAGCCCTAAGTGGACATAGCATTTCCTTCCTTTGGAAAAGTGCTTCAAAATGACAACAATTTCTTTATGCCACATGATTATGTGACTGAATGGTTACAGCCACCCACAGGAAGAAGCAATTAACTTATCAGACAGTCCTGTCACCAGTATCTGGACCAGTGTAATTTTATTATATATATATATATATATATATAAATTACACTGGTCCAGATACTTATATATATTTATATATATATATTTTTAAGCAATGTCATTTCAAAAGTTGTGCACACCAGAAAACAACACAATCCAAGCCCACAATCACCCAGCTTAACCCCTTGACTTTGAACCAACAATTTCTCGCAGTTTAGAAAAGTAAACTAGTGAGTAATTACACATGGTAAGTAACACCCCAGAGATGTCTGTAGCAATGCCCCAAACTCAAGCCCATGAATATTTCTACAATCAAACAACTGACGACCTACACTAGGATCATTTTTTAAAGAGCCCCCGATGAGGTCAGACCAGGATTTGTCATCACAAGACTAAATGTCGAGCTTCCAGATTTGTTTTGTTGTTGTTTGTAATTATTGTTAGACGTAATAATAGAAGTATAGTCACATTAGGAATGCTACTGAAATATTTATTTTGAGAACTTGGCATATGTCAGGCTCCAACATCTCATTTCATCTTCTTGACAACCCTGAGTTCAAAACTATCATGAAGAGTTTATTTTACTCAAATACATGTTTTAAACACCCACCAAAGTCAAGGATCAAGGCTAATATTGTCAACAACCATTCCTTACCAGGTGTCCCATCATGAAGAGACCCTGGGTGGCACAAACAGTTGGCCAGTTGAGCTGCTCACCAAAAGGTTGGCAATGTGAGTTCACCCTGAGTTTCCTTGGAAGAAAGAGCTGGAGACGGACTTTTGAAAGAAAAAAAAATCAATCATTGGAAACCCTACGGCACACAGTGCTACTCTGACACACACCATGCTGCCAGGAGCCGCACAACAGCCATCCACAGCAACTGTCTGCTTGGTCTTGGCTTGGTGTTCTTATCAGCGTTGGATGCTTCTTCTGCAATTGACTGAGCATAGGATTTCAATATCATTAAAGGCCTACACAGCAAGTCCAGAGATGCATTTAAATGTGGGGGTGCGGTGGGGGGGAGGGGAGAATCACACCATTTCAAATTCTGGAGATTCAAGACAGCCATAGTGTCAACCCTTAGGACAGTCATGATTTCTGCTCCTCTGACCCTAACCAAATGGTGGTAATCATCCCATTAAGGCAGCTTTGCTTCTTTTAGTGATTTGTGTCTGTCATTATCATCCCAGATTTTGGAAGTTTGCGTTCATTCTTGCTACCACTACAAAGAAAAACCCCAATTGTAAAACCCATTTGTGAAAGGGCTCACATGATTGATATAGAATTGGCTGGTAACTTGCTGACTCCAAAACCTAGCTAGCACACAGTGAGTAACCTGTCACATGGTCACCTTTGCCACTTGAAGGACACTCTGCCTTCCTCACCTTGTACTGCACATAGTACTCTGGATCAGTTCTCAGCCAAACCCATGCCAGCTCAGCTTAAAAATGGGCAGCCTATATTGAATCTCCTGGGGTTTTAATAAACACAATAGACTGAGTCACAAAGCTTGTGATATATGAGACAATTATGAAGGTAATAATCCCTTATACCTCTGGTGAACAATTCACTTTAACCACCCTGCATAAACTGATTACACATGTAATTGTCGTCTTTAATATTCACTTAGCTCAACTAATGAATCAGATACTATAAGAGTGTAATGTATGAGCATTTTATTCCTTAACAAAGATGCTTTCCTACTGTGAATCTTAATTACAGAACAAGGGAACCGCTCCAACTAAAATCACAGTCTTAGTGGAATCTAAAATTATCTTCTCACAAAAAATGAAAAGGCTGTGCTATAGCAAGGGTCTTAGGTTGGGTGCCCCCAGAAGCAGGCTCAAAAATATGGATTTGAGGGTAACTGGGGAACACAGGCATACCAAGTTTAGTCATGCCACCCACAGTGCAGAGTCATCTAAATACTATCCGTAACCCTCAAAAACCCAAAGCAAAACAAAACACACCCCTCAAATCCACAGCCACCATGTCAGTCCCAACTCACAGCACCTCTACAGGACTGGGTAGGCCTGCCCTTGTTGGTTTCAAGACTGTAACTCTTTATGTTACAGTTTCCCACTTCGGATTTTGAACTGCTGACTTTGTGGTTAGCCGCCCAGGCCAGCCCAGCATAACAACTGTGCCACCAGGGCTGCTCCGTTGTGTATCCCACATACCCATAGATACATATGTAGTACTGAAGTAGATGTATGTATGTGTTTGTCCATACCACACTTGAGTATCTATCCCTCCAATCACTTCTTTTCACAGTCCACAGAAATTGGCTTGGGACACAGTAGTACACTTGGGCCAGTGAGTCCACTACCACGTAGCAGCGATGTCCCCTACCAGCACATCACAGTGACTGTGTCTGCACTTCATTCACTCTGCTTAGTCCATTTTTTGTGTATGCTATGAACAATTTTGCTATCCATTCGCCAAAAAATAAACACAACAGTGTGTTTTTCCATATACATATTACACAAGGAGAATCAACCAGAGTGTTGAGTGTTGAAAAACACGCAAATTGGATCCCCCATAACAAAACAACAACAACAAAACCTCTCACCACAGGTGAATCTGTTCTGACTCATAATGACCATGAAAGGCAGAGTACAACTTCCCCCACTGGGTTTCTGAGGCAGTAAATCTTTTTTTTCTTTCCTCGAGTAATATTTTATTGACATATCTTACTCGTTCCAATATATACCTTCACGTCCCATATAGTTCTGTTGTTCAATCCCATCAGGTGGGACTATACAAACATCAATGCTATCAACTCCCCTCTCCTCCCTCCTCCCCACCTGCACCCTCCCCCCACTTCCTGGAACCTTGATTCCTGTCTCTGAGGGGTCATCTATCTTGAGGACCACGTACGGAGTGGTCTTCAATGTACAGATGAACATACACAGGTCTAACATGACCAATGAGGTAGATCACATACAGATCATAAGAGTAAGGGAAGTAAGAATCTTCAAGAACTAGAGATAGTTATGTGCTTCATCAGTGCCACCCTGCACCCTGCATTTACCCTCCTTCCCATGAGACTTACTAAGAGGGACTGTCCAATTACCTTGCTGGTGGACTTTGGGCCTCCACTACATCCAGTCCCTACAATTTGGATGCGTGTTTTTTGAGCTTGTGTTACCTCTTCCTGTTGACACCTCGTGATCACACAGGCTGGTGTGCTTCTTCCATGAGGGCTTTGATGCTTCCCTGCTAGATAGCTGCTTATTTCTCTTCAAGCTTTAAAGGCCCCAGATGCTAGAGCTTTTGATAACTGGGCACCATCCACTTTCTTCACCACATTTGCTTATGTAGCCGCTTTGTCTTCAGCAATCGTGTCAGGGGTGGGCATCATACAGTGCCACCTTATTAGGACAAACCACTCTTGTACAGAGGTAAGAGTTAGGTAGAGGCTCAAAGTCCATCTATTTCCTTTTTGCATTTACATATATATACACATACATAAAAATATACACATATTCATATATGTATGCTTACACATATTTGTTTTTTCCTACTACCCCACTATTGTGCTTCCCTGTAACATTCACCTTAGTGGTTCCTCTCAGA
>NW_022103896.1:70116237-70118235 GCF_000313985.2 Echinops telfairi | reverse complement strand
GTTGTCAAGAATGCTATATAAGACAGTGTGTTCCCTTCAATGGCTAATTCATTTATTTAAAGGGAAAAAAAGAAAAACAAACAGAAGGGCTAGGATTGCCCTGGACTGCCAAGCCTTCAAATGGTCCAGATCTGAGGATTCTGTACCTGTCCTTTGGTCCCTGCCCTGCCCCCTAGGACACTCGGAGCACGTCCACCTGCTCCTTGATTGCTGGGCCCCGACCCTCCTCACCATTCACAACTTCAGAAGGTACCGCTAGCTATAGGCATTCTAGGAACCTTCAAGAAAGTAGAAAGTAGGGGCAAGAGCAGATATGTGGTCAGCCTGGCAGGACCACCGTGCCAGAAAGCAGAAATGGACATTTGAAGCCTCTGTCGAACCGCAATGGCCAGCAATCGCAATGAAGTGAGCAGATTCCACAAAACCAACATAATGGGTTGTACTGACTCAAGAGATGAGAAGTTGTTTTTGGTAAATATTACATTTTACTGTCAGTTGAAACTGAGTTTTGTTCATGTTGAATAAAAAATATTAAATACATGGTCACGTGTCTTTAATATATTAAATGATATGAGACATGATGTTCCTCCTTTCAAGTCTTCATTAGACAAACATTAAGCACTTACTGTGTGTCAGGGACTGTGCTAAAGACTGGTTATGGAGATGACTAAGAAAGAGGAACTTGGCCAATACACAAATAAAAAGGTGCTCAGCATCAATAGTCACTAAGAAAGGCAAAGCAAAACCACACGGAGACATCAGTTCCACCCTTGAGCATGGCTGTGATTTTAAAAGTGGAAAACAACAGGCATTGGCAAGCATGTAGAGAAATTCGAACCCAAAACCAATGTGGTGGGAATTATAAAAGGGAGGGATGAAGGTGAAAAGCCATTTGGGAGTGCCTGAGAAAGTTAAACCCAAAATCATGTTATGATTCAGCAGGTTCAATGCTGGGTAAATACCCCAAAGAATTGAAAGCGGGGGCTCAAACAGAGACTTGTCCAACAGTGTTCATTGCAACGCTACTCAATAGCCCCAGGGTGGAAAGAGGCTAGGAGCCCATCACAGAAGACTGGATGATCAAGCAGTAGTG
The DNA here is from genome assembly GCF_000313985.2 of Echinops telfairi. Classification (NCBI taxonomy): domain Eukaryota; kingdom Metazoa; phylum Chordata; class Mammalia; order Afrosoricida; family Tenrecidae; genus Echinops; species Echinops telfairi. The sequence continues at coordinate 70,117,142 of NW_022103896.1, read as the reverse complement.
ATGCCAAACAATGGAATGTTACTCTGCCACAACCAGAGGCTGCAACAGTGTTGCAGGCCTAGGAACAATTGTGAGGATGGCACAGGACCAGGGCACGGTGTTTCATTCTGTAGTGCATACTGTTGCTGTGGGTAGGAACTACTTCTATGGCCCCTAACAACAAAACCATGAAGTCCTGGTGCATGCGACAACGTGGATGAGGCTTGAACACATTATGTGGAATGAAATAAGTCACAAGAAGCTTATGACTTGGCTCAGATGAAATACCTGGAATTGGCAAGTATATCTAGACCTAAGTTTATTAGATGTGGGGTGAGCAAGAAGGAAGGGAAATGGAGTACTCAATGCTTAAGGGACACTGAGCTTCTATTAAAGGTGATGGTACAATTTGGGAATGAATTAGGAAGATGGCTGAATAATACGATGAACATAAAAAAAAACGTCCTTGTGAAAATTGTTGAAAGGTCAACGTTTCTATAAAAGAAACAGTAACTTCCCTCAGGGAGCCATGACCCCGTGGAAGTGCATCCAGTTCACTGACAGCAGAAGTAAAGCAGTTATTTGCTCCTTGTCACAGAGATTCTATGAGGTGGAGCTTATTTCATTAAAGAAAATCCTGTGCTCAGCAATGTTAATTACAAAATGATCGCTGCAGGAGCTATCTGAGCAAATCTTGATCTAACCAGTAAAGGAAGCTCAGACTGCCTTGGACATTTTGCTTTTTTAAGAACTATCTATATGATGTGTGTGTGTATTTACTTTTCCTGAAAGTATATCTAGGAGTGTAATGGAGCGTACAGGGAACAAGGTTATGAAGACTTCTTAGATGTAACCCACACCTTGATGGAAGGGGTTGCTGGGATGAGGAGCATATCGTCAGGAGGTACCCTGGTCCATTGGCATAA
>NW_022103896.1:70113093-70115494 GCF_000313985.2 Echinops telfairi | reverse complement strand
ACTCTTTCGGAAAATAACACTTTTTAAATCACATTTTCCCCCTAAATATAATGCAACTCAGGTTCAGTACAAACAGATTTGATATAAAATAAGAACCAAAAAAAGCAAGTCATTCTGGATCCTGCTACCTAGCCATGACTACTACAACACCGTATACATTGTGTGTGCTTTTTCCAGGTTATTAGAGAGGGAGAGGGACAGGTGTAAGGGAAGGTGGGTTAAGATTTAATGACTGGTTCCCGGCATATGAAACCCACAGAGACGGTAACTGGATTAGTAGCTTACTGGGGTATGGGAAGAGAGGTTGGAGAGAAATGGGGAGTTAATAGCAATGAGTACAAGAAGGAAGAAACTCATCTAGAACTTACTTGAATGCTATATAATCATATACAACTCTTTTTAATGCGACCAAACTACTGAAGGGTATGGTATGTGAATTAAATGTCAACAAAACTTTCTTTTTGAATTTAATGACTGCCTATAATGTTCCACTGAGTTCCTGTATGGCTCAAACAGTTAAGTGCTTGGCTGTTAATTGAAAAGTTGGAGGTTCAAATCAATTCAGAAGCGCCTTGGAAAAGGGGTCTGGGGATACACTGGCCCAAAAGTGACCACTGCAAACCTTGTGGGTTTTACTCTAACACACACTGCCTTGATAAAGAATCAACTCTCACATCATGTCCCTGCCCAATCCTCACCCTCAGGAAGGGAACACAGAGGAGACGGGTGGTATAGGAAAATGTGATAAAGAAATTAGATGGTGCCTGGCTTGCAGATAAAATAATGTCTGGGGGTCTTCACACAAACAGCCATCTAAGTGAGATGTCAATTAAGTCACCATGGAAGAAGCATACCATCATCAATCACAGAACAATTGTGAAGCATGTAATGGGAAGTCAAAGGAGAGATTGGTATCAGAGCCTAAAGTGTGAGAATCTGGTTTGCAAAAGGAACCCAAGATACATTTGTGGGAACTATATAGGAAATAAGCATTCAGTGATTTCCCTCTATCCACAATTGAGGGATAGGAGAGATGTGGTTACTAAATACAGTGCATTAGAGAGATGGGTATAGTAGATCAAAGGCATAAATTTGACTTGAACAGTTAAAACTTTGGTCAGCCGACCCCCCCTATAATACATGCTGGATATGATTTGGTTTCCAAAGTTTTCTGTATTTTTTGTTTGTATTATTTTGTTTGGTTCTTGATTGCACATATTAAGGTGTATCTCAGAGGTGTTATGTCATTGTGGATCACCCTCTCGAAGTTGTATTATGTGGTATTTTATTTTTCAGTATATGAAACCCAGGATTGACGAATCCATAGAGATGGCCACTAGAATAAGGGTTTTGGGGGCATGGGAGGGATAGAAGTGGTGCTGGGGTGAAGGGGAGACGATGTCAGCTGTCCATGTGGAAATGGGATGTTTGGAAACTGTAGTAGCAAAGGTACAATTCTGTTGGCTGTGGTTGAACTATGGAATGATATATGTATTAATTCACCATTGATAGTAATTTTTTTTAAGAATCAGCTCAATGATAACTGGTTTGGTTTTGGTTTATTGTGTTCCAAGCACTATTCTAAACTCTTGCCATATGAGGGTATACCCAAAAACACTGGAAATTATTTTTCAAAGCTATATATTAAAAATTTTTTTTTACAAAATCACCTTATCGATAGCAAACGGACTTTGGAGCTCTACTCAAGGCCTCCCTAAACACAAGAACGCTTTGTTCTAATAACCTGGCACTCTTTGATACTCAGCTTCCCAGCATGATCACTGCAGACTAAATGGGTGCATAAACAAACGTGGTGAAGAAAGTGAGATGGTACGCAGCTATCAAAAGCTATAGCACCTGGGGTCTTTAAAGGCTTGAAGTTAAACAAGTAGCCATCTAGCAGGGAAGCAAATAAGCCCACATGGAAGGAGCACAGCAGCCTGTGTGATCATGAGGTGTCGATGGGATCAGGAACAGGTACAAAAAGATCCAAAACAAACAATTATACTGATGTGAATGAAAGGGGTTGGAGTGGAGACCCAAAGTCCATCTGTAGACAATTGGACATCCCATCACAGAAGGTTTACAAGGAAAGGAAAATTCAACAAGGGTGCAGTATAGCACCAATAAAGTACACATCATTCCTCTAGTTCCTGAATGCTTCCTCCCCCCACCACCCCACCCCCATTACCGTGACCCAGTTCTACCTTACAAATCTGGCTAGACCAGAGTACATACATTGATACAGATTAAGAGCTCTAGACACATGGAATTCAGGATACATAAAACTCTCAAGAACAGTAGTGGGAGTAGCGATATCATGAGGGTAGGGGGGTGGCAGGGGTGGGGGGCTGAGGGGAAGAAAGGGAGAACCCATCACAAGGTTGGATATATATAGCCT
>NW_022103896.1:70110291-70112243 GCF_000313985.2 Echinops telfairi | reverse complement strand
GTAAGAATAGCACGATATCTCATCACCAAATCTTCTGTTAAAAGTCACTGAACTGAACTCCAAGACAGTCCAGATAACTTCCCCATCTCTTCAATGGTCCTGTCATTGGTCTTCAAGCACAAGTGCATGAAATTTGTCAACATTTTCGTTCATTCGGGAAGCTGACAGTCATCCAGAACAATGTCTGTCATCAACTGGCATTTCACTTTTTTTGAAACAGATAAACCACTGATACACTTTAGTTTTTCCAACAGCACTGTCCTTGTAAGCTATGTTCAACATCACAACAGTTTCTGCAGCATTTTTCCTTAGCAGGAAACAAAATTTCACAGCAACAGGCAGTTCTCTTAAATCAGCCATCACAAAAAACAAGGTTCAAGTGAAACTGCTTTTATGAAAAAATTCACTGTGACCAGAGGGAACCTTCCCAGGTGACGCCACTGGATGCACTAACTGAGAGGAGCTTGTTGCTGGATGTTCACCTAGTGGGGAAATATGTTCTATGAAAGATTTTTTCTGCTTTTTCTTTTTTTGGGGGGGTATCCCCTCGTATAATAACTTATTTGTCCTTGGGAACAACTGCATGAGATCAGTACTATGGTTATTCCTGTTTGGAGATTGAGAAATTGGAACCCACAGAGCTCAAGAAACCTGCCCAAAGTAAGATAGCTAGAAAGAAGTTCAGTAATCTCAGGCAACTCAGTCTCAGACCCATGCTCTCTACACCTGCATACTGCCTCTTGCATGGTGACACAGTAGTACAAGTGCTTGGATGCTTGCCAAAAGGTCACTTTCCAAAGCTACCACCAGCTGTTCCAGGAGACAAAGATGTTATGGTCTACGGTAAGGATTTATAGCCTTGGAAACGCTAGGGGATCGTTCTACTCCATCCCCATCCTGTGGGGTCCCTATGAGTCTGAATCAACTTGATAACAATTTGTTTTGGTTTTGAAGCTGACAACCTTCTGTCTTTCCTGCTGAGAGAAATAAAGCTCCAGTTAACATGTATTTTCCTATGAGAATGAACCAATTTAACTACTACTCCAACTCAATGGGAGGCCATTTCATCATCTGTTATAATTAAAAATAGTTAGTCATCCTGGATCAACTGAAGCCCTAATAAAGGTTAAAACCCAAACAACACTAAACCCATTAGGTGCCAAGGTCTGCTGTGCCCAAGGTGGTGCCTATCTGCAACAGCCCTGCAACATGGGAACCAATGTTGTATGTTCCAGATGGAGGGTAAGAGTTGTTCTTTCATTACTAATATTACTGAATGCTTTAGAGGAGGTCAGGCTGGCTTTGTCCTCTGGGGCACAAAATAGTAAAGTTTTGCTGCTGTGGGGAAAAAACACCAACTAAACTCTCTAAGTTCCAGTCAGTTCCAACTTATAGTGATCCTATAAGCAAGAGGGTTCCATAGGGTTCCCAAGGCTATACATCTTTACAAAAGTAGCATTCCACCTCTGTATCCTGCAGTGCTACTACTGGTGGGCTCAAATTGTCCATATTGTGGTTAGTAGCCAAGCACTTTAGCCACTGTGCCACCAGAGCCCCAATAAAGACTGACAAATCAACAGTAAACTACTGCCATCAAGTTGATGCCCAGGAGGACTCACAATGGCTGTATAAGACAGGGTAGGACTGCCCCTGAGAGTTTAGACAGTTTAGACCGTTAGAGAATGGAACTCTTTACAGGGTAGGAAGCCCAGTCTTTTTCCTGCCGAGTGAATGGTAGTTTCAAACTGCTGACCTTGAGGTTAGCAGCCCAATGCATAACCACGACACCACTGGAGTTCCTAATAAAGTTCCTCCAAATAAGGAACATCCACGCAGTCTTTCTCATCATGAATTAATCCTTGATTATCTTCCCCATATAAAAGGGAAAAACATCCCAGAAGAATTTATTTCAGAGGACAGCACTGAAGCTGCAGCTCAGAGAGAGGAACATG
>NW_022103896.1:70106886-70108675 GCF_000313985.2 Echinops telfairi | reverse complement strand
GGACGGACAACAGAAAAGTAGGTGAAGGGAGACGTTCAGGTGAAGGGCAGTGTTATATATGACAAAATAATAATTTATAAATTATCAAGGGTTCATGAGGGTGGGGGGAGCAGAGTGGGAGGGGAACAATGAGGAGCTAATACCAGAGACTTAAGTGGAGAGCAAATGTTTTGAAAATGATGAGGGCAATGAATGTACAAATGTGCTTTACCCAATTGATGTATGTATGGACTGTGATAAGAGTTGTATGAGCCCCTAATAAAATTATTTTAAGGTAAAAGAAAAAATTCTCAACATAATAAAGACACTATATGCAAAATGGGGAAAAAAACAGTTGGAATAAAAGAAGGAAAGTCTGGAGTGGACCATGCCCTTTGGATTCACAGTCTTGGGCTGAGAACCTTCCAGACCCAGAAGAGAGCTGCAGCACTGAAGGGAGTGTTTGGCCTGAGAAACTAGGGCCAGCAGTATGAGTGGAAGTAAGCAGTCTGAATGGTGGGCACCACAAAACCAGCTAATTGCTAGAGAGGTGGGCACCTTGAGGCCGGAGCCTTGCTAGTGGAAGAGCAAATATAAAAGCAAAAAACCTGTAACATTTGTCATTGCAGAGCAGAGGCCTGAGAGTGCCCATACGGTGTAATCATGCCCCCACTGCTTGGACACAGTAGCTGGAGCCATATCAGCTCCCAGGGAGTATAGGCCTGGGTAGCATGGCAGGGGCTACCAGGAGAGAATCAGGAGCGCCTGTGCCAGGCCTTCCCACAGGCGAATCAAGGCCCAGCAAGGCTCAGTAGCAAAGCAGAAGCCCCGTGTAACACAGAGGTAGCAGGGAGCATCTGACCTCAGTCACACTGCACCGACCCAGTGATGTAAGAACAGACATGGGCAATTTAGGGAAGGGCAAGCACTTCCCACATGAAAACCTGTTATTGTATTCTTTCTACATATAATAATAAAGGCTTTTGTTTTGCCCAAACGGCATGTCTCGTGTGTTTGGCTCAAACACAGACGAGTGTTGCAACCATGGGATGGTTCACATCAATGAGTGCAGGTACCTCATTCCTAGCTGGAAGTTGGAGGCACAGCCTGTCTGCATATGCAACCCAGATAGGTAGTCAGGGAGGCAGTCTTCCCTTACCATATTCTAGATTTTCCATGCATATGAAGGGATTAAAGAGGCCATGACTTGGATCAGGCACATCTGAGTCATCCAAAAGACATGTCATTAAAAATAAAATGTTATCTAATCTAAACTGTTAAAACTGTGTCAGTAATTGCCCCCTATGATGTAGGCTGGACCTGATCTGATTTTTAAATTTTTCTATATTTTGGGTTTGTATTGTTTTCTTTGGTTTTTGTTTGTTCGTAGTAGATTTTATCTTAGAGGTGCTATGTCACAGCTTGAAGCTGTGCTTTATGCCTTTCCACTTTTCTGTATATGAAGTCCAGGATTGATGACTCTATAAGTAGAATAAGGGGAAAGGTGGTACTATGTGGGGGGAGCTGGGTAAAAGGGAGACAATGTCAAGGAGTCCATGTAGAAAAAGATTTTTGGAAACTGAGTTGGTAGCAATTATACAATTCTACTTAACGTGATTTAAATATGCAATGAGAGTGCAGAGTGCAGTGCAGTAAGGACGAAATATACAATTCTCCTCTAGTTCTTAAATGCTTCCTCCCCCCCGCCCCACTATCATGATCCTAATTCTACTTTACATATCCGGCTGGACTGGAGGATGTACACTGGCACAGATAGAAACTGAAAATACAGGGAATCCAGGACAGATGA
>NW_022103896.1:70102977-70106237 GCF_000313985.2 Echinops telfairi | reverse complement strand
GAGACCCACTAAGAACCTGGGGCTTCTGGATATTGCTTCCTTCCTCCATGTGCCATCAGACAGTATTTGTGCTTTGGGGTCGGGCTGCTTTTGCTCACTGGGATGTTTTCCAGGTTCATCCACACTGTGGCCTCCATCAGAGCATCATTTCTCCTTATGTCTGAGCAGTGTTCTAGTATGTGTCCATCCACTTTGTGTTTGTCCAATCATAGTTGAAATGGGAACTTCCTTCTTCTTTTTTTTTTGGTTTGGCTCTTGTAAGAAGTGATGCAATGAATATTGTTGCACACGTTTCTGCTTGTACTGCTCCTTCTCTTCCTGGTACATACCCAGGATTGGCATTGCTGGGACGTAGAGTAGCCCTGGGTGCTATTTTATTGATGAACCTTCAAACTCTTTCACAGTGGCCCCATCATTTTGTTTCATTTCTTAATTGATGTCTGCATGGATGTTGATTGTGGATCCAAGTACGTAGTATAAAGTAGTTGAGCGAATGGGCATTGTGGTCGCTGTCGCATTTCACCAGACCACCCAGCGCATATAAGCGGAGAAGAAGGTGTGTTTCCCAAGCTAGTGGGCGGGACTGGGACAGCTGAGTGGCTCGACAAGCTCGCTCACATAGAGAACCAGGGCTAGAATTAGCACCGGAGCTTAGGTTTGACCTCCAGGCCCCTTTCCACAATTCCAACCGCCTCCCTTCATAAAATAGCAAACATTGTTTCCCGTTTAGTAATGTGAGATTATTGCTACAGAGAGGGCACTGGTGTCTCAAAGCCTTGTATTTATTTATGTGATAGTCAATTGCGCATCTCAGAAGAAACCACCAGACTTGACGCGTGGGGGGGAGTGGGGGCAAGGGGGGTGCAGAACTTGACCATCTTCTATGGACACAGCCAAGAAACAATACATATGAAATGTGCTTGAGAAAATTCTGGCATAATCCATTCCAGTTCTAGTAAAAAGAAAAATGTTCAATAAGAGGGGAGAAAAGACTAGTGACAGCACAGAAACTTCTCAAAATCAGAGCAGTGAACGGATCTGCTGGAAAGAAAGAAACGACACGGAACTGAAACCCGGACACACAGGGAAGGCTAATGAATCCAAGGAGGATATTTTTTTAAATTTTTAAATAATTTTTGGAAACTAAAAGGAGTATCCAGAAAAAAAAGAAATTCTGGAATTGAATGGGTAAAACAGATCATATTGAAATGGCTGGAATCAATATTAAAAATCTGACTTTAATGATAATGAAATGAGAAAAGAGTATAGTTGTTTGATAACACCACCTTTGCCATGTTTCTACTCTAGGAGAAATTATATCTAATCCTAACAGGAAGGCTAGATTGTACAAAACCACAAGAGGAACCAGTGCCTAAGCCCATTAGCGCACTAGCCATTAATTTTAAAAATGAAAGCCAGTAAGATTTTTCAATGATGTTGGTACCAAAAAAGCACATCTAACAAGAACTTTAACAAAGAATAATACAAACGAGAGAGTGGCAACCATAATAAATCAAGAAACAGCACACTAAGCAATAAAACGTTCAGACACTTTAGGGAGAGAAATGGGAGCCCACGGGTTCTGTAGCAAAGGATGCCTGGCAGTGAATGCAGTGGCTAACTGTTCAGCTCTAACGGAAGGATGGTAATTCAAACCCGCCACCGCTCCTCGGAAGACAGGGGTGGCAGTCTGCTTTTGTGACGACTGAACACCCTGTGGGGCAGTTCTCTGTCATTTGGAGTCACTGTGAGTCAGAATTGATTTTCTGGCAATGACAACGGTGTACACTAAATTAGCAGACAGTGACCTTAAGAAGCACTTGACTCTAGGCCTCCTAGGGTCTTCTCTAATGCGGTTGATTCACATTAGAGCATTCAGCAAACTTAAAGTCAGTAGTCAAGCCAAGCAGCGAGCAACCATCCCCAGTGACAGTTATAGAACTAGAGAACGTCCCAGGGGGAACCCACAAACTTGATCATCCCATCCCACCACGTCTACATTGATTCCTACTCAGAGCAACCCTGTGCAAAACCAAAACTACTCACTGCCGTGGAACCATAGCGCCCCCAGGATGAAGTAAACCTGCCCCCAGAGGGCTTCCAAGGCATAATCTTACAGAAGAAGATTGTCACATCTTTTTCTCTTGGAGCAGCTGTTGGGTTTGAACCATCCACCTTTTGGTTAGTAGTCCACTGTGCCACGGGGCTCCTGTAAGATTGAATTGTAATATCAACGAGAGGATTAATAACCCTCAAATAAAAATCACAGATGCTGACAAATAAAATGGAGATGGCTAAACTCGAAAGGGAGAGAGCCATTTATTAGCCAGATTCTGTGATCTGTGAAAAAAACAGCTCAAACTAAAACATGCATGTCTGTGGTTTTAATGAATAGATATGCTCCTGGTATATAATTCCTACAGGTTACATACAAAATGCAAACCTGAGCATCACAACTAAAAGAATTCACAATAAAGAAAAAAAAGGTTTTTATTATAATATACCCAATGTGTCTCCCCACCTGGGAGGGTGGAGACACAGAAGCTTGTACTCTAAGTTATTTATCAGTTTTTTAACTTAGAGCAAGACAAACCTATAGGTTCATAACTGTGACAACACAGTCTAAACCAACCAAATTAAGAAAATGTCCACTAACCAACATGTCCCTGATTGTAGGTTTAATTGCATCTCTCAAAAATAGCTATGTTGTACATCGTAACCCCTATATCTGTGATTGTAATTCCATTTGGGAATGAGTCTTCTTTGTTGTGCTGATGAGGCAGTGTTACTGTAGGGTGTGCCTGAGTCCAGCTCTTTGGAGATATCAGAAAAGCAAGAAGAAATGGGGGAAGATAAATGTCAAATCACATGAAGGTTGCCCAGAAGCACACATTCAAAGGGGTAAGAACCTTCTGCCAGCAAAGTGAGAAAGCCTTCCCGTAGAGCCAGCAGCTCCGACTTTGGATGTGTTATCAGGAGAGGCCAGTCCCAGGAAAAGGACATCATGCTTGGCAAAGTAGAGGAGCAGCAAAAGAGAGGAAGATTCTCAGCAAGATCGATTGGCACAGTGGCGACAACAACGAGCTCAAACATAGGAAAAATTGTAAAGATGGCTATGGTGGTTACATAATCTGGTGCCAACTTGAGACTATTAAGAGTGAAGAGGTGGAGTTTAGCCTGTCAATCAGGTCGCAGCTTGATGACTTCATTTGGAGGTGCTACAGAGATAAATAGCTCACTGGAGGTGGGACATACTCTCT
>NW_022103896.1:70099612-70101719 GCF_000313985.2 Echinops telfairi | reverse complement strand
CACTCAGAATTCAGGCTCCTATGAGACAATAAATTTCCATTTGTCACCCACTTGTGTTACTTCTGTTGCAACCGCACTAGACAACAAAGACATACTTTCTAGCTTTAAACCCTGATAATGGAACAATTCATCTTTTAGTATCTGAAAGGATATCAATACCAAAGGAGGCGGGGCTGGGTGGAGGGGACTGTAAATACAACTGCCAATGAAACGTGTGATTTTTTGACATATGCACCTTTTTATAAGAAGAGGAAGAAGCAAGCTATCAGAATGTACTCAAATATGCAAAACAAAACAAAACTGAGAGGACTTCAAATCATTTGAGTCATGAAACCCAGCTTGGTCAGAATATTTAAACACCCTGGCTCCCTGGGCTACTTACAAGATGATAGCTATTATTACCATGTCATCATTAGTATGCCAAGTTAATTATTATTATTATGCTATCTTCACACAGTTGGATGCAGCTACTGACCAGAGGGGTTTTTTCAGGTGGGGGAAGGACAGGATTGCGTGTGGTTTTGCTTCTGTTCTTGGCAGTGGGGACACGTAAGCATTGCTTCTATTCCCTGTCTCCTGGAAATCAGTACCACTTACAATTTGACCTGGTTCAAGGAGAGCAGTGCATTGTATACTAGAACAATGTGACTCGTGTGTAAGCACGGCACCTAAACCAGTAAACACACCATGTCACACACGACAGCCCCTGCCGAGAATTATTGCTATTCATGTATGCCAAAGCACTTGTGCGTGGCTTCTGTTTCTGAAGTTCACTCCAGCACAAGACAGCCCCAGTTGCCCAGCCCCAGGTTGGGGTTCCAAGAGCTTGTGTAGCATAATATGGAAGTATAATGGTACTGGCCAAGCAGCAGGGCAGAGCCAAGGGAGATCACAGCTCAGCCTCCTAGAAAAGCCCTAATTGTGACTCATGGGAACCGTCTGATGGAACCCAAAGGGCTGCTGGGTAGGGAGAAGGAAGCTAGGCCAGGCAATGAGTATAATAAATCGGAGGTTGATTCTGGGACAAAGCAACTGGCTAAGAACCTTGGGTAAGAAGTGGGCCCTGAGATTTTCATGAGACCCTTGGAAGATGTTATTGCAGGCAGTTCAATGCCTTCAAGGTGGATAGGGAGCAAGTTAGTGGGTTGCCAGACCAGTTCCCAAAGTAAAACCAGAAGAAAGCCAGAGGACAGCAAACACTGATAACCCGCCTGGTGTGTGGCATGAATCACGTGGATCATCGGGAGGAATCTAGACTTTAGGTCAGGTTTTTGTTTGGGGATTTTTTTTTTAAGGGAAACCTTTTATAAGAGCAATTAAAAAGAAAAGCCAGTACATTGGGCCTTTACTTCCATTCTTTGCTTGGTCAAATTGTGAGTGGATCACCAAAAGGGGAACAAACTCACTGAAGTCAAAGAAAGAGGAATAAGATAAAGGGAATTCTATAAAATAGAATTTGACTGGGCTGGAAGGAAAAGTAAAAGAAGTCTGAGAAATCTCCCTCGCTATAGCAAAACAAACAAACAAACTCACTGTCATTGAGTCAATACTGACTCATAGCAGCCCGAAAGGACAGGCTAACACTGACCGTGTACGTTTCCGAGACTTTAGCTGTTTACAGGAGTCGAAAGCCCCATCTCTCTCCACAGAGCGTTTGGTGGTTTCAAACTGCTGACGATGAGGATTGCTGCCACCAGAGCTCCTAGCTATAACAATGTAGGATCATATTTCTGGAAGACAGTAGGAAGCAACTCTTGGAGATTTTTTGTAGCAATACCTATTTTATGATTACCCTGATACAAAATATCTAGAATAGGCAAATATATAAGCTCACCACCATCGAGTCAACTTTGGCTCATAGCAACCCTGTAAGAAAGGATAGAACTGCCCTTTGTGTTTCCAAGACTATAACTCTTTATGGGAGAAGGGATAGTCTTTAGAGACTGAAATTTATTAGTGATCACCAGAAATGCAAGGAAGGGGGAAATTGGTTATTGTTTAGGAAGCATTGTTTAGGAAATGGGTTATTGTTTAGGAACCTATCTATTAGGAGCCCTAGTGTTGCTCTGGGCTAAGCACTGGGCTACTAACACAAGGTTGATGGTTC
>NW_022103896.1:70096154-70098068 GCF_000313985.2 Echinops telfairi | reverse complement strand
GATACCAGGAGGAGGGAGGGAGGGAAGAAAGGGGGAACCCATTACAAAGAGCTACATATAACCTCCTCCCTGGTGGATAGACAACAGAAAAGTGAGTGAAAGGAGATGTCGGACAGTGTAAGATGTGACAAAATAATAATAATTTATAAATTATCAAGGGTTCATGAGGGAGGGGGGAGCGGGGAAGGAGGAGGAAAATGAAGAGCTGATATCAAGGGCTCAAGTAGAAAGCAAATATTTTGCGAATGGCAACAAATGTACAAATGTGCTGGACACGATGGATGTATGTATGGATTGTGATAAGAGTTGCATGAGCCCCCCAATAAAATGATTTTTACAAAAATGTTGTCACCTCTTCTGCACATTTTGTTTTTCCCTACACTTGTACTTCTGATACAAACAAATATGCATGCACGTGCGCGTGCACACACACACACACACAAACTGTGCTCTCCATGGGAAACATGAAACAGAAAGCCTAGTTCTACATTTCCAAAGCCTTGGTTCTCTGCCCTTGCTTGTAATCCACTCAATCTTTCCATTCTGCTCTCCCTCCTCTGTAGTAATTAGTAGGTGGTTTATTCATGAAAGTCAGTCACAGCCCCGTTCTAGGAACTTCAAAAGGCTTGGGAGACACCCTCCCTCATACACAACTAGACCCTGTGGGCTCAGCACCTAATCAGAGACTTTACGTCTAGAAAAGAATTTTTTTAAAAAAAGCATAAATACAGCTCATGAGCATGTGTTTAGGGCTACCTCTCTAGTATGCTTCTTAGCAATTAAATATGATTATAGCCAACCACTCCCGTCATGATTATCAGAAGCCCAATGCAATTGCATCAGGTTACGTATCTATTTATAACCAGAAACGTGGTTCTTTTCTTCTCATGGTCACTCTTTGGAGCAGAGAAGGTACAGACACCCAAACCCAAGGAAGCACCAAAGTGATGTGTTACATGTGGGATGAGAGCAAAGGGGTGGGGGTGGGGCTATCCATGGGGGTGGGGGCACTGCCAAGTTAAGAATACCCCTAATCCAAATGAAACCGCTAGTCTTTCCATGTGGCTCAGGGTCAGCCCAGGACACAGTGGCCAAGTAGACACTGTCCATGCGGGCACATTAAACAGAGTTGGTAAAGGCTGGAAGCCCGTGCAGAAAAGCCCAGCCAACACGATGAAGGCTGACACCAGCCTCTTCCTGAACAGAACTTAAGATGCTGTTGTTTCCATACTGATGGTCCACATTTCTGAGTATTTATTTAACTAAGTGCCAGGCCAGCTCCTGCTTCAAGTGCACTCCCTGCAATCGCTCACAACAGCTCACTGATCTCCAAGTTTAAGAAAAGGCAGGAATAGGCATAGAGAAGCTGCCTAACCTGCCCCAGGTTACATCACTGGCCAGTAAGGCGGGGGTGGGGGGTGGAGGGGTGGGAGGTGGGTGTCAAGCGCAGGCAGTCTGGCTCCAGCAAGCACAGTCATAACCACCAGATTTAAATGCATCCCGTGTGGTGGTTTTGTAATCTCTGCTACTTGAGGTACAGGAGAAATCATATCATCCTAGGAATATCTTTCCACCAGTACCAGTGGCCATCAAGTCTGCTGGGCACACCTGTGTATGTCAGAGGGGAACTGCGCTCCACAAGCTTTTCTGTGAAGGGGTCAACAGGCCTTTCTTCTGGGGTGCCTGTCAGTGGATGGGAGCCTCCAATCTTTTGGCTAGAAGCCAAGCATGCTAGCCTTTGGCACCACCCAGAGACTCCAGGGACCCCCTTCACCACTCTCTCATTCAATCTGTCAGTTTACATACTTACATACAAAATACAAAGCCCGGAGACGAAAACCAAAGCCAAAGGAAAACTCTCCTGAGATCTCAGGAGGGTTTGCTAGAGGCTCTGCAGTGTACAGGTACGAAATA
>NW_022103896.1:70082640-70095928 GCF_000313985.2 Echinops telfairi | reverse complement strand
GGGAGTCATCAGAGAATGTGAGGGGGCGTCAGAAAGTTGATGGAGAAAATAGAATGAACAAGCAATGGGTTTTTTCCATGCACTTTCTAAATACATGTGGGGCTAGACGCCATCATTTTGCAGAAAAGGAAACTGCAGTCTGAAAGATGCAGAAAATCAGACATTTCCCTATAGCTGTTGCGACAATGGGCCAAAACACAGCAACAAATGTGGGGATGGCACTGACCTGGGCAGTGTTTCGTTTTGTGGAACACAGGGTCAGTCGCTATGAGTTGGAACCGACTGGACAGTACCTACCAACCACATAGTTGCTCGTTTCTACAAAACTGAATGAATGACCTGGAAAGGCTAAACCCTAAAGTATTTCCCCAAATGCCAGGTGCCCATGTGTAAGTGAATGAGGAAGAGCCCCGCAGGGGAGGGTCCCACCGTCTCTTCCTGATACCGTGGCTGCAGAGCCTCAAAGAAGAGCACATGCGCACTGAGAGGTCCGGCGCATCTCTCACTCACGTCACCTGAGGTCCAGCGCTGGGAAAGCGGAGATTCAGACTCAGACGCTCACTCATCACCCCTCTTCCTTCCATTTACGGCACCCCCCCCAACACCCTACCATCACATATGCCCCAACTAGATTTTTAAAATGACAAAAGAATTGCTTTTGACCATCTGATAACCATGAAATAACTAGAGACATCTTAAAAGGCTCTAAAGTCAATTTTGGAATCATTATCTCAAGACTTAGGTATTCTACATAAAGCTTGCTCATATAGGAAATTTTCAGATTAGCCTAAGGAGATTTTTGCATCTTGCTAAAGGTGGCTCTGCTCTACCTGAAGGAAAGCCATTATGACGTTCAAGAGAAGTCAGCTTTACCACCAAGCAGAAGCTAAAGGCCCGGTGGGGGCAGGGGGTGGGGTTGAAGGAAATTGAGAATAAATCTGGGCAGGGGAAGGGTGCACAAGAACTGACTGTGATGAGGTATATACAACTCTTTGTAAAAGCAACTTAAAAAATAAAAATTTTTAATTAAATAAATAAAAAGCAACTTAACTATGGAAGTGTGGGCTACCTGAATTTTAATTCAATAAAACTATTGAAAACAGATACTGAACATCAGGTACATAGGCCCATTTCTATTCAAAATACTGACAAATACCGGCCACCTAATAGCATAAAGAGACTTTGCAAAGGAGACTTGCAGGTCCCTCTATACATGCCTATTGAATTTTGAGTTATACCTAAAAGTCTAAGCTTTGAGATTCCCCTGACAGTCTTATTCACTGGAATTTCAACCCTCCCCTTTAAAAAAAAAGATATCACAAAATGTCTATCTTCTTTATTAGAAATCAAGACAAAAACAAACAATAAAATACACACATAGATAAAACCCAAAGCAAGGTTATTAAAATATCACATCTAAGAATTCTCACATGCTAGAAATCCAAAGGCTGTACAATTCCGTTTCAGACACTTAGAAATGGTGGCATTTCATCCTGCCAGTAATATTAATTACATGGATATGCTCTTTACTTCCCAGCATGCGCTCCTTCCTTTCCACCCGCCCTGCTAGGTTATATTAGGTAACGGGGATTAGCGTTTTGCATGGTGACAGTTTCACGAGCAATCACAACTCCCCGGAGGGGAAGTAGACTTCTGAATTTATCATCAGGTAATACACAGCTGCCAGGAAAAGCAGCAAAAGGAATGCCTCGCTTCCCCAGAGACAGCTGTCACATGGCAACCCTGCTCCAGCTGTCAGGGACTCGGGGGAGAGAGCGGGAGATGGCTTCAGAAGGCTCCCGGAAAAGCAAACACTGGTAGGACTTCTCTCCAGACCCGAGTGGCAAATTTCAGGGGGAGGAAAAGCCATCTCAGGTCAGGATGAAGAAGGCAAGGAACCAAAGAACGAGGCATGCAAGAGCAATGGGAGTCGAAGGCATCATTCCTTAGCCTCGCCTTTCCATTTCCTTCATGAGGAAGTTAAGAAACCTGGGCAAAGTTACACTGAAGTTTACAGACTTCTCTCTCCCCTCTGGGGATGGGCCAAACTGTGTCCCCACAAAAGACATCCCTGTACCTGTGAATGGGATCTAACTTGGGAAAATTTGATCTTCCTAAGGCTTACTGGGGTAGTTAGGCCCTGTTCTTCATCCCTTCTGGGCGATCAAGAGCAGGTGACACACAGGAAGTCACACACATACGGAAGGCAGCAAGTGAGCATCCAGCTACAAGCCAAGGAAAAGGAGCCAGGTGTCTCTTCCCCAGGAGGCAATAAACGCCCCGGGCTTGCCAGTGGAGCTAGAAGTTGTTGGAATCTCAGCATCTTAGACGGACCAATTAACCCTCAAGGCCAAAAGGGACCATCCCACAGGAATACACATTCAGTATATAAGAAGAGGCACTCCTATTGTGCCACAGATGAGCTGTCCCCGGTATGTGCAAAACTCACAAACATCCTCTGATGGTGATCCCACGAGCCAAAGAACCCCGTTCTCAGCTCAGGGTCCCTCATGAATGCTACTTGTTTCCAGTTGTGCCCTGAAATCACTTTCTCCTCCGCCTCAACTGTCATTCCCCCTGTTCATTTTCAGGGTAAACTCTTTTGTTTGCTTTTTAAAAATGTATTCAAGGTTTGTACAGCACATACTTCTACAAAAGATTCTATGCAGCTTACAAAGCTACATGCCCGGTAAATAAGACAGGTAAAATTAAAGCTTAGCGAGGCCAGTATAAAGTCTCAGGGAAGAATGAGTATGCACCCTCATGTGTCCTGTGTACTGATGTGTACTGCTATGTTCTTCCCTGGGCACCCAATGAGTGCTCACCCAACACCTGCTCCTCCCCAGGAAAGGAAAAGATCCATGCAACTGATGAACCTGAGCAGGAACCGGGCATGCCCAGCTCCGTTCATCCTCTCTGGCCCCTGGGGTGAAAGCATGCCCAGAGGACGGCATTCCGGCCCTGGCATCAGTTATAGCTAAGAAGACTACCTCACCTCACCAAGCACAGGGACACGGCAGGCTGCCACACTGCTTGTGCCCGGCATTCTGGTGGATTCTGTGACTGTCCACGTGCACAAAGAGACAAGCTACGTTCTTCCCTCTCACTCGGCTCCGTTTCAAATGTGAGCCGTGCATGAAGGACGTGAGAAGCATCATCAATGGCACACGTGTTGTACATGTGCAGATTGTTGCCATGGCAGGTGTTTTACTACATGGTTCTCTGACGCCACTTTGTGCTTCTTCTTTTGTTAGTCTCGTCTCTCAGTTAACTCAGAAATCAAGTAGGGGGGTGGGGAAGATACTGTTCCTTGAGCTCCTTCAAGATATAAAAACAGATCAGGAATATTAACAAGATAAAGCCCATCCTCAGAAAAGCAACCCAAACTCCCGGCCTGGCCTTCGAGCGCATGCTGAGTCGTAGCGGCCCTCCAGGACTGTGGGTACCGCCTGTGAGGCCGCAACTCTTCACGGGGGTAGAAAGGCTCATCTTTCTCCCGCAGAGTGGCCTCTGGTTACGAACTGCTGACCTTGCACTTGGCATCACCCACAACACTTTGTTTTCTAACCGGTTTTACTATGGTTAGGTGATTAAAACTGGTTCTAACACAAAGCTCTACATTTTCCTGGATGTTAAGGTACGGAGGAAAGCAAGGCAGGTGCGCAGACACAACTGGGTCCCACTCGCACCACCCAAATATCACGCGCTTTCCTCTCCCGTGCAGACTGGGAAACTTAACACCCACATTTTCAAAGATCCATGTGAGCTCGAATACAGCAGGAAAGCCCATCCTTTTCCATGGAATTTACACAAAGGAAATGGGTGCTGCCTGCCCCTTCTGGGGGAGATGCCTGGGGTGCAGCAGCACCTGCTCAGAACAGCTGAACAGGAGAAGCCGCTCGGCACCATGGAAGGCTCTATCAGCCCTGAATGGCCTATCCCAGCGAGCCTGTCGGGAGTCAAACCACCACCTACCTACCATGTTAAAGACACTCACACCCTTTGTTCTATCCTTCCAGGGAACACTGAACATACACATATGTACCTGTATATACCAACGTTACTACAAAACTCAATAGGTAGGTGTGTGGCTGTGTTGCTGTCATTATTAGTTGTGGTGGACTCGGCTCTGGCTCATGGTGACCTCATACACAACAACGAACATTTGCCCTGCTCGACACCTTCTGAGACCATTGCTGTGGCCACCGAGTGCCAGGGTTTCCAGACTGAGGGGCTCCTTCTTCCAGCACTAACCATCTCAGACGCTGTTCTGTTGAGATCCATGACGTTTTCACGGGTGACTTTTCAGGAGACCACCAGCCTTTTCTCCCTGGTGTACCTTAGTCCGGAAGCCCTGCTGAACCACCTGCTGGTGTTTCCAATGCCGGTGGCACAGCTGCCAACAGCATCCAACAGCCAAGTCACCACAGTGCAGCAAAGTGACAGCTGGGTAGTGGATATATGGGTGTAGACATGGTGTGCCTGTCACACACACACAAACACATGTTTAAATTACTCTGAAATATTTTTCGTTCCTTAATCCATAGCTATTTGGTGGTAGTGGTGGTGGTGAATATACACAGCAAAACACACACCAATTCAACACTGTCTACAAGTACAATTTAGTGGCCCTGGTTATATTCAACCAGTTGTACAAGAATTTTCTCACCCTCCTTCCCGGAGTCAGTCCTCCTTCGCTAATACGAACTCACTGACCCCTTATGAATCTCCTCTGATCACCTGAGCTGCTGTGGTCCCTTTGATCCCAGCTAGACAGTTCTTAAAGGAGAAAGATGCTTAAGGCAGACCTCCTTGTTGGTTAGTTAAGCTGGTCAAAGTTAGGCCCTGAGGCTAGAGAATCAGAGACAGCAGTCTTCGGTGAGAGCTGACAGGGTCTCGAGAGCCTTCCCCTACAGTCAGTGCCCTGGTTTGGACTTTAAGCCCCTTATATTAAGATCACACACACACACAAATTATTCTTCCTTTTGAAACCATCACTTGTGGTGTTCCTGCTAAGGCTGTCTGTGCTAAGAAACCAAGATACTCCTTGTGTGGGAACAGGCTGGAAGAGGGTCAGGGCTCCTGATTAGACTGGGACACAGGTCTTCGGTCTCCTTGGAGCCCCAGTGGCAGCGTTGTTATCTGCCGTAAGAGGAGCGGAAAAAGACGGGCTTGCTACTCATATAACAAGTTACAGCCTCAGAAACCCACAGGGGCAGTTCTACCCTGCCCTTTAAGGTCATCCTGAGTCAGAATTGATTCTTGGTTTTGGTTGTGTGGTTTTTTTATGACTCTTGTCCAATGCCCTTTTTAAGACATGGGGCCTGCTTCAACCCTTCGCTGTGGTGTCAACTCAAAGCCAACACCAAACTCACTGGCCCCGAGTTGATTCCTACTCTGAGCGACCCTCGGACAGGGTAGAACTGCCCCTGTGGGTTTTCGGGACGGTAAATCTTTACTGGAGTAGAAAGCCTCATCTTTCCCCTGAGGAGTGGCTGGTGGTTTCAAACTGCGGACCTGGCGGTTAGCAGCCCAACATGTAACCACTACACCAGCCAGGTTCCTGTGGTGTGAAGTCAGGGGTAACACTGAGATGTAATGCTGGCACCCACGTGCTTGGCTAATGTCATGCGATGCCAATCGTCAGTGAACTAAGTATCACTCCATTAAGAGAGGTACTTTTTATTCTAGCAAGGCTTCCTCTTTCCCCTATCCCACATGATTAGCCAGTCTTTCTCCTTCCCCTATTGGTTCATGAATTTCTCGCCCCCAAAGGATCACATTTTCTCCCTCTCTCTGCTTGAGATACAATTACAAATAATGGTCTCGTTGCTACCCTTGCTTCTTATTATGGCCCACAAAGCTTCCTCTATGCTCCAGGTCAGCGCCAAACCTCTTTCCTTGCAAGAGTTGGGCATTTCGTGGGAATAAACACTGCTGTCTCTCTTCCATGACCACGTCACGTCTACATTTACAGCTGCCAGAATGTTAACCTAGAGCTTTCAAAAGATTAAGATATACAATCACATTCCGCTTCAAGGGCTATAGAATTCATTCAGATTGCTGTCCCTACCTGCAATGCCTAATCTGCTACCTGGTTTTTTTCTTCTTCTTCTGTGCTTTCAATGAGTTCAGAAGACTGACGGGGAGGTGAAGAAGGGGGTAGGGGTGAAACGGGAAAGACAGAGGAATCAGTTTGCCAACCAGTTGTTTAGAAGGAAAATCCCACATCACAAATGACTAGCATACAGCTTGTGTTCTAAGCACGTGGTTGTCTAACTGGTTGTTGATAGGCACAGAGGTAGAGCATTATAGAGTCTACTTTGAAAGGTTGGCTGGTTCCTCTTTTTCTGACCATGTTTTCATCGCTCTAGACTACGTCTGCATTCTTCTGCACCATTCTCAAACTCGGTTGAACATAGAACATCTTTGGGTTTCGGGTGGCTTTTAGGGCTACTTGCCGAAGAAACACACAGCATTGAGGGAAGTTCGTGGGCTCTGGGATCAGACTGACATGATTTTGAAGTCTGGTTTGTCACCATCTTGTGTCCTTACACACGGCACTTGATCTCTCTGAGACTCAATTACCTCATCTATAAAACTGAGTCAATACCCATCTCTAAGGTTCTTGAAAAAAAAGAAACCACTGTGGTCAAGTCAGTGCTGACTCATAGCGACCAACCTGTGGGTTTCTGAAACTGTTAGCTGTTTACAGGAGTAGAAAGCCCAGTCTTTCTCCTGAGGAGCTGCTGGTGGTTTCCAACTACTGACCCTGCATATCACAGCCCAGCACGTAACCACTGTACCACCATGGCTCCTGAGGTTATTGAAAAGATTATACAACATGATGCACAGGGAGCTTCAAGTGCTTCATGGAAAAATTCCATTGTCTTCTCGTTCCATTCTCCATAGAATTGTTGAAGTCCACTCATAATTTGTTTCATAAATTATATTTGAACAAATTATGATTTAATTCATAAATTATGTTTATCAAATAAACTCAAACTTACTGCCATCAAGTCTATGGTGACCCGCAGTCACCCTACAGGAAAGGCTAGAACTACCCCTGTGAGTTTCAGGAATGCTAACTCTTTGTGGGAGTACACCAGTGGCTAGTGGTCTCGAACTGCTGACCTTGCAGTTAGCAGCCCAATGCATGATCCCCCATGCCAGTAAGGTTGGAAAAAGAAAAGATTTGAAGCATTTTTCTAGATTGCAAATGCTAAATAGGAAAGCCTAACAATCACGCGCAAAGTCTGAATTAACCTTAATTAACATCTAGTTTAGAAATAAAAGATAAAAATAAACTACCCAGAAAAGATTTAGAAGGCAATTGAGGAAATTTAAATATATTAGTAGAGACTTATTGTTAGAATGTTAACGTCCGTGCAGTTACATGTTTTCTTAAATCCTTATTTGAAGGCCAAAACATTTACAATGAAGTCGATTGATCATTTAAAACTAAATGCGGCAAGGGGTTATCAATGAAACTGTACACATACATACATAGATAAAGCAAATATGACTAAATGAACAATTCATGAATCTGAAAAAAACTCAAGCTCATTGCCACCAAGTTTATTCTAATTCACAGTGACCCTACAAGGAGGGGAGCATGATCCCTGCGGGTTTCCAAGACTGTGAACTCTTCACAGGAGAAGAAAGCCTCATTTTTCTCCATCCGAGGAGCCGGTGCTTTGAGCTAGTGCCCTTGCAGTTAGCAGCCCAACACATAACCCACTCCGCCACCTGGCGCCTGCGTGGTGTTTACGGGACAATTCTTTCTCATTCTCATGTATGTTTAAAAATTTGTCATAATAAAAAAATTGTTGTCATAATGAATGTTGGAAAATAGGAAGGCAAAGTAACAATTCAGTTGTTCCTCTCTGCTTTCAATAGAAACTTCTTCCTCTGGCATTTAATAATAATAAATCTTACAACTCCTGGCCTAAAGCAGTTGGCCTGTAAATGATTCAGGACTGTAAATGACACAAACCTCTCACTTAGAACAGCTTCTGGGAACACTGACAGCTCTACTGAGGAAAAGTACAGCCCCCTTACCCTTGAAGTCGTTCCCACTATTATTTGAAAGCCTTATTATTCCTAACTAAGGATCCTCTCGGTACATAAACAACAAATTCCTAGGTCTAGTCCTGGAGGGACTGTCGGGTATTTCATTACTGCCCTCAAGGTCGGTGGTTCAAATGAGGCTATATGCTCTCATAAAGATTTACAGCCTTGGAAACCTTATATAGGATCGCTAGAAGTCAAAATTAGCTCACTGGCAGTTGGGATGGGGGAATCTTCAAACCAAACCCTGTGCTAGCAAGTTGATTCCGACTCAAAGTGGCCCTGTAGGTATAGGACAAAGCAGAACTGCTCCTATAGGTTTCTGAGACTAAATCCTTATGGGAGTAGAAGGTCTCATCTTTCTTCTGCAGAGTGGCTAGTGGTTTTGAACTGCTGATTTTATAGTGAACGGCCTGACACATAACCCACTACACTACTAGTGCTCCTTTTATGTTGCAGCGATTTGTTTGTCTTCTCAATAAAGCAATATCCTGTATCTTGTTTTAGTTTGACTTCAGTAGAAAAGCATAGAAAAACCGAGTCATCAGGCATGACAGCGTATTTGGCCTTTTCAAAGTTTGAATCTACCCTTTAGAAGTTCGCTTTTTAAGGGGGTGGCTTAATGGTTATAGTCCACAGGAGAAAGATGAGGCTCTCAGCTCCCATAAAGAGGTTGAGTATCAGAAACCCCCAGGGGCAGTTCTACCCTATCCTATCTGGACACCGTGAGTCGGAACTGACTTGATGGCAGTGAGCTTTTTGAATGTGAGTACAGGGAGCTGCTGAAAATGACACAGATCCCAGGAAGTAAGTGCTTTTTCCCACTCTGACATCAGCAGCCTTACATGAGAGCACCCTGTGCTTATCCTGATGGCCCCCTGCCCACTGTACCTGCTGTATGCAGGCAAACATGCCGAGTCCAAGAGCCCCGGCTCTCCAGAAAACAGCAGTGGATCTTGTTCCCAGCATCATATAATTGAGGGTCTTCTATCAGCACTATAAATGGCTGTGAGTAAACCTTAAAACTCTCTGAGTGGCACCCTGGGAGTCAGCGAGAACAAGTGTTTTACAAAAGGTGGCCCCAAAGGAGCTAAGAAGAAAGATTGGTATGGTGTTAAAGCACCAACTATGTTCAATGTAAGAAATAGATGGACAAACACTAGTCACCAGGACTCAGGGAGCCAAAAGGCCATCGCATGGCCTCACGGGTTGCGTTTTTGAAGTGAGCCTGGCTGCTCTGCAGAACGATGAAGCTGCATTTAGAAAATTCAAGCTAATTACTAAGGACATTCAGCAAAAACCCCGCCTGATCAACTTCCATGGAGTGGATCTTATGCATGTGATAAATGGATCTTAGGCATGGAGTGGATCTTACGCAGGCACCATGGTCCAAAAGTGGCAGACCATGATTGAAGCTCACATTGACGTCAAGACGACCGATGGCTGTCTGCTCTGTTTGGTGTTGGCTTTACTAAAGATCGCAACAATCAGATTCGGAAGACCTTGGACATTTTAGCACTGTCAATCCAAAAGAATATGATGGAATTCATGACCCTTACAGTGCAGACAATTGCCTTGAAAGAAGTGGTCAATATACGGACTCCAGACAGGACTGGGAAAGAAAAGGCTTGCCACTCTATTTGTGCTCTCCATGATGTGTTCCTCAGAAAGGTGAAAATGCTGACGCAGCCCAGGCAAGAGTCTCGGGCAAACTCGGGCAAACTCTTGGAGCTCCCTGGGGAAGGTGGTCGTTCTGGAAAACCACTGGCGATGAGACAGGTGCTAGAGAGGAACGAGCTGACAGCTACGAGCCACCAGCTCACGAATCTGTTTCAAATTCAGACTTTTCCTGGTGACAAACTAAAGATCTTATTTGTGGGGGGTGGAAGGGAAAAACTAACGAGGCTGTTTCTACATAAAGATAATTTAGTCATTTGATACTGAAGTTGTTTTGTGTGTCTTTTTAAATAATGAGCAGCACTGAAGCATTTTTAAAGAGTCCTTGCTTTAAAAAAAAAAAGGATGCTGATGGTAGAGTGGTTAAGCGTTAGGCTGTGATCTACAAGGTCAGCAGTTCGAAACCACCAGCAGCAGTCCAAGGGACAAAGATTGGGCCTTCTAATCCCATAAACAGTTAACAGTCCCAGAAACCCACTGAGGGTCGCTGTGAATCAGCATTGACTCAATGGCAATGAGTTGAGTGGTTTGGCGGGCCGCTCTCTGCTTCTATGCTGCTAAAGACAAAGCGGGTGGTTCAAACCCACCAGCCTCTCTGCAGAAGAAAGCTGAGGCGGTCTGCCTTTGGAAACCCTATGGAGCTGTTCTCCTCTGTCCCATAAGGTGGCTAGAGTAGGGATCACATCTGGCTACTCCATTATGAAAAGCAACAGAAGAAGAAACAAGAAATAACTAAAAAACTCCCATCCATAATATAAACTTCTACAGAACCCTTCTAGAAGATTTATCTGTGTGACCAGAAACCATGCTATTGGGTCAATGCTAACTCATGGTGAGCCCCTATGGGTTTCCGAGACTCTGCTTATGGGAGTAGATAGCCTAGTCTTTATTCCCACGGAGTTGCTAGTGGTGTCGAACTGCTGACCAAGCTTATCGCAGCCCAACACCAGTACACCATCTGGGTGTCTCGTATTTGAAGATTAACTTGAGAAATTAGAGCCCTCCCCAACCCCACCCAGAAAAAGGTAAGCATCAAAACAGAGGAGGAACTGTTTCCATAATTAAAAGTTTGCATTACCTGGTTGGGGCGGGGGAGGGGGTTGAGGGAGCAGAGGAGCCTGTGAGTGTGAGTCTGAAATTGTATTCAAAGAACTCTCTACTAATTAATTGTCTCCCAAATTGAAAGTACACCACATAGGGCTTAAATGTAAAATAAAATGAAACTTAGCACTTAAACTATCCACGAAAACGTGGATGCTGCCTTTTGACTTTTCAGACAGTGCACTTCTGCGAGAGTTTAACCTTATCTAAGCGTTATCTAAAACTGCCAGCGGCAGAAAGGTCTTACCTAGGTACAAGGATGCGTTTTCTTTCTTGACATTATCATCTAAGTAGGTTGGTCCCAGAGTATAAATAGGTGTGGAGCCTATTCCAATGAGAATCTGTGCGCAAACGAACAAAGCCACATAGATCCAGTGGTTGTTTTTCCCCGGATCCTTCAGGCAGGAGGGAGGCTCCGAAGTGGGTGTGGAGTTTCCACTCTGACACAGGCGGTCGTTGGAGGTGGAGGCGTTCAACTCTTGGATCTGGTAGGGTGGGGAGATGAAGTGTGGCAAAGCGAAAAGGACAGCCCCGACGGATATGAGAAGTCCACCTACAGCCAGCCACAGGGGACGCCGACCCCGGCCTCCAAAGTAGCTGACGAACACCACCACCACCAGGCTCCCAATGTCAAAGCAGCTGACCAGCAGTCCCGACTCGAAACTCTTCAGGCTGTAGCGCCTTTCAATGGTGGTGATGACACTGCTCAGGTACCCGGATACCATCAACGCTTGGATGAAGGTCAGAAAGCACATGCAAACCAGGAAGCAACGGGAATCGGTGAGGATCATGTAGAGACATCTTCTCCCCTGGAGCGTGGACAGAGTGGAGGATCCCGAGACGCCTTTGCAGACGTCCACCCTGTTGTTACAGTCCATGAGCCCCGCCAGCCCCGCCGAAGTGGCCTGGGCAGAGGGGCTGGGAAGCAGCGGGCTGGGGTCTTGCTGCAGCTCCTGCTGGCCCAAAGAATCCGTGAAGCTGAAGGCCGATTTGGTGTCCGCATTCTCGGGGCTGATGTACGGACGGCAGGAGGCGCTGTGGAGGGCCGGTAAACTCTTGGACCTAAACGTCTCTGGCTCGGACTTCTCTTGGACAGCTCCTTCCGTGGCCGGTGCATCCCCCTGCTCTCCCGCCCGGAATTGCAGCCCGGAGCCTTCGGCCATGGCTCTGACTCAAATTCCACCGCTGGTTGTACTCAAGGGCTCTGGCGCTTTTCACCCAGCGACTCAAGGAGCCGAAGCTGGGCCCACGCACTCGCGCCCACCGGGGCCGGGGGCAGGGGATGCAGAGCCAGGAGTCAGAGGCGCGCAGCAGGGCATGCTCATCAGCAGGGAGGCACGCAGGGCATCCTGACCGCAGACGCGCTCCACAGCCGTGTGCCTCGAAGGGCAGGGGTCCGTGCGGTCCAGCGACGAGTCCTGCTTGACGTCCACTTTCTGGCGGTAACTCGCGGCCCGCGCCGTTCGCGTCCCGGGCGCATCCCCTCCGCCGCCACCGATCCGCCCGCCGCCGGCAGCGAGGGCGCCCCGCGCCGAGCGAAGGGGCACCGAGCACTGCTGATGGCACTACATGCAGCCCAGCTGGGCCCAGGGCGCCTGGCCCTTGCCGCCTGGACTCGCGACACCCTCCGGCGCGAAGCTGCCAATCTGCAAAGCAGAGAGAGGGTTGTCAGCGAAGCTTCGCTGGAGCTGGAGTGGGTGTCCCGGCGCCCGGGGCTCGGCGCTGGGTGGCCCCGACGGCCCCAGGTGAGACCGAGGGACGACAGTGGAGCCGAGCCCTGGAGGAGGGGGCAGCTGCCATCCGCAGCCTGCAGCCGGCGAACAATAAGCAGCAGGCGGTCGGCAGAGACCCTTCCTCATTGTCTGCCTCGGACCTGCCCCCGCCCCGCCCCTTTTCCTTAAACAGCGCGTCAGCTTTTATGTTAATAATTAGTAACCTAGCAGCTCTGACTAAGAAGCTGTGTCTTTTATATTCCAGTGAACTAATTACAACCCTTTTTGCACTCCTACTGGAAATAGAAAATGCCCCCCAAAGAACAATGGAAAGTTCTGTTGTTTAAGTTTTTACACACAATGCACTCCCAGTTCTAATTTTTTTTTAATTCTACATGTACACACGTGTGAGCGACTGCTAGCGAATCCGCCCGCCCCATCAGTTCAAAGACCTATTCAAAGCTGAATGGCTTTGAATCCTGGTTCTCACACACCCCAACACTAAATATATATTCTTCCTCCCCCCCCCACTAAAAATAACCCACGGCCACCCCCGCCCGAGAGAACTATTCAATTACAAATACCAGGGGCATTCGAGGTGGCAGCACACACGCAGTCCAGGCGCGCGTGTCCAATGGAACCGAAAATCAATTTGCTCTGCTACCGGGCGGCGGCGGCCACCCCGGAACAAAGGGCTGCGCCGGGCCGCTCGCAGCGCCGGCGCCGGG
>NW_022103896.1:70076190-70081293 GCF_000313985.2 Echinops telfairi | reverse complement strand
AAATAATAAGGTAATTATATATCCGCATGCTACTAGGAAACCTAATATCGATTGAACTGCTGGGCCCTCGTGTTACATCTTCCAAAAATAAACCAATAGCTGAAGGAAAAGAAGATAAAGACAGACAAAACTCACTGGGATCGATTCTGACTCATAGCAGGTCCTATAAGGATAGGGCAGATGTACCCCAAAAGGAAGCCTCGCCTTTCTCCCAGGGAGCAACTGGTGGATGTGAACCGCAGATCCTGTGGTTAGCAGCCCAAGGTAACCCTTTCCAACATCAGAGCTCCTTAAATGACAGCTACTTCGTGTGTAGTTTGAACAAGCAGTCTTCTAGAGATTGGGCTTATAAAGATCAATAGACGGCAGCATTTACCCTCTTGGAGCTCACAGTCTAGTGAGAGAAGTAGATGAAGGAAATCCAAAGAAAACCCCACTATAATGGTGGTGTGTGTAGACTGTGGAAATGGAAAGGAGCAAAGACTTAACTCTACTTAGGATAGAAGAAAGGACTGAGCCAATGATCCGGGAAGAGTTGAACGGCATGTGTTTGAATTTGGAAAGGGGGCAGTTGCATCCCAGGCTGAAACATAAACAATGCAAAGGCACTGAGACATGGCGCTACAAGTAGATGAGTAGCTATGGTACATCAGCTGCCGGGAGAGGGTAGAGGACCTGACAGAGTGACAGAGTAGTGCAGGTCACCAAGGGCTTCACAGCTTGGGTATAATCAGCGCTGCCTCTGTTAGCAGAAAAGTGGAAGGGGTAGGTGGGCTGAAGAGAGGTCACACGGCAGGACCAGAGACAAGTTAGAAGGCAACTGCAGGACTCAGCAAAATGCGATGAGGCAGTGGCAGCATGGACAGGAAGGGGAGAACTGGGAACATGGTGAGAATGTAGACGTGGCCAGTCCTGGCAGTTGATTCAATTGGGAGAACAGGAAAAAGAGGCCAATGAGGATGAATCGTACATATCATACATGGGTGACCCAGTGGATAATATCCAGTCAAAACAAGAGGAGAAAGATATTCCTGGAGAAAAGATGGTCCCCATTTTAGATGCACTGAGTTTAAAATGCCTTTGGGACAGCCAAGTGTGCTTATCGCTTTCGCTGTTGGGTATAGGGCACACAGGAGGTTTGGATTAGAGCTATGGATTTGGAAACATCGGCCCAAAGGTGGTATGGGAACAGATGAAAAGAATAAGGAAACCATGCAAAGTGAACAGAAAGGCAAACTACAGAGATGGAGGGCTAAGGAACGCTCAGATGTAAGAGAAGCAGAGGGGAAAATTAAGGAAGCACAGTAGAAGCATTGATCAGAGAGCCATGGGAAGAATCAGAAAGGTTATCACAGAATCTAAATTTGCCCCACCCATGGCCAACAAGTCGATTCTGACTCACAGTGACCTTGTAAAACAGAGTATTACTGCTCCTTTGAATTTTCAAGATTTTAAATATTTATGGGAGCAAATCAACTCATTTCTCCCACAGAGTGATTAGTTGCCCAACCTGCAACCTACTATGCCACCAGGGCTCTGATGGAGCAGAAAACTTCTAAAGGGAGTGGTCTATTGTGTAAAAGCCTACGGAATGATGACCGAAAAGAGTCTATATTAGGGGGACACTGGTGACGTTGGACAGAGTAGGCTGATGCCCTAATGCAGCTAAGGAGGTTGCTCTTTTACAGGTATCAGTAGTCATTGCTGTCCTGTTAAGGCCAGTCTATTGACCTCTAGTCTTAGTGAATGCGAACACTGTCTCCACGTTACCGATGTCATGAAGTATAGACAAATTACGTCATTTTGTAAAGGTACCCGGCTACTGTGATTATGACTCTGTATTCTTACCGTTACAACGGTATAGCACCTGGAGTTTTTTAATGCATCTTGCCTGTCTTCGTCCACATTGAAGGTATCAGCGGTTTGCCAGCCAATGAACCTCATGCAGGGCCCCCACCCAGAGGCCACTGGAGGTGTTGCTATGGTGCCAACAGGTTCCAACAGAGCTTCAGACTAAAACATACGAGTAAGAAAGGCTTGGAGATTCACATCTAAAAATCTGCTAACAAAAACCCCATGGGTCATCACATTCTAACCTTTAACCAATTATGAGGAGGGCTCAGGACAGACAGTATTTAGTCCATTATTCAAGGGGGTCGGCATGAGTTAGGGGGCAACTTGCAGGCAATTAACAACAACAGTCCACGGTCATCATCTACACTTGATCCTTAAAGAACAAATAATTATATTAGTTTGTTTCTGGCAGATCAAAAGACAAAGACACGACGCGTTTCCTTAAACCTTTCCATCGACCTCCTTTCTTGAGATGTCTCTCAAGTCCACTCATTTTTCCACAAGCAGGCAATGTAACTCCAATGGCCAGTCCTGGCCCTGATTTCAGACCACTGCGATTAAATTGGGCAAGGATACACAGTACTTCCTGTACCCAAAAATTCCTCTGAGCTTATTCTGCATCCAAAGAGAATCAATCTGGCTCCTTTTACCTCCGTCTAAGCTCTATGCTTCATTCTCTTATTTCATTCACTGCTCTAGACATCAATTGTTCTTGGGCTAATTCCATCTGTTCCATCAGGTGCTAGCAGAGGGCTTCCCCACTGAAAGTCAAATATCATGTCCCCAGAACATTCTGTTTACTCATGAGTAATTATCATTGTTAAGCTAGAATGAACTCTAAAAATCATGGATTTTTTTTATTGTCACTAATAGAAAATCAGGATTTATAGGCAGCATAAGAAAGGTCCAATTAACCACATAGGAATGAGAAGAAAGTATTCAGCAAAATATATCTTGCTTTCCCTTTCATGGTTAATATGGCTTTAGAAAAAGCCAGGTGGCTACCTAAGCCCTCCTGGTCAGAGCATCGATGGGCTCAAATGTAAAAACAAGTGTGCAGGTGGCATAGGACTTAGCAGTGCTTCGTTCTGTTGTAGGGAAGGTGGGAACCAACTCAACAGTACCGAACAGCAACATTGTTGCCATTACATCACGCTGTCTGCTGTCCTCATCTTAATTCTGTTTTTCCTCTGACAGGGAAAAGGCCAAGCACTTCTTTAGGGATAAGTCTTGTCCTGGTCAGAGCAATAAAGTATCGTGTATCCTCAAGGGTCCAGTATTTGATTTTTTGTTTTGCCAATTTTTCATCTTTATACTATAGGAATCCCTTTCTTATAATGAGTACCACAGCCTTTCAAATATTTATGAAAGTCAATAATTTCCCCTAAATTGTATCAGAATTGGCACTGAATACATGCTTTCTTTACATGTACTATCTCATCTTCACTGTCAGCTATTCCCATTCTTTTCTAAAAGAGGAAGCTAAGGATCCTACAGCTAAGAAAGTGTGCAGAGAGAATCGTACTCAGATCAAGCACCTTCTAAAACCTCTACTACCTGATGATATATATCTACAAGGGAGCAGAAAGCCCAGCCTTTCTCCCAAGGAGCTGCCATTGATTTTGCACTGCCAGCCCTGGGGAGGGTGGCACCACCACAGATCCTGTGAGGAGAGGGAACGCAGTCCAAATACAAACAACGCTTTTGATTCAAACCCCAAACTAAAAAGGGCAAAGATTTTGTTGCATCTTTTTAACCACGTTGTTTAAATACACACTATTGATCCCTTCATCTCCATGTCCCCGATCTTCTTGTTCTGACTCACAGATATTCCAGGTATTCTATGGAAAACAGAACAAAACACTACCCAGGCCCATGCCATCCACACAACTGTTCTTATGGTTGTAGCCACTGTCCAATACTTTCCATGGAGGGCTTTCCTCTGTTGTTGCTGGCCCTCTATTTTACCAAGCAGGATGCCCTTCTTCAGGGACAGCTCCCTCCAGATAAATCGTCCAACATACGTGAGACAGAACCTTGTCAAATGTCTTTGTTCTTCTGGCAGTCCATGTTCTTTGTCAATATTATAATTCAAAGGCTTGAATCCTTTGGCTTTCATTCTTCCTGTTCCAGCTTTCCCGTGCAGAGGGTGCTGTCGCCGCCGCCGCCGCTGCTGCTGCTGCTGCTGCTAGATGCCGTCAAGCAGACTCCGACTCATGCCGACCCTATGAGCAACAGAACAAAGTGATCCTGTGCCATTCTCACAGTTGTTGTTATGTGGGAGACCATTATTGTAGGCATGGTGCCAATCCATCTTACCGAAGACCTTCCTCTTTTTTGCTACCCCACTTCTACTTCACCAAACATGATGTCCTTCTCCAGGGACTGGTCTCTACTGACAACATGTCCAGAGTGCATGAGACTAAGTTTGCCATCCTTGCCTCTAAGGAACATTCTGGTTGTACTTCTTCCAAGACATTTGTTGCATATGAGGCACTTGAAAATATCATGGGGCAGAGTCCGCAAAGTTACATATTTGCTTTTAAACACCTTAAAGAGATCTTTTGCAAATAATTTACCCACTGTGATGATATCATTTGAATTCTTGACTGTTGATTCCATGCATTCTGATTGTCGATTCAAATAAAATGAAGCCATTTTAAAGATTTCTATCATTTTTATCTCCTGTCTCATCCTTTCTAAAGTTGTGTTTTTCTTTCTTTTTTAAGTGAAGGGGGAATACATGTGGATTAAGCCTCTGGTGAATCCCCTCTGACCGTGGACCAAGGATGTGAGTAACTTGCTATTATGCAGATTACATGGGAAAGTGGATTGTTGCAGGTGCAGTTAAGTTAAAATTTGGTACCTTATCACTTGGCCTCCTTTTAACTCATTTTAAAATGTGTTCTAGTTTTTTATATTTTCTGCTTTCTTTTCGGTTGAGGTTTTTCATCATTTTACTTTGCTATTTTAGTTGGGGTTTTCTTAAATGTTTTTCTGTATATCAAGTCTAGGATGGGTAAATCTATAGAGACAGTAACTACATTAATGGTTCCTTCAGGATATGACAGGGGAGCCTGGGAAGAAATGGGAGCCAATAGCAATGAGTACAAGAAGGAACAAAATGTGCTAAAATCGATTGTGGTGATTGTAAAGGGAAACTGAGGAACAGGGAGGAAGACAGACATAACTGACAGGACAAGGGAGAGCAGAAACAGAAATAGCTTTATTAGGGAGGGGGGAGTTCCC
>NW_022103896.1:70070185-70074719 GCF_000313985.2 Echinops telfairi | reverse complement strand
GATAAACATGCGATAGATTTTCTGCAAGCAGCTTGGAGACAGCAAAGACAGGACTCAGTGAGAGGGGGTCCTGCAGCCCGTGGGGATAGGCTTTCCCCGGGTTAACTTCAGGGCTCTTTCAGTGAGGGCCCGGAGGCAGGGTTGCCAACCATGACTGTCATATCTAGTTGCTTAGACAGACAAGCTATAGGGGACAGAGTGGGCCCCAGGGGCTGAGCCAGGACGCCGACTGCTGTACCTTGTTTTTTACCTGTGTAGAGTAAAAGGTTTGGCAGGGTTTGGTAGACTCATTGGTGGGGGTGAAGGAGGGTGTGTCAGAGTTTGTTAAAGGCAGCTTTGACTAACGGGAAAATTTAGGGGGCCAACAGGAGTGGCCTTGTTTTTCTGTCGCTTTCCCATGAGCTATCAGGGGAACTATCAGCTTGATGTCCTTTTACACTATAATCTTTCTTACCATGAACACATTCACTTCTTTTTTATTAACTTCTCCACAAGCAATTTTCCGTAACTTAAACTTCTTCACATTCTGGCACCGCCAGACATTCTATCCAAACTCTTTTCTAATTATTTGTAACTTACTCTGACATTCTGAAGCTTACTGTTTCCATCTAGACTTAAACATTCACTGAAATGAAAATTGTATTAACTAAGTCAGCAAAGAGTTAAAGGTCTGTTGGGAATCACTTCTGCATTGCATAAAGGTTGCTGTGATGACTCTGGGGGAGTTTAATGGTTTAGTTATAAGGAAGAAATTGGGGACTTAATGTAAAGTATTTGTTTACTAAAAGTCAGTGGTCGGGGGTTCTTTATGACTTAGTGTTTATTTAGAGCTAAACTCTGAATAGGGGGGTGGGGCACAGTCTTAAACAGATAGCCGTGGAACCAGATAAGTGTGTCTTGGAGGAAGAGAGAAGTTAAGTGAGTTGGGTTGTGTCTGCTTTAGAACTGTTTTAGGAGGGGGCTGCAGGCAAAGTCAGATGAATGCTGACAAGCTGGGTTAAGGGGGATGGTGAAAAAGGTATAGTGGAAGGGGGGATGTGGGACAAGAGAGTATAGGGGTTGGGAACTGGGATAGTTTATTGTGCCAGCCTGGCCAATAAACACAAGTGGGATTAACTGAAGGGCAGAGAGATAAATGGCTTGGTGAGTCTCGCCTTTCTTGTCTCTCGCTCTTTGATCATCGGACCAGTGTGTGGCTGCCTTGCTTGTCCTGTGCCTCAATTTAAAGGCTACACTACCTGTGGGACGCCTAGCCTGTGGACTGTGTTGCTGTAAGTTGAGGTCCCTTTAAGAGATCGCTGGAGCTGGGGACTGGCAGTTGGTGACCTGCCTTCTGATTGGCTGCTGTGCTGACATAGCCTATCTCTCTCTATAAATAGAGGAAGATCTGGCAGCAAATAGGACTTGAAGGACTGTTAGTCTCTCACAAGTCTCTCACGGGAGTGAGTTGAATTGAGCCACTTGTAGTGCTTTATAATTTAACTGTTTCTTTCTTGTATTATACATTAATCTGTATATGATTTAACAGTTCATTTATTGTTATATATCTAATTATCTTTATAAATAAATATATTAAATTATCAGCAATTTGGTTTTATCTCTCTAGAGAATCCTGTCTAACACAGGAACTACTGGGTGTATGGGGATAACAGCTTCGTTTAATGAGGCACAGGTCCTGGACCAAGCAATAAGTACCATTTGGTTTTTTACTGGTAAGATTGGAGTGTTGCAGGGAGAGTGGGTAAGAGTAATGAGGTTGTTAGAAAGGAGGAGGCATTATATAATTGGTTAACATCAGGAAGCAACGAGGTCTGTAGGGCCAGTTTTTCCAGGTTGGGTGAAAGAAGGGGAAGGATCAGAGGTGCTGTGAGATCAAAAGTAAGGTGTAAGGAGGTTCCTAATTAATTTTAAATGTTTCTTCACAACAGAGGGACCAGGCACAAAGGGATTTTAAGGAGGAATGAGTAAAGGGCTAGGTCACCTGGGGCAGGTAGGCTTGTTATCAATATCCATGACCGAGGATTGTTGCGGGGTGTTGGCTCAGAGGAGGCTGAACAGGGAGGAAGCCAGGAAGGGGAGAGAGAGAGAGACTCCAGGGAGTCTGAGGGGTCTGGCTCAAGGAGGGGGCAGGTGTTGGAGGCATAGTGCCTCAGCCTTTGGGAGTTGAGGGGGTAGCAGAGGAGGTGATGGTGAGGGGTACCCAGAATATGGAGGAAGCCTTATTGGGGGCGCAGATAAGGAGTCAGGGGTCCAGAGAAAGACAGAAGGGCTTACTGTCTGGGCCTGATTAAGAGAGTGTTTGGCTAAGAGGTCTTGAGCAGGGTGACAGGTAGTAGAGAGGGACGGGAGCGAAGAAAGAAAAAGACCTGAACATCTAGGACTTTTGGTTTTTTGTGAGTTTGTTGACAAAAATTGTTGAGGTTGCGGGGAACTTTAAAATCAAAAGTGCTAAAAAAAAAAAAAAAAGACCTATTTTCTGGCTAGCGCAACTCATTTTCCAATTGGTATTGAGGTCAAACTTGGTTACAGAAAAAGACCAGGCATTAGGGCGGAGATCAGGAGCCAAGCCCAATTCAGTAAGGTTGGCAGTAGGCACCCAAAGGACTGTCCTTAGGAAGTTGGGAAAGAAGACTTCCCATTGTGTCTCAAACTGCAGGGGGTATGGACAGAGGAGAAGGGCATCCCCTGGTCCTAGTTCACACCCGTCAGTCAGGAGGTGGCTCAGTAACCCTGAGAGGCGTCCCGGTCAGAGCTGGGGGCCCAGTGTGCGGCTTTAACCGGCAGACAGGGACCTCGGATCAGAGAGAGACACAATGGAAACCGAGGAGGAAAAGGGGAGCCTGGCTTTATGGCTGTTAAAAAACGGAGTTTAGTTAGGCCTATGTTCAGGGTGAGAGTAAGGGGAAGCAGAACATTTTAGAGATAGAGAAAGCACTGCGGGGCAGCAGACACCAAACACACAAATGGGTAGAAAAGACTCAGACACACCCTCTGCGTTCCAGTCCAGGCAGAAGGTGCAGTGACTGCTCGGCCTAGTGCTAGGAGTCCTGTTATCAGCAGGAATCCAGGAGGTAAACACAGAGACAAAAGACTGGAGGTCACGTGAGAGAAGGTAGACACAGAGAAAGATGGACACGAGAAACTGACCTTATTGTCTCACCCCTTTCAGGAAAGGCAGTTATTTCCCAGCTCCTCTTGGTACTAGGGTTGCTTTTCAGGGCTGTCAGCTAGTTAGCCTCCCACGGACCCTATGTTCCCGTATGAGCTTGCTGGTCCTCGGTGTTCAGAGCGACAAACAAGACAAATGAGACAGAACGAACATACAGAGAGAGATACTGACCAGAAGTCGCTCGTTCAGACAGGCTCCAGAGGTTCGAGAAGAGGGGGCGGGGGGCTGTGTCCCAGCGGAAGCAGGGCCGGGACAGCACGGAGCCATATCCCTACCTCTCCTGGGTTTCGGCACCAAATGTAAAGGGGAAACTGAGGAACAGGGAGGAAGACAGACGTAACTGACAGGACAAGGGAGAGCAGAAACAGAAATAGCTTTATTAGGGAGGGGGGAGCTCCCAGACAAGGTTCTGTGACCTAGGCCAACGGGTCAGGGAAGTCGTGCTCAGCAGCTGGGGGAGAGGGCTTTTAAAGGGGTGGTGAGGAATGTATGGAAATTATGGCAATCAGCATATGGGGTCTGGAAACTCTGAGAATTGCTTGTCGACTCCTCCTGGTTTTCTTTGAACCCAGAACATCTGGGTTCACTGGTTATCTTATCTGGCGGCTATCTTATCTGGCTACGTCTGCTGCTGACCTTTGGGATGTGCAGGGAAGCACGTGCAGGGCCCGGACCTGCTTCAGCTTAGTCCAAACGGGGACTGCCTAGTTCGGACCCTGCCCAAACAGTGATAGTTCTACAACTCTTCTTAAGATGGTTGAACTATTGCATCATATGATTTGTGACTTATATGCCAATGAAATGGTTAAGCAATTTTAAAGGATTTCAGCCTTTCTCCATTTATCATGATGGTGTTTATTCGTCCAGTTGTGAGGGTTTTTATTTTCTTTATGTTGAGACTCCATACTGAAGATTGTAATCTTTGATCTTCATCAGTAAATGTTTCTAGTCCTCTTGCTTCAACAAGCAAGGATGTGTTATCTACACAACCTGAAGGTTGTTAATAAGCCTTCCTTTAATCCTGATGCCGTGTTCATCTTCTTATAGTGCAGCATCTCTGGTGATTTGCTCAGCATACAGACTGAACAAGTATGGTGAGAGGATGCAACCTTGACACACACCTTTCCTGATTTTTTGTTTTGTTTTTGTTTTTTGACCAAACAATATCATTTACAGTTTCAAGGTTATTGTACAAAATACCCACATTTACACAACAGGCTCCCAGCTGTGTTTCTACACAAATGCTCTTTTAATTCATTCTGACATGCTACAAATGAATAAATTACACTATTTAATAAAGAATTATCATCAATCAGTATGATTTTTTTCTCTTGTGTCAGAGAAAATGAGAGCTCACAAGTAAGA
>NW_022103896.1:70067367-70069802 GCF_000313985.2 Echinops telfairi | reverse complement strand
AACACTCAATCTAAAATGATTTGCAAAGGAACATACTTAACAAATGGCTTGAAGGAGTCTATTAAAAATCGGGGTGATATCTTGATTTCTTAGTGAGTTAGGAAGGTTTTTGTTGTTGCTGCTGTTTTTAAAATACTTACAGGAACAGTTTTTAATTTTTAATGAACTTGTAAACAAAAAAAAGCTCCCATTTCAAAATAAAAATGAAATCCCAGATCACGTAGATGTTTACAGTGATTATAAGTGATATATATTTATCTAAGCAACGTACATACATGTTCAGTTTACAGTGATATATATTTATCTAAGCAACATACATGTTCAGTTGTAAGATGGTAACTAATTTTCTGTGACAAATGTTTTTTCCTTTAATACAAAGAGCATTATAGAGTTAGTGCAGGGTCTTAAAGGTAATCTAGTGGTCGCTAAGTTTGTCTTCAGTCTTTGCTGTAGATACTGTCATTCTAGCATAGGTAAGCAGGTAGGGAAGGGGGCATGGTGAGTTAGGAGGGACCCCTGTTCCTCCAGCTCCAGCCAACCCACCTTTCCTGATTTTAAACCTTGCAGTAGCCCTTTGTTCTTTTCAGCTGACTACCTCTTGGTCTATGTACAGGTTCCACATGATCACAGTTCAGGTGTTCTGGAATTCCCATTCTTTGCAATGTTATAGCCACACAGGTGAATGCCTTGGCATAGTCAATAAAACAGATAAACATCGTTCTGGAATTCTCAGCTTGCTGCCAGAGAGGTCCTGGGATGCGTCAAGCATGATCCCACAGGAGTGACTCTAAGGTCAAATAGCCCTCCCTATGGTTTGGTCACTGTAGAGCTCCAATGACCAGGTGCTGGTACGTTTACAGAGCTGTCGAACCAGGAGTCACGTC
This sequence comes from Echinops telfairi, assembly GCF_000313985.2. NCBI lineage: Eukaryota > Metazoa > Chordata > Mammalia > Afrosoricida > Tenrecidae > Echinops > Echinops telfairi. The sequence goes on along the minus strand of NW_022103896.1, from coordinate 70,068,918 downwards.
TGTGGTTTCCCTATGGAGCACAATTCTTCTTTGACAAACATGGAGTGACCATGAATCAGAGTCAGCAACTGGTAGAGGCTCAAGCATCAAGCTTGGCTTTAAGCCCATTCCCCATGAATGCTTATCACCAGTATCCAGCCCTAACTCTCAGAAATAGCCTTAGACTCAATAAAATAGGGATAAAAATAAAATGCATCAGCATAAGAAAGGCCATATGTACAAAACCAACCACCAGCATTTCACTTAATGGAAAAAAATGGAGAGCATTCCCCTCTGAACAGAAACCAGACAGGGATGCCTTTTATCCTCACTCTTAATTAATATAGTCCTAGACGTTTAGCCAGAAGTCTATCAGATATCACAAAGAAATCAAAATCATCCAAATTGACAAAGAAAAAGTAAAACTCTGTTTACAGACTATATGATTTCATATAGAGAAAACTCTAAAGTTTCCATAAGAAAATAGTTGTAATTAATTGAAAAATTTGGCCATGCATCAGGTTAGAAAATCAATATACAAATATCAATAGTATGCTTGTATGTAAGGAAGATAACTCTGAAAAGAAAATGTCCAAAACAATACCATTTACAGTAGCCACCCAAAAGATTAAATACCTGGGAATAAAGCATGCCAGAGAAACAAAAGACTTATTCAAAGAAGACTACAAAACATTACTACCAGAAGCCAAAAGAGACATATAAATGGAAGAATGTTCCATGTTCATGGATAAGACAACTTAATATAGTGAAATAGCAATACTACCAAAAGCAGTCCATAAATACAACACAATTCCTACCCAAATCCCATCATTACTCTTCAAACACAGGGAAAAACTAGTCACCAAGTTTATATGGAAATAAAAGACACCTGAAATAAGCAAAACACAACTGAAAAAAGCAAAAAGAAAACAAAAGGCTTCTCATTTCCTAACTTTAAAACTTATTACTCAGCCATGGTAATCAAAACAGCTTGGTATTGGTACAACTACAGATAGGTAGAGTGATGGTTCAGAATAGAGAAGTCAGAAATAAACTCAAGCACCTAGAGACACTTGATGTTTCATAAAGGACTTAAACACAGTAAGTGGGGAAGAGATAGTCTCTTCAAAAGATAGTGCTAGGAAAATTGGAACTCCATCTGCAAAAAACAAAACAAAACAGGATTCATACCTCCCACCATATACAAAAACCTCAAAATGAATTAAAATTTAACTGTAAAGCTCATCAGTGAAAAAATGGGGACAAACTTATGGGCAATAATGCAAGGCATAAAACACACCACAAACATAACAGGGGACAGAAACTCCCACTACAAAACATGAAATAGGGTGCTGGCACCTCCTAAAAATACATTTGTACATCAAAATAGTTCATCAAAAGAGTAAAAAGAGAACCCTAACTTGGGGGAAATTTGGGGCAAGGGTATATTGGATAAAAGGCTAATAGCAAAAAGACGGTAACAATCAAAATCTGTCTGCAGAGGGCATGGTGCCCCAACAGGCTAGACTGGAAAACACAAGTTTTTCTTGCTTGGTATATTTTAATTTGTTC
>NW_022103896.1:70064589-70065775 GCF_000313985.2 Echinops telfairi | reverse complement strand
AAAAAAAAATCTGTCTGCAGAGAAAAAGATACGTAAATAAACTTTGGTACATACATAGTATGGAATATTATGCATCTATCAAAAACAGTGGTGAAACTGTCAACACTTCATGCCATTGGCCAATTTGGAAGACTAATCTCATAAAGACAAATGTTATATATGAGCACTATTATTTTTAAAAGTACAAGAAAAAGTACCAAAATTTTCAGACTTTGAATGTTGGGGGCAGGGGGCGGTCAGAACAAAGCAGGAAATAAAGAGAGGAAAGGAGAAGGGGAGGGAAAATTTGCATTGTTCCCTAAAAAAGTGATCTTGAGTTTCTACTATGATAGAAACAGAGTAGCAAGTATAATGTAGGGAAAAAAATTCCCCCAAAATGCAAAATAACATCACACATATTTTAACTAGTCTCATGTTAGAAAGTCCCCAATATACAGACAGAGCGCAAGATTTAAAACCCAGAGGCCAAGTTTTAAGTTCTGTTTCTCATCGAATCACGTGGCAAAGATCAGTTTACTGACATGCTTTGTGTATTAATTTCCTCATTTGTAAAAAAGAGGTTAAAACCTATGATTAAAAATAATAATAAAAGTGACAGGTGCCCAGTGTGCCTGTGACATTGGCGGTGGCTTCCCTTCATAGGTCAGGGTGACCATAAACAGAAAGCAGAAATAGCCTGTTGGTCGTGACGGGAGGGAATGCCTGGCCTCCTTCCCTAAAAGGCAGGCTTGCAACAGAAAGGAGAAAACCTGACCCCTTGAATCACAGACACCACGTAATAGAATTGTTCCAATTTTTAAAATAGGGGAAATTGGCAGACTGTAGCAAAGGATCATAGCCCAGAGCTGCCCCTCTTTTTAACCTCCTGTTCTTAGTACATAGACACCTGGAAAGAGCTCGTTACTAAATCCTAAAGTTTTCTTCATTCCTTCTCTTTTCCTATTGTTGTTGGTGAAGTCCGGAAAACTGTTTACTAGTCTTAGAAAATGCTGTTTTATGATTCTTCACATGTCTAACAAAGAGGTAAAATGAGAACCACCAAAATTATTAAATCAATTTAAAAACTCATATTAGTTCCCTCATGAAGACACTGTCTTGGAGGAGAAAACAACAGGACCGGTGGTTCCAGGGGGACATGGGAGAGGGGGAGGTGGGGGTAAGGAGGTGGTGTTGACCAACCCAGGGA
>NW_022103896.1:70047909-70063588 GCF_000313985.2 Echinops telfairi | reverse complement strand
TGATACCAAGGGCTCAAGTAGAAAGAAACATTTTTTGAGAATGATGATGGCAACAAATGTACAAATGTGCCTGACACAATGGATGGATATATATGGATTGTGATAAGAATTGTACGAGCCCCCAATAAAATGATTTTTTAAAAAGGCAGGTTTTTTAAAACTCATTTTATTGGGGGCTCTTACAACTCTTATAACAATCTATACATCCATTGTGTCAAGCACATTTGTACATATGCTGCAAAGCAAAGTCTTATGAGCATCTTGCAACTTATGGCCCCAAATCATGACTCCCTGTTCCGTGCAAAATCCGTGGAGAGAAACCCTGTGTGGATGAGGATGGTTTGAATTGGCCTTTAGAAAGTAAACAGAATGATCGAGTGATGGGGTCGTCTGAGAAGGAGCATTACACTGAAGAGGGAGAAAAATGACAGTGACAACAAACCTCTTCTGCAGGACGTTAAGAAGATGAGTGAGTGGTTGAAGAGTCGGGGCTTGTGAAAGGGGAAATGGATAGGATATCTGGTTGTGGAGCACTACAGATTTTGAACTCTTCTGTAGGCAATGGGAAACACTCAAAGGCTTTTAAACCAAGCAGTGACAGGGTTAAGCAGGATTTCGTGAAGACTGATTTTGCAGAAAGGGGTAGGAGGAATTGGAATGGGAAAGAGACAATAAATAGGAAGATCATTCTGGCTTCAAGTAGAATATGCAGGCCAATGCTAAAGAATGCTGGAAGCATGGCCCCAGTTCAGAGAAATGAGGAAAGGCAAGGACTTGGACCTCTCTCATTTTCTGACATGAAAAAAGATATCTTGGAAAGGATCTTCAGCGTTATTTAGCAAAAAATTCACAAGGCTGTGGCCAAATCGGGTTCTTCACCACCAAGTTGTGGAAATATCTCATTATCTTTCCATGCCATTTATCCATGAACCTCTTGTAGCCTCTTCATATGGTGTGTGTGTGTGTGTGTGTGTGTGTGTGTGTGTGTGTGTGTGTGTAATGGTGTAATGGATAAGTACTCAACTACTAAATGAAAGGTTGACCGTTCAAACCCACCGGTGGGCTATCCAGGAGAAAAAAACTCTAACAGTCCACTCACACAAAGATTGCTTTTATTAGGTGATATTGTGTCACTTCTGACTCATAGAAACCCTATTGATCTTGCAACAGAACAAACCACTGCCAGTACTGGGCCATCCTCAGTTTTACTGTATTTGAGTCCACTGTTATAGTCACTACAATAATTAGTCAACTCATCTAATTGAAAGTCTTCACCTTTTTTTAATGCCCCTTTAATGTACCAAGCATGTTGTCCTTCTCCATGGACCAGTCCCTCCTAATAACATATCCAAAGTACCGGAGATGAAGTTGGCCATCCTTGTGTTCAAAGGGCATGCTCCTGTTCTTCCAACACAGATTTGTTCCTTCTGGTAGTAAGCGGTAAAGGCAATATTCTAATTGCTTCTATCAACTCCCCCGCTTTTCCGAAGCCCAGTAGAACTGCATGCTGTCTGACTACAGCTATTGAATGGCACCACCGTGATCAAAGATACTATTAAGAATCCAGATCAAAAAGGGGAAACTGCAGAACAAAAATTCACATTCTCATGGTATCCATACTTTCTGGAGCCATGAAGACTGAGTGAAATTTAAGACAAATTGATGACAACAACTAGAAAGATTAGATAGGAAGCTTAGCTTATGTTAATGAAGGAGGAACAACTCAGCAAATGGGAGTGAGAGTGTGCACCTTGAACAATATAATCAGCATCACTTAATGACACATGTAGAAATTGTTGTGTTTGGTGTGTGTTCACGTGTGTATATTCTCAACAACACAATACATTCTAAGAAAAGAAATGCCAGTGGAACACAGATCTACTCTGGAACCCAAGGGCTCACCAGGAGTCAGAACCGAATCAGACAGCACCTGTTTTGTAACATTGTTGAAATCGCATGGTTCTCTTCACTTCAGCCTTCTCCAACTGGTGCTGCGTATCCCAGGAGTACTGGGCCAAGAAAAACATGGCATCTCCTTGGAAAATCAGCTGTATTAAATTGGGAAATAATATGACATATAGGTGTATTATGAAAGAGAAAGGAAAATTGAGATACAATATGAAAAGCAAGCAAATTGTGGAGGAAAAAGAACAGGCAATGTGTTTTCTAAATGATAGCAGGACCTTTTTTTAATAAAAATACCCCTAAAAGCCCTTTCAAGAAGAAATTAAAATCCTTCCGAATCCCCTTCACTCCAAATGCAAAATAAATTCTTGGGTTCCTCAGTACTGTCCAAAGTAAATAAGTAAATAGAAAGGCCTTTTTTAAGAAATGTGGCGTTTGCTGAAGGTTACTTAGGGCTACCTGGCATCCTAGACTCCCTGGGGCATGTAGCCACTCCCTTTGGCCAGGCTACCTTTGTTGAAAAGTTTAAGAAGTCCGTTTATCTGATGCCAGTCTTATCCTCAGGTGTATGCATTTGAGTTGGAGGGGCCCAGAAAAAAAATATAGCTCCACCACAGAGTCTGAAATTCTTTTATCTCTGCCCGCATTTTTCAAGCAAAATGTACTTCTGATTGACGCTCAACATCTGAAAGTAACCGTATTGAGGAATAAGTCAGAGGCCTCTGTCAGTCAGTCTCCTCGTGAGACAGGTTGTCAGCTCCCTCCCAATGGGCCAGTTGAGAGAAACCTAATGAAAAGATTATTTATGTGGCAAGGATTGGAAAAATCATGGTAAATATGCATATGGAATCCCAAATAAAGTAAGGTTGTCAATCAGAATACAAATCAGAAGGCAACTGGTTTTTGTTATTTATTCGGCAGAGTGGGGAGACAGTAGCAGTGGGATTGTGTACAGTGAACAACAACAACAAATCTGTATATAATTTATCATTGACCCTAGAATACCATGGATTTCAATTGTGCAGACCTAAGTAACATACTGGTTTGGTTTGGTTTTCCTCCTGCAACGACACAGAGCCTCAAGTTTTGTAAGCATCACTTAAAATGCCCGTGTCTCTCCATTAACTGTCCTTGAGCTGGTCGAGTGAAGATGGCAAGTGTCACCCTCACAACACTTTAACTCACCTCATACAACAGGGAAAATTAAGTTCCGTGTGTAAGTGGCCTCCGGCTGTTCAAACCTGTGCTGTTGGAGGGTCAGCTTGTCTGAGGGAACTTCAAAGAGTTGGTAGGCATTTAACAGAATATCTGTCGATGTATATTTACCTTTGCTGCAAATATATCCATGAATATGATGGGGACAAACAAAATTATTAAATCTTCTTAGACATAACCAAACGCCTCGGGGGGATGGGTCTTTGGGCTTATCAGGGGCACTCTCAGGGGCACCAATACCACTAGCTCATAAAGGCATTGTTCTACATCTTAGTGTGTTGCGTAGCAACTTGGGTCATAAAAACTTGTGAGCAGCATGTAATGTGTAAACTATTGGTCTCTCCCTGTCTAGGGAAAAAAGAGTAATGAAAATGGAAAGGCATATGAGACCAGACGGACTAGATGGTGCCAAGCTACCAACAACAACTCCTCTGAAAAGAATCACTTATGAAGGCCCTGGAAGACCTGGAACTATTTATAGGCTTTTTTTTCCTCTCCGCTTTTCATATCTATCTCTATAAGATAGGCAGGATAAGCCATCCTGAGGAGAAAACAACAGAACCAACAGTTCCTGGGGGAAATGGGAGAGGGTTGGGTAGGGGAAAGGGAGGGAGAAGCCAACAAACCCAGGGACAAGGGAACAACAGTGATCTAATATTGATGGCCAAGAGGGTGCCTGGTGGGGTTTGATCAGGCACAATGTAGCCGAGAGGAACTACTAAGAGCTGAATGCAGGTTGAACATGATAGTGGGACAGGAGGAAAGTAAAAGGAAATAGAGGAAAGAAAGGATATAGAGGCAAAAGACATTTATAGAGGTATATATGTAAATAGTTCTATATAACGAAGGGATATAGGTCTATGTACATGTATTTATATATTAAGGTAGAAGATCAACACTGGGCCTCTACTCAAGTACTCCCTCAACACAGGAATTCTTTGTTCTAATAACCTAGCATTCTGTGACGCTCACCTTCCCGACACGATTACTGAAGACAAAATGGATCCATAAGCAAACGTGGTGAAGAAAGCTGATGGTGCCCAGCTATTAGAAGATACAGCGTCTGGGGTCGTAAAGGCTTGAAATTAAACAAGTAGCCATCTAGCAGGGAAGCAACAAATCCCACATGGAAGAAGCACACCAGCCTGTGTGATCACAAGGTGTTGACAGGATACGGTATCAGCCATCAGAGGACCCAAAACAAATGATCATATTGACACAAACGAGGGGGGCTAGAGTGGAGACCCAAAGCCCATCTGTAGACAATTGGACATCCCTCCCAGAAAGATCACAAGGAAGGGACAGGTCAGCCAGGGTGCAATATAGCACCAATGAAACACACATTCCTCTAGTTTTTACTACTTCCTCACCCCCACCCCCACCCCATTATCATGACCCCAGTTCTACCTTACAAATCTGGCTAAACTGGAGCATGTACACTGGTACAGATAAGAGCTCTGGACACATGGAATCCAAGACAGATAAGCCCCTCAGTAACAGTCATGGGAGCAACAATACCATGAAGGTAGGTGGAAGGTGGTAGGTGGAAGGTGGGGAGAAGGGAGAAAAGCGTTTTTCAAACTCATCTGTTTGGATGACTGACAACAGCTCCCTCATGTTTTGTCTTCACCTTCATGTTCCTCTTTATTCATGTCAACCAGAAGTGACACCGCAAGGTGAGGTAAGATGCATGGGACAAAAGAGGCATGCTGTTTTTTGCCAAAAGCTGGCACACTGATGGCTGAGTGAACAGGTGCATTGTAGTAGTGGCAAAAACAGTCCCCCGTCTGCCTCAAATCGGGCCTTTTTTTCCCCACGCTGTTATACAATCTTTGCAGAACCTCTGATTAGAAAGCTTGATTAACAGTCTGACCTGGTGGAAGGAACTCCAAATCACTATCCCCCTCACATCCAAAAACAACAAATGAGCAACATCTTGATCTTTGGTCTCACTGGACAAGGGTTTTGAGGCGAGGTGAAGATGACCTTTTCCACTGACTGGATCGATGTTTGCTTTGGGGGGTGGTAAAACTAGCAGCATATCTCATCACCAGTAATGACCTTGGGGGAAAAGCCTGGGTTACTTCGGAGCTGTTCTTTCAAAGCGCTTCATGTTTCCACTCAACACTCTTTTTCCTGGTCCATCAGAACCCAGGGCACAAATTTCACAGAGACCCCTCTCATTCCCAAATCTTCTGTTATAAGTTGCTGAACCGAGCTCCAAGATAGTCCAGATAATTTCCCCATCTCTTCAATGGTCTTTCAATCTTTGCGCACACATGCATGAATTTTGTCAACATTTTCCTTTGGGATGTTGACAGATACCCAGAACAAAGTTTGTCAATGATCGACATTTCACCTTTTTTGAAATGAGAAAAACACTCTTAGTCTCGAGTTTTTCCCATAGCAGTGTCCTTGTAAGCTGTGTTCAACATCACAACAGTTTCTGCAGCATTTTTCCTGAGCAGGAAACAAACTTTCACAGGCTCACACTGTTCTCTTAAGTCAGCCATCACAAAAAACAAGGTTCAAGTGAAACTGCTTTCACGAGAAAATTCACTGTAACCAGAGAGAATCTTCCCAGGCAATGCCACTGGGTGCATTAATTCAAAGCAAGATGCTCAATGCTCACCTAGCGAGAAAAATGTGTGCTATGAAAGCTCCACCCAATGGAGCCTTTTTCCTATTTTTTTTCGGGGGGGGTGTCCCTTGTACATTAAATATATAGTATAAATTATGTATTTATGTATCAGATCACCGGTTTTGCTTTTCTAAAGAACCCAACCTAATACAGGAGATTTGTGTAAAGTTCCATTGTCCTCAAAGGAGAGAGAAAAGGGTCATCCTTCTGCTCTGAGATATCGTACTTGTAGATCCGAATCATAACAGCTGCCTTGAGACCATGATCACAGCTACCCACCACCACCACGCACTGACATGAAGTCTTTTCCAACTCACAGCAACTCTATAGAAAAAATATGTAGAAAGGTTGTAGGAGAAGTCTATTATCTTTTAATTCCATTTTCCACAAGTGTTTTAAGTCACCCTTGTATATTCCCCACCCAAGGCCTCAAGGGACAGGGGAGGTAGCAGTTTTCAAAAGCCGGATAGAGAGAACCACATGAAGGCCACATATGTGAGTTATGACATTCAGTAGAAGGTCAAGGTCAGCCTGCAGGCCCCTGCAGGGAGAAAGCAAGTGAAATAAGCAGGTTCCTGAGTCCTCACACTCCTGCCTACCTCTGTCTGCTGGTGGTCCTCACTGAAGCCAGAAGAGGAGGCAGTCCAGCCACGTCCGCCTCGAGGTCACAGGACAGAGTGGAGAAAAGTGGAGACTGGATCTAGAGGGAGAAACAGACAATTGGCAGCAGGGAAGGATTTAAGGGCACCAGGTCACGGCAGGCAAGGGGATCAGGGGCATGGGATGGGGAGATTCTGGCAGGGGAACAGAAGGAATTGATAGTTTGAAAAGACTGAAAATATTCCATCTAAACTAGTGAGGACTGGGGTTTCTGTTTTCAGAAACATAGTCCTTTAGTATGAGAAAAGATTGAGAAAGTGTAGATGATGGGTTTCTATTTGAAGTACAGAAGAAAATTACAGATTCTCCAAAAAAATCCATCAACCACCTTCCAGTTGATTTCACTGCACAATGGCCCATGGGTCTCCCAGTATGACTGTGCTCCATTGGGTCTCCTGGAGTTGATTTTTGAAAAACTGCCAGGCCTTTCTTCTCAGGTGCCTCTGGGTAGACTTGAACCGGCAACCTTTCCATGGTGATAGAGCCAGTTAACGATTGGCACCATCCAGGGACTGAAGCCCTGCAATGGGCACTCCCCTTTGCCCCTGGATCGATTTTGACTCATGGAAGTTCCATGTATTACAGAGTAGAACGGCTCCCAAGGGTTTTCCTGGCTGTACTCTTTACAGAAGCTGATTGGCCTTTTCTTCTACCGAACCACTGAATGAGTTTAAACTGCCAACTCTTAGGCTAGGCATGGAGTGCAACGCATTTTCAACACTGGGGAAGACAAATGACATGGAATCAGGCTGCATTATGAAGCAGGGCAGTGAGTTCTTGATAGAGGCACATAGTTGCCTTTGTCCAGCATTAATTCCTAACCTTCTACCTTTTCCACTTCTATTTTCAGAGCCATACCTGACCCAGTGGCCTGATGAATAACCACATCCTCCTAGCCATGGTAACTATTCCAAAATAGGATTGGGGCTAAAGGTAACCAGAACCGTCCCCTGGCGTTTTATAAATTACAGATGAGAGGAGAAACCTTTTGGATCACTAAGCTGGAATGTTGAAAGTCTGGCCTTGCCTGAAGCCATGTTCCATGTCACCTGGAAAATTCCAACATGCAGTGGTAGAGGATGAGGCCATGTACACTGACAGGGGAGGAAGAGAAAGAAAACGGTTTGATGGTGAGACATAAAGATGGTCCTGATGGAAACAAAGAATCCCTACTTTGAGCTACCCCTGGGGTTAAGGCATTCTGCCCTTCCCTTTCATGTGCAGCAATGAATTTTCCCCCTCACTTAGTTTTATTTGAATTTCCTTCCTAGCACTTGCAACCACAAGAATCCTGGTCAATATATTTCCCATCCTTAAAAAAACACTGACACCAAGTCAATTCTGACTCATAGCTCCCCTATAGGACCAGGTATAACTGTGGGTTTCCAAGACTGTAACTCTTTTTTTTTTCATAAATTATTTGGGGGCTCTTACAGCTCTTATAACAATCCACACATCAATTGTATCAAACACGTTTGTACGTTTGTTGCCATCATTTTCAAAGCATTTTCTTTCTACTTGAGCCCTTGGTATCAGCTCTTTTCCCTCCCTCCTGTCCCTCCAATCCTCATGAACCCTTGTAAATTATAAATTATTATTATTTTCATATCTTACACCTTTCGCGATCTCCCTTTACCCACGTCTTTGTTGTTCATTCCCCCCAGGGGGTGGGGGGGGTTATACATGGATCATTGCAATCAGTTCCCAGTTTCTCCCCCTTCTCCCCCCAAGACTGTAACTTTTTATGGGAGCAGAAAGCCTTGTCTTTCTCCTGTAGAGTAGCAGGTAGTTTCAAACTGCTGAAACTTTCATATATATATGAAAGAGACTTGCATAGAGTTGAACAAAGTGGCTTGGAAAGTTTTTAAGATCAAAGATGTGATCATGTGGATAATTAGCCCATAGTTTCCAGAAGTGGCGTCTCTTTTAGTTTGGAATGTCCTATCGTTAACTCCTCACTCAGAGGCTTCCCGGGTAGTCCCCTTAAGGCCTCCACACCTAACTCTGCCAGTCAGCTAAGCAACATTTATTACAGAGTTCAAGTTTCTCTTCAAGAAGGATAAACACTAAATAAGTGCACAGAAATAACAGAAAAGAGTTTTCTGGGTCCTTTTGAACTATGGAGAGAAAAGGTAATAAAAGTGCATATAAAACAATTTATTGAAGAGTAACATCACCTAAGTTCACTGTTGGGACAGAACCCACAGGAGACCCTTTCCAAGCACTGTGTTTCATGAAGGAAGAACAGAAATGAACTGTCCTAAAGGCAGTTGTGCCAACAGAATACGGGAACACTGCATGGTTTAAAATCAGGAAAGGTGTGAGTGAAGGTTCTATGCTGAGCAAATCATCAGAGCAGCTGGATGATATGAAGAAGAATGTGCATCAGGATTAAAGGAGGGCTTATTAACAGCCTGGAATATGTAGATGACACAACCTTGCGTGCTGAAATCCAAGAGGACTCGAAGCGCTTGCTGATGAAAATCAGGGATTGCAGTCCCTTCGTGGCTCAAACAGGTAAGTTCTCGAGTACTAGGACAGAAATTTTGGTGGTTTGAGCCCACTCGGATGCCGCGGAAGACGGACTTCGCGGTCTGCTTCTAAAAAGACACAGCCTTAAAAACCCTTTACAGCCGTTCTACTCTGTGCGCATGGGGTCAGCATGAGTCGGAATTGACACCCCCCAAGCCCCGCTAACAATGAACTGAGCATGAGGTAGTATTTGGGGATTCCCTAACTGCAAACAGTTACCAGGATTGACTGCTAACCCAACAGCGGACAGTTCAAGTGCACCAGAAGCACCTTGGAAGAAAGACCTGGTGATCTACTTCCAAAACAAATCAACCATAAAAAACCCTACAGAGTACAGTTCTTGTCTGGCATACACAAGAGTCACCATGGTTTGAGGTCGACTCAGCAACTGATACTGGTTCTTGGCTTGTTTGGCAGTGTGTTCAGCTGGGTTGTCTAGAGAGTAACCAAACCAGTGACACATACATGTATAAGAACGAGCTTTCACCTAATAAAATTATTTTAAAAAAAATAAAGAAAGAGCTTCCTATCAAGAAGTATTCTTATATCCAGAAGGCATGCCAGTCCATTCCAACTTAAGTCCATAAGTCCAATGCTAGCCAGAGTCCTCTTCAGACTCACGTAGCTGCAGGCTGAGGACACAGAAAGGTAATGCAGGAAGCAGGAAGATCACAGGCCAGTAGGTGCAGAGTCACATGGACCCAAGGTTGGTGGGAACGTGGCAGGGCACTGACAGCTCTCAGCAGTACACATAGGGCCACCGTGGAGGCAGACACAGAATCTCAGCAAGCAGGAAAGTGAAGGGACAGAGAAAGTTAGAAGGGGTCCCCAGCATCTCTCATAAAAAGGCCACGCCTCCCAGGAGGCATCATCAGGCTGTGGCTTGATTGACAAGTTGGACTGCACCCCTACACAAATACAAGTTGGCATAAAATCTAACTGCTACAAGCAGCCTATGGAATCCCCAGAACCCCTGATGGCTTGGTGGTTAAGTCAGCTCCCAACAAACCCACCACTGTGGTTCAAACCCACCACTGTTCTGAGAAAAAGACATGACAGCAAAACATCTAACCCATGGTACCACTAGAGTTACCTGGAAAATCCTATGAATAGTTCTAGACTGACCTACAGGGATGCTAGGAGTCAGAATGCACTCTCTGGTTGGTTGTTTTTGTTGTTGAACTATTGCTCCCCGGTGCAGGCAGGGAAGTACATCTGAGTATTACACAGCCAGCCACAATATTGGAAAGACCTTTGAGATGACCTAGCCAGAACCCCAACACTGTCTTCTCAAGAGATTTGGCCCCTCTGCTGTTCAGGGTGTTAGAACCTTGGCTCCTTGCCAGAACTGCCCCACGCTTGGCCACTGCCTCCCACAGTTCGTTTCTTCCCACTTCCTTGTTCAAGTCTCTGTTCAGTGAAACCAGTCCCTTCTGGGTCCCCAGCTGCAAACGCATCCTGCACATGGGGTGGTGTCGGGGGCGGCCAGTGCTGTGCCACCGTCACACCTGGTGTTCTGCTTGAGCTCCTTGCTCTAGCCACTGTGTCATTCAAGGTTGTTGATAGTCTTGTTCTTTTTTGCTGACCCTCTACCAAGGACGGATATGTCTTGCTAATATGTCCAAAGGATGTGAGATAAAGTCTAGCCGTTCTCACTGCCAAGGAACATTCTGTCTGTACGTCTTCCAAAGCAGGTTTGTTTATTCTTCTGGAAATCCAGGGTATATTCAACATTCTTTGCCAGCAGCACGGTTCAAAGGCATCAATTCCTCTCATCCTCCTTATTCATCACCCAACTCTCGCATGCACCTGAGATGATTGAAAATCATACCATGGCTCAGGTCAGGATCATCTTAGTCCTCAAGATGATATCTTGACTTTCGAACAACTTAAAGAAGTCTGTTGCTGCAGATTTTCCCAATGCAATACATCATTTGATTTCTTGGTTGTAGCTTCCATGGGGGCTGATTGTGAATCCAAGTGAAATGAAATCCTAAAATGCAAGAAGGGGTGTCCAATCCATGGGAACCCCCCAAAAATTGCCTTCAGAGTCAGTTTCTCTGCCATCAGAGAAAATGTTTCAATATTTTAGAGGTACACTTTGCTTTGGGGTGAGAAAAACCACTGTGGATTGTATCAGTCATTTTATAAGCATTATTGGTTCTGAAAATCCTTTTAACTTCCAATAAATAAAAAGATGCTCACCATCATTAGCTGTTGTTGTGAAGTGCCTTCAAGTTGGTTCCAACTCATAGTGAGTAGAACAGAATGAAATACTACCTGGTCCTGCGCCAACCTCCTCTTGTTCTATGTGAGTCCACTGTTGCAGCCACTGTCCGTCTGTCTTGGTGAATCCTGTCTTGTCAGTCCTCTTCTCATTGTCCCTCCATTTGCCGTCTCCAAGGCCTGTTCCCATTGGTAATGTGGCCAAAGCACACGAGATGCAGTCTCAGCATGTGCACTTCGAGGGCAATCGAAAGAAGCATGGCCTGCATCCGGTTCGCCTTAGCCCGTAAAGTGGGGTTTGTTCTTCAACTTCAATGAGCAGCAAATCTGCCCCGTGCAGTATATCATTTGATTTCTAGACAGCTCCATTGGTGTTGACTCTGAATCCAAGTAAATTGAGGATTTTGGAGTTCTTTCCTGTGTGTTTGAGAGAAAGATGTGGCTTTCTACTCCTATAAAGAGTTGGACACTGAGGAGTTCTACCTATGACGGGAGCTAAGAGTTAGAATGAACTCGATGGCAATGAGTTTGGGTTTTGTTGGGTTTTTCTTTGGTTTGGGGTTTTATATTGAATTGCAATTCATACTGAAAGCTTCTAAATCCTCTTGGCTTTCAGCCAATGATGTTGTGTCATCTGCCTACAGTCCAGCTTCTCAGATTTGCTCAGCATCCACATTGAATAAATATTGTGAAAGGATACACGTGTGATGCCCACTTTTCCTGGTTTTAAGCCACACGGTATTCCCTTGTTCTGTTCAAATGACTGCCTCCGTGGTTAATGTACAGGTTGTGTGTGAACACGACAGCGTGCTCTGGAATTCCCATGTTTCTCAATGTGATCCATAGCTTGTTATGATCCACACAGCTGAATGTCTTCCCATCGTCAATAAAGCACAAGTAGACATCTTTCAGGTATTCTCGGCTTTCAGCCAAGATCCACCTGGTGTCATTAATGATATATCTTTTGTTCCAAGTTCTCTTCTGAATTTGGCTTGAATTTCTGGTAACTCCCTCTCAATGCACTGCTGCAACCTTTTAAAGATGATTTTCAATAAAAGTTTAGTTGTGAGTCATATTAATATTGTTCAATAATTACAAATCAATACAATGAGATATAATTTCACAATGCTAGAATATTACCATTTAAAATACTGCCCAAAAAAACTAGGAAATAACAAATGTGGAGAATTTGGAGCAATTGGAACTATTGTACATTGCTGGTGGGAGTGTAAAATAGTATAACTACTGTGGAAAACAGTTAAGTGGAAGCTCAAAATGTTAAACAGAAACACCATAAAAAACTCCAATGTAGATTCACTGCCGTTGAGTCAATTCTGAGTCACAGAGACCCAATGGTGGTCCTAAAGGAACTGCCCGTGTGGGTTCCAAGACTGTAAGTATTTTTTTAATAAATAAATCCTTTATTGGGGGCTCTTACAGCTCTTATAACATTCCACACATCAATTGTATGACACATATTTGTACGTATGTTGTCATCATTTTCTAAACATTTACTTTCTATTTGAGCCCTTGGTATCAGATCCCCTTTTTCCCCTCCCTCTCCCACCCTCCCACCCTCATGGACCCCCGGTAAATTATAAATTGTTATTTTCATATCTTACACCACCTGCTGTCTCCCTTTGTCCACTTTACTGCTGTTCAACCCCCGCATGGGGGGAGGGGATGATACAACACGGTAGTCGGTTCCCTGTTGCTCCCCTTCTCCTCCCACCTTCCCCCTACCCTCATGGTTTCGCTACTCCCATTGCTGTTCCTGAAGGGTTTATCTGTCCTGGTTGCCATGTGTGGAGAGCTCTTCTCTATACCAGTGTACATGCTCTGACCTAGCCGGATTTGTAAGGTAGAACTGGGGTCATGATAGTGGGTGGGGTGGGGGCATTAAAGAACTAGAGGAATGTTGTGTGTTCCCTCAGTGCTGTGCTGCACCCCGGCTGTCTTGTTCTTTCCTGTGACCCTTCTGTGAGGGAATGCAAGTCCAAATCTTTACGCGAGTAGAAAGCCACATTCTTTCTTCCACAGAGCTGTTGGTGGTTTCATATTGCGGTCCTGGTAGCTAGGAGCCACTGTACCACCAGCGCTCTCATCCAGTCCATTCCTAGGTGCACACCCAACAGAACGGAAAACTGGAATTCCAACAACTACGTGCATGCTGATGTTCATAGTAACACAATCGGCTAAAGCTAGTACGAGCTCATGTCAATTAGCAGATGAACAGATAAGCAATTTTTGGAATGTGTCTATGCATATCTGTTCTGCCCTCATAGATGGATGGATGGATGGATGGATGGATGGATGGATGGATGGATGGATGGATAGATAGCTAGGAGGGGCTTCAAAAAGTTCATAGAAAGATTTCACTAACTTTAATTCCATTTTCCCATGGACTTTTTGGAGCTCCCTCAATAACTACTCCTCATTTAACAATTATTTCATTATATAATATTTTGCATTTGTAACAGCAGTAAAAAGTCTGCTATCCTACCATGCTGTACATTAACAAGCAGGCCTGGCAGTCAAGTGTAGCAAGAGGGAGACAAAGGCTGTGCTGGCTACTGTTCGATGTCAGCTTGACTGGGTCATGGTTCCGTGGCTTAGGAGTAATATAATAACTCGACAGTTATGTAATGGTGAGATTTGGGTGATGAAGTCATCCTCCCTTTCACATGATGCCACTTTTTGCATTACAACAACCTGGTCTTTGGAAGCTAACTACGTTGATCTGTGAGGGGTGTGTGTGTGTGTGTACATAAATAAGGGGCTTCAGAATGCTTATGGGAAAATTCCATTCTTTTTTAAATCCATTTTCAATAAACTTTTTAAAAAATCATTTTATTGGATTGCAGCTGATAAGACACATGGAACTATGATAGTGCCCTAAATTCAAGAAGCCACATGGACCTACCCTGATGCAACCAAGCCTCCGAAGCCAGAGAAGCCACAGAGACCCCTGTCAGCACTGAGATGCTTCCAACGCCACTGGATACAAAGACTCTCTACCCAGTGGCCTGTGATGGTCCTGCATTCAGCATCATTGCATGTGTCTGTGAGTCTGAAGAGGACTTTATAGATTGGTATCAGACATATGGGCTAATATCGGACTTATGGACTTGGACTGGACTTGGTTGGGATGCTTTCTCAATGTTCAATTCCTCTTGTATATAAAACTCTTATACATTAAAAAAAGCATTTGATTGGGGGCTCTTACAGCTCTTATCACAATCCATACATACGTACATCATGTCGATAAACTTTTCAAAAACAATGTTATTGTGAAAGGCTGACAGTTTGCAGGGCAAACCAGTTTTCCATTCAATATTTCCTACACATCTTGCTTCATATCATTGATTGCTATCCCCATGATGTAACACCACTTAGCCCATTGCCTTCTTCTGTTTACTGTTTTCAATCCTCCTGCCTCCCTAACACCTACGCCTTTTTCTCTCAAATGATGGACTGTTAGAAGGTGGCGGTATACTTCCTGAGTGATGCTGTCCCACTTAAAGACCCCCTATTGTTTGGCTAAAAATTGAGCCCTGGGGTAAATTCAAGTCCAGAAGTGAAAGGTCGCTGAGGGTCATGGGCTCAGAGATTCTCTATCTCTATGTGACCAGTTAGTCTGTTCTTTTATATGGTTTTAATTTAATGGACCATTTTTCTATCCATGACCTTCTAATATGATCCCTTTCAAAGCAGTTGATAGTGGTAGCTGGTCACCAGCTAGTTGTTCAGGTCATTCCATGAACTTCTTGAAGCCTATTCGTGTGTGCGTGCGCGCGCATGCGCGCGCTTTAGAGAACAAGAGAGCTCTCTGTTGGTGAAATTGTTAAATGCTTAGCTGCTAACTAAAAGGTCAGTGTTTCGAACCTACCAGCTATTCTGCAGGAGGAAGCTGTGGCAGTGGTTCCATAAAGTGTGTACCCTTGGAAACCCAGTGGGTACTTCTATTCTCGTCTAAAGGGTCATTATGAATTAGGCTTGACTCCATGACAATGGGTTTGGTGTTTCTTGATGTGCTGTTGTCCGGTGCCATCTAGGCAATTCCAACTCATAGCAACCCCATGTAGAGCAGAACGAAGTCCGCCCGCTCCCATGCCATTCGCATAATTATTCTGATGTTTGAGCCCATTGCTGCAGCCACTGTGTCAATCCATATCTTCAAGGGCCTTCCTTTTTTTTTTGCTGCCTCTCCACTTATCAAGCGTCCTTATTCAGCCAGAAAAAGTGAAGTCTCATACATGCTATGACGTGAATGAACTTCAAATACATTATGCTAAGTGAAGGATTCCATTTGTATGGAACTCCCCAAATAGGTACATCAACACACGCTGAAAGCAAAGGAGTAGTTACCAGGGAGGGAGATCCACGTTTACTTTAAAATGGAGGATTTGCTGTCATGTTCATTTTGATGTTATAAATTTCAGTGCCCGGCTATCAAAAGATAGAGTGTCTGGGGTCTTAAAGGCTTGAAGATAAACAAGC
>NW_022103896.1:70045877-70047110 GCF_000313985.2 Echinops telfairi | reverse complement strand
AAAGAAAGAAAAAATTTTATCTCAGTTTTTTTAATCTGAAAGTTTTTCCAAGAGATTCCAGAAAAGTCTGGGCAGTTGTGGCAGTGTTAGAAGAGATGTCTGGTATCCCAAGGATCATACTTTGAAAGGAATCACACAGAACAGGACTTGGGTCTTCTGAAATGTTTGTTCTTCTAAGTCAAGCCCATTACGTGGTAGACATACTTCATTGCAGCCATTCTCCAGCTGCCTCCAAGGAAGACTGCCAGGCCATCTGATGGTGAGCAAAGCTCATCCCAAACCTGACTTCCTGCCAGAAGTCTCCGGGCCATTAGCCTTTTAAAAGGGGCCTCTGGTTAATGGATCTCACAAGCAATTGAACTGCAATGACTCAATACTTAAATGGAAGCCCTCTCAGAAGACAAGCCTGATTCAAAAAAAAGATCCTATTACTTTAATCATTATCATTTGCTCCTTGGGTTGAATTTGCTTTCTTTTTAGATTCTAATAACCTAAAATCAAGTTTTAATTTGTCCATTCCAATGCATATTCCTAGACGGTATTAGGAATGTGGGCAATTTTGTGCTGCCGATGTAAAAACCTGCACACAATCCAAAAACTGACCTAGAATTCATATTTAGCTAACCTTCTCGGTGGCAGAATCCTCTTTGCAGATGAGCAGGTAGGTAATTTCAATGTTTATTGTCAGCTAGCATGGATTCATTTATTCATTCTTCCTTCCTTTCTTTTATATTGCCCACATATATTTCACAATGTAATTTTACACAGAAATATCAGAGCACATTGCTCCATATTTTACAGATGTGTTTGTTACAATATGAACTTTTCGTTAATATTCCTCCCCTAACAGCTGCATCTAAAGTACATGGATGCTTTATAATTTGCTTAGAGTTTAAAGGCTTAATGGCAATAATTAAGGGAGAAAAAGAGGTTTACATGAAGTAACTCACTGGAAAACACATTCAAGAAACAGTAAGTAAAGTTTAATGCGGTCTCATACGCCTACAAGGAGTTGGCCCAGGATTTGCAGAGTAATTACCGCCCAAGTAATCTCGTTTTGGCACTTCTGTGATTGTAGTGCCAAGGAATCCTCTGTGAGTCCATCTCTGCCGATCTTCTTTCTCGATGGTCTTTTAAGATCTGTAGAAACGATTGTAAAATTGAAGCATGAGCCTTTCTTTCTAGTTTCTGAGTAGACTTCCTTTACTGACCAGTTCTTTCAAGATTGTAATC
>NW_022103896.1:70042952-70044658 GCF_000313985.2 Echinops telfairi | reverse complement strand
CATATATCTGTGGGGGAAACGATTCAATCCATGGCCATATGATTTGTAAAACTTGCATAAATGAGATATTTTTACTATCATCCATTCTACTTCCAAGGTACTTCCTGTGGTCTGTCTGATGCTACTGAAATTGGGATCCAAGCAAGGCAAAAGAGAACTGAAGAATCATGTTATTTGTATGTATGTTTGTGGCTTACAGTTCTTTCCATCACAGTTAGATTGTGGCTAGCTATCTCAGAGTAGACACGGCATCCAGGAATACTTGTAAAACCCATGGTATCCAACTCACCCAATATCAAGACCCAAAGGTTACTGGGCCAGAGATCACATTGTGACACAGCACTCAGCCTACAGGGAGTGGCTGTGAAATAAGACTTGATCGTTTACCAATTCCTTTTGAAATTCAGAAATTTCAAACAACTACTAAAGTTCTCTTCCTTTTAATTATGCTGGGTATATTTGACGTTTCTCTCCAGACGTCTGTCTGTCTTGATGTACATCAGGCTGTTGTCCCATTTTTTTAACTGGATAGTTTGAATATTACATATTTTATTAGTTGTTTACTAAGAAGCAGTACTTATCTAGGAAATAGTTTTTATAAGACAAAAATTGAACAAGAGAGTATGTTAGGCTAGGTTTGCTAGAGGAGCAAAAACAGCAACACTTACATGAGTGTGTAGATAGAAAGAGACAGGTACTAGAAATGGCTCCCACAGTTGTAGAAGTGGGTAAATCTAGTGAGGGTCAAGACCATGGGTCAGGTTGTAAACCAGAGGCTTCTCCTGACTCTTCTCACTGCAGAAGTTGATGAAGCAAGAAACAGGAAGTCAACCGTTGAATGAATCCAAGGTCGGCAGTCCGCTGATGGTTCCTGAGACTGACAGACAATATGACAGGGCGTGGCTGCACCAGATACAGGTTCCAGATTCACAAGTGAAACTTTCCCATGGAGTCTGCTTAAAAGGGAGCCACACCCTTGAGGAGGCTTCCTTCCAATTGCATCAGTCCTGTGACTTAAAAAAGGAGGCTGCCAGCCACCCCAACTGCTGGCTTCTCCAAGAATTTATTACATTCTGTTAGGCCCCATCCTGGAAGATGACTGCCAAACTGTAGAGGACTTGGACCCAGCCAAGTTGTCACAAAGCCTAACTATCACAAAAAGAAAAGGTGGCGTATATTGAGCAAGAAAATCCTTCCAAATCTTGCAGCTCACATGTAAGAGAATCTTCGTAGATTGTTTGATGGCAATCCTTATCTATGGTTTATAAGAATCTAACCATTTACAGGATATTATCAATAATGAATTTGTGGAGCTGAAAAACAAAGTTTTCTAAGCTATCAAAAATAAAAGTAAATTGGGTGGCTACAAAGGACTGACTTTCCTATTCTTATGAGAGAAACTATGACAAAAGTGTTGCCAGATGAAGAAGCACAAGGAATGTGTCGGTAAGAAAGGTAGAAGAAAACTATCAAAGATACATTTAAATAGTTCATTAATAAATATATTATATATTATCTTATTTTCCTGGATTGTGTTTTATATATGTGGTGTTTGTTTGTTTTACTGTTTGTATTTTGTTTGAGATTTCTTTTTTTTTCTTTTCTTTTTTTTTTTATTGTACAAAATCATCTCTTTTATTTTTTTTTATTTTTTTAATCAATTTATTGGGGCTCATACAATTCATCACAATACATAGATCAATTGT
>NW_022103896.1:70040157-70042680 GCF_000313985.2 Echinops telfairi | reverse complement strand
AATTTTGCAATTTTTAACATTAAACATAGCCTCCTATATTGACTATGGGCCCCTTGAGAGGCCGTCATCAGGTCATAGAATAAACCTTTCTCAAGTTGTTCCAGCTCCTAGTGGCTGCAAATTCTATTCTAATGTGCTCCACTCTGGCTGGGGAGTAGGATAGACTGGGGAGCAGTTAGCGGACGCCATGACCTGGACCTCAGCACAAACGGGTTACACTGGAATCTCTGCAAGTGGGGAGGCCATTGGTATTTTCTAAAAGTTCCCCAGTTGGCTCTACTGTACAGCCAGGGCTGAAAACTGACTGTTCACATGTAACCTGTTCCTTTGACAGATGATGAACTAGAGGCTCAAGCTGCAGTAAGCATTACTTGCTGTACCTTGCCATAAATCGCTTCACTAGTAAATAGTAGAACTGACCTTAGACCAGGACTCAACTGTGGTACATTCCTTGCTGTTTAATCAGACAAGTGGTCACAACTGATATTATTGTACACTAGCAGTAGGGCACGCTCACGAAAGGTTTCAGGCCAGAGAAACCATGAAATAAATGTTTTTAAAGCCTTAGGTAGGAAATGTACTGTTTACATTCAGTTATCACTGTGCTGTGAAAGAGAAGTTAAAACCCATCAAATGAGGACAGAGTTACAATCAGACTTAAAACTTACTGGGTTGATTTAAATGTCAAGGTCATGCCAGACTGAAAGCTCCTAAATGTAGGTGTTCTATTTTAAGAAAAATAGTTCATTCTGTCTCCATAGCTTCGTGTAAAGTTTGTCCTACATTTTTATTTTCTAAAGACATTGTTTAGGCCCTATTCTTTAAATAAACAGAAGTTGCTAACATCCTATAACTTTAAATATAATGTAGATGTTCAAGTGAGATATTTTAACAAACTTTCCTTCCCAGATTTCCAAGGTTGGGAAATCACTGGAACTGAATAACATTTAAAATTCCTTAGAGCATGAAAATTGTTTTATTCTCTGTAATCATGCAAATCTATCGTTTCTTTAGAGCTATTAATATTTATTGAACGTTTGCAATGAATGGAGTTCTACTTGTGTTTTTGATTTTGTTGTTTTTTACAGTTGGAGTACTGTACTTTAAATGATTTACATGTTTTCTTTATTGCATTGTAAAACAATATATTTGGATAAATTGCATTTTGATAATTGTATCCTGACTCATTTCATCATCTATCTTACTTTGTATGTATATATACCTTGTTTCCACAATTAGATCATAAACCCCAATTTTACATCTACCAAAGTAGCAAGGACCTAATCAATTATCTATTAGCACTTTTCAGAGGAATAAACAAAAGCCCAAATTTTAAAATAGCAAATACCCTTCCATTTACAAAATTCTCTTAGCATGCAACTGTTGAAGATGTATATTTCCCCAAAGTAGGGACAGTACTCAATTGATGGAAGTAACAGTGCTGATCTGGTCTGTGGGGGCGAATGCCCCTCCCACTTCATCCCCACAGTACGCTCTCGCGCTCTCTCGGTTATCCTTCATATCCTTTGCTCCCTGCCGCTGCTGCCTCCGTCTTTATAAGTGCTCGCTCTCTTGTGCTATCACAGTAAGTCACTTCCTAAACTCTCCCTATCTGTGTGCTTCCCTCGAAGCATTTTTATTTTGATTTTCCTAAACTAAAGATTTCATCTGTCACACTCCCTGCCTTTCTAGTCTCCCACTTGCCAGGAGGAGAGTATAAAGTGGTCCCCATGTTCTTTTCTACATTGGCTGCAACAGCAGCGCTCACTGTTGCACACACACAGAGCCCCTGTGGCACAGGCCACAGCCATACACACTACGACACAATTTCCAAACTCAAGATAGGCGCAGCCACATATGGCAGTAAGTGGAAAACATACCAGTTATTATGTAAAAACTTCCTAAATCATCTTTCAAGATGTCCAACTAAGCCAGTTTGTCTTTTTCCCAAGTGGAACAAATAACTACATCTTTCTTTGAATTGCAGGGAAAGTTTTGGCTTGCATTTCTGGGCCACACTGGACAAAGCAAGAGAGGACTTGGGTGTCATGGTCATGCAGGATATATAGTGGAATTCAGTGAAGTTCAATATATGTAATATACAATTCCATCAGAAAGTTCTTTACTCTGCTATTTAAAAAATTAGACACTAGAATCAACCATAAATCCAATGGCCAGCACAGGTTATCAATGAGGAAGCATTACTAAAAATGATAGGTCAGTTCGATCCACAGGTAAACAGAACATCCAGATCTAGGTTGCCTGGGAGTGGCAAGAACTCTTTTGTCCACAAATATCCTTGTCAACAGTCTACTGTGGCTTCTGAGGTTTCCTTGATACTTCACTGGTCTTCCTGGGGGATGGAATATATGTCAGAGGTATCTCATCTACTACTTCTCAACACTCCTTTATCTTCAGTGTCTGATTGAGTGTATAACAATTCTAAGACCCACTTTGACTCAGGAGAGAATAGTGCTAACATTGATGGCAACGTGAAACATGCCACCTCAGTAGGAGCCACGA
>NW_022103896.1:70038177-70039428 GCF_000313985.2 Echinops telfairi | reverse complement strand
GGCAACAGACTCGATTGTCCAAATTCTTGCAAATTAGTAAGGAGATTAAGGAACCTCTGTGAGTTTCAGTCATTAGAAAGTGTTGCTCAAAAAGATGTTGATAAAGTGACAGTTGTCACAGCCAGAAGTTATCCTTGGATATCAGCTGATTAGCAAATCCTAAAACCAGAGCAGAGAGAGAGCTTGAGGAAGAAATGCAGGAAAAATCAATGAAAATCTGGGAAATGCCCTTTGAATCTGGCCGTCAGGAGGGAGGGCAGGGAAACAAGAAGGGCTTCACCTCTTGGGTGCAGGTCTCATGGGATATTTTATGAAGGAAAAGGCTGGGACCAGCGGCTAAAACAGATCCCGGGGTGCTATCAGTGTGCATTCATTAGCATGGGAAGTTAGATAGGGTTGCACTGCCCATTATGCAGTGAAGACATGTACAGTCTCAACAGCATGTTTCTCTTGCAAGTGGATTGTCCAAGCAGCTGCAAAGATCAAAGTTTAGGGAGAAAAATGTCAGTATCTCACAGTAATTAGAGAGCAACAAAAGAAAAGTCTCTCTCTCTGTAGCTATTAAATGACCGATGATGCCCTTTACTTTTGCTCAGTCCAGAAAGTATACACTCTCTGTAACTACTACGCAGGCTCAGACAAAGGAGCCATCTTCCTCCTTTCTTCATCTACTCTCACTCCAAACTACAGAGGAAAAACGATTATGCTGTTATAATACTGGTCATCAGAGAGAGGAGAAAGCAAGTAAAATGTTTAGCAAACTGGCAAGTGGGTTTAACCCTTTAAAAAAGAAAGAAAGCTATTTAATAATGTCAACTAATGAATAAAACTTTATTCAGTTATATTCCTCAGCATCAAGAAAACACCCCAATCCAGTGCTGCCCAAGCCTACAAGTCCAACATTAGCCCATATGTCTGGCACCAATCCACAAAGTCCTCCTCCATCCACAAAATACACGCAATGACGCCGACTACAGGAGGAGCCGAATCAGTGAGCATGTAAGCATCTCAGCGCTTGCAGGGGTCTCCACACGGCTGCTCCAGCACCCAGGGCTGCATGAGGATAGGTCCATGTGGCTTCTCCTCAGGGATGTCTCGCAGGAAGTGAGCCTTGCCAGCTGAAGCAGAAACTGGCTAAAGCAGCTGCCCCCTGGTCCAACCATCAGAAAGCAGGAGACTTGAGAACGAGAGAGGTGAGGCTCACTGAGCCATTTATCTCTCCACCCTTCAATTAACTCCACATGTGTTTAT
>NW_022103896.1:70035289-70036704 GCF_000313985.2 Echinops telfairi | reverse complement strand
AGTGCTCCCATTAGTAACCCAATGCATAACCACTATGCCACCAGGATCCCTTGCACTTACCCAAGAAAAATACATAAAGCAAGTTTCAAGAAGCTAAGAGACCAGGGCATGGTGAGGACAGAGTGTGTGGGGGAGGAGAACTAGCACTGAATTCCTTCACCAAACCCAAACAGCCACAGCCAGCGTCACGAGGTCAACTCTGACTCAGAAAGACTCAGGATTGCAGAGTAGAGTTGATCTGTAGGGTCCCCCCACCCCCCGCCCCCCGCGCCCCCGCTGCCCACATAACCTTTGCAGAAGCAGATCACCAAGTCTCTTCCACGTACTCCTGGGTGGGTTCAAATCACTAACCTTTAATAGTTCAGCCCAAACAATTTGTGGCACTAGGGGAGGTAAGGTCCACCACTATCAAAGATGACTTACATTAGACCTTTTGAAATGTTACAGTAGACATGGTATTTAGACGTTTATTAACTGGTCTTCACGGTGTCAACGACTACAAATGTGATGTCGACTGCGAAAGATCAAGACTAAGAGGGGAGGGGAGAAAGGGAGACTATCTCTTCAAATGCCACCCCCCACCCGCCACCCATCCTCGAGTGCGAGTCAGAAGCACCGAACCACGGAGTCTGTGTGGCCCCAGCCCCACTGAGAGGAGCTCACAGGCTAGGGTGGGCTGGCATGGCGTGGGGTGGCTGAGAACGGGCAGAAAAGCCATGGAATGAGCAAGTTTCAGGACTCTCAATGGGATTCTGGCCTGCAGCAGTTGCTGGCTCCGGCAATGACGTCGTCTGCCAGGTGCTAGGGAGGAGTTGGGTTCTACCTGCAAATAACTTCCAGGTACCTTGAGAAATTCCAAAGTGAATCGAGACTTCTGATCCTGGAGTACTCTAATTCCATGGGAAGAAATGAGCGTGTGCCAACTTATTATTCAGTTAATGTGACCCATGAGTAACGTGGGTCCTCTTAAGTAACAGATGCCGTGCCCAGCAATGAGCCTTTCTGTATATAAAGGAATAGGGGGCAAACTGTCCCCTGCAGCCACCTTTCAGCAAACAGCAAAACAAACTCACTGCCATCAAGTCAATGCTGCCTTGTGGTGACCCGCTCTGGATTTCTGAGAGGGTAACAGTTAACAGGAGTAGAAAGTCCAGTCTTGCTCCTTGGGAGCTGCTGGTGGTTTTGAACTGCTGGCCTTGCGGATGGCAGCCCAACATGTACGCACTACACCACCAGGGCTCCTCATCTTAATATCATTAGTCACTCTTGTTGTTGTTGTTGTTGTTGTTGTTGTTGGCAGCTGTTGCATCAATTCTAACTCAGCGAGCCCAGGTGACAGAATAGATTCTAACTGCCCCTTAAGCTGTTGTTGGCCTTAGTTTTTATGGGACCCGCTCACCAGAAAGACACAGGCT
>NW_022103896.1:70031091-70032715 GCF_000313985.2 Echinops telfairi | reverse complement strand
GAGCATGTTTGAAAGGCACATGCGGGCCAAACCAGACTAGGAAAAAAGGTCTGGCAACTGTGTTCCAAAATTGTCCCATGATCGCTTTCTGAATCACAACAGAACAATGGTCAACGTGCTTGCTGTAGACACATCCTTAGGAGAGGAGACTCTGCAAAGGAGAGCACCGTGTTTGCTGAAGCAGAGGTCGGTGAGGGCATGGGAGACCCTCAGTGAGACGGACTGGCCCAATAGCTGCAATGACGGACTTGAACTTAATGGCGATCAGGAAGATGGTGCCAGACGAGACCACAGCTTGTCCTGTTGCACACAAGGTCCAAGTCAGACGTCACTCAACAGCAGCTAACACTAGCAATGGATTAAGGCTAAGACTGGGAAATGACGATGAGTCAAAAGGTATTATTACAAAATCATAGACACCTTTATGAAACAAAGCTATCAAAATGTCAAGCTATTATTTCTTAAAATACCCTCCATGGAGGTCTATACACTTCTTAGGCATGTCTGGTGGCATGTTGGGTAAACACTGGGCTGCAAACCGCTGCAAGGTGGGCGGTTCAAACCCACCAGGCACTCTGAGGGAGAAAGATGAGGTTGGCTGCTCCCCTCAAGTGTCCCAGCCATAGTCCCGGGAGTCAGCATCTGTTCAATGACAGACGGTAATCTCTTCGCAAGGACTTCTGTGCTCTTCAATCGCCACCACATCAAAATGGCAATTTGGGCTTCCTTGAGGGGCTCACATTATTTTCACTTTAAACATCGTTTGAGTTGGAGGCACAAAAAGAAATGTAAAGGGAAAAGAGCGGGGCTGTGGGGTGGCTGGGGTACAGTCCCCTGAGAAATTCCCCTAGAGTAGGTACAATGTCATGATGGGGGCGAGAAAGAATTCCTCGGTGCAACTTTCCTGGTATTTTTCTTCCCAATGGAATTTTCATTTTTTAAAATGAAGATACATACTTCTGTATCATGATCTTCTGTCATTGTCGTGTGTCTTTGGGGGAAATCTATCACGGTCACCCATTTGGAACACAGAACCACAGACACCAGCACCTGCCCAGCTGACCTCTCTGCCTCGAATTTCACTGGCCTCGCAGATCCCCTCAGAAGCCACTGCTTTGAGTGGACGTCTTCTTGGAAGCACCCTAGTGAGTCTAAGACAAGGGTACTGCTGAGGGAACGTGTCCGCAGCCATCCACTGATCACAGTGGTTCAACGTGGTTTGTTTGGGATGAACCCGTTCATCACGTGTATGAACTGGAACCATATAGCAATGCTTTTTACTTATCCTCATATTACACTTCACTAGTTCAGTTCACTAAATCACTTCCTATTGAGTCATAGTAGGATGGAAACATTTGATATGATTTCATATTTCCCTAATACCCATTTCTCTTTAAACGCCTTTATAAAGAGCTGTATTTAATAAACAACTCACGTTTTTCACATCATAGCTAATGTTTCTATTGCCACTATGCCCAAAATCATAGGTCTAGACTAATCATCTTTCAAATTATTTGTTTGTTTTCCTAATGTCCTGACATGCTTGCCTCCAAAAATCATTAGCCGTGTGCAAGAACACATGATCCTTCCGGGATTAAATCGATCCCTTATGACAGTGGCACCG
>NW_022103896.1:70028364-70030883 GCF_000313985.2 Echinops telfairi | reverse complement strand
TACAAATCGCCTAAATGTGTGTTGCATGATATGCACTGAATCAAAATAAATCTAAGGAAAAAATTAAATGCTATCCCCAATCATTGGTTTAAGAGATTTTAATGAGGAAAAAAAATCTTACCTTAATCTACCTACCAAGATTCTATGAATAAACCATGTTAGACGAAAGGTCTTACTCACCTTAAATGCTCCCCCCTTGAACCTCCATTAATTGTCAACCTTGAAAAGGATAAAAGTTCCAAACCATTCACTGTACATTTATGCCTAAGGGCTTTTGACAAAGTATTCCCAGAAAATCACTCAGCTAATCCAGATTAACCCATTTATAAATGTGTCTGGTAGTCACTGAGCATGACGGAGCTTATTCACACAATGAATATTGGTCTAATGCATATCTGTACATTGTTCAAAATAGAAAATTCCATTCATCTTATTTACTGGTTCTTGCTTTGCTTCTCACCACAGGCTTGCCGTAGAAATGCCAAGGCTACTTCCAGAATGAGAGAGAGCTACCAAATGATTCAAACATTCTAATGATGATAGTGGAAAGACCAAAAATTCTTTGTACCTTACTCAGACCCTATTCATTAAAGCTCTTAACATTAAAAGATAAAAGTGGATAGAGCCATCTGCATGTACAATTAACAGTGGTCAAAAACATGGAGTTCTAAGTAAGCCAATTAAAAGAAAAACAGAAAAATTTTAAAAAATTTTAAAAGATGATAATGACTTGAAAAGCCATAACAAATATGAGAACATCATAGGCTTTGAACTAATCCAAGGACCATTACTGTATTTTATCCAATTTACATTCCCAATGTTTATTAGGCCACTCACAGATGGTAGGAAGCTGAATGAATAAACAAATAGTGCTTTATGTGGCTGCTGTTGCGATGGTTGTGATTGTTAGGTGGTAAGTTAGTTTATTGTGCCAACCTGGCCGATAAACACATGCGGGGTTAATTGAAGGGCAGAGGGATAAATGGCTCAGTGAGCCTCGCCTTTCGAGTTCTCGGGTCTCTTGCTTTGTGATGGTCAGACCAGGGTGCAGCTGCCTTAGCCAGGTCTCTGCTTCAGCTTGCAAGGCTGACTTCCTGCAAGACATCCCCAAGGAGAAGCCACATGGACCTACCCTGATGCAGCTCAGGGTACTGGAGCACCCATGTGGAGACCCCTGCCAGCACAGAGATGTTTACACATTCACTGACTCGGCTTTCCTCCTGCAGTCTGCATCATTGCGTATGTTTTGTGAGATGGAAGAGGACTTTGTGGATTGGTGTCGGGCATATGGGTTAATGTTGGACTTGTAAGTTTGGGCAGCACTGGGTTGGGATGTTTTCTTGATGTGCACTTAACCTTTAACTCTCTCTTATACATGAGATTCTGTGGATTTGCTTCTCTAAAGTACCCAGACTAATACAGGTGGCATCCAGCCAGCTCTGACTCAGGTACCCTGGATACCACAAAATGCAACACCATCTAGTCCTGGACCCTCCTCACAATTGCTCCGTCAGAAGCCATTGTTGCAGACACTATGTCAATCCATCTCCTTGACAGTCTTCCTCATTTCCACTGCCCCTTTATGTTACCACGCATGGTTTCCTTTTCAGGTCCCGATGTCTCTTGACAACTTGCCCAAAGTAGGTGAGACGAAGATTCCCCATCTTCACTTTTAAGGAATATTCATGCTGTATTTCTTCCAAGACAGATTTGTTTGTTCTTTCGGAAGTCTGTAGTACTTTCAATAATCTTTACCAACACCATAATTCAAAGGCATCAATTCTTCTCCAGTCTTCCTTATACATTATCCAACTTTTACATGCGTATGAGGGAATGGAAATGCCCTGGCTTGTGTCAGGTATACCTTGGTTCTCAAAGTGACCAGAGACTCTCTAATATCCAGTCTCCATTTCTTCCATAGTAATAGTTTGTGGCTGGATCAGGAAATAGTCAGAGTCAAGGCTGTATTTCCCAGGCTCCCTTGCAGTTAGATGTGACCTTGTAATTAAGTTCTGACCAACAAGATAAAAATAGAAATGTCATGCTGTTTTCTTTTCTACTCCCTTCTACCTGCTGGCAGTTATGCAAACACACAGGCAGGAGCTAAAGCATGAATCCTGTGTACCACGAGGTGACTCAGAGAAGGAAAGCAACCTATGGTCAAACCGCAAGGTGGAAGGAGCCTGACTCTCTGATCCATGGACTTTCATAGTGCTCCAGGATTGGTAATCCTTCAAATTCTTGAATATGAAATAAACGTATATCCAGTGATGATCATTTGCACTTTAAACTGCTCAGTAATCGACATGTTTTACTTAACACCATACTTGTCGATCTATATGTTGAGCCAATAATCACAAAAGCTGGGCTAGATGAAGAAGATCGCAGCAAAGGGATTAAAGGAAGATTTACAACCTGTAGATTACACAACCTTGCTTGCTGAATCCCAAGAGGACTAGGTGTACTTACTGAGGAAAATCAAGAACTGCAATCTTTAAAAAACTTTAAAGATTTAAAAG
>NW_022103896.1:70026948-70028055 GCF_000313985.2 Echinops telfairi | reverse complement strand
TAACCCTATGTAGTCCTGGGTGCTGGAGCACCCATGTGGAGACCCCTGCCAGTACTGAGATGTTTACACATTCACGGACTCGGCTTTCCTCCTGCAGTCAGCATCATTATGTTTGTTTTGTGAGAGGGAGGAGGACTTTGTGGATTGGGGTTGGACATATGGGTTAATGGGTTAATGTTGGACTTGTGGGCTTCGGCAGCACTGTGTTGGGATGTTTTCTTGATGTGCACTTAATATATAAAACTTTATATAAAACTCTTTCTTATACATGAGTTTCTGTGGATTTGTTTCTCTAAAGTACCCAGACTAACACAGTGATTTTGACCAAAAATAAAACAAAAACCCTTTCTTATAAGTGCTGTGGCCTGTTATTTTTCACAAGTCCAAATATCTTCAACATCCTCCTATGCCAATAAATATTCTCCAATAGCATTATTTTATTTTTTAGCATTATTTTAATTGTATCATACTACTAAAGCATAAATGTGTTTTAACGTCACGATTCACAACCCCAGCTGCATAGAATAATTAGCCGCCCAAGACTCACCCCAAATCAATTAAACCTGAATCTGGGGGTGGGACCCATACATCAGTGTTTTCTCAAGCTCCCCTCATATAAGTCTAATGTGAAATAAGAATTGAAAGCCACAAGTTAAATGCACTCACAATGCACACACAGACATGAGATTGCAGGACTAGATGTAGAAAGAAGGAAATTCTGGGCTCTGGAGAATTTGCCTACAAGAAGTTCATTGTGGCTTGCCACTGTGCCTTCCTCTAGGCCTGCTCCCAGGATCACTTGAACAAGTACCAGCCGATGACATTAAGTATCTACATCAGAAACAGAGACATTTCAGGACAAGTGTAGCAAAAAGAAACAAGGAGTTCAATTTACTAGCCCAAGTGGAATTTAAGTCAAAAGGCTCAATCTATGATCTAGACATACAACAGTATATGGAAAGTACCGTGGCCTGCCAGAAGAACTAGCAAATCTGTCTCATAAGAATTACAGCCAGTAGACCAGAGGAGGTACACTGGTACAGATAGGAACTGAAAATACAGGGAATCCAGGACGGATGAGCCCTATAGGACCAGTGGTGTGAGTGG
>NW_022103896.1:70024377-70025675 GCF_000313985.2 Echinops telfairi | reverse complement strand
TCTAAAGTACCCAGACAAATACAAGGACTCAATGCTTAGAGAACACTGAGCCTCTGTTAAAAATAATGGCAATAGGTAAGGGTGATGGGTAATCAACACAATGGATGTCAAGTTATGGTCGCTAACCCATACGTACATATGAAGAATGTTGAAATGGCAAATGCTTTGTTACATATTTACCACAATTTACAAGACTTAGGACTCATTTTATATTAATAAAATGTGTCGTCTATTAGAACATATATGCATTTACAAGCCCAACTACATAGCATTCAATGATGAAAAGAAAAGCTCTTAGAAATACAAGGAAAAAGAAAAAAAGAAAGAAATACAAGGAAAAAGGGGAAAAAAAGAAAGAAATACAAGGAAAGGTCTGTAAATGACGATGGCGTACATATGTACAAATGTGCTGGACACAAGGGATGGATGTATGGATTGTGATGAGAGCTGTAAGAGCCCCCATTAAAATGATTTATTTTTAAAAAGAAGAAGAAGAAATACAAGGGAAAATGCAAGACCCAGCACCATCTGAGCAATCGGAGTTCCTTGCACTGTGTCCCTTTCTTCCACGCTAAGCTTACAACTTGGGGTATTGTTAAATACCGGTATCTAAAGGAAGGGCAAGCCTAACTACCACATTCAGAATGCTGGATCCCCAATTTGTGCAAAGTCTAGAAACCAGCAGCTTTAGAGGACTGCCTTAATGGGGCATATTCTTATCATTCATTATATCAGGTCGAAAAAAATGCCTAACTGGGCCAGGCGTGTTTGACAGCTGGAGATACACAATTTAACCGTGGAAACACTGTCTTAGCAAACTCAAATTAAAAGAAGGAAGGGGAGAAAGAGGGAAAGAAGACAAGAGAGGAAGGCAAAGACAGACCTTTGCTAACTAGCAGATCCTGTGTGAAGTCCTTTCACAAATATTTATTCAAAATGTACACCTCTCTGACATTAATCTCAATAAGCCCAGGAAGACCTTTTTAAACCCTAAAGCTCTGAGCTTAAGTTAATTTATACTTTAGACCCAGGTCTCTGCTAAACAAATCATGTTAATGCTCAAGAGGGTTGAGAGCGTAAGCTTTGTAGAGATACCAGGGGAGTAAGGGGAAGGTGCGATAGAAAGGGGGGACTGATCACCAGGATCCACCTATAACCCCCTCCCTGGGGGACAGACAACAGAAAAGTGGGTGAGGGGAGATGTCAGACAGTGTAAGACATGACAAAATAATAATAATTTCTAAATTATCAAAGGCTTGTGAGGGGAGGTGGGGAGGGAGGGGAAAATGAGGAGCTCA
>NW_022103896.1:70021212-70022330 GCF_000313985.2 Echinops telfairi | reverse complement strand
TAACAACCATCTGTCAGGGAGGCTCTAATGGGGATTTCTGCCTAAATTGGAAGGATAAACTGTTGTTGTTGTTAAGTACGATTGAGTCAGATTTAACTCCTAAGTATAACATTTAACTCATAAATATAACAGGACAAAATATCCCCAGTCCTGCACCATTCTCACCATATGACATTCTCACACTATGTTTGGTCCTATTGTTGCATCGACCATGTCAATCCATCTTAAGGGTCTTTCGCTGACCCTCTACTTTACCTAGCATGGCTTCCCTCTCCAGGGATGGGTTCCTCCTAATAGCCTGTCCAAAATCTCACCATGCTCACTTCTAATGAGCAACTTGGGTGTAAAGTTTGTCTTACTGTACTGGTTGATCCCTTGTTATGATGCTGGAAGCTATGCCACCAGTATTTCAAATCCCCCCAGGGTCCCCGATGGTGCACAAGTTTAAGCAGAGCTTTCAGAATAACACTCAAAAGAAAGGCCTGATTGGGGGTTATGGGGGAGGGATTAATTACCAGTGAAAACCTTACAGATCATTGCAGAGCAAAAATAACTGGACTAAAGCCAAATCAAAACAACTCATTGCTCCATAGAGCTTTCTTGGCAGTGGCTTTTACAGACGCAGACAGCCTGGTATTTCTTTTGTGGAACTGTGGGGTAGCACCACCATTTCCGTTAGCAATTGATTGTAAATGGCTTGCACCAGGTAGGCATCTTAAACTTGACCCAACAAGCACATTCACTGTTACTGAGTGGAATCTGACTCACAGCGAACCTGTGAGACATAGTAGGACTTCTCCCTGGGTGTCCTTAGACTGTAACACTTTCACCCCAAGGAGCAGCTGGTGACTTTGAACTGCCAGCCTTGCTGCTAACAGCTCAGTGTTTAGCTCACTATGCCACTAGGGGGCCTTCAAAGTAGGTCAGCTTTTTCCAAATGCCTGTTCAGGTATGATAAAGCTTGGCAGAAGTGACAAAAAATAAGTAAATCATTGATTAAGGATAAAGATTTAATTTTTCCTAGGGTTCACATTATTTGATTTAATAGACTGTTCTTAATTCTGAGATAATATCCTTCATTTTTCATTGTTAAAAGTCCCTCTCTGCTATGAAAGAAT
>NW_022103896.1:70008608-70009939 GCF_000313985.2 Echinops telfairi | reverse complement strand
TATATGCAAGCAGGTTCCATCTGGAATGATAAAGCATGCTGATGTGATAGTGCTGATAATGGTAGTTTTGAAAAAATATGTTTAAATATGAAATGACAAACAACAAACAGAGAAGTCAGCACACCAAATGTCAATATTTTATTTAGAGGCTGCAGCATAGTGAATCTATTAATAGGAATATTCTGGCCATGGTCTTTGAAACGCCCTTCAAAGACCATTTTTCTCATGGGTCTTGGTAAGAGAAAATGAGGGAAGATGCTAAATGGATCAACTAGGTTCCTCCTTAAGCAGAGTACAGGCAGTGATGGGCTGGCTTCCCAGCCCATGAGGCCAGTACCATGAAGTGCCTTCCGGGGTGGTAGGTCTCCAGATTCTCAATTGGGGAACTGGGTTTGCTGACCCACCAGGCTAAATCCAAGCACCTTTGAGCTGACCCTTATGATGCAGTCGAGTGCCCTTTGGGGGTTATCAGCAAATAGGGAGCTTTGTGACCTTGCCGAGCAGGGCAGAGGCTAGGTCAGGATCTGTGGTCAAACCGAGGCCTGCCGGTGTGCATGGCTGGGAGGAAGCTGTTGTGATCAAAGAACTACAACTCAAGCATGTCTGATCCTGAATTGTAATCTATTACAGCCCATAAGCTGAGTATGACGTTGAGTTCTGTGCAGTCATTGCCATGAACGCTAAGACCCTGCTGAGAAGTGGCGAATGCTATGACAGAGAGCCGGGGTCAGAATTGGGAAGGAGGGTGGAGGCATGCCTGACCTCTGCCTCCTGACCTTGGGCAGATGTGGAATTTGACTCTCCTGCCCCCTTATGAAGTTGGAGGAGGTCAGATGCTACCTCCACATCATTCTTACATGGTTATAATGCTCACATAAGAATCACGCTTTTTCACAAGCACAGTAAAAATGGAGGCACCTTCTACTGGAAGCTGTAATCAAAATGTCAAGGAGCCCTAGCGGCCTAACTGACAATTCAGTGGTTCAAACCCACCAGCAGCCCCAGATGAGGTAGTCTGCTTCCATAAAGATTACAAAGTCTTGGAAACCCTATATTAGGTCACTATGGATCAGAATCAACT
The DNA here is from genome assembly GCF_000313985.2 of Echinops telfairi. Classification (NCBI taxonomy): domain Eukaryota; kingdom Metazoa; phylum Chordata; class Mammalia; order Afrosoricida; family Tenrecidae; genus Echinops; species Echinops telfairi. The sequence continues at coordinate 70,008,858 of NW_022103896.1, read as the reverse complement.
CAGTTGGATTTTAGGAATCAAACATTGAGTCAATCTAAAGATTTGGGGGAAATTTTTTAACAAATCAAAATCAAATATCCTAAAGGTATACTTTTAATTACCCGAAATGATAAGAAATTCTGTGTTTCAATTACATTCCAAATTGTTTTACACAAATCCTTTAAAATGTTGTCAGATATGCTTGACATTATTAATGAAACCAGTCAAAGAACCTCGAAATTCATGCAGGAATTTAGTATCCTCTAAAAGT
>NW_022103896.1:70005482-70007203 GCF_000313985.2 Echinops telfairi | reverse complement strand
GCACCAAGAGATAGAAGAGAGATTGAAATAATGGAGTCGGACACATTTCATGGTAGCATGCTCACCTCAGCCTCACCTGGTGGTCCACGTGGAGAGAGAGAGATATTTATTACTAACCAAGGCTTTATATTTTCTGGGGACGTGCAAGCCCCCTAATTACAGATGAAAACATACGTCACAGGGAAAGATTGTGCTATACGTAATACAGTAATGGGAAGGGGTGATCTAGGGGTATCCACGCAACAGGAAGGGGAGGTAATGGAGGTACACATGTGACAAGATGGGCAGATCCTAGATTCAGGGAGGCAGCTTAATTTTGGATATCGCTGAGCCAGTTTGACCTGTTCTCTGGCTCACATAGAAACCATTATCAGTAGGGTGTAAACCCCACCTACAGGGACCAGACTAGTGGTTGCAAGCCTTTAGGGAGAAGTAGCCCATTGTCCGTAACAGCAGGGAGTGGGCCCTACTTGTGATGGTAGCTGACTGTCTGGTAGCTGACTGCCTTCAGGGAGGTAACTTGACGATCATTTACCATTAGCTGCAAGCAGTGTCCTAAGTCTAACATATATTTGGGGGAGATGACTTGGGAGAAATCTTTCTGTTTCCCACATCATGTGATTCTTACCCTTTAACTTATCAATATGCTGAATAATATTGATGGACTTTCAGATGCGAAACCATCTCTGCACCCCTGGAATTAATCCCACCTGATCATGATGGACGATGTGTTTTATATACTTTTGTATTCGATTGGGCAATATTTTGTTAAGGATTTTTGCATCTATGTTCACTAGCGATATTGGTCTGTAGTTTTCTATTCCTGTGGGATCCTTGCCTGGTTTGGGCATCAAAGTTATACTGGCTTCATAGAATGAGTTTGGGAATTTGTCATCTTTTTCTACACTGTGGAATAATTCAGGAGGATTACTGTCAGCTCTTCCTGAATGCTTGGTAGAATTATCCCATCTAGTCTGGGAGCTTTTTTCATTGGTAGTTTCTTGATAACTATATCAATTTCTTCTTTTGCTATCGGTCTATATAGGTTCTTGACCTCTATCTAGGAAGGAATTGTTTTTCCAAGTATTTTTCCATGTCTTCCATGTTGTTGAATTCATTTGAATACAGACTTTCATAGTACTTTGTGATTATCCTTTTAATCTTGTTGGGGTCCGTTATGATTTCCCCAGTTTCATCCCTCATCCTGACTATTGATGTTTGCTCCTTCCTTTCCTTGGTTACGTTTGCCAGCGGTCTGTTGATTCTTTGATCTTTTCAAAGAACCAGATTTTTGCTACATTGATTTTTTTTGGCACCATTCTCTTGTCTTCCCACTTGTTTAAACTCTGTCCTGATTTTTATTATTTTTCTTTCACTATTGGATGGGTTATTCTGTTGACTATGTAGTTGCTGGAGGCTTTTTGATAGTGTATGAGTTACAAATCTCTTCTCCTTTGTCATATGTGCATTAATCACTATAAAACTTCCTCTGATAACTGCTTTTGCTGTATCACATAGATTTTGGTATGTTGTATTCTCATGCTGCTTAGTTTCTAGAAATTTCCTAATTTCCTCTCGAATCTGGACCAGTACCCATTTGTGTCACAGAAGATCATTATGCATCCTCCTGTTCTCTGCCCTTGTTTTTCTGGTCATCCCTTTGTCCATCTCCAGCTTTATGGCATGGTGATGTGAGTGGGATGTCTGTGTAATCTCTATGC
>NW_022103896.1:70002355-70004179 GCF_000313985.2 Echinops telfairi | reverse complement strand
GCTGTTGACTTTTCATTGTGTCTTGTTCTGGTAGACCAATTATTTGAATATTGTTCCACTTCATAAAATCTCTCATTGTTCTTAGGTTTTCTTTGGCCTCTTTGATTATCTTGTTAGACTGTCTTTCCCATTTGTGGAAGTCTGCCTGATTGTCTTTGAGTTCACTGGTATGATTCTGTGCCTCTTCTGTGTTGGTGAGCTCAGTGATCTTGTGTTTTACTTCTGTTACCTCATCCATTAATTCTTGTAATTTCCTTTGTTGCATGAACTTCATCCCCTCTATCGTGAACTTCATCTCCTCTATCATCGTGTCCTTATTCTGTGTTGCTTCCCTCATATCCTATATTACTCCAGACAGCATTCTGAAGATATCTTTTTGTGGCAGATCAGGGTCTGATTCTTATATGAGTATCATTAGGTTTACGACTTCCTCCAGTGTTATGTTTTGTTTTCCTTGTTTTCTTGTGGAGGGTGTTGAGGTATGTTGCTGTTTGCATGTCATTTTGGAAGAACTGGGCACCATGTTCCTGGGAGACCAAGGGGTGCTGACCTCTTTCTCTGTGTGACTCTTAATAGTGTTTTCAAGGATGAACTGTGGCCTACTATGGTGGTGGTGGGGATGGCTATGTAGGCAGGGTGCTGTGGCAAGTCAGTGGCCAGTGGCAGTGGGGGACTCAGAGGCTAGACTGAGGCAGACGACTGTAGGTATGCCACTGGGCTGGGTTGGGGCCGGCTTGCAGGGTGGGAACAGGCCTGGTCTGGACTATCTGGTCATAATTTTTAGCCTTTTAAAGACTAGTTTGGGGTTTGGGCTGTGACTATCAGAACCTGTTGGCTTTTCCTGTTTTGTTATGTTAAAATCCTAGGCTGTGCTCTGGGGATTAGAGTTCTGACTGTCTTGTTAGATTTTGTTTTTATCTTGGTGTAATAAGACTTTATTGAAAACAGAAAACTGGGTGAACCGAGGATTACATGGCTGTCTTGTAATGTAAATGCTATGATAATGGACAGAGTTCTTCCAGCTTACATTCAATGCTACACAAAGGAAACTAGCCTGGAATTGAAATCATTTTTTTTAATTTTCCCCTTTTTATAATGGGCTTGTGGGGTGCCCTGGGATCGGGGCTGTGCCATGCTGTCCCCTAGGGAAGGAGGACCAGATTAGCAGAGTGGATTTGGGGTGCTGCTGGATCTGAATTCTCCCCTGGTTACACTCCTGTGTCACTCCCAGCTCTGTCCTACTCAGCACCGCAGGTTGCACTCTCAGGAACTACGTTCTGTCACAGGTAAATATCCCATCGGCTCTTCGATTGCTGCAAATTAGTGTCTAATTACCTAACATAACCCACACTGGAAGGCATGGAGCTGGGGAGAGGGGGAAAGAAGGTGCCAATGTAGTCACTCAGATCCTGTCTGTGTGGGGAGCTGCAAAACCCTAGACAGCAGAAGCAGGGTGGATAGCAAAGAGGTACTCTGGTGTGAGCACTTGTGACTAGTTCTCACAGGCTGTCCACGAGCCTGGGTTTATGACCACTTTTAAACAGAAGCCTGGGGAAATTATTGCTGCCTGCAGGACTCGGTTCTTGGGCACAGGAAGGGGTGGTGGATACCGTCCTGCTGGGCCTGGCAAGGGGTTAGTGGAGCCCATAGGCAGATGCAGTGAACTTAGAGCATTTCAGGGAGCTCTTGAATCACTTCGTGGGTGAAAATCATGGGTGGAAGTCTGAACCAGATCCTAGTACTCTAGCACCCAGTCTCTTAGTATTGGCCTCCTTACCTCTTAATTTTCTGGTCTAACAACAGGAGCACTGGGCAGGTGATTCT
>NW_022103896.1:69992915-70000673 GCF_000313985.2 Echinops telfairi | reverse complement strand
CTGGGGGATGGACAACAGAAAAGTGGGTGAAGGGAAATGTTGGGCAGTTTAAGATATGATAAAATAATAATAATTTACAAATTATTAAGGGTTCATGAGGGAGGGGATATCGGGGAGGGAAGGAAAAAAATGAGGAGCTGCTACCAAGGGCTCAAGTGGAAAGCAAATGTTTTGAGAATGATGAGGGCAACAAATGTACAAATGTGCTAACAATGGATGTATATATGATTGTGATAAGAGTTGTACAAGCCCCCAATAAAATGATTTAAATTAATAAAAGAGTGTTTTGTTTTATAAAATCAATATTCATTAAGCGTTTGAGTTATTAATGTTAGGGTTTCCTAGAGAAACAGAACTAGCTATATAAGTTTATGTTCAGGCTAGTAAATCCAAAATCTGTAAATTGGTTAAATGGCCAGAGAACACTGCAGTCTGAGAAGAGCGAAGATTGAGGGATTCCAGGCAAAATGTTTATTTGTATTCTGGAATCATAATATATCCCAGGAGATCTTCCATTTTGTTCTTAAATTCTTTTACTAGTTGGTTTAGGCCCACCCACATTATGGAAGGCAATCTGTTTTACGTAAAGCCAGACAATTTAATCATATGTGATGATGCGATCAAACTTATTACAGAAACTAATGTTTTACCAAACAACTGGGTGTCATAGTCAAATTAATATCAAGCATTTACTAAACAATGAGCTAAGTGCTAAAAAGTAGAATTTGAACTAGGGTGAATTTAAAGAGTCCAAATAATTGAGTACTAGTTAATACAGTATTGGTTGTACTTAAATCACAAACAATAAAATAATTTTTACAAAAATGATTGTCACTTTTACTTTTGTAAACTAAAAAATGTAAAATTTACTTCTCTTTAGCCTTCCTCTTGTTTAACATGGCTATTTCAGATTGCATAGGTGCCCTGGTGGTTTAGTGTGCTGCTAACTGCTAGGTGAGCAGTTCAAACCCAGCAGTTGCTCCTGGGGAGAAAGATAAAGCTCTCTGCTCCCATAAAGTTGTGCAGCCTCGGGAACCCACACGAACAGCCCTATTTTGTCCTACGGGGCTTCTATGTGTGGGAATTAACCCAATGACAGTGAGAGTTTGGATGTCAGATTGCAAATATAGCAGGGTCCTTTCTACCTAGCAACAGCAAACAAACAAATACAACCTTTGCCATTGGCCAGAGCTCTATTGGAAACAGGAAAGTTCTGGTCTTAATTATAGCTATGGAGTCACGTGTTAGCACAGAGAGAAGTACGGAACATGACTTTTTAGGGCACATCTATGCCTCCAGCTCATGGGAGCTCTGCTGGAGAGAAAACAAGAAGGAAGAAAAAGTAGGACGTAATTTAATGCATATTTAACGTTCTAAACATTTGTTTTATTGGCATCTACTTCACATGTCACACAGTTTAATTATTCAGTCTTTAATAAAAAGGTTTATACAACCATCACCACAATCAATTTCAGAACATTTTCTTCTCATATTTATTGCTGTTAGTGCCTCATCTCCCCACAACATTTAACTTTTTAAATCACAAGAACTACTATTGCCCTAATTTGAGAAGCTCCAGGTAGACTAGGTGGGGCTTCAACATTTTCATGGAAAAATGAAATGAAAAGATAATGACATTTTCCCATGACATTTTGAAACTCTCGAGTACACTTTTTAAAAAACCAACAAATATTTTAGCTTGGTATTTTGTTTGGAAATGATAAATTAGATAATCACTGAAATTTTTATGGAGAAAATTCCTTGGATTTGGCCATCTCTGTCTTGCGTGGACCAAGCTCAGAGTGAGAATTAGTACTTTAGTATTTTGAATTAAGTCTTTCTTTCTATGAACTCTTTTTGAGGTTTTCAGAGCAGTTTCACTCATCACATATTCAACACATCCTCTCTGTAGACCGATGTCAAATGAGTGCGATTAACACAAGGAACATGCCCAAAGAGGGATTTGGTGATCTGACCAAGGTCACAGTAAGTTCCCGACGAGTCCAGTGAGGACGTTCAGGTTTCCAGACTCTACTGGCGGAGCTCCCTTCACACGTTGGCAAACATCCCCTCTCGCCCTATCTGTAGCCTCATTCTATTCTCAGACTACATTGAAGTCATGCTGAAAATAGCATTTCCTTATTACAGCCAGAAGCTCTTCTGTTCATAACAAGACAGAGAGAACGTTTAAAGAATACACACACACACACACACACACACACACACACACACACACACACACGAGAATATGGCAATAGTCCATTCAAGCTTAGCTCTGGAAGCACACCCAAGCCTAATTAGAGTTGCCAGAGTTAACAAACCCCAAATACAAGACATCTAGCTACATCTGAATTCCAGACAGACAATAAATATTTTTTTTAGTGTAAGAATGTTCCATGAATATTTGGGGGATAGTTACAATACATAGATAGGTATATGTCCTTTATCTGAAATGCAAGTTTAAATGGGTGCACTGAATTGTATTACATCGTATGAGGACCCTACCTTCCCCATTCCCACATCTAACCTCCTGCCCCACACAGAGTAGAGAAACTCACCCAGGTCAGAGGGAACACCAAGGAGACACCTATTTGTCTGAACTTGGAAAGATTATTCTCAATTGAAATATACAAAACTAGTTCTTCAATCCATATGTTAGAGAATGAGGGCCCTTAGTATTTTATAATAGAAATGCTTTCTAAACTATAATTATATGTATGAGCATTTTTCTCCAATTACAAAAGAAATATTTGTTGTTGCTGTTGGGTGCCTCCGAGTCTCTTGGTTTCTGACTCATCGCAATCCTATGTGCAACAGAAGGAACTCTGACTGGTCCTTCCCCATCCTTACATTGTGCTGATGTTTGAGCCCATTGGTGCAGCCACTGTGTTACTCCATCTTGTTGAGGGTCTTCCTCCATTTTCCCAGCATGATGTCTTTCTCTAGGAGGACTCCTAGCAGCTTGTCCAGAATACTAGGACGAAGTCTCGCCATCCTTGTCACCATCCTTGCTTCTAAGGAGCATACTAATTATACTTCTTTCAAGACAGATTTGTTTGTTCTTTTGGTAGTCCATGGTACTTTCAATAGCCTTCATCAACACCGTAGTTCAAATGCACTGAGTCTTCTGCGGTCTTTATGATTCAATGCCCAGCTTTCACATGCATATGAAGCAACTGAAAGTACTGTGACTTGTGTCAGACACACCTTAGTGTCAGACACACCTTAGTCCTCAGAGTAACATCTTTGCTTTTCAACCATTAAAAGAGGTCTTGTGCAGCAGATTTACCCAATGCAATGCGTCATTTGATCTCTTGACTGCTGCTTCCATGGGTATTGATTGTAGACCAAAGTAAGAGAAAATCCTTGACAATTCAATCTTTTCTCCACTTATCATGATATCGCCTACTGAGACAATTGTGAAGATTTGGGTTTTCTTTACATTGAGTTGTGCTCCATACCGATGCATCCTTGATCTTCATCAACAAGTGCCTCAAATCCTCCTCACTTTAAGCAAGCCAAAGTTGAGTCATCTGCATATCACAGGCTGTTAATAAGCCTTCCTCCAGTCCCAATCCCACATTCTTCTTCATATAAGCCAGATCCTCTGATTATGTGCTCAGAATACAGACTGAGTATGGTGAGAGGACACAAGCCTGTCACACACCTTTCCTGATTTTAAACCATGCAGTATCATCTTGTTTTGATTGCACAATTGCCTCTTGGTCCATGTGCAAGTTCCACAGGAACACAGTGAGTTATTCTGGAATTACCATTCTTCCCAAAGCTATTGTAGTTTGTTATGATCCACACAGCTGAATGCCTTTGCATAGTCAATAAAACACCAGCAAACCTCTTTCGGGTATTCTCTGCTTTCGGCCAAGACCCATCTCACATCAGCAATGACATCCCTTGTTCCACATCTTCTTTTGGATCTGAACTCAAACTCGGGCAGCTCTCGGTCAATGCACTGCTGCAACCATTGTAGCAGACAGTAATTTCCAAAAATGGCTTCATCCTGCTTTTGTGTTATTCACCTTTCTATGATGTGACCATGAAGTCTTGTCTATATGCCTTTCCCTTTTTAACAGAGCAAGCTCATACAAGAAAAATGACAGAAGGCCCGCACCTGACTTCCGACTCGCCTGAGGCAGCCATGCTTATAGGAAGTCAAACTGTGCAGAGAGGCCACATGAGCCCCTCTTCAAATACTTCTAGCCCTGGGGTCAGCCCTATGAGTGAAGAAGCCCCCAACTCTTGAGCCATGCTAGTCGTCAAACCTTTCTAACTGAAATCTGCAATAGTGTCAAACAAAGCCACGCTGTCCTTGCTATGACCTTTCCAAACCCTTGACCCTCAGAACTCATGGACGCCGTAAAATTACTGTTGTATGCTGCTAGGCTTGTAATGGTTTATTAGGCAGCAATATTAGAACAGAATATAAGCTCACAATAGTCATAGAAGAGAATGTAATCTTAATTCTACACACGTTCAAAATCTCAAAGTATGTGCTTTCAATATTTTTCTGTAGGTATATGGTTCCTTTTTTCTTCTTAAACAAACATGGTACCATAACACAGATAGCATTTAATAGTCTGATTTTTGGTCTCAACAGTATTTCTTGAAGAACTTTACATGTCATTGAACACTATTATCTTTGATGATAATTATTGTAATGCATTCTATTGGACCTTTAGGTGTTTCTAGCTTTGTGTTATTGTAGCTGCAACAAACATCCTTGGGCACACATCTTTGCACTCATATAACTTTTTGCCTTATAACAAATTCCTAGAAATAAAATTGCCAAAGTATAAGGCCTCTGTATTTTATAAGGCTTTTGATATGTAAATATACCCCTGGTAGCACTGTGGAATAGCCACTGGGCTGCTAACTGCAAAACTGGCAGTTCAAACCCTGCCTCGAGCAAAAGATGAGAACCCCCATCACTATTACAGTGTCAGAAACCCTATGGACTAGAGTAGCTTGGAGTAGGACTGAACCCAGTGACAGTGGGGTTTTGATATATACACTGCTTCCAGAAGTGATATTTTTAATTAAGAGGTTTAATCTTTTTATGCTGTTAAAAACATTGTCAAATTGTTCCCTTTTTGCATTCTCACCAACAACCAGTATTCTGATTTTGTGAAATGTTGCCAATTTCATGACCAAATATAATAGCTCTTTTATAATAGCAGAGAGTAGACGGTTTTCCAGGTCAATTGGCCCTTTGTGTCTCTTTTCAGACATAAATTGCCTCCTCATTCCTTTGCCCATTTTTAACGAAAATATTTGTCACCTTTTAAAAGTCTTTTGCATGTTAATTTTATTAATCTTCGGTCATCTAGAGAGACAGTTTTTCTAGTTAGTCATTTGTCTTTTAGTGGCTATGTATTTCAAATATCTAATATTTTTTTTAAAGATAAAATACCCTCTATGTAATTAAATGTTGTTATAGGCCAGGTTGTACCCTGAACTATCAGTCTGTTATCCCTAAAGCCATGTTCAGTGATGTTTATCAAGTGCAGGGGAAACGAAACAAAGAGACCAGCACAAAGACACCCATGTGGAACCGAAGAATGCAACCAATAGGAAGCAAAGGAGACGTGGTTAAAGCCGACGTGTTAGAGGAAAACCAATCTGGATATGAATTCTGCTCTGCCAGGCATAGCGCTTTTTATTCATAGTCGTAACTGTTTACTCAAGTTCAAGTGCCTTGCTAAGCACTTTACATGTACGTGCTTATATAATTCTCACAATAACTCCTTACCACCACCACTGCCATCACTGTTCTTGAAATGGGCTCTAAATTCAGATGGAAATGATGAGGGCAACATATGTACAAATGCGCTTGATACAATTGATGTATGCATTGTGATAAGAGCTGTAAGAGTCCCCAATAAAATAATGTATTAACATACAAATAAATAAATAGATTTAGATGGGATATAGTCAAGGTCGTATTCTGTCTCTAGTGGACTTGCTACAGTGAGCAATCAATGGTGTGTCCCACAGCCAGCACCTCGCCTCATCTTTGGTTGATGATATTGAGCTTCTGCATCATCTTTTCTCGCAGTAGTCAATTTGATTTCTGTGTATTCCACCCGGTGAGGTCCACGTGGAGAATTGTTGTTTATGCTCTGGGAAAAAAGATACTTGCCAGGAAGCAGTTGTCGGTGTTGGGACATCATCCCATCATGCCATCTCCAGCTCCTTTCCCATCGAGGCCCTATTTTCCTGAGCCTTCCTCTTGATCTCCAGCTTTCATATTACAATCTCTAGGAATTATCAATTCGGCCTGATTACATGTTTGATGAGTTTCAAACTGAACAGTTGGTAGGATTCTTCAATTTCTTCATCATTGGTTTCATTTTTAGTTAGGTACTATTCAAATCCTCAAATTATAATTAGAGACGCAGAGGCTTAGCATGAGCTGAACAATTCCTAGATGCTGTAAATGGAGCCTTTGTCTCATGCTCAAGCCTGTGCGCTTAACCAATGAACTTTTTGGTCCCCTCTCTAAGACTTAGTTTCCACCCTTGGCCTTTTGACAATTAACTAATACTATTCAAGGAAAGGGCTTAGTGCAATGTCTAGCATGCAATGGGCCCTCAGTAAAAAGATGTCACCACCTTATCACCTTCATCGTCACCAGGTGACCTCTGTCTTATCACAAAGGGTGCACTAGCCTATAATGACACATCCTTGTGTCAATAGCCCTTTTATTTCTAATCATACCTGCCCATCATGAGACCTTCACGCTCCACATATGTGACATGCCTGCAGAGTTCATCTGAACTGCAGGGCACAAACCATGGTCATGTTTTATATTGTGCCAACAGTTTTTGCCCTTCTCCAAGAAGCCTCTCTGCCCCACACCCTCTCTCCTTGAGAATGTTGATCTGGGAGAGCATGGTGGGGTTGTCTCCCATAACCTAGGAGACCCACATTTACAGAATATTTCCTATGCAAGTGGCAACATATTCCCATCAGAAGGCAGAGAGCCTTGTTTCCTTTCATTTTCTGCATCTTATTGCAAAGACCCAGATTCAGCCATTGCATTTCTTTTTTTCTTGAGTACTTTTATTAGCATACACGTCATATATCATACAATGTAATCATTCAATCATATTAAAAGGATTTACATGACCATCACCACAAGCAGTTTCAGAACATTTTCCTCTCATACTGATTGTTATTAGCTCCCCATTTCCCCCCATCCTCTCCTGCCATGCCTCTAGGTAATTATTAATCCATTTGCTGTCTCTATAGACTTATCTATTCTGGATTTAATATACAGAAAATCATACCAAACACAAAAAAGGAAGCGAGCAAGCAAACAAAACAACAATACTAGACAAAGCACAGAAAAACCTCAGTCAAAAAGAAAGCAGGAAATGTTTAAAAAGTTAAACAACTTTGAAATGGTCAAAAGGTAGCTTAAATGATAAGGTATCACATTTTAACCTAACTACATCTGCCATAATCTAATTTGCAGTGTTTTCTATCTCATAGCAAGGCTATTCGTGTCCCTAGACAAGGCTCAGAGGGAATTTAACAGAGGCTTAATCCACGTGTGACCCTGCAAAAAGATTTTGGGCTTCCACTGTCATCTATAACTTTCTGCAAACTAAGTGTTCACAATTTAAGCTCTGATACCATTCCTTCCTTTAGATTTGAATTTTATTATTTACAATCTTGGGATCACACCGGAGGATGGCCTACTTTTATGACATCTAAAAGCTTTATTAAAAGAAATCT
>NW_022103896.1:69987764-69992601 GCF_000313985.2 Echinops telfairi | reverse complement strand
CTCCCTGTGTTTTCTACCCATTGGTGTGTGATATATAATCAATCTAGTGGTGAAAACTGACAATTTCTTGGAGTTATCAGATCATTATCTACCAAATCTTTAGCATTGCATTGCAAGATCATGAATTTCCTCAGCCTTCTCTATTACAATTTAAATTACCTCATATTCTTCTGGAGCAAAGAAGAATGAAGAAAATCAACAATTCAAAGAAACAAACAGTCCAAAGGGACTAAAAGGCCACACAAACCAGAGCATCCATTAGCCTGAGACTAGAAGAACTAGATGGTGCCCAGTTTCCACCATGAGCCCCTTGGATTAGAACCACAATAGAAGGTAGTGGGCAGAGTGGGAGGAAAATGTAGAACAAAATGCAAATTCATAATGATTCAAAATCACTGTTTAAAACAGATTTACTAAACTGATAGAGATGGATGGAATCCCCAGCCCTGGTGGTATAGTGGTTACGCGTTGGGCTGCTACCTACAAGGTCAGCAGTTCAAAGTTATGGCCACTCCTCAGGAGAAAGAAGGGGCTTCCTATCAAGAGTTAGTCTTAGAAACTCACAAGGGAAGTTCTACCCTGTCCTATAGGGTTGCTATGAGTTGGAATTGACTCAGAGTGAGTGAGTGAGTGAGTGAGTGGAGTGAGTGAATGTCCCTTAGCCGCCCTTCAAACTTGGAACTGACCTCTCTTCTAGGGATCATCTTCCAGTCAAGCAATAGAAAACCTATTGCCATAAAGCTGTAGCATCCCTATCAGGCAGAACAGAATATAATTGTTCCTTAAGAGTTTCCCAGACTGCATAGCTTTACAGGAGCAGGTGGGTTTGAACTGCTGAAATTGCAGTTAGCAACCAGTACCAAGCCCTGCACCCCGAGCGCGCCTTGCCGCGTGACCGTCGGCCTGTAAAGTGACCACGAACAGGGCGCGCTGTGCTCTTCCAGGTGTTCACTGGTGAGGCACCCTCACTGAGGATGCGCTTTCTTCCAGAACAGGGATGGAGGCAAAGAAGGTCCAGAAACTCGCGGGATCACCAAGGGTCCAGCTTCAGCCTTCAAACGCCATTCGGAGGGTCTATCCCCAGAGCCTCCGATCAGGCAGGAAACCAACATGGGATCTGAGTTTCGCCTGGTCCCCAGGTGCCTGCTCTGCTCTACACTGAAAGCCAAGGAGAGCAGGCAGCTCCAGTCCTGACAGCCAGGTGGCAGGAGTTAGTGACTGTGCACTTCACTTGAGAGGAATGGAGATGCCCAGACCCTATTCAAGATCTCTCTACAGAGAAGTTACTCTAGAAAGTTACGGGAGCCTGGCCTCGTTGGGCATACTTCTCCATCTGTCCCTCATCCAAATATATACAGTAATGTGAATTCCTCCTGGGCCCTGAGCCATACCTAAGCAAGTGCTTTCTCTGGAGAACCACTTGCAGTCTTTTCAGCAGGAATCTCCAAAGATGGCTCATGTATCAACTTCTCGTCGATAGTGCTTGTCCCTGCTCGGAAACTCCCTTTCAGGGTTGTAAGATCTTAGACGTGATTGATGGAATGGGTGCTCGCCAGACCACCACGATGCAAAACTGCAGCTCCTCAAATGACCGCTGTGAAATGTCTAATGTGAAGGAAGCTTCTATTGCAACCCACGGTATTTTGAACTCAGTTTATTCAGACACCACTCATGCTTGATAGTCATCTATTTGTGTTTTGAGAAACCACCAGGTTCAATGCCACCTCTGCAGTCATGACATTTTCATGTTCTATTAGTATGTGGAGCACACATGTATGCTGTGTGGCTCTCCTTTTCTGTAGTCTACATGGCCTGCCCTTCCTATTGCCTCACTCTGCTCCAGCCCCTGGCTTTCCTTGTGGTTAATATTCTAGCCATCTCTTTGAAATCCCCGTGGTTGTCTCCCAGGCCCTGCCTTATATCCCTTTGTTCTTTGTGGTGCTTTGTGGAGATGCTTTGATATTATCTTCCCTGATCAAGTGCCCTTGCTGGGAGAGTAAAATAATTAATAAATGTCTTTATTTGGGGGAACCAAGTTGAATCTATATTTAACAACTTTGTAAACTGTAAGATAATATACCACAGCGCACTGCTGTGAATATTACCTAATTGTAGAATTTCCAACAGTTAAATATATATGTATATATACATACATATATATACACACACACATATATAACATTCATGAGAAACATGCTTCTCAGAAAAATCAACATACGAGACTGGAAAGAGCAGCGCTTACCCAAAAACAAAGTTCAGAAGGCAACCAGGGGCAGAGAAGACAGAATGACAACAGAGTATGTGTCATGAGATGTGATCGTGCATTCATTAATCATTATGAAGTAGGGTCTGTGGAATATGAAGCCCTAAAGCTGAGCGATTATCAGCAAAGCCAGGACGCTTTGCTGCTGAAAGTCGTATCTTCAACTAGCCCGGAAATGTTTCTGCAGAAGCAAATGGACTCAGGGTTCCACTGTGCCAACATAATTCTCACCCTGCAGTATGTCTGGGGCGGCATTCTTCTTATATTGCATCAGTCTGGGTACTCTAGAGAAACAAATCCACAGAAACTCATGGATAAGAGAGAGTTTTATATGAAGTGCACATCAAGAAAACATCCAATAAGAGTTGTATGAGCCCCTAATAAAATGATTTAAAAACAAAACAAAACATCCCAACCCAGTGTTGCCCAAGCCCACAAGTCCAACATTAACCCATATGTCCAACACCAATCCACAAAGTCCTCCTCCATCTCACAAAACGCACACTATGACGCTGACTGCAGGAGGAAAGCAGAGTCCACCCTTCAATTAACCCGTCATGTGTTTATCGGCCAGGTTGACACAATAAACTACCTCATACACCAATCACAGCCCCACCTCACTTTCAAACTATTGCAAGCTAATGGCCCTTTGGCAGGATGTCTTCATCTTACAGGGAAGTAATGTTATAAGAACTAACTTATGACATTCATATTTATTGCAGGAGTGCTGGTTAAGATCTCATTCTCTGAATAACATGATGTTCTCTACAGACCCACTAGGAATTTCTCTCTGGTTTCAGGCCCAGCAGCAGCCCCACTAAGTGGCCAGTTTATTTTTGGATGCACAGCATGACAGGGGGCCATCACATATGACCTTCATATTGCACAGATGACCTTTATATTGTCAACCATTCAAAGGGACCTACTCTCAAATGGTCCTAGGTCACACCACTCTGGCATTGGGGGTGGTCCTGAAACTCTTGCCAATAGCGAGTCTGATGTTCAATGTCCACACATTACTAAGCTTTGTAGTTTGCTGGCATATGCCAAATAACCCCTATTGTGCTTCACCAAGTCTGTTCTGCCCAATCACACTTTTCTCCTCCTACTGCCAGATGTTATGCCCCATTCTGAAATGAATCGGAGACCCAGGGTGGTGCAGAGATGCTACCTGGGTGCTACCTGAAAAGTTGGAATTCAAAGCTACTCAGAGGGGCCTGGAAGAGAAGTCTGACACCCTACTTCCGGAAAGCGTAACCATTGAAAATCCATGGAGCACAGTTCTATCCGGACACACGTGAGGTAGCCATGAGTTAAAGTGGATTCTGTGGCAAGTGAAATAGACATCCGTGCACAGAGTCTGGGTGCTACTGCCACGCTTCTTCGCAGGGCCATCCTAACGGGGCCATGGTAAGTGTAAAGTTCCCAGGTGCCTCCAGTGGGCTCCACAATGTCACTTTACCCTGAATAGAGGCCCAGAGCCTGCAGCCCAGTGACATACCCTGAGCCCGGCTCAAGCACAGCACAGCTTAAGCATGTCTCCCACAGAGCAGGAAACACTGCAAGGAGAGTCTCATTTGGGCTGAGGAAAGAGCAATGAGGAAAAATAAAGAGGGAGTTGAAATTACTCATCTTTCCCTCAGGCTCAGAAAAAGAGCCATTTCTCCCGCCAACGATGGGGCGGCTTTGATTTTGAGAATTACTTCTGCGTACCTCCAGCAGAGGGCACTCGGGTACAGGTGGAAAGATCAAAATCCTCGGCTTCCTGTGGGAAAAGATAGAGCAAGAGCAAGTTTGCTCCCTACGCAGAGCTTCCGGAGGGAAGAGAAGTGGGGCAGCATTCTGGGTTGAAATCAGGTGAAGGTGTGTTCACACGGGGTGAAATATGTTCGTTTGAGCCACTCTTCCTAACCCACCACCCCTAAAGATCACCCCCAAAGTAAGTAAAACATTTCCAGCAATTAAGACCTAGTTTATTAAGAACTTCCCCCCAGATGTCCCGTCGTGTAGTATTTCTGTACACTGGGCAGCCGCTGAATAAACTCCTCTCAAGTGCCAGATACAATAGAGATTAAAACAGGCATAAATCAAGTTTCTGTCGAGAATGAATTTAATGTTCTCACCCTGGAAATGAGACAAATGCGCTCACTGCCATATTCTGTACATCAAAATCTGGTTAATTGAACCATGGAAGTTACACTCCACCATAACTCTGGATCCCATCTCCAAAGACCTATGGACGTCAAAATGCCCTCCAGGGGTGAAGTGATGGGAAAATAGAGTCAGGCCAATCAAACTTCCAGATGCTATTTGCACCTAGGTACCTTTAACCCTCTTGCCAAGTACACGCTAGTCCGCCCTCTTCGCAGATGAAGGCAGTGGTCCTGGGTTAAGGCGTATGCGATCGAAGGGATCACTGAAGACAAATGGGTGCATAAGCAAATGTGGCGAAGAAAGCTGATGGTGCCCGGCTATCAAAAAGTATAACATCTGGGGTCTTAAAGGCTTGAAGGTAAACAAGCGGCCATCAAGCTCAGAAGCAACAAAGCCCACATGGAAGAAGCACACCAGCCT
>NW_022103896.1:69978335-69985341 GCF_000313985.2 Echinops telfairi | reverse complement strand
TTTGCATATGTACATGTCTTTATCTAGAGGTCTATAAATGCCCTTTGCCTCCCAGCTCTTTCCTCTCTTTCCCTTGACTTTCCTCCTGTAGTGGGACAGGAATCTCAAGCTTTAAAAGCAAAGCAAAGCTGTGTCTGTTTATCACAGATCCTGTAGGTGGCACCCGTGCACTGGTCTCAAAAGAGGACCCTACCTTGCCTTTCAGGGAGGACTGTAGGCTCCATCCCACATAATAAACTCACTCACTGCCATGAGCCAGTGCTGACCCATACGCCCCCTGTGGGTTTCCAAGATTGCAACTGTTTAAGGAAGTAGAAAGGCCAGTCTTTCTTCCTCGGAGCTGCTGATGGTTTCGAACTACCAACCATGTGAATCCCAGCCCAATGCGTAATCACTACAGTACCAGAGTTTTATATCATACATAACTCCTGTTTGTAATTCTAAGAGGAAAAGAATTATAGCCTAGTTCCCTCTACCTTCACCTAAAAATAGCATTTCTTTTAATCAAGACAGCTCAGTGGCAATGAGTTTTGGGTTAGAGTGCCTGGGTGATTCAAATGGTTAATGCATGCACTAAGGCTGTTAACTGGACTTCAGGGTGGAAGTTCACGTCCACCTACAGGTACCTCGTTAGAAAGGCCTCGTTACCAAAAGGTCACAATTATTAAAGATCTATTGGAACGAATAAGCATTTCCAATGAAAATTTGACTTCTGAACTGGATGTGTGTAAAGTGTAAAATGTACACAGAATTCTAACTTTATATGAAATTTAATTTTGATTAATGTAATACTGACTGATAGTTTATATTTATTATGTGTTGAAAGTAGGAAAACAGGATTGATATATAAAGGGCCCCCCCGGACAATGGTCCTTAGACACCCTTTGGGTCTGGACATGAACTCACCTCCATGGTTCAATGTTCAGTCAAAACAGTAGACATGTCTACTAATGGAACAATAATGCCAGTTGCATAGTGGTTAGTCGTTGAGCTAACTGCAAGGTCGCTAGTTAGACCCCACCAACCACTCCGAAGGAGAGATATATAAAACTTTCTGTTCCCAGAAAGATTTACAGCCTCGGAAATCCACAGGTAGTTCTACTTTGTCCTATCGGCTCAATGGCAATGAGTTTTGGTTTAAGGAGTCAGTAGTTAATGAAGGCACTAGACTGCCAATGGAATGGTTGGAGGTTCAAGTCCAACCCGCAGGACCTCCAAAGAAAGAACTGGTAACCAAAAGGCTATAAAAACTCTATACAAATATATAGGGTGTTCATGAATTAAAGTCCATTCAAAAGCAATTGGGGTCTTTTAAAAACACTGCACCTGCAGGGGTTCGCAGTTTCACTGGGAAACATTCCATTGATTGGGGGGAGGGGGGGAAATTCAGTTGTTAAAAATTTTTTTCTTTGCACTATGTGGAAATGGGCTTCTTACAGCTTCTTCTGTCCTCAGAGTAAACATAACTGTTTCTTCAATATGATAAGATTCAACTCATTCGTTAAAGCAGCAAGTGACTCCTTTAATTCTGTTCAGATTTGAACTGTCCTTGGGCGCTTCAGTCACTCTGCAATGGCATTGGCATTGGCGTGGTTCTCACCACCATTGGTGTCCTCCTCAGGAACATGCTAGAGAGCCCATGGGCCTCCCCCTAAGGGCAACACCCGCACTCTTTCGGCTGTCATCCCCCTTGAAGACACTCTGCTTCCTTGCGCACAATCTGATGATAGGAGGCAGACACGTTCAGAACTTGCAGCATAGTAAGGCACGGGTCATTTTATGAAAGGCTTTTCATTGCATATGGACCCCCAACAGTGCATCTAGTCTTCCCTGGAATCTAACCGTCTCCTCAGATTCCTTCTCAACATTCTGCAGTCAGCCACAGGCAGGAGGCCCCAGCTGAAACCTAGCTGACGCTTCATTGCCAAGTTAAGTCTCCCCTTCTGTCCTTCTGCCAAAAACGTTTTATCTGGCAAAGCAGTCGTTTCTACATGTATGATACCCCTGACTGCATTTAATTTCCATTTCATCATCTGCATGACATAAGGCTTAACAGAATACCCATGACTTCCCTGTCATTTTAGTTTTCTTGTACTACTGGTCTACTCCCGGGAACAATTGCAGTCTCAGAAACTCACAGGGCAGTTCTACCCTGTCCACAAAGTCACTATGAGTCGGCATCAACTCAATGGAAGCGATTATTGTTATTATTATTATTATTATGACAACGACGACGACGACTACTACTACTACTACTACTACTACTACTACTACTCTCTAAGCAAGAGCCCTGTGGTGCAGTGACTATTCTTTGGGCTGCTAACTACAAGGTCAGCAGTTTGAAACCACCAATGACTCAGAGGGATAAAAATTAGGCTTTCTACTCCTGTAAACTTTACAGTCTCAGAAGCCCCCAGGGGCACTTCACCCCTGTCCTATGGAGTGGCTAGGAGTCAGCATCAGCTCAATGGCAGTGAGTTTGGTTTTATTGTGTCTAATGTTTGCTGGAACCTTTCTGTTTTTCTTTGATGCGTTTGTTGAGTGGAGTTGTATGTTCACCCTGTCGTTTACATACATTCCATTTCAGATGAAATCAGCGACTTTATTTTTTAATGGCACGGTTCTTCGTGTCTATCTCAATTGTGAGCCTTCATTGAGAATCGAGAAGGCACACAGCGGTGGCCGTCAATGCTGCAGGACATATGTACGTGTTCAAGATACTCGTTGGCTTGGGTCTTAAAGGCTTGAAGGTAAACATCTAGCAGGGGACCAACAAAACCAACATGGAAGATGCACACCAGCCTTTGTGATCACCAGGTGTCAATGGGATCAGGTATCAGGCATCAGAAGACCCAAAACAAACAGGCACATTAATGGGAACAAGGCCGGTCGGAGGTGGACCCAAAGCCCATCTGCAGACAACTGGACATCCCCTCACAAAAGGGTGACAAGGAACAAATGAGCCAGCCAGGGTGCAGGATAGCACCGACAACACACACAACATTCCTCTAGGTCTTTAAAGCTCCCCCTTCCCTCTGTGCCCGCTGATCATGACCCCAGTTATACCTTACAAAGCTGGCTAGACCAGAGCATGTACACTGGTACAGACATGAGCTCTGGACACACAGAATCCAGGACAGATAAACCCCTCAGAAACAATAATGGGAGTAGCGATACCATGAGGGTAGAGACATGTGGGGGGACAACGGGGGAACCATCGCAATGATTGATGTATAACTAACCCCCCAGGGAGATGAACAACAGAAATGTGGGTAAAGGGAGACAGCACAGTGTAAAATATGAAAATAGTCATATTTTATAATTTATCAAGGGGTCATGGGGGTAGCAAGGTGGAGGGGGAAAGGGGGAGCTGATACCAAGGGCTCAAGTAGAAAGAAAATGTTTAGAAAAGGATGATGGCAACAAATGTACAAATATGCTTCATACAATTATTGTATGGATCATTATACGAGCTGTAAGAGCCTCCAATAAAATGATTTATAAAACAATATACTCGTCGGCCTACTTGAGCCGAAGGAACCTCTCCAATTTCTTAAGCCAACCTTATCTTCCGTTCATCCCCATAATTTCCTGCCAGTAGCAGCGGACTGTGTGTTCATCGACTGACATTTTCCTGTTTCCACTGCATTGGCCTGCAGGCTCTTCAGGCCAGAGCCAAAGACTGGAATGCTGTCAGAGAATAAGCTGGGATAGACTGAGACTTTCTCCTCCCCTGCTGCCTTTCCCTAAGGGTCATGCAGCTGGAGGAGTGCTGATCTTGAACGTTTGTAGAATGTCCACAGGAAGAATCACAACATCTGGATCCCCCAAAACTGACAACTAAGGCTCAGTGTTCAGTTGCTCAGGAAGTAGTGTACCACCTGCCGTTGAAATCTGCTGACATGGCATCCATTCAGACTCGGGTCGACCCTGGATATCTCTACTGAAGGAGACGGCCTCATCCTTCTCCCTCAGAGGGTTGGTGGGCTTAACCCACCAGCCTTTCCGTTAGCAGCTCAATGGCTCCTTAAATAATGTAGGGCTAAAAGAGCAAGCCAAATCACTTGGGGAATTACATTCTGTGGTCCCTGGAGCAGTGTCTCAGGCAAATGATGATAGAGTGTCCAAAAATCCCCAAATGTCCTAGTCTTCTTATCAGAAAAGGTCAGAATTCATCATCCCGTGGTGAGTCACCAACCAGCCTAGCTAATCCACATAGACCAGATATTGCAAACCAGCTATTCCCGGAAACAGACTGTGATTCACACAAGTCCTTCACCTCTCCCTGTCCTCTGCCCAGCTACTATATTAACGGGGATATGATAGTCTGCTGGACAGTCTATGCTCTAATTGAAATTACCCAAAGACAACAGTCTGATGAAGTGGCCGAACACAGCCCTGCAAAGAGAGATCCATTTTCCAATCCAACTAGGAGGTTAATGATTATATGTCACTTTGGGAAGTCATCACCTCTTTGTTGAAATGAATACTAAGTCCAAATGCATGTTGCTTTGTGTTGGGTCAGACCCTCTAACCTCTAAGGGGCGAGGTCAAGGCCTCCTTCCCACCCCCACTCCCCACCCGATGGAGCAGCTCTGCTAAAGGGCATCAGAATATCTGTAAGACTCACGGTGTCATTCCAGAACTAGAGTGAAGAACTTCCCCCGGGGGAGGAAAAGCATGGTAAGTAACAGCAAGGGTAGGATGACAGGCTGTGTACTCTTAGCCCTAAGAAACCAGAGCCAGGAGGGTCCAGGTTAGGAAGCAGCCTAGATCAGGTGGGCTCCTATGGCTCTTCTCTGGGCTTTGGGGCAAAAGGAAGAAAGAGATTACTGGGGTTTCTATCCATGGAGTCGCTCTGAATTGGAACCCAGTCAGTGGTACATACTATCCTGACTTCAGCTTAGCAACACAAGAGACCCACCAGGAATAAAAGCAAACCTTTGCTTCATTCCAGGAAGCAAGTGTCCCATGAGAAGCTGGACAGAGACTTAAACAGTGCTATTGTCAGCTACTGTCCTGACTCCCAGCAACCTCACCTGCATCAAAATTAAAGGACATCCCTGAGAGATTGGAGTTTTCCAGGGCCGGTTGTTCAGAAGAGTCTACTAGTTGCTCTTCCTAGTCTGGAAGCATAGAAGCCTCCACTGACTGATGGGTGGTGGCTGGACATGGGTGTATGGGCTGGGAATTGAACCTTGGTCTCTAGCATGGAACAGGGAAATTCTACCACTGAACCCCTAGTGCCCCAGCTTCTTACTTAAACCTCAGGAATATGGAAACCTGACTTCCGAAATGACTGCTAGTCTAGAGCAGCGGTTCTCAACCTGTGAGTCTCAACCCCTTTGGGGGTCAAACGACCCTTTCGCAGGGGTCGCCCAATTCATAACAGTAGCGAAATGACAGTTAGGAAGTAGCAACAAAAATAATTTTATGGTTGGGGGGTCACCACAACATGAACTGTATGACAGGGTCGCGGTATTAGGAAGGCTGAGAACCACTGGTCTAGAGGCAGATGGCCGTACAGTGAAGTGCAACATAGACTCCTATTGCCAGATGGGCTGCTTTTTCACTTGGGCTCAACCTTGGACCAAGTGTGCAACCTTGAGGAATTCACCTTTGCGCCTCGGCTTCCGAGACCTGTAAAATGGAGGTTATAATGGTCTCCACCAAAGGAGGGCGGGTAAGAAGGAAGAGATCTGAAGCATATAAGGAGACTGCAGCAGGGTATTCTCCACAGACCTAAACCATCGTGATTCTGAGGCCGCGATCGAACCTGTGGTGAGAACCCAAACAACTTGACATCAGGATAATCGGGGCCATTGAGTCATATTATAAGCACCCATATGGAGTCTCTGGGAGGTGGCCACTAGACAAGGAATATCACAGGGCAGTCCCCAGAGACTGTTGTTAACTGCCCTGGCTTCAGTCAGCCAGACTCATGCTGCCGGTCCGTGCCAGCTGAGTGATTCCTTACAGATTGGCCAGGGTGACCTGCAAGATTTTTGCTGGTAAGAACTCTCAGTTACATCAATTTCCACTCCTGCACCAGCAGCAGCTCAGAACCTTGATAAGTACTCATTGACTTGATAAGTACTCATTGACTCGTTGATACAGTTATGTGTCTAGGATATATATATCCTATAGAGTGGGTAAGGGTTACAAGGTGCTGGTGATGTATAAGTGGGGAAGAGGCATAAACCCCTTGACCTCGCAGTGTTCTGGTGCAGAGAGAGACACCAAAACAAATAAGCCAGTGCCGTATAACCCCAGGGTATATGTATCATGAAGCATAAGAGCACTAGAAGGAGATAAAGAACTTCAGTAGGTAGGACTCTAAGGGGAGTGCCGGAAGGAGATGGCATATGAGCAGAGGACTGATGTGAGTGAGGCGAAAGCCTCCTATCTGGGAGAGTAATTCCACAGACAAGGACAAGTGCAGAGGTTTTGCGACATCGTCCTTGGTGTTCAGTGGGCAGCCCAAGGGCCAGAGGCAAGCTTAGGTTGATTAAAAAGGCAAGTCGCACCACGGATGCACACACTTTGTGTGGCTTGTTCTTTTTTTATGGGGCTTATCACCTTCCATATCCCTTTTTATTCTCTACAGTAGTTAGCAGTACTTTTGATATATGTATATATCTCATATCTAGCATATCGATATATATAAACTGTAAACAAGAGGAAACAGTGGCTTCTAGA
This sequence comes from Echinops telfairi, assembly GCF_000313985.2. Lineage (NCBI taxonomy): Eukaryota > Metazoa > Chordata > Mammalia > Afrosoricida > Tenrecidae > Echinops > Echinops telfairi. The sequence continues at coordinate 69,978,642 of NW_022103896.1, read as the reverse complement.
AACTGGGTTTCTCCAGGCACCCAAAATACTGTAGAAGAGTCTCTGTGTGGATCTTGCCCTCCCTGCTGCCGGCTGCTGGGTGCTGTTCTGCACGACCAGGCTGGTGCTGGCAAAGTTGCTCAGGAGCCAGGAAGGAATTGTTCTGCCCACCTTTCTATTTTCTGTACCTCCTTGTGCTCCTATCTGATCAGGCTAGACACAAATATATATATTTATATATATATATTGGTTTTTTTAAAACCAATATATAGATTTCTATAAATTTCCTTGTTTCTTCTCTCCTGTCTTTCCTCTGCAAGATATTAAC
>NW_022103896.1:69973786-69978104 GCF_000313985.2 Echinops telfairi | reverse complement strand
CAAAAGCAGGATTTTTTCCAAAGATACATATTAAAATTTTTTTTTACAAAACAACCTTACCACCTTCAAAGTACTCACCATTACACTTAATACATGTGTCAGATTTACAATTCCATTCTTGGAAATAATTTTCAAACTCATCTATTTGGATGGCTGACAGCATCCTGCTCATTTTTTTGGTTTTTTGTTGTTGTTTTTTTCCTTCACTTCTTCTACATCATCAAATAGTTGTCCTTTCATGTCCCTGTACATTCTCAGAAACAAACAGAAGTCAGGTCAGGTCAGGTGCCTGGGCCAAGAGAGGCATGCTGTTTTTGCCAAAATCTGGCACACTGAGATGGTTGCCTGAGCAGATGCATTGTCGTGGTGGGAAAACCAGTCTCCTGTCTTCCACAAATCAGGCCTTTTTTGTCACACACAGTTACACTACCTTTTCAGAACCTCTAAGTAGAAAGCTTGATCAACAGTCTGACTTGGTGGGATGAACTCCAAATGCAGTAGGAGTCAATATTTTCATCTGTTCAGGAAGTTGACGGATGTCCAGAATGAGGTTTGTCATCAATCTACATTTCACCTTTTTTGAAATAAGGAAACCACTTGGACATCTGAGTTTTTCCCATAGTGTGTCCCTGTAAGCTGTGCTCAACATCCCAATAGTTCCTGCGGCATTTTTCTCCAAGCAGGAAACATAATTTCACAGCCACGCGCTATTCTCTTAAATCATCCGTAACAAAAAAGGAGGTTTGAGCAAAACTACTTTCAACAAAAAATTTCACTGTGACCACAGAGAGAACCTTCCCAGGCGATGCCACTGAGTGCGCTATCTCAGAGCAAGTTGTTCAATGCTTACCTAGAGGAAAAAATGCATACTACTACAAAAACTCCATGCTGCCCAGAGCAATTCTGGTTTGTTTGTTTGTTTGTTTGTTTGTTTGTTTGTTTGTTTGTTTGTGGCGTAGCTCCTCATCCATATATTGCTGCAATGAACCCTCTTGTTTCATCACAGTAAGGGGAAAAAACCCAAACAGAACACCCGTCTGGAAAGAGTAGAAAACAAAAGGTTTGACCAGAAATGAAAAGGGGGTGGTGGTGGGAAGGAGAAGGAGCTTGGTTTCTGATTTTGTCGTTGTTGTTTTGTTTTGTTAATAGAACTGGGAGCATTAACATTGAAAAGCTCAGATGATGGTGTCCAACCCTCTTTGCAGCCCTTCAGTAATTTCTGCATCCCTGCTTTGTTTTTCGTTGTGTTTTAAAATTCCTTTTTCTTTTCTGGGTGGTGATCCTTCTCTCTCCATCCTCATGTTCCTGGGATTTTGGTTTTGTGGTTGATGTTTGTTTAGCTTTTATTGCTACCTCAGTTTGCCCTCATGCCCCTTACACACAAGCAAAATACTCCTTCCGTGGAGCAGAGAGGTGGTGGATGACTGGCGCACCCCACGACCTGCCCAGCAGTTTCCGCTCGCCGAGCGGCTCCTGTTGGAGACCTGGATTGGTGGAATGGACACAGATGTCAAACTCCCTTTCCATGTCAGGGCACCACATAATGTCCTCGTTCTCGCTCAGGAAGACGGGAATTGCCGGTCCTTGCCCCACTTCATGGAGTTTGACCTAGTAATCAACAGTCCTTACTTTGCGAACTTGGCTTTCTGCCATGCTCCAGCTTATCGTTCACAGTGGTGCCAATGGCCTGTTCCTACCGAGAAGGTTACCTCAAAACAGCGGGCCCTGTGTGCTGCTGACACTTGTTTGTATCAATCATCACAGGGTTGGACATTGCGATATGCCCCTCTTGTCCCTAACGCCCCTGGCCACCACACTCTCAAAGAGCCAGAAGAAGGAGCAGCTGCCTCCCTCCGGGGACAGCACAGCATGCAGGAGGAGGCGCTATTAGGTTTCTATAGTGGGTAATACTTCGGTTCTTGGCTTCGCATGCTTTAAGAACTCATGCCGAAGCCCATTTTGTAATCCAAGTGGGTTTTTATGAAGGACAGGACAAATTTCAGGTTTTATGGTCTCAAAGGGTTCACAACTGGGCCAGAACAACCACACGGAAAAGAGCACCCACGTGTTCGGAACTGGGAGTAGGGGAAATCCCAGGGACCAAGGGGTTGAAGGCACAAGAGGCAAGAAATCAAGAAGGACAGAGAGGAAGGGCGCAAGAGCGTCTGTGGGCCCTGTGCAGGCCCTGAGGGGGATCTGGGCCCTGAGGGGGCACGTGCTGGTGGCGTGTGTGCCCCACCCTCCGACCTGCCAATGACCAGGAGCGAGGTGAAAGAGCGAGGCCTTTCCACGCCAGGATATTTCAAATCCCCGGCTGGGAGAGGAGATTGATGATATTGGTTGACCTCATTGGCTAGGTTAAGCCCACCTGGGTGAGCTTATGAGCCTGAGCCTAGTTTGGCCTGCCCAGCTGTACCTTCCCCTGGCTCGTGGGCTTCAGTGGGCATGCTTAGTTTGGGGTCTTCGTAGGTATTCAACGGTTGCCTGATTTCTTTCCAGCCTCCTCTATGGGGGCCTTTGCAGGCCTGGGAGGGACAACTCTGTCCCTATATCTCCATACCTTAACAGCAGGACTCAAAGAAGAGTCGGCCAGTGCCCTCCTAGAGTCTCTTGAGGGCAGGGTTGACGATGGAAAGGTCATTGCAGGGACTGTCCCCAATCACCATTGCAGGGACTGGCCCCACTCTTGGACCTACTTCTGGGTGGTGCTGCCGCCATTGCTGACGTCCATGATCTTCCCCAGGTCCCGACCATGCCCATGGGGATGGGTCCTCACACCCTCTGCGGCCATGGAGTGATCCACCTGGAAGCCCACATCCTTCGGCACCTGCAGCCCTGTGGCAAACCCATCAAACAGGGACCACACCACCGGATGGGCTGCCGGATGGGCTGCCTCTCAGGAGGTGAAACTTGCGGCGGCGGGTCAAATTCCTGCTAGTGTTTGTTGGCAAAGAGCACCTGGAGCCCAGGTGCCCACCCACGGAGCAGTTCCAGGGGGTCTTCGCCAGCGGCCGGTCCCACCAAGAGAGCCACACGCTCCCCACGGAAGCACCTGCATCAGGTGTTGTTCCTGGCGTCCCCCGAGGCAGATAGTGCTGCAAGACGGACAGCCATCGTTGCCGTCCTGGTACCGGCCCTCAATGTTCCGGCACTTCCTACACCGGCTGCATTCATCAGTGATCCCCTGGACCTGGGACCACGGTTGTGCTTTTCCGGGGCTTTGGGGTGGGTGGGGTTGGCGCACAGGCAGCTCATCCCACGTGTGAACCTCTCGGTAGGGATTCTTCTCCTCTTCTGGCGCCTCCAGGCCCAAGGACTCATTCGATGTTGGTTGGTTCTGGGAATAGCTTCCCTGCACGGCTGCTGGCCCCCTGCAGGACTTGGAAGCCGCTTGGAGGCTCCTGGGCTGCCTGTTGCACGGGCCCGGCAGAACCCGCAGAAGGAGCTCGGTGGCATCAGCTTCCGGACACAAGCCAACCCAAATAAGAACTTGCCGGCTCTGAACCCGCAGGACTCTGCGGGAGCCTCAGACTGCTTGGCTCAGCCAGTCATCCACCGAGACACAATGCAGCCTGGCCACCGGGAGAAGCGGCCCAGCTCTCCCCAAGGCCACAGCCCGGCATTGTGGTACTCAGGCTCACCATAGGCCGCGTGGGTGCCATCAGCACACACCTAAACTCACTCACAGCGTGTGGTACAGAGCAAAAGACCTTGTATATACCCCATGATGAAACCAGATTCATAATTATTCTATAGTTCACTTTTTTGCGTGTGGGAAGGATATACCAAAGCATTTTCCATCTCAACGTTTTTACGTGTTCAGTCCCTGACACTAATTACGCTCATCACTGTCTGTTTCCCGGTTTACATTTAATGTTTAAGCACATAGAAGGAGTGCTTACCTCATTCCATATAAAAGTTTGCTCTACTTAAGACAAAAGAGGCAGAAGCATTCACAGAAAGGAACCAGGGGAGTATTTCCTCTTCTGAATTTATTTCTACTTATTCTCTGACTTTTAGCTCTGATTTCCTCTTGTGACTTCTACCTTCCTATACAAGCGATAGTTTATATTTCCTATAATCTTTTAAAAGCTTGAAGTTTGGCAAATTAAGACAGTGTCATCTTTCTCCTTTGGAAGAAGAAACTGCAGTCTTGTCTTCTGCCTAAATCATTTTATGGGCCATTAATTGAATAGATAATCTTTCTCAGCGAAGGCTGAAGGGTCATTTACCATTTTCAACTTGACAGCAATCCGTGAGCACAGAAAGCAATGTAAAAAGAGGTGAAGACCATGCTTTTAGGAAGACCCAGGCCTAA
>NW_022103896.1:69968139-69973686 GCF_000313985.2 Echinops telfairi | reverse complement strand
GCTGGCCCCCTGCAGGACTTGGAAGCCGCTTGGAGGCTCCTGGGCTGCCTGTTGCAGGGGCCCGGCAGAACCCGCAGAAGGAGCTCAGTGGCATCAGCTTCCGGACACAAGCCAACCCAAATAAGAACTTGCCGGCTCTGAACCCCCAGGACCCAGCGGGAGCCTCAGGCTGCTCGGCTCAGGCAGTCATCCACGGAGACACAATGTGGCCTGGCCACGGGGAGAAGCGGCGCAGCTCTCCCCAAGGCCACAGCCCGGCGCTGTGGTACTCAGGCTCACCATAGGCCGCGTGGGTGCCATCAGCCTCCACAGGCTCAAGGGTGGCGGCCAAGGTGGCGGAGGCAGTGTAGGTGGGCTGGCCTCTCCACCGTCGTCGGCAATCCGCGGCAGATCCCTGGGTTGCCACGGAAAAAACCTTGGCTTTCTTCTGGGCCCCTTAAGGTCAGGGGCAGCCCCTCTGTGGTTCCACTCAGGTGTCCTTCATATCCCTTATGGTTGATTCAAGGGCGCTTCAAAAAAGTTCGTAGAAAAATGGATTTTTCCACACAGTTTTGGAAACCCTCATATATAGTATTTCCTTTTTAGTATCTCCTCTTGCTGGAAATGCAGTCTTCCGCCACACAGGATTCTCTCCCTCTGCTTGCTGCACAGTGGTATCCCACCATCCAAAACCCATGGCGTCCAGCCATGCAGTGGTTGCCCACTCCCAGCGACCCCCTGTCCCAGGGGAACAGTGCTCTCCACAGTTTTCAGTGGCGGGTTTTTCAAAAGGAGACCACCAGGCCTTTCTTCGCAGATGCCTTGGGTGGATTCAAGTCTCCAACCCATTTCCAGTCCCCAGAGATCTGTGCAGGGTTTATAAGCAGCCATAGCTGTGGGGGTGATTCTGACTCAAGGACAGGCATGTAGGGCCAGATGAGGGTTTGGGATTAGTCCTGAGGACAGTGAGACTTTTCCGGAAGATTTCAAGCAAGAGAAAGACACAATCAGATTTATGGTTTTGATCTCTCGCCTTCTTGATCACGGAGGGGAAAGATGGAAGGAAGTATGAATAAATGAGTGAATTCCAAAGTTATTTGGGGATGAGGACCATGACTACCGCCGCCATCACCCCGTGAAACTGGAACCTGCTCTGTTAACAACACACCATTCTGCTCCAATAAGCCCCACTGCATGCGGCTCCTACCCCATTGCTCAGAACGACCTGGGAGAGAGCAGATGGTGGGCCAGCGTGCAATGCGGACAGGAGAGGACCCGGCCTTGCAAAGGGAACTCCTGTTGGAAAGAGAGCAAACTTGAGGCCTTCGGAACTCTGAGCAACTGCAGAGAGAGGCTAGTGTGTCCTATGGTTGGGTTCTGGCGCAGAACCCCAGGACGTGCTGAAGACGAGCCAAAGGGCAGTTCCAGGAGGGCCTGGGCAGAATTGTCAGACTCAGAGCCTCACCATTTTCCTTGTGAGCCATTGGCGATCAATGCCAGCAGCATGCTGGATGGTTTGTGTGGTATAGAGACTTGAAGCAAAATCCAATAGTCTCAGAAAATACAGGTCTCAGAGCACTGCCTTATGTCGTTATGAAGTGCTGAGCTAAAGACTCGTTCAAGAACTGATGAGGTCAGCAATCTCAAGAACTATGCCAAACAATAACAACAACAACAACAAGAACAACTCGCTGTTATGGGGCCAGTCTGATGCAGAGTGACCCTATTGGACAGGGCAGAATTCCCTCTGTGCGTTTCTGAGACTGGAACTCTGTTTTTGGTAAATGTTTATGGTTTTACTTTCTTCATCCATTTGAAGATGCTTTTAAACAGCAAAATAAGTTGCATCAGCTCTCTGCTCACAGCAGAGGTATGAATCACAGAAGGTACATGTGTTAGTGTGGGTGGACTAAAGAAACAAATTCATAGACATTCATATGTGTGTAAGATAGAGCTTTCTATAAAGAGCAATTGTACATTAAGGAAACATCCCAGCCCAGGCCAAATCAAGTCCATAAATCCGATATTAGCCCATAGGTCCAATACCAATCTATAGAGCCCTCTTCTGACTCATGAAACACATGCAATGACACCAAATGCAGGAAGATCACAGGCCAGTGGGTGGGGACTCTTGTGGATCCACTGGTGGTAGAGGCATCTCAGTGCTGACAGGGGTCTCCATGTGGCTCCTCCAGCTTAGAGCACTAGCATAGTTCCATGTGTCTTGTCAGCTGTAATGTCTCCCAGGGAGTGAGCCTGCATCCTGCCTCCAGCGAGCTATTTTAACTCCTTCACGTCTTCAAATGAGGTCCTCAAGCTGCCATCCCATTGACAGGCTAAGCTCCACCCCTTGACTCTTAAGCCTCAAATTGACAACAGATTATGTTACTACCACAATAGTATAACAATAAGTAATGCATGAAAAAACCATAACTAGTAGCCTAAATACAGAACTAGACAGAATTACATCAGTTATGTGAATAATTGCTCAATTAAAACCCACATAGGTACAATCAAAATAAAGAATGAAATTATAATTAGTGGTCAGAATCAAATCTGAAGAAATTCCTTGATAAAATATAAATCCGTTGTCTGGAAATTAGAAATGAAACTATCAATTGAAGGAGAGAGCTAGGCTCTTATTAATCCCACCTGCAAAGATAAGGAAATAAGTGGCCAAGTCTCTAGCACTGAAGTTAGGTATTTTTAGCTGCTTTACCTATAGTATTCATATATAAAAATGTGAAGTGCTTTTCTCTAATTTAAAAATCGAAAGAATTAAAAAACAAGGCATTAAATACTTGGGGAAAAAAGTACAGATCAACAAAATGTATATATTCTGTCATGAAAACTCCACACCAACATTCTACACTTGGGGAAAAAAATACAAACAGGATCTATTAGAAATTTATGTAGCAATAATTTAGTTCAAACCATGCCATAAAAGTACATTAATCAAGATATACAAGCTTTTGTAGGTTCTGAAACTGAAGGACTTTTTATTAATCTCTGCAGAATCCTTAAAACCTGTGGGACTTAAAATGTGCTAGCCTTTCTATTGCGAGGTAAGTTATATACAACGATGATGAAAAAAATTAACAGACCAGTTGTCTGTTATGAATCATTCCAGCTTTGTTCAACAATAGCCCAAACTCTTCTCAGATTCTCGTTTGTTTTCCCTGTGAAGCTGCACTGCTTTGCTATTGGCTAGACTCATTGGATTTGGTTCATTCAGCAGAGACTGAATTGATGTTAAGATAGAAGATACATCATGTTGGGCTCCATCGGTTCTGAAGGATATCGAAACATATGCTACCATCAGCGCACACATTTGGATGAAACTTTTTTTGATAAAAACCTAACAGTTGGTGGTTTATTTGGATAGTCTTCAAAAAATTCTATTACTAGTGTTCTTCAGGTAGGGCGCCACTAACACCCACAGACACCCACAGGTGGGACCTCTTGCAAGGGCTTGAAAGCCTGCATGAGCTTCCTTCTGGTTGGGGTTGACCTTCTCCCTGACACCCCGAATCTGAAAGAAAAGAGTCCCACAGATCCCCCAGGCCCCAGTGTGGGGGCCGGAGTCACTGAGACTTTAACTCTTTATGGGAGTAGAAAGCCTCATCTTCCTCCCTCTGGGTGCCTGGTGGTTTTGAACTGCTGGCCTTGCCCCTAGCAGCCTGAGGAGTCACCCACTTCACCACCAGGGCTCTCAACTTGTGTCCACCTCATGATGTTTCCCTATGACAGAATAAATCTGTTCCTGAGGATTTCAGTGGCTGGTTTTTCAGCAATAGATTGCCAGGACTTTCCATGTTTGGGTAGCCTGGATTCTCCAACTTCGCAGTTAGCAGCTGCACCCCAGGGATTCTGGAAAGTTCCTGCCAAGGCGCTAATGTTGAAACTACAGCACCCTCTACCATCATGTGGCGGTGCACACACTTTCTTTTCTAGGGCAAGTGAGTTTCCGTACACACCTAAACTCACTCACAGCGTGTGGTACAGAGCAAAAGACCTTGTATATACCCCATGATGAAACCAGATTCATAATTATTCTATAGTTCACTTTTTTGCGTGTGGGAAGGATATACCAAAGCATTTTCCATCTCAACGTTTTTACGTGTTCAGTCCCTGACACTAATTACGCTCATCACTGTCTGTTTCCCGGTTTACATTTAATGTTTAAGCACATAGAAGGAGTGCTTACCTCATTCCATATAAAAGTTTGCTCTACTTAAGACAAAAGAGGCAGAAGCATTCACAGAAAGGAACCAGGGGAGTATTTCCTCTTCTGAATTTATTTCTACTTATTCTCTGACTTTTAGCTCTGATTTCCTCTTGTGACTTCTACCTTCCTATACAAGCGATAGTTTATATTTCCTATAATCTTTTAAAAGCTTGAAGTTTGGCAAATTAAGACAGTGTCATCTTTCTCCTTTGGAAGAAGAAACTGCAGTCTTGTCTTCTGCCTAAATCATTTTATGGGCCATTAATTGAATAGATAATCTTTCTCAGCGAAGGCTGAAGGGTCATTTACCATTTTCAACTTGACAGCAATCCGTGAGCACAGAAAGCAATGTAAAAAGAGGTGAAGACCATGCTTTTAGGAAGACCCAGGCCTAACTGGCTTTAGCAATCTACTCACTTCAGTCTCTTATGTTGCTTTCAAATATAAGTGAGATGACTACTGATTTTTTACTACAAAGAATCTGTATGATTGGAAATGGTTCATTTTTAACAATCTGCTGTTCTGATAATTATGTGTTAGGAAAGGAGGGGATACATTTTGCTTTTCAAGGTCCCCCCAAAAAGGCCAAAGATATTGCCTCCCAAATACCCACCCCTTGCGCCCTTGAATATCTATTTTAACCCTGACAAAATAACAAAACACCATCTCAGCCATGTTCATGTGTATAACTCAGTACTATTAACTACATTAGTCATGTGTGACCACCCCATTAAACCACTGCCAACAAGTCAATTCTGACTCATGGGTTTTCGAGGTTTTGTCATTTTTCCTTTTAATGTATAAGAAAGCGCTTTAAAAGAAAACAGAAAAGAGCTTTATATCAAGAATTAATCGTGTGTCAATAAAGCATCAAAGCCAAGTGCAGCTCAAGTCCACAAGTCCCTTTTCAGACTACGCAGCCACGCGCAATGAATGATGCAGAAGGCAGGAAGAGCACGGGCCGGTGGGTGCAGCGCTGTGTGGATCCAATGCAGTGTCCACATCACAGGGCTCGCTCAGCTCTCAGAGTGGCTTGCCAACAGGAAGGTGAAGGCAGAGAGCCATTTAACTTGATCCCATCAAAGGAAGCCATCAAGCTGCGACCTGATTGACAAGCTAAACTCCACCCATGTCTTCTTAAAGGTATCATGTGGGCACACGAAAACCCTCAGTATCACACTCCATGTCTTGTCACTTGGCACTTTTACACAATTCTCTTATGCATACATAATCAGCAGACATTAATGAAATCATACTTGCACCTAACAGCATATAGCTAGCATACATATAAGTGAAAGCACCCTGACTCATATTTGTACCTGGTGCATTATATATATACA
>NW_022103896.1:69964977-69966986 GCF_000313985.2 Echinops telfairi | reverse complement strand
ACTCAAGTACTCCCTCAATGCAAGAATACTTTTTTCTATTAAACTGTCATTCCATGATGCTCACCTTCCCAACACAATCGCTGAAGACAAAGCGTGTGCATAAGCAAATGTGATGAAGAAAGCTGATGGAACCCGGCTATCAAAAGATATAGCATCTGGGGTCTTAAAGCCTTGAAGGTAAACAAGCAACCATCTAGCTCAGAAGCAACAAAGCCCACATGGAAGCACACCAGCCTGTGTGATCATGAGGTTTCAAAGGGATGAAGTATCAGGCATCAAAGAACAGAAAATCATATCATTGTGAATAAGGAGGAGTGTGGAGTGGGGACCCAAAGCCCATCTGTAGGGGTGGCGGGAGGTGAAGAGCCAGTCAGGGTGCAGTGTAACAACGATGAAATATACAACTTTCCTCTAGTATCTAAATGCTTCCTCCCTCTCCCCACCCCCCACTGTCATGATCCCAATTGTACCTTACAAATCTGGCTAGACCAGAGGATGTACACTGGTACAGATAGGAACTGGAAACACAGCCATCACTGTAATATATTTTGAAAAGCGTTTCATCATCCCAAATGGAAACTCCACACCCTTTATGCAAGGATCCCTATTCCCCTTCCTGCCGACGCAAGGTAACCACTATGAGCTTTAGCGGCTGCATCTCACCTAGTGTCGAGCTAGAGCCAGAAGTGACAGGATACAGTATTCCTGCATGCCTGATTTACTTCACTCCGCATCATCTTTTCAAGGTGCATCCACATTGTGGCATGTATCAGGACTCCATTTTTCTTTATGTCTGAGCAAAATTCCATGGTAATGAACAGCATTTCTTTATTCCCCTGCTGATGAAATAACCCCTATGGGATTAGGTAACCTTTGGGGAATTGTCAATTACTATACAAATTAAGCGACTGCAGCCCACCAAGGGGATTGATCAGTTTGTGGTCTGGGGAGGTAGGCATGACTTGTCATTGGCAAGAAGTTGATTTTCATAAGGAAGTTAAGGGGACCCTCACTACCATTAGGAATTTATACTTTGAGCCTATTCTCCCTGTGCTGAGAACTTCTAGATACAACAGGGAAAAGCTGTAGCAGCCACAACAGAGGGAAATGGTGGGAATGGCCGGAAGAAGGGCGGCCTGCCTGTGGGCACGGCTGGGAAGAAGTTCTAAGAACTATTTTGTTTGGAAGCTGTCCTGACTGAAGACCTGTAGTCTGTTATTTCCATATTGTTCCTGATTCCAGCTTGAAGCCTGCTACTTCCCTAATAAATGGCACGATCATGCGTGTGTCTTATGAGTCCCATGTGGCTTTTGCAACAAATTGTCAAACCCAGTACAGGAATTGAGAGTGGCATGAGGAGGATGGCTACTGTGTGAAATGATGGAAAAGTTGGTGACTTAGAGGCATGTCTGACCTCCGCCTCATGGAGATCCGCTTTGTGATGGTCTTTCTTCTCATCCCTCCTCAGGAATTTAGATAAGGTCTGAAACTATTACACTCTATTAGCAAAGGACAACTAAAGGTCATAGGACTGTGGGAATGTTCTGGAAGAAGGAGGAGTTGGGCTCCCAACTGAGGTGACACATTGAGAATCAGAAGAGAAGCCAAGCTCAGAAATCTCCAGCCTGTCCAGGCATCATCAATGTGGAAAAACATCCCCAAAGTGAGATTTGGGCAGCATGGGAAAACCTTGGCTTTCTTATTCCATTTGTAAACCTAAGAATTATTTGACACTACTTCCTGTCATTCAAATTATTATTCTAATAAGCTTAGGTAAGAATGTCAGAGAGTTTTGAGTGAATGTTGATTGGTTTGTATTTTTTTTTAATCCAAGAATACAAGGAGAAAGTATTAGGCAATGAACCAAGAAAACAATTACGGAGTTGATGAAAGATATAATATATGATATTACTACAAGAAAATGATAAATATGTCTGCTTCCTAAGACATAGGTAGATAGATAGATAGATAGATAGATAGATAGATAGATAGATAGATAGATGATAGTT
>NW_022103896.1:69952929-69964225 GCF_000313985.2 Echinops telfairi | reverse complement strand
GAGGGAGGTGCAATCAGTCATCTAAACAGATGAGTTTGAAAAATGTTCCCAAGAATGGAATCACAGGAGTTTATACCAGGGGATCAAGCAGAAAGAAAGTGTTTGGAACATGATGAGAGCAGCATATGTACAAATGTGCTTGATACAATTCATGCATGGATTGTTATAAGAGCCCCCAATAAAATGATTTATTTTCAAAAATGGAATCACAGATTCGACAAATGTATTTAGTGTAATGAAGAGTACTTTGAAGGTGATAAAGTTGATTTATTTTAAAAATTAAATGCATACCTTTGGGGGAAAATTCTGGGTTTTGGGGGGTATGCACTCATATTTTGGATGGTGGGATTTGGGGGTGGGATTTGAAAAATGAACAAGAGTAACACTGTAGATCTTAGTCGATTGTTTTAGTACCCCTGATAAAAAAATTTTTTTCCTAAACACTAGAATATTGCATAGTGGATACATCTCACATTGTCTTCCCAGTGCTCTCTGCCTACACTATTGGTTATAGGAATGGTTTCCTCTTGGTTTATGTGATCCAACCTTGTCTAGCCAGAGTTGATTAGGCTCAGTGGGAATCTAGATCAAGCTGTGGCAATCAGAATTCACTCCATCTAAATAAGTGCTTGGAACCCAGAGAGAGAATTGGACTCTCCAGGCAGACAGGACTGTATTATCTAAATTCAGAAGCTAATAGTAGCCATGTTTTATCCTATTATCTATCTGGTCATAAGACTGAAAAAAAAGTGAAAGGAAAACATTCAGGCAGAGAGCCCAGGGGAACATGGGTAAGATAGAAAGAGAATTCAGATTCTTGGCACTAGTTTGGGGACACCAACTTCCATAAAGCATAGCTGTGTCCTTAGAATAAATTCTAGCTTAAGTTTCTTTCTGCACTTGCAGTCAAGAGAATCTTAGCCAATAATCTATGCAAATTAAATGGAATTAACAGAGCCAGATGTCGTAGGAATGGCTCTCTTTTAACTCTTGTCTATGATGTATGCCTTTTATTAATTCAGAAAACTTATTTGAGAAATATTTATCTAGCTCCACCATGTACTAGGCCTCCATGGGTGTGAATAAAAACTAAAAATACAATTGATCTTTAGCAATAAAATGTTCATCAAAGCATTCTAATATACTTGAAAGAAAAGTATTACAAGTTTTTATAAAATTCTAAGACATAAAGATGCATTATATATTACAACTGTATATTGTGTGTGTATATATGTACAAATATATATTTGCACCTTCGAATACCTTCTTTTTCTTCTTTAAATAACATGTAAGTAAAGAAAATCCAGTGCTCCAATTTGGAATTATTTTGGTAATAGCTTTCATGGTAGAAGGGACTAATCAATATCATTAATAAGCACCAGATTTGCTTGTGCATGAACACGTCTGTTTGGCATCCACAGAGTAATAGTTATTGCCTGCTCTCTGTCCAGATGAGAAGTTAACTCCCAAAGCTCTCATTTCTCTATTCAATGACCTGTGGCAAAATAAAGCAATCTCAGACCACGTGCTTGTGAATTATGTTAGTTCCATTTAAGAATTTTTCTCCCAACATTGGCTAGACAGTTTTTTAATTCTAAATTCACATTTCTCCAAGTTTCAAAGTAGTGTGAAAAGAAAATGCAATTTAGAATAGCTTTCTCTAGAGTCCATTAAACAACATCAACTTAAAGTCAATTGCTTCTTTTTTTAAAAATCAATAATCATACCCATAATCATGGTTGGTTGTTTTAGTCTTATAATTGTCTTCTGCTTGTCACCCAGAGCAAAGAATGAATAGATCTATTAAGATATGTAGCATTTGGTGAGAATTATCTCAGGAGAAATAATAATGCCACCTTCACTAGCCCCGTTTTTATAGTAAGTCTATGAAATAGGGATTGTCATCTCCGTTTTACAGATGAGAAAGTGGAGCTAACTTTTTCTAGAATCGCAGGGTTAATAAGCCCAATCGGTGTGCCTCTGTCTTTGGCAGCTTTTTCCAAGCTGCTCCACTGTCTTCTTAGACTTAAGTTCACACTAACTGAAAAGGGTGGCTAAAAATGCCCTGGGGTGAGTCTTTAGACTATGCCAGGGGAGTGTGCCCAGAGTTTGGGATGTTACACGGAGGGTCACATATTAAGACAGGTGAGGTAGCAGGTGAAAGAAATGAAGGAGGACAGTCTTCAGGGAAAAAGAGTAATTACCCAGCTCAGTGGGATCACCAGATGAAATATTGTAGAGATATTCAGTATTTTAACCTGGGAAAATGGTCTGCCACATATACAGAGCTTGGAAGTAACCCAGGTCATTGGAGAAACCACAAGTCAGTGGACTGTTCTAGAATAGTGGTTGCTGGTTTGACATGAAAGTTCTGAGCTGGATCATAAGGTACTGTCAAAGAGGAAAAGATAGCTGCGCTCTTGCTTTGACTTGAGGGTCTTCTAATCCATAAAATGAGAAATTCACTTTAAAGAAATCCCTGACCAAAATTAATTGGCCAGGCCATTGCTTTCTTTCACCAAAATTGCAAATCCGTTCTTTCCACCTCCAAGCCAGGCTCAGTACATTTGAATTTCAAAAGATAACGGCTGGATGGGGGGACTGTGACTATTTTGTGAACAGAGAGGCATTGGTCTCTGAAAGGGGAAGGTTAGGGTTCAATACAGAGGTTGAACCTTTATGTTTCTCCCCACCCTTGACTTTATAAGCTCCATGCTTTCTAGCTGCTTCGAACCATGTGCTTGTCCTGGGATCAGAGAGGTCTCCCTATATGGGTGCAGAATAATTGCTCCAAATAAACCTCATGCTCAGATTCCAGTGAGCTTTCACTAATTTTAACAGTGCTTTATAAGACTCACTAAGAAGTTGGTAATGTATTCTGGATATGCAAGGAGTTTCCCAGAGAATAATTCAAAGCACAGTCGAGCCTGGGCCAGGGTGTGTTTGAGGAAAATGCTCACGAAGCCCTGGACTATGGCTGAGGCTTCGAAAGGAAAGAGCGGAGAGCGGAGAGATCATCTGGGGTTGGGATGGGGCAGGACATGGGTGTTGGAGGACCACAGAGAGAGAAAGGCTCAGAGTCCTGGCCAACGCCCCAATTCTCCCGTGATTTGATAAATGGTGATGCCATTTAGTGGCAGCAGTGAACTCAGGCGGGACAGCTGCCTGGGGAAATACTTCATTTTGAGATATGAGGAACCAGAAAACGTTCTGGCTGGAATTGCAAAACTGATCATTGGTAGTGGAAAGTACATAAATGAATAGTTTCTCAGCTCTGCCACAATCTGTGGCCCTGAACAGTTTATGCCCATTTTACCTATTGAGCCACGGAAGCACCGGAGAGGTTGATTTACTTGTCCAAAGTCACCATTCATTGTAACCTTGAAGGGGGTTGGAATGAAGGAAGACGACCTTGGCCCAGCTCAAAGCTGGAGAGGAATAACAAAGCCTGCTTTCAGCGTCCCACCCCCCTCCCCTCCCAACGCACCCCTTCACAGAGACTATCCCAGAGATTTGCCTGCTCTAGAAGCACCTGGTAAAAGACGGCCCTACAGTCTTAACCCCTGGGGCAGATGATTGCAAATGAGGCAAAAGAAGAAAGTGACTTGTTTGCAATTATCCTTTGTTCCTTTAAGACATGACTTGCTGTCCATATTCGGTTGTTGGGTGCCAGTGGGTGGAGTCTCACGCTCAGTGACCCTACAGTATATCAGAACCCGGAGGACGAGGGCAAGGCACTGCGCCATCCCCTTAGTCGCGGCTCTGTGTGCCCCCCTTGTATGTGGTCCAAAAAGACACAGTCTAAGCGATTGCACTCTATGGGGCACCCCTTAAATTTGGTCCAGGAGATTTTTTTTCTTTAATGATTGGCGTGTAAGCATATATGAACAGGGATAAATAATCTGTTTGATCTAACCGTTCACCGGCTCCCAATCAAATATACAAATATAAAACTCTTTGTTTGACATAGAAGCTGTTGAAATTCTTAATACACGAGTATCTGCCACTCCACAGATTGAGGGTCACAGTTAAGTTCATCCAACTCCACTCCGGACCTGCCACAGGCTCACATTTCTTCCGCGGCCTGGATCAGAGCCTCTGTAAGTCGAACGGCTCATAAAGAAAGGTAAAGCTTTTAAAAAATCATTCATTTTCCTTTTGGCTATTGTTAAATATATACACAGCAAAACATGCGACACTTTTCAGAGGTCCGATCAGTGATGATCAACATCGATGATCGTCTTCCAGCTGCATGGACTATTCACCGGGCTCCTTTTCTAGAGGATTCCTCTACCTCAGACAAACTCACTGCCCCCTAAGCTTCCTACCTAACCTGGAAATTAAAGATTTCTTTTCAATTGCTTCTTTTTCTTGTATATTTATTTGCATTCCTAAATTTACTTAACAAGAGAATCTCTTATTTGCATAGATCAATCTTGAAAGCAGAGCCTATAGACTAAACTGGCCAGTAGACAAAAGCTCCACGGGTTAAGGTATTAGAGCGGGACTCGCTTGCATTGTTTCAAAAACGGGCTAAGTGCTTCGTTTTAACCTAAATAGAGACCCCACTAGCACCAAGTACCGAAGTCAGCCACGGGCCCCAGCAACAACCTTCACCCAAACTAAAATGAGGAGTAAAACTGAAAACCTCTAAAGGTTTTGAAAATTCACCACAAAAACAAAGAAAACTTCAGCGTCACCAATAACCACCCTACAGCAATTGTAATTATTTTAACACATAACTTATTAGGCTTATTAGGTCTCTCACTTGGGTCAGGTCTTTCCTAAAGGAGCAAACTGCAAGGCCAATCTGCAGATTTATTAACTAACTGCATCTATAAACCATACAGTCCACTCTGACCTTTTTATTTTTTCATGAGGCATTCATCAATGAATGGATTAATAGGTCCGCAAAGGAGAAGCGAAGCATTTGTGTGCAATAAGTTGTCCTTTAGAAGAATGATTAGCTGACAGATTCCATTGAATACCAAAATCTAATGTCAAATGTTCTTCTTAAACTGAGGCAGCTTGAGTAAACCTTATTATAAGTCCACAGGGAGCAAGCCTGGTGGGGGTGGGGGTGGGGGGCTTGTCTTAAACTCAAGATTCAGTGTTTATGATTGTTCAACTCTGTCTAATATGACGGATCCATTGGGTTGTATGAGAGGTGAATTACAGGCCAATAAAACTGTTTTTAAAAAAAACAATTTAATCGTTATGATCTCTAATTAATTCTCTTGGAAACATAGTCACGCACACCGTTTGTCCATAATCTCCCTTAGTTTTCTGATTAACATGAGAAGACAAGTGCTAAACTCGGTGGGAAAACCTTGGGGGAGGGCCGCTTTCTGGAAATAGATGTTTACAACTGTTTCTGGAAATGTATGGAATTTAATTTTTAAATGCGAAGAACTGTACCAAATGTTATGGAGTGAATTGTGTCCCACCCCCTAAAATTATGTTGAAGTTCCAATCCCTATCCTTGAAGGTAATCCATGGAGATGCACTCAGGCTAACGTGGCTTCCTACTAAAATAGAGTTGGTCCAGTGGTGTGAGTGGTGAGACAGGGAGGGTAAAGAGAGAGTGGGTTGGAAAGAGGGAACTGATTGCAGGGAACTGTATGTGACCTCCTCCCTGGGGGACGGACAACAGAAAAGTGGGTGAAGGGAGACGTCGGACAGGGCAAGATCTGACAAAATAACAATTTATAGACTGTTGGGGGCTCATGAGGGAGGGGGGAGTGGGGAGGGAGGGGAAAAATGAGGACCTCATGCCGGGGGTTTAAGTGGAGAGAAAATGTTTTGAGAATGATGTACAAATGCGCTTTACACAATTGTTGTGTGTATGGATTGCGATAACAGTTGTATGAACCCCTAATAAAATGTTTTTTAAAAAAATAGAGTTGGTCCTCATCCCGTATGACTGAGATGATGCACAGAAACAGAGACTGTGGCCTGGTGAGATGGCCCTACAAAGGCTCTCAGCGACCTCAGAAGGAATCAACACGACTGAGCTTGTGATGCCTGATTTCCCGCTTTCACAACTGTCCTATAACAAACTCGTCTTCTTATAAAGTACTCCGTTTGTGGGGTTTTCATATGGCAACACTAGGAGGTTTGGGAAGATTTGGAACGATCCATGGTAAAACAATACTCATACTGTGTACGATTTGCCAAATATACGTATTTAAGGAGTGTAAGCCGGTTGCCAGACACTCAGCGGATCTATTCTACAAAGTGAGTAGTTATTATTGGTACCTGAGGAAATCTTTAGTTCATTCTCCACCTCTTACCTTCATGCCGACTTTTTTCTGGACAGAAAAGTCGATTTCTGAGCTATTTTCCTGCACAGCCTTTGAGTCATAGATTAAAAACTCAGTCTGACACTGAGTCTTTTGAAAGAAGGTACAAAGTAGTAGCCATTTTCAAAAGCCCAAATTTTCAGTTCCTGCATTCTTTTTCTTTTGCTTAGTCCTTTCAAGAGTAATTTAAATTAACATGCTGTTTTGGAAGATCTATTTGCACAATATTGATATAAAGCCCTGTGGAATGCACTGAAGGCGCAGCTTTGTGTGAGCTGTCTGTTGGGGTGAAGGAGCTCCAGTGGTGCTTTTTTTACCTCTGTCTTGAATTTGAACTTTTCCATCTAAAGATAGGGTCCTGCAAATGGCATTTGTCCTATTCCTTAGCTAATTGTTTCTTTGTGTTATGTTTGCACACTGTCTGCAGGAAATAACAATACACACGTGGGGCATGCTCCCTCTCCTCTCCCTTACCTACCAAGCAGAGCTGTCATGCCAACCCATCTCCTACCTTGATGGCAAGGGATAAAAATATTTATCTGCAACCATTGGCATTATGATGATTTTTTTAATGACACTTAAATGCCAGGAAGCCAGAAACCATAAAAAGTACAACAGTAATACACCAAAAAAAGAATTCCACAAATAAATTGCCAATAAATGGTGGTAAATAACTTTCCAGTTGCATTGTTTCCCATGAAAGTTGTTTTAAATAATAATAAATTTTAATTTATCAAGGGTTCATGAGGGAGGAGGGGAGGATAGGGAAGGGAGGGGGGAAATTGAGGAGCTGATACCAAGGACTCAAGTAGAAAGAAATTGTTTTGAAAATGATGATGGAAACATATATACAATGTGCTTGACACAATGGCTAGATGGATGGATTGTGATTAGAGCTCTAAGAGCCCCAAATAAAATGATTCTTTTTCAAAAAGTCGTTTTAATTGCACACACACACAGGACTATGCTAAGTAAATTAGCGTTTTGTCCATTGCCAGAAGGAAGCTAAGAGGTAATGAGTTTTATTAACTCTCATAATGTCTGCAAAGTAGTGCAGCATCCAAGTATTGGCTCCTCTTTTAGTTATTCCCCAAAGCCCTACATACAGGAGGGAGCGCATCAATGCCTCATTGATCAGCGAGATGCCGGCTGATGCACTCTGCTTCCAGTTACCAGCTAAGTTCTTGCACTGTTTCCACAGCCTGTTCATGAAATTGCCTCCAGGGCAAGTTCTCTTTCCAAAGTTGGTTCAAAATTCCTTGGAATATATTTTCCTGTAGAAATCGTGTCACCCGGGGGGCAGGAAGAGAGGGGCAAAAATGAGGAGCTGAAACCAAGGGGTCAAGTAGAAAGCAAATGTTTTGAGAATGATGATGGCAACAAATGTACAAAGTGCTTGACACGAAGGATGGATATATGGATTGTGATAAGAGTTGCACGAGCCCCAAATAAAATAATTTTTTTTAAAAATTGTATCACCCAAGTTGGGAGATTCAATTGCCTAATTCATTTTGTTAATTTGTAATGAATAAAAGAATAGGAAGCAAAAGTGAAATTAAGCAAAAGTTTAAAACTAAAGGAATGTGAAGAAAGAGTGGGGCTCCTTGTTCAGAAATACTGAGCTTCTGTTAAGGGATAGAATAATTTTTGACACTGAACAGTGGCAATGAGAGAGAGTAACATGATGCATATAATTAATGTCACTGAATTGTATGTGCTAACTATATTGAAACCGCAAATGTTTTGTTACGTATACATTTACCATATATTTTTTAAAGGAATGAAAAAATGGCTATTTTCTAGAACTTCAAAAACATTTATTGAATTAGGCACTTATATGGACTTGTTCAGGAGCCCTGGTGACACAATGGTTATGCATTGGGCCATAGTCTAAATGGTTGGCAGTTCAAAGCCACCAGCAGCTTCAAGGGAGAAAGACCAGGCTCTCTACTCCCATAAACAATTACAGTTTCAGGAAGCTACAGGGGGTGGCTATGAGTCAGTATTGACTTCACTAGATGACAGTGAGGATGGACTTGTTCAAGAGGTCTGGCAAACCAAACTCACGGTCATGCAGTCAATTCCTACCCTATAGGACAGAGTAAACTGCTCCTGTGGGCTTTTGAGACCCTAAATCTTTACAGGAGTAGAAAGCTTCATCTTTCTCCCACAGAAGGGCTGATGGTTTTGAACTGTTAACCTTGGCGTTAACAGCCCAAAGCTATGCCATCTGGACTCCAGAAGGTTTGTCAGTAGATGTTACTTGTTTTTATCAGTCAAATCCCTTTGATCAATGCTCTGAGTCCGTTTCAAATAAAGCCAGTTGGATTAGTCAGTGGTTCTCATTGCGGACTCCCTAGACCTGTTAGGTAGGCCAGCATAGGACTGGGGTTTGTCCGTTAACGCATGCCCAGAGGGTCAAGCTAGGGGAACAAAGGAGTGGCACAGCGCACATGTTCAGGGTTCCCGCCGGTAGGCCGGGGTGGGCGTGAACTTGAATTGGATCACCTAGCCAGGTGAATTCAATTCAGCCAATGGGGTCAATCAGGGGGTCTTCCACCACGCCTCCCTGTGGAATCCTTGAAAAAGCAGAAGCCCAGAGGAGAGGAGATCTTAGAACAAGGACGAGAACCGAGACGGGAGGACAAGAACTTAGAACGGAGGAGAAGGACCTAAAATGGAGGAGGGATAACTCCGGCGCAGAGAGCTTTGGCACGCATTGCTGGACGCAGAGCCGCTTCCAGCTAGGCCGCGTGTCCGGGAGGAGCCCCTTGGGTGCCGTGTAAACCTGAAACTTCTTCTAACTTTCATAAAACCCACTTCGATCACGAACCAGGCTTCGGCGTGAATTCTTTCTCGCGCGGAGCCAAGGACCGAGGTATAAATCTAGCTCCAGAGAGATCTAACAGACCCATAGTCTTAGCATCATCTGGGAACTGGTTAGAAATGCAGATTCACAGGCCCCGCTCCCCTTAAAAATCCTACTGCCATTACGTCCACGGTAAGCCATCCACGGCCACAGCCCGGGGTCCTCTAGGCTGTCAGTCTTTACAGGAGCAGAGACAGGCTCAGCCTTGTCCAGCAAAGCCACTGGTGGGCTCGAACCCCCACCTTTGAGGTAAAGAGCCCAAGGCTCACCAAACCACGCCCACCACGAAATCAGAAACCATGGGCCAGGAGTCCAGCACCTGGGTGTTACAAGCCCTGCAGAGGCATGCCAAAGTTTGAGAACCAAGGCACTAGATTTCTGTTTCCCAAACTACCCAGGAGATAAAAGTAACCTGGACCTTGATTAAAAATAAAGTTTCCCAGAATCCACCCAAACACACACTCAGAAATTCCTCCGGGGCCTGCTCTGAGCCTTGTATTCGAACCAGTACCCACCTTGGTGCGTCTTCTCCTCAAGCAAGTTTTAGGAACCGCTGGCTCACGTTATCTCAAGAGCTACTTTCTATCTCTGGTTATCTTTTGTTGCTAGAGTGGAATACAAGTGCGGTTGAGGTGGAAAAGTGAGAACTAGAGGGATCTCCCCCTCGGCAGTTTTCTGGAGGACAGGGGAAGGAATCCTGAGGCAGGGAGGGAGGGGAGCAGAGAACATTGTCAGGAAAGATAAAGAGCGACGAAGGAGTGACCAGTGTGGCGATAAACAGAAAATAGATCTGGGTTACAAACTGAAATGACTTCCAGGCAAGAAGGAGATAAGAAAAACAGTGTATAATTGGCCACCTAATTGTGCAGAGATAGTCTTAAAATCAGGCATCCATAATGTAGGGGCATGGGCACGGTTAGAGTCCTATGTTGACACTAGAAACAGTGCCGGTGATTAAGAACCCCCCCACCCCCGCTCCAGGATACACAGGCAAAGAAGGCCAGCCCTGGAAATCCTCCAAGTGACCTGTGAAATTTCCTTCCATTCGCTCTTTAATCTTGGACCCCTTAAAGGATGCAAAAATGTATCTCAAGGGTTTTGTTTTGCAAAAAAAAAAAATAGAGTTCTTTGCACAAAGCAGCCCTCGATTTATCAGAAATATCTAGGGCAAACAGCTAAGCGGAAGGATGCCTATACTTTAGGTGGCTTGAGAGCCCTCAGGGCTGTCTAGTTTGTTTAAAATGGATAGAGAACCAGGTTAGAGGGTATGAAGATAAATAATAAATGAGTGACAGCTCAAGACCACAATGAGACCAAGGTTAATAAGCCTCGATCCCAGGGGGAAAGCATCTCTCTTTGGAAGGAGACATTACATAGACATTTCTCACTAAGGAACCTGTTGGTACTTTTTCTTTTTTTCTCTCGCCTAAATGAAGAGTATAATGTTAATGGATTCATTTGGGGGAGAAAAGTGAACCTTTTTTTTTTTAAACCTTCTACAATAGATTATCAACGTTGGATTGGCAGTGTCGTGCACAGTTGAACAGAATCTAATTTTTGTCCATGCAGTCAAGGATGCTGAGACTTTTAACCATGGGGTCGGGGCTTCAAACCCACCAGTGGTTCTGAGGGGAAAAGAAGAGGTTGGGTCCTCTCATAAAGATTTACAGTCTCAGACACCCTAGGCGTCTCAACAGTAAGAATCAACTCAGTGGCAGGGGGTTGGGGTAGGTTTGGGTACGAAGTCAATGTGAAATAAATTAGTGTGCCCATCTGCATTTTGTTATCCAACTTTGTTACAAAAGATGAGCATTATTGTGAATTATTCATCCCGAGAAACCGCCATCCTTCCTTATCCGCAAATACGAGATGAACGTTTAAAAGGTATAACTAAAAAGGAGTGAGGAACTCAAACTCACTGCATCGCATCAGTTCTGACCCTTCGTGACTCTATAGACCAGGGTAGTATTGCCCCTTTCGCTGGCCAAATCTCTAAATCTTCATGAGAGCGAAGAATGGCATCTTTCTCCTCAGAGAATGGCTGGGGATTTGAACTACTGACCTTTTGGTGAGCAGCCCAATCCATAGTGCACTACGCAATCGAACATTTAAAAGCATATGTTTT
>NW_022103896.1:69944640-69949490 GCF_000313985.2 Echinops telfairi | reverse complement strand
TAGGTCTTAGGCGACCCTTGTGAAAGGGTCATTCGACCCCCAAAGGGGTCGTGACCCACAGGTTGAGAACCGCTGCTATAGACTGATAGGACCTTGTGCTGTCTGTTAACATGTCAGCTAAAAATTAAGTATATAGCAACAAATAAGAACACAACTATGAATATCTAAATGCTGAAGTTAATATTTTGGGCCAAGTACCTAATAACCATTAGGGGGAAAAAACTAAACAACCACCATGTAGCACTGCATCAGACTTCTTTTGCCATTATAGTTACCATTATTATCATGTGCCCTTAAAGTCAAGGCTGGAAATTATTTAGCTGAGATCAACTTCCGAGGTGCTCCCAAGCAGCTGGAATTGCTTTAGTTGTTACAGTGAAGCCAAGCGCACTGCCATTGAGCCCATTCTAACTCGCCCTGGCCTTGGAGGGCAGAGCACAACGCGAATGAGCCTTGACTACATTAATCTGGGTGAAGTCTTAGTCACAAAGGACACAATAATCTCCCTATAAAATAGTTTGGTGCAGTGATACCTCGATTATCTAACTGAATTCGTTCCAAATACATGGTCAAGCACTGAAAAGGTCAAGCACTGAACATACTTCTCCTGTAAGAAATAATGACAAACCAAGTAGTTTGCTCTGAGGCCCCAAAGTTCCACTTATAAATTCATTTTTGCAGAACTTCAGCACAAAATTAACATCTCTAGGTTGTGGAAATATCCTAAAAATATCTGAACAATAAATACAGTACGTTCAATATTAAAACACAATAGTGTAAAAAATTATGATATTTTATGTAAATAAAAACCCAGAATGACTAATGTTTTAACACAATAACACAAGCACTATATGTTGTCTGGGCAAGAGTGGTGCTGACACTGTTTTTCTACAAAGAGGGGAGAAGGAGGCTATCTCAAACAGTTGCTGAATTATTGTGTACAGTTGTAAACCATACTGTCTCATAATCCGGCTCCAGTATTTGATGGTCATGAGAAATGTATGTGTGTATCCAATAGAAAACAAATGAGAACCAAGAGCTAAACCCCAAATCCAAGCCCACTGCTATTGAGTCAAGTCCAATTCATAGCATCCCAGTCCAGGGTTTCGGAGACTGGAAATCGTTTAGAGTATACAAAGTCTCATTGTTCTTCCCTGGAGGCAGGAGGTGGCTTGAACTGCCAATCTTGACATTAGCAGCTGAACAGTATCTATAGAACAATAAACCACGAAGCAACGAGAGCAAATTTTTAAAGTCATTAAACATGGTGTGTAATAGCTTCATAAAGCTGTTAAGGGATTTGTTAATTCACTCATAATTGAACAATGGTTTGTTAAATGCGTTTTCCATTGGTGCAATAAGGGAGAGTAGTTATCTACTCTTACTCTGGGGGGAACAGGGGGAATAAATTCCCATGTACTCCTTGGTCAGTTGTTTTTCTCCCCCTCAGTGTCATCGTTCCCAATTTGTTGCCAAAGCAAATTGAAGGATAAAATGTCCAGGTGAGTTATTGTAGTTTATGCAAATAACTCATGTGTCATGTGCTTTTGCATACAGTGCAAACCCCCATGTGTTGTTCTCATAGTGCTTTATGCTAATATTCTTATATGCTGAGGGTCTTGTTTTGTTTTGTTTTTCTGTCCACAGAATCCCGTCTTCCTCCTGGTGCCTACTGATGCGAAGGTTCGGTTCCCAGCACCAGACCTCATCAGACCATTCTCGCATTTTCAAAGCAGCTCCTCTCCCTGCAGGATTCCTTCTCTGCTCTGCAAACCAGTTTCTCCAGTGCAAAAGGAAATCACCTTTAATGCCCAAGAAACAGTGCTCACCAGAGCAGTGGGCCCAGCTCAGGTGGTATGTGAATCTGAGCTCCTGGGGAGGGGGTGGGGGGAGGCCACTCAGGCAGGCGATGTGGGCAGCACAACCATATGCCTTCTGCCCTGCCATCTGGATGCCCAGCCACAACACCAGGATCATTCAAATCTACCCGCCCATCCAGGTGTCTGCGGCCAGATGAGAGCCATAGGCACGGAGTGTTCCTTGACCCTCACCCTGCCGCATCCAGCTGGCCACCGAGGAACGCAGAGAACTGGCCACCACAGAGAACCGATGCAACCAACTGGCCACCGAGAAGCCAGAGAACACCTAACCCACACCATCCTGCCACCTGTGGGCCCGTGGGCCACAGAAGCAGCCTTGTAGAGTGGCTTGTGAGTTTGAACTACTTGTGTTATGCTAACCCACTATGCCATTAGTGTCAACTCCTTCTCTCTTCATAAATACACACACACACACACACACACACACTATATATATATATATGTGTGTATGTGCGTGTATGTGTATGGAGGTTTTTTTTAAACATTTAAGAAAAAAGTTCCATTATCTTTTAATTCTCTTTTTCCATGACTTTTTGAAGTCCCCTCATAGATATACATATATCTGAAGATGAGTATGTGTTAGCTGTCCATTATATAACTTATTTTTAAATGTGGCTATAATACTAGGGGTTGAGTGCAAGAGTTCGTGTCATTTTGTCAGCATGCAATGAACCAGACCATAAAGTTTTCAGTGAATGCAAGGTACTAAGATTTTAACTCCATATTACATTTTCTATAAAAATAATATGTATACCACACATTCTACAAGAACAACAAAAAACTAAGTGAACTTAGTTATTTTAACAGAGTAAAAGTCTGTTGATATCCTACAACCAAAAATTGACTTTTACCAATTTGCTTTAAGTGGCTTGAGCAAGGATATTCTAATTCATAGTGATCCGATAGTACAGGGTAGAACTGTCTCTGAGGAATTCTGAGGTTGTAACTTTTTACAGGAGAAGAGAGCCTTGTCTTTCCCCTGAGAAGTGGCTGGTGGTTTCAAACTGCTGACCTTGTGGTTAGCAGCCTAAAGAAGCTTAACCACCATAGCATATTTCAATGTTTAAAAGTTAAAAGATTTAAGAAACTTTATTTTATTTTCTTCATGACACCAACTTATTCATATCCATGCCCGTAGAAGAAAACTTGGTGTGAGAAAGGAGATGGCACAGTCCATTGGGCAATTAAAGAGCTTGTAAGAAAGGGACCAGATACAACGCGGAGGGAGGAGTTAAGGAAAAACAAGGGTGATAGGAGAACAGAAGAGGGAATCATTACTAAACCCCAGAGAGAAGCTTTATGTAGGACAGGCTCCAATTATCCCCACATCCTGATATTGATGCCCTTGTGAAAACATTCTCCTTCAACATGGCAGGACCTAGGAGAATATTAGCCTATTAATATTAAC
Organism: Echinops telfairi; assembly: GCF_000313985.2. Lineage (NCBI taxonomy): Eukaryota > Metazoa > Chordata > Mammalia > Afrosoricida > Tenrecidae > Echinops > Echinops telfairi. Next base: position 69,946,202 of record NW_022103896.1, on the reverse strand, counting down.
CCAGAAAAATGGCAAATGTGGGTGAGGCTATTAACCAAGAGAATATGGCATATGTGGGTGAGGCTGTCATTTCTATGATTATTTTCTAGAAGATCACAATGCCCTGTATATCAGAAGACTTGATCAGAAAAGCAAAAAAAAGAACCCACAGACTGGGGGAACATATTTGGCAATGATATGTCCTATAAAAGGCTGATTTCAAAAGTCTATAGAAAATTACATCATCTTCATAAGAAAAAACACAAATAATCCATTTTGAAAAATAAGCACAGACATGGAAAGACAATTTACTAAAGATGACATTTGGGCAGCCAACAATCATATGAAGAAATGCTCACAGTCATTAGCCATAAGAGATATAAAAATTTTTAAATGAGATACCACCTCACACCGACACTGCTAGCAATTTTTTTTAATTAACAATAGCAAAATTTAAAAAAATTTGGAGAGGCTGTGGAGAGATTGAAACACTTGTATATTGCTGACCGGACTGCAGAATCATACAGCCACGAAGGAAATCAGTACGGCACTTCCTTAAACAAATGCAAATAGAAATACCTTATGATCCTGCTATCTCTCTACCTGGTATATACCCCAAGGAAATCAAGAACAAAGCACAAACAAATACACACATACCCATACTTATTGTAGCAATTTCTATAATAGCAAAAAGATGGAAAACATCGAAAACCCTTTCTGTAGAGGAATGGATAAATTCTGGTACATACACACAATGGAATACTTTGCATCCTTAAAAACAATGATGATCTGTCATACACCTCAAGCCATGGACAAATTTGGAGGGCATCCCAAAGAAGATCTCATAAATATTCCATGGCAGCATTACTATAAAAGAATTGGGAGGGATCGTGTTCACAACAAAGGAGCAGAGTTTGAAGATTATGACAAGACCAGGGCCAGGAGAGAGGGGAAAGGGGCAGGGCAGGGTGGGAGAAGGAGGAAGGGTGGGTGGGAAAAGAAAAACACAAGAAGAAGGAGAAGAAGAAGTAAGAATCCCATTATTCGGGCGTGGTGCTGGAACACTGTCACTGGTAAGATGGGATATGCAACTCCATATAATGTTTTCTGTTGAATGTGTTATATTCCACAAATAAAAGGGAAAATAATAATAGTGATGATTCAAAAATGAATAAAAATTTTAAAGAGAGAGGTGGTGGTGGTGGTGGGGTCATAGACTTAAAAACCCTCCCGGTTCCTTAACCCATCAGACCTACACACTGATCTGCGTGGTTATAAAAGGAGGTGTGGTAGTTACATAATCTGTTGTCAATTTGAGACTAGTTAAGAGTGAAGCGGTGGAGTTCAGTCTGTCAATCAAGTCACAGCTTGATGACCTCATTTGGAGGTGCTATGCAGATAAAAAGCTTGCTGGAGGAGGGACACACTCTCTCCCTGTGAGACATTCCTGTTGACAAGACTCAAGGAGCTACAAGCTGATGGAGCCAGAGCCCTGGAGCTGGATGAGCCATGTGGAGGCCCATGCCAATGCTGAGATGCTTCCACCATCACTGGATGCATAAGACATTCCACCCACTGGCCTG